>NC_047106.1:52098435-52820935 GCF_902500255.1 Thalassophryne amazonica
TTTTTGTCTGGTGCATGACCTGCTGTGGGATACAGCAGCTGGAATAGCGTCTGATGGTGTTAGCTACAAGGACTCATGACAAGGACTCATGACAAGGACTCATGTTAGCTATAAGGACTCATGACTCATTCACAGAAAGCAGGAAGAAGAAAATATCGGCCTGCCACAACAATTCAATGTATTATTTGTAAAGAAAACTTACTGCTGCAGAAAAGGCCAAGATTTGAGAAAGACTTTGCAGCTGCAGTAAAAAATTAAAAAAACATGACATCAAATAGACAAGGTTACATCAAGGCCTACAGATTCAAGAACATTATACTGAATGTGCCACTGAACTTTCACTATAGTTTTTACAATAGTTCTTTTATGGAACAATCTTTTTTTTGTGTGTACGGGGGTGCAGCTGACTGTTTTAGAACTGAATATATTAATAATACATTGTTAAAATTGTAACTATATAGAGATGAAAACCTGTAAGCAAAATACATGTACTTTGGACTCAGGATAAATTAAATAAAATGACACCTCTTTCCAAATTTTGTAATACAAACAATAAACTACAATTGACTAAAATGTTTTTTTCCTCCCAAAATGAGACATCCTGCGTTCTTTATGAATTAAATTACATCCTGACGTACAGCACAGCCAGCTGCAAGAGCTCAGCTCAGAAGTATGGAGTGACATTCATGCCAATAATGTCTGAAAGGAAATGCTTTTGACAAAAACTACAGATTTTGTTTATTTCTTTCTATTCATGTCCAGAGACCAAGGATCCACTATGTAGAGTTTATTTATGTCGAGAGTTTAAGGATCCAGTGACCAATTTCATATTTATTTACTTTAAGACTCAATAAAATGTTGTTGACATAGAAAACCTGTAAAACCTACTTTTAGTACACAGAAAATTCACAAGAGGTATCAATAAAGGAATCAATATCGTGTGTGTGTGTGTGTGTGTGTGTGTGTGTGTGTGTGTGTGTGTGTGTGTGTGTGTGTGGGTGTGTGTGTGTGTGTGTGTGTGTGTGTGTGTGTGTGTGTGTGTGTATGTCCGCACGAGGATTGTAGCATCACGATAGTAGCTCATCATGATGTCGGTCAGCCATCAACGGCAGATAATGGAATTGTCCAGCTGCTTACTTGTAAGTGTTGTAATTACTCTGATTGATTTTTGCAGTTACTACAGGAAGTAAAGGAGAAGTTGTGATAAACTGAAGTGAATGTCCTTCAAAGTATGAGGTCCAAACATCAAACACTGTTGATCTGTTGCTGCTGTGGAGTGACAGATGGCTTGTACTCGTATGTGTGTGTGTGTGTGTAAGAGAGAGAAAAAGGGCCGAACGACACAGACAGATAATGGACCCATTAATTCTGCAGAGTGAGGAGTGCCAGCTGGGTGCAGCTGTGCTGTACAGACTGACACACACACATACACACACACAAATAAAGGAAGAAGGACAGAGGGAGACAGACATAGAAAGAAGTAATGGAATAGAGGAAATGAGAAAAAGAGAGCAACAAAAGAGAGAGAGAGTTGCTGATATAAAATGTGAAAGAAAGAGGGAAATAAAAATGGACAGGAAAGGAAAAAGAAGTATGAGGAGATGGAGACAGAAAGGCGAGATTTTGCTTGAAAAGGTAGACAAAAAACACTCCAAGTCTAGGTTTATTTGTTCCACTGAAAGACGTTGGCACTGTGTATTTCCAAGGAGAGATTTTTTTGCACATCAATATTTCCGGTGAATTGGTCCCGTTAAGAGTTTTTTGTAGTGTGTTATTCTGCAGTAGGAAGTAACTTCTAGAGTTGCAATGACTAATCAGCTATGAATTGATTAGTAAATTAATCCTCAACTATTTGGGTAATTGTTTCTTTTTTAATGTCCAAATTACTTGATTTGAACTTCTGTAATGTGAATATTTCTGGTTTCTTTTCTCCTGCCTGACAAAAACTGAATACTATCTTCGGCTTTGAGGAACCACAATATTTTTTCACGCTTTCATGACATTTTATGGGCAAAAACTCTAATGGTTAAATCCAGAAAATAATCAACAGATTAATCTGTATTGAAAATAACTTAGCTGCAGCTCTATAAAAAGTAGCACATTTGAATAGTATTCACAGCGCTTCACTTTTTCCACAATTTGTTATGTTACAGCCATATTCCAAAATAGACGAAATTCACCCACCACCACCGCCCCCCCCCCCCCATTCTACTCACAACACTACATTTTTTTGCAAATTTATTTAAAAAAAAACTAAGAAATCATGAGTATATAAGTATTCACAACCTCTGCTCAATACTTTGTTGATGCACCTTTGGCAGCAATTACAGCCACAAGCTTGGTGCACCTATCTTTGGGCAGTTTTCCCCATTCCTCTTTGCAGCACCTCTCAAGCTCCATCAGGATGGATGGGGAGTGTCGGTGTACAGCCATTTTCAGATCTCTCCAGAGATGTTCAGTCGGATTCAGGTCTGGGCTCTGGCTGGGCTACTGAAGGACATTCACAGAGTTGTCCCAAAGCAACTCCTTTGGTATCTTGGCTGTGTGCTTAGGGTCATTGTCCTGCTGAAAGATGAACTGTCGCCCCAGTCTGAGGTCAAGAGCGCTCTGGAGCAGGTTTTCATCCAGGATGTCTCTGTACATTGCTGCATTCATCTTTCCCTCAAACCTGACTATGGATTTGATGTGGAAAAAGTGAAGCACTGTGAATACTTTCCAGATGCACTGTATGTACAGTGGGTCAAAAAAGTATTTAGTCAGTCCCTGATTGCGCAAGTTCCCCTACTTAGAAAGATGAGAGAGGTCTGTAATTTTCAACATAGGTACACTTCAACTGTGAGAGACAAAATGAGAAAAAAAAATCCAGGAAATCACATTGTAGGATTTTTAAAGAATTTATTTGTAAATTATGGTGGAAAATAAGTATTTGGTCAATACTTTTGTTCAGCTCAATACTTTGTAACATAATCTTTGTTGGCAATGACAGAGGTCAAACGTTTCCTTTAAGTCTTCACCAGGTTTGCACACACTGTAGTTGGTATTTTGGCCCATTCCTCCATGCAGATCTCCTCTAGAGCAGTAATGTTTTGGAGCTGTCGCCGGGCAACATGGACTTTCAACTCCCTCAACAAATTTTCTATGGGGTTGAGGTTTGGAGACTGGCTTGGCCACTCCAGAACCTTGAAATGCTTTTTACGGAGCCACTCCTTCGTTACCCAAGCGGTGTGTTTGGGATCACTGTCATGCTGGACGACCCAGCCACGTTGCATCTTCAATGTTCTCAACGACAGAAGGAGGTTTTGTGTTGTGAAAGTGTAGGAACACGGACCCACAACAGGGGGCGCAAATGAACGGACAATGGAGGAGTCAATTAACACTGTTTTTACTGTTGTGAAACAGGCACAACAAATACAACCGATTACAATATTGAAACTGAGTTCAATTACAACGGTGTCGTGTGGGCAGGCTCGACGATAGGAGACGTCTGTCCAAGTCGAACCGGAACCAACCCGATTTCCTCTGCCACCGAACCCCGGGAATACTGGGAATACTCCAGTGATGGGTGACAGCTGTCATCCTGGCTGCTCCTGTAAGGCGGCAGCGCCCTCCGGTGCCTGGAGCCCGCACTCCAGGCAGGGCGCCCTCTAGTGGTGGTGGGCCAGCAGTACCTCCTCTTCAGCGGCCCACACAACAGGACCCCCCCCCTCAACGGGCGCCTCCTGGCGCACGACCGGGTTTGTCAGGGTGGCGACGGTAGAAGTCGGCCAGGAGGGCCGGGTCCAGGATGAAGCCCTTCTTCACCCAGGAGCGTTCTTCGGGGCCGTACCCCTCCCAGTCCACCAGATACTGAAAACCCCGGCCCATCCGTCGGACGTCGAGGAGCCGGCGCACGGTCCAAGCCGGCTCTCCGTCGATGATCCGGGCAGGAGGTGGCGCCGGACCCGGAGTGCAGAGGGGTGAGGTGTGATGAGGCTTAATCCTAGAGACGTGGAATACTGGATGAATCCGCAGTGAGGCCGGAAGCAGGAGCCTCACTGCGGCGGGATTGATGACCTTGAGTATCTTGTACGGACCGATGTATCGTTCTTGCAGTTTTGGGGAGTCCACTTGTAGGGGAATGTCCTTGGTGGACAACCACACTTCCTGCCCAGGACGATACGTGGGAGCCGGGGCCCGCCGCCGGTCTGCATGGTTCTTCGCCCTCGTCCGGGCCCTTAACAAAGCAGAACGGGCGGCACGCCACACCCGACGGCACTTCCGTAGGTGGGCCTGGACCGAGGGCACACCGACCTCTCCCTCAACCACCGGAAACAACGGGGGTTGATACCCCAAGCACACCTCGAAAGGGGAGAGGCCGGTGGCTGATGACACTTGACTGTTGTGGGCGTACTCGATCCAGGCCAGGTGGGTACTCCAGGCCGTCGGGTGCGCGGCTGTCACACAGGGTAGGGTCTGCTCCATCTCCTGGTTGGCCCGTTCTGCTTGTCCGTTGGTCTGGGGGTGATACCCGGACGAGAGACTGACCGTGGCCCCCAGTTCCCGGCAAAAGCTCCTCCAAACATGCGAGGAGAACTGGGGACCGCGATCGGAGACGATGTCTGATGGTATCCCATGCAGACGGATGACGTGGTGGACTAGGAGGTCCGCTGTCTCCTGGGCCGTTGGTAGCTTCGGGAGGGCCACGAAGTGGGCCGCCTTGGAGAATCGGTCCACTATCGTGAGGATGACGGTGTTTCCCTGGGACGGCGGGAGACCCGTGACAAAATCCAGGCCGATGTGGGACCAGGGGCGATGAGGAACGGGCAGCGGCTGTAGCAAACCCGAGGTTTAGCTGTGATCGGTCTTGCCCCTGGCACAGGTGGTACAGGCCTGGATGTAACCCCGGACGTCGGCCTCTAAGGACGCCCACCAGAAGCGCTGCCGGACGACTGCCACGGTCCTATGCACCCCAGGATGGCAGGAGAGCTTAGAACCGTGACAGAAGTCCAGAACTGCAGCCCTAGCCTCTGGTGGGACGTAGAGTTTGTTCTTCGGTCCGGTTCCGGGGTCCGGGTCTCGTGTCAGGGCCTCCCGGACGGTCTTCTCCACGTCCCAGGTGAGGGCGGCCACGATAGCGGACTCCGGGATGATGGGATCCGGGGGATCCGACGACTCCGTTTTGACCTCATCTTCGTGTACCCGGGACAAAGCATCCGATCTCTGATTTTTGGTCCCGGGACGGTAGGTGATCCGGAAGTCAAAAAGGCCGAAGAACAGTGACCAGCGGGCTTGCCTGGGATTCAGCCGCTTGGCGGTCCTGATATACTCCAGGTTCCGGTGGTCAGTGAAAACCGTGAACGGCACGGACGTTCCCTCCAACAGATGTCTCCACTCCTCAAGAGCCTCTTTCACCGCAAGGAGCTCTCGATTGCCGACGTCATAGTTCCGTTCGGCTGGGGTCAACCTGCGGGAAAAATAGGCACACGGGTGAAGGACCTTATCGGTCTTCCCGCTCTGGGACAGCACGGCTCCTATCCCTGAGTCCGAGGCGTCCACTTCAACCACTAACTGGCGACTAGGATCGGGCTGCACCAAAACAGGTGCAGACGAGAAGCGCCGTTTCAACTCCTTGAACGCGGCTTCGCAACGACCCGACCAGGTGAAGGGGACTTTTGGTGAGGTCAGGGCTGTCAGGGGGCTAACTACCTGACTATAGCCCTTAATGAACCTCCTGTAGAAATTAGCAAAGCCTAGGAACTGTTGCAACTTCCTACGGCTTGTGGGTTGGGGCCAGTCTCTCACCGCCGTAACCTTGGCCGGATCAGGAGCGACGGAGTTGGAGGAGATAATGAACCCCAAGAAGGACAAAGACGTGCGGTGGAACTCACACTTCTCGCCCTTCACAAACAGCCGGTTCTCCAACAACCGCTGCAGGACCTGACGTACATGCTGGACATGGGTCTCAGGGTCCGGAGAAAAGATGAGTATATCGTCTAGATATACGAAGACGAACCGGTGCAGGAAATCCCGCAAGACATCATTAACCAACGCTTGGAATGTTGCGGGAGCGTTTGTGAGACCGAACGGCATGACCAGGTACTCAAAGTGACCTAAGGGGGTGTTAAATGCCGTCTTCCACTCGTCTCCCTTCCGGATCCGAACCAGGTGATACGCATTTCTAAGATCAAGCTTGGTGAAAATTTGGGCTCCATGCAGGGGTGTGAACACTGAATCCAACAGGGGTAACGGGTATCGGTTGCGAACCGTGATCTCGTTCAGCCCCCTATAATCAATGCATGGACGAAGTCTGCCGTCTTTCTTGCCCACAAAAAAGAAACCTGCGCCCATCGGGGAGGTGGAATTCCGGACCAACCCGGCAGCTAACGAGTCCCGGATGTAGGTCTCCATTGATTCGCGCTCAGGCCGTGAGAGGTTGTACAGCCTACTGGACGGGAACTCACTGCCCGGAACCAAATCGATGGCACAATCATACGGACGGTGGGGGGGAAGAGAGAGAGCCAGATCCTTGCTGAACACGTCAACAAGGTCGTGGTACTCCACCGGCACCGTCCCCAGACTGGGCGGGACTCTGACCTCCTCCTTAGCTCGGGAGCCGGGAGGAACCGAGGAACCTAGACACACCCGATGGCAGGTCTCGCTCCACTGCACCACTACCCCGGACGGCCAATCAATCCGGGGATTGTGCTTCAACATCCAGGGAAATCCTAAAACCACACGGGAGGTGGCCTGGGTCACAAAAAACTCGATCACCTCCCGGTGATTTCCTGACACCACCAGAGTTACAGGAGGTGTCTTATGCGTGATCGGAGGGAGTAGGGAGCCATCTAGTGCCCGAACCTGAACAGGCGAGGTAAGCGCCACCAGAGGGAGCCCTATCTCCCTGGCCCATCTGCTGTCCAACAGATTCCCCTCAGAGCCCGTGTCCACCAGTGCTGGGGCCTTCAGGGTTGAGTCCTCATAAAGGATCGTGACTGTGAGTCGTGTGGCAATGTGGGTGTGTCCCACCTGAATGTCTCGGCCCACCCCTAGCCCAGTCTCTAGGGGCGGGCGTTGGAGTTTAACCGCTCGGGGCAGTCTCTCATATGGTGCTCTATGGCACCACACACAAAACAAGCTCCGTGGGCCCGTCTCCTCTGTGCATCCGGTGCCCTAAATGTTGCCCTACTCGTGTCCATAGCTTCGTCAGTAGGGGGAGCTGTGGTCCCACGGAGCGCAGGGGCCGTGGAGCGTGGGGAAGGCAGAGCGCGGTCGGAACCGGAAGGGAGAGGGACGGCGCGTGCCTGGCCATGCCCTTCGTCTCGTTCCCGCCGACGTTCTTCTAACCGGTTGTCTAACCGTATGACAAGATCGATGAGCCCATCTAAATCCCGCGGTTCGTCCTTAGCCACCAGGTGCTCCTTAAGAACCAACGACAGTCCGTTTACAAAGGCGGCGCGGAGCGCAGTGCTATTCCAGCCGGACCTCGCAGCCGCGATGCGGAAGTCGACTGCATAGGCAGCTGCGCTCCGACGCCCCTGTCTCATTGACAGTAGCACGGTTGAAGCGGTTTCGCCTCTATTAGGGTGATCAAACACGGTTCTGAGCTCCCTTACAAACCCATCACATGTCAGAAGGAGCCGTGAATTCTGCTCCCAGAGCGCTGTAGCCCAAGCGCGTGCCTCACCGCGAAGCAGGTTTATTACATAAGCTACCTTGCTAGCATCGGTCGCGTACATGACTGGACGCTGTGCGAAGACGAGCGAGCACTGCATAAGAAAATCTGCGCACGTCTCCACACAGCCTCCGTACGGCTCTGGGGGGCTTATGTAAGCTTCAGGGGAAGGTGGGGGGGGTCGTTGGACGACCAGTGGAACATCGCTGTTACGCACAGGGTCGACGGGAGGGAGAGCCGCAGCGGCGCCCAGGGGGCGCGCTTCCACTTGTGCGGCGAGAGCCTCCACCCTGCGGTTCAGGAGGACGTTCTGCTCGGTCATTAAATCCATCCGAGTCGTGAAAGCGGCGAGGATCCGCTGCAACTCACCGATCACCCCTCCCGAGGACGCCTGCGCATCCTGGTCTTCCATTGGCCGTTCAACAGCCGGTTGACGCCCCTCGGGATCCATGACGCTGGCCGAGATATCCTGTTGTGAAAGTGTAGGAACACGGACCCACAACAGGGGGCGCAAATGAACGGACAATGGAGGAGTCAATTAACACTGTTTTTACTGTTGTGAAACAGGCACAACAAATACAACCGATTACAATATTGAAACTGAGTTCAATTACAACGGTGTCGTGTGGGCAGGCTCGACGATAGGAGACGTCTGTCCAAGTCGAACCGGAACCAACCCGATTTCCTCTGCCACCGAACCCCGGGAATACTGGAGCCGCCAAGTCCCGAATTCCCAGGTGGCCACTGCCTCCGCTCGTCGGATCCGGTACTGCTGGCAAGAAACAGAAACAGTCAGGTGTGGGTGCGGCTGCACCCAGCAACACGGAGGGTGGAGAGTCCACCTCCACCTCTCGTCAACAACAATCAAGAAGTGTAGGAAGGTGAGTACTTATCCAATTGCTGTCCGGTAGTCAGCTGTCCTACAAATAATCAACAAGAATACAATTATAGTCACACGTATGTGTAGGCGGAGATTGTTACCTCTTTGGTAAGGCGATATCTCGGCAAATGAGGTGGAGATGCCGTCCTGCTGATATACCTCCTTGTTGATTGGGATCAGCTGTCTCCAGTGATGGGTGACAGCTGTCATCCTGGCTGCTCCTGTAAGGCGGCAGCGCCCTCCGGTGCCTGGAGCCCGCACTCCAGGCAGGGCGCCCTCTAGTGGTGGTGGGCCAGCAGTACCTCCTCTTCAGCGGCCCACACAACAGTTTTGACTTAAAATCTCACGATACATGGCCCCGTTCATTCTTTCCTTAACACGGATCAGTCGTCCTGACCCCTTTGCAGAAAAACAGCCCCAAACGTGATGTTTCCACCCCCATGCTTCACAGTAGATATGGTGTTCTTGGGATGCAACTCAGCATTCTTCTTCCTCCAAACACGACGAGTTTTTACCAAAATGTTGTATTGTGGTTTCATCTGACCAAATGATATTCTCCCAATCATCTTCTGGATCATCCATATGCTCTCTGGCAAACTTCAGATGGGCCTGGACACGTACTGGCTTAAGCAGGGGGACACGCCTGGCACTGCAGGATTTGAGTCCCTCTCTGTGTAGTGTGTAGCCTTTGTTACTTTGGCCCCAGCTCTCTGCAGGTCATTCATCAGGTCCCTCCGTGTACTTCTGGGATTTTTGTTCACCGTTTTCATGATCATTTTGACCCCACGGGATGAGATCTTGCGTGGAGCCCCAGATTGAGGGAGATTATCAATGGTCTTGTATGTCTTCCATTTTCTTACAATTGCTCACACAGTTGATTTATTCACACCAACCTATTTGACTATTGTAGATTCACACATCTACAATTTTCTTCCTGGTGTACTTCATTAAGTCAAAGTCGGCTTTATTGTCAATTCTTCACATGTACTAGACATACAAGGAATCAAAATTTCGTTTCTCAGCTTCCCTCGGTGATGACAGGACAAGACATTTCGACAATGAGGACAAGTATTTAGTATTTACAGTGTAGTGTCTGAAGTAATAGTAAAAGTAAAAGTGGAAAGTGCAGTAGTGCAAACCATTCAGTACTTGTAGCAGCAGCATATTTTTGTAAAGACACTGTGCAAGTGGTGTGATGGTGATAAAGTGAAACAGTGCAGGACACCGTCATGGGCAATAGATATTATATATATATATATATATATATATATATATATATATATACAAGGTCTATTAGAAAAGTATCCGACCTTATTATTTTTTTCAAAAACCATATGGATTTGAATCACGTGTGATTACATCAGACATGCTTGAACCCTCGTGGGCATGCGAGAGTTTTTTCACGCCTGTCGGTTACGTCATTCGCCTGTGGGCAGTCTTTGAGTGAGGAGTCGTCCACCTGCTCGTCGATTTTTTTCATTGTTTAGGAATGGCTCAGAGACTGTTGCTTTGTTTGATAAAAAATTTTTCAAAACTGTAAGGCACAACTGAGTGGACACCATTCAATAAATTCAGCTGGTTTTCGGTAAAAATTTTAACGGCTGATGAGAGATTTTGGTCTGGTAGTGTCGCTTTAAGGACGGTCCACGGCGCCTGACGGCGATCTGCGCTTCGAGGCGGCAGCGTCTCGCCGTTTCAAGTTGAAAACTTCCACATTTCAGGCTCTGTTGACGCAGTAAGTCGTCAGAGAACAGAGAACTTTCAGAAGAAGTCGGCATGAGGAGTTTATTCGGACATTCCATTGTTAACGGTCATTTTGTAATGAAAGAACGTGCGGGCAGAGTCGCATGTCGGGCTGGACCCGACCGCGGGGGGTCGCGGCAGGAAAAACACCTCCGTTGGAAATCTTAACGGGCAAGTTGGAACATGCCCAAGCTGTTAAACAATTTCTCAGTTACTCACTTGTTGAAAGCCATTAAAAGCCGCCTGAATTCTACAAATGGTTTTCAACACGGAGGTGTTTTTCCTGTCGCGGCGCACACAGATTTGCCGAGTCGTCACGGAAACGACTCGGCGAATTTGCGCGTACGTCTTTCATTAAAAAAATGTCCTTAAACAGTGGAATGTCCGCATAAATTCCTCATGCCGGCCTCTTCTGAATCTTCTCTGTTCTCTCACGATGTCCTGGGTGAATTAAGCCTTAAATTAGGATGTTTTCAGCTCGAAACAGGCCGACGACAGCGCCTGGAAGCGCTGCAGGACGTCCCGCTTCGTGGGAAGTCCTTACACCGACAGAAACACCCCATAATCTCTCATCAGCCGTTAAACTTTTCACAGAAAACCATCTTAATTTCTCGAATAGTGTCCACTCGGATATTCCTCACAGGTCCAGAAAAAATTTTGATAAAGCAACGCGCGCCATCTCGAGCAGCGTGTGAAACAAAGGAATTCAGCCGAGAGGGCGGGACCACATCTCACTCAAGGCCTGCCCACAGGGAAATGACGTCACCGACACGCGTGAAAAAACTCACGCATGCGCACGAGGGTTCAAGCATGATTGGTGTAATCGCATGTCATTCAAATCCATATAGTTAAAAAAAAAAATAAAAGGGTCGGTTTATTATCTAAGAGACCTCGTATATTAGCTTCTTGAAAACCTGGGTAGAGCTCGGGGGAGAGAGTTCAATAATCTCACAGCCTGGTGGATGAAGCTCTTTGTGAGTCTGGTGGTGCGGGACCAGAGGTTCCTGTATCTCTTCCCGGAGGGCAGAGTGCTAAACAGGCTGTGTGTGGGGTGGCTTGCATTGCCCACAATTGTGGTTGCTTTGCGGGTGAGGTGGGTGGTGTATATGTCTTACAGAGAGGGGAGTGGGGCACCAATGATCCTTCCAGCTGCATTCACTATGCGCTGCAGGGCTTTCCTGTTGTAGTCAGTGCAGCTTCCACCCCACACAGTGATGCAGCTGGAGAGGATGCTCTCAATGGTGCCACGGTAGAAAGTGCTCATGATGGTTGATGGAGCACTTGCCCGCTTGAGTTTGCGCAGGAAGTAGAGATTCCGCTGGGCATTCTTTGCCAGTGATGCAGTGTTGGTGGTCCAGGACAGGTTCTCACTGATGTGCACCCCCAGGAATTTGCTCACTCTCTACACAGCAGCACCCTCGATGGTCAGTGGCAGGTGTTGGGTGTGACCTTTCCAGAAGTCAACAACAAACTCCAACAGCTCTTTGGTCTTGGCCATGGTTGAGTTTGGAGTCTGACTGTTTGAGGCTGTGGATAGGTGTCTTTTATACAGTTAATGAGTTCCAACAGATGCCATTAATGCAAGTAACAAGTGGAGGACAGAAGAGCTTCTTAAAGACGATGTTACAGGTCTGTGAGAGCCAGATATCTTGCTTGTTTGTGGGTGACCAAATACTTATTTTCCACCATAATTTAGAAATAAATTCTTTAAAAATCCTACAGTGTGATTTTCTGGATTTTTTTTTTTTCTCATTTTGTCTCTCATAGTTGAAGTGTACCTATGATGAAAATTACAGACCTCTCTCATCTTTCTAAGTAGGAGAACTTGCACAATCAGGGACTGACTAAATACTTTTTTACCCCACTGTACATGGAATTTCTTAGTTTTTTTACTCACTCACTCATCTTCAACCGCTTATTCCAGTTAAAGGTGACGGGGGGTTGGGGTTTATCTCAGCAGTCATAGGGCATGAGGCGGGGTACACCCTGTACAGGACGCCAGTCTATCACAGGGCCACATACAGACAAAAACACATTTACACCCGCATATGGAGAATTTAAAGTTTCCAGTCCACCTAACCTGCATGTCTTTGGATGTGGGAGGAAACCAGAGCACGCGGAGGGAACCCACGCAAACACAGGCATAACATGCAAACTACACGTAGAAAGGCCACAGGTGGGAATGGATCCCATGACCTTCTTGCTATGAGGCAACAGTGTTAACCACTGATCCACCGTGCTGCCTCTTAGTTTTTTATTTGTAATAAATTTGCAAAAAAAAAAATTGTCATTATGGAATAAAGCTGTAACATTAAAAAAATGGTTCCTCTTTAAAGAGCTTAGTTTTATTTAGTTATTTAGAAGTGTAGTAACAAGTGTGGGTTTGGAGAGACAACAGGTGAGCTGGAGGTGGAGCTGAGCTGGATGCACCTGAGCTCAATTTTGAGTTTCATGGCAAAGGCTGTGAATAGTTATGCACATGTGATTTTTTTAGTTTTTCATTTATTTATTTATTTTGTCTAAATTTGCCCCAAAAAAACTTTTTTGCATTGTCATTATAGGGTATTGTGTGTCATTTCCAAGCTGCAAACTTTGATGGCATCAGATGAAGCCCTCCCAAAAATGCAAAAAGTTGTAATGGCCGCTTGAGGCTGGCTCCAAAACAGAGCACATTCCCATAGGAATCCAAGTTAAAATGCCCAATTTTTGAACAGAAAAACATGTTTACAGCCTGGTACAAAAAAAAACAAAAAAAAAACGGTTTTGGTCTCTATAGACCAGGGGTATTTACTCTTTCCAGAAAGGGCCGAGAGGGTACAGGTTTTCTTTTCAACCACCCACTCCACCAGGTGATTTCACTGATTAACATCACTTTGAGCAGATGGAATCAGTTAGCGTTAAACAGCAACGTCATGTTTGAGTTTGAATAGGAAATGTGATAACACTAATGTTTTATAACACTAAGTTATAGTGCTAAAAATATGCTCCTCTTCAATGGACAATTTTGTTACCAAGCCAACAACATGCACACCTCGGCAAGCAAATATCCTGACTGAAGCAATCTTGAACATGCTGGTGACTGACATGAGACCCCTGTCCATGGTTGACGATCAAGGTTTCAATTGTCTTTATTTTTTAGTTAACACATGCTGGTTATACAAGAGCAGCTGCATGCTGGTGCATTAACCCGCAATTTACATATGATCCTATTAGTCAACTAATGGCAAAATAATCAAGACTAGGTGATTATCAAAATAATCTTTTGTGGCAGCCCTACATCCTGGACAGGACACCAGTCTGTTGTAGGTCAACGATGAACTCATTCATGCATAAAAGGGCAGAGCAAGGGTGGCTTTACATGTAACAAAAGGTGCCTGAACACGCCCCCTTCTTATACTCTGAGCCACCTAACCTCCATTTGGGTGTTTATTAAATCCTATTTTTGGGGACTGCATGGTGGTCCTGCTCATGGTTTACTTTTTTGTGGACATTAAAAATTATGAGCTGTGTATTTTGACTGTAATCATATATTAAGTGGAGCTTATGCATACGCTACCGAGAGCTGCTAAAAGGGATAACACTGTTACCATACAATAGGGCTGGGCGGTATGACCTAAAAGTCATATAGTCATGGTAATGGTATATATCACAATATAAACGTAAGTGTAAAAATTATAATGGAAGTGTTTCTGAATGGTTTATATAGTCCCTTAGCAAAGCTAAATTGATAAATTAAATACATAAAAACAACAACAGCAAAAACAGATAGATGTAAGTTTGAAAACATTTATTGTGCAGATCTCAAAACTCAAAATTAAAACTCAGCACTCACTCACACACACACACACACACACACACACACACACACACACACTCTCATCTTCAAACGCTTAGTCCAATCAAGGGTCACGGGGGGCTGGAGCCTATCCCAGCAGTCATAGAACGCAAGGTGGGGTACACCCAGGACAGGACGCCAGTCTGTCACAGGGCCACAAACAGACAGACAAACACATTCACACCCACTCGCACACCTATGGACAATTTAAAGATTCCAATCCACCTAACCCACATGTCTTTGGATGCGGGAGGAAACCGAAGCACCCGGAGGAAACCCACGCAAACACGGGGAGAGCATGCAAACTCCACAGAGAAAGGCCACAGACAGGAATCGAACCCATGACCCTCTCACTGCTGCCCAACTCAGCACTCTATGGTGCAAAATAGTGCAAATGAACACAAAACACCATGTTTATAACTTAGAACATAAATACAAATGATAAATTTCAAAAACTTTAAATGTAGCAAAAAAAGTTATATACAACTATTTACATTAAAGTGCAGGAAATGCTTCAGACGTTTTTTTGTACAATTATGTACATGCAAATTGCAATGCCACACGAATTATATTTGTGACACTCAGAAAAACAATTCCTGTCCAAAACATGAGCTCTCTGACTTGTGTTGGACATGTAATTTTCGACACTAGAATGACATCACACTTTGTCATTCCTGTTTCTGTCCAGCTGGAGGCAGTACTTTGTCTGCTTTTGGTGGCGTTTTGTCCAGAAAGTCCAAAACCAATCTTATCCATCAGGGTCCTCAGCTTTGATACATAGATTACCTCACTGCACTGGACTCACACTATACACTGACAATTCATACTAGTGGTGCAGCTTAGCTAAAATTTCCATAAAAATTGTTCATTTAGTGATAAAAGCATGGAATTTGGCACACATATTCTAAATTAACTAATGTTTATTTTCAGATATGGAGCCATCCTGGAGCTGACCTCTAATGAGCTTCAGGGGTCAATAAAGAATTACACAGAGGTCAAAATTTAAAAATGCTCCAATCATGTTGAAAACTGTACCACATTGTGTCTGATCATAATGACTCCAAAAAGGTACAGTTTGGACTATCTATGACTGAATTCCATGGAGTTACAGGGTAAAAACAAGCAAAAATTGTCACAAAGGTCAGTTTCACTTTGTACAGAGGTCAAATGCTAAAGTTGCTCCAATTTTGGTAAAAAAAATTATGCAAATTATTAGTTGAGTTAATAGCATTTTAAAAAGGAATAGTTTGCACCATCTGTCATGCTTAGTTATCATGTTACAGGATATCATATGTCATAGAGTCCAATGGACGTCGACCTTGCTTGACCTTTACTTTGGAGACCAAGCATCCAACACAGTCAAAAATATTCTATTTATTAATCCTTTTATTTCAGTCAATAATTTTTGATTGATGACGCCGCCCCACTATACATACTAGACACTATTGCCACGGTCACTTTATCACAGACGACCTCCCCACTTTGGATTTGCACACACTGCAGTCAAATCACACCCGACAATATTTTTTTCATAATTTTATTACTTATGCCTTTTTATGCTCTTCCTGCCCTTTTTAAATTTATTTCATTTCATGACATACTTATTTTTTTTCTGTCTTCAAGACACGACACATTTCATTTTAAGCTTGACCTCTGTGTTAACATATATGATGAACTTGAAACGTATCCACTGACCCACCTGCTCAACTACAGGTACTCAATGAAAAACAATAAATTTGCATTTTCACAAACGCACCTTAAAATTGTCATTTTCATGAGACTGTTTTTGAAACCAGGCTCATTTGTTTGGCGCATGCGCAGTGGCATCTCAAAAAGGCCAGAAAATCACAGTTTTTGCCAGCAACATGGTTCAAAAGAGCATTATTCTTTGACATGAGTGTTCAGTACCAAAGTGTGGAACATTACGTTGACGCTTGGAAAGCAGGCACAAAAGTGGTGAGCAAATGCGGGTTCTCAAAACTACAATGAACAATAAATAAATAAATAAAAAGGCGTCACTGGAGCTCAAGCCTGGAATGAATGAACAGACGAGAGAGAGAGAGCTTTACCTTCTGTGGAGGAGACCCCACGGCCATCTCCACGTAGTAGCCCTGGCCAGACTTCCCTCGCAGGTTATCGATCATGTCCACGAAGCTGATGCCGCTCGCTGCCGCGCTTCTCCGCCTCCGCGTCGCGGTGGCGCCGCCGCGCTCGCGGCTGGAGGCCGCGGCAGGTGTCTGTTCCGCGGCTTGCCGCAGTGGCAAACGGATGGCGAGAGGCAGGCCCGAGGCGCCAGGTGCACACTGACCCCTACTGTGCAAACACAAAGTGGTCCACAGAAGCAGAGCCGCCAAACAACGAGGCTGTGAAGCGGACACCTCCATGCTGAAAAGGCGCTGAAGTTGTCCGTTTGTTGCGTTTAGCTTGACATCCTGCCTACAGCGTGGAGAAGAGTTCAGGCGGTGATGCGACTGAAGCCATGACGACAATTAAAGCACAAATAACGACGATGGAAGCAAGTCACCACTCTGGTTTTCCTTTCATTAAACAGTAGAAGAAACACTTTTCCGAACACTCAAATATTAAATAGCCCACATCTCATATGAGGCAAGCAAGCTCGACCAAGCGGCAACGCGACATCGTTTGTCTTTTTCTCCATCCGCACGTCCTCCACTGACACGACATAAAACCATCGTCTGCAGGCACACATGCTGTAATCCGCACCCTTCTACTTTCGACCCGTTCTTTCCGTTCTACGCCTTCCAGTCATTCACCTCCTTCTCCTCCTCCTCCATCCACCCTGCCGCATCATTCAGCCGCCGCCGTCAAGTCAGGAAAATACACCGCTCTGTTAGCTGGAGGTACTTTCAAAATAAAAGAGAAGGAAATGCTGCTGATATTTGCGCTCGAGCACAAAGCAAAGTTTTAGACCCAGAATAGCAAAATAAAATCTGGGAACATTGATTAATAAAGTGAAATGTGTGACAACGTTACACCTTAAAAAGCTTTGTAAGCTATATATATATATATATATATATATATATATAGCTTCCATTCAGTAATCTGGCAGAGGAGTTCAAGGTCACCCAAGTCAGAGAAGTTCTGCTCTGTAGGGACTCTGCCAACACAAAGGTCTCCTCAGCGGGGGTGGAGGTCAGAACAGGATGGAAGTGGCGTGCCCAGGATGCAGTGGAATGAGCAGAAGCAAGACTGTGACATAGCATCCTGGTGGGCACAGTGGCTACTGGGCGGGTGGGGCTGGGCAGCAACTCTAACTCTACCTACAGCAAAGTCAGTGGAAAGGAGAAGCATAAGCTGACCCAGGAGGAGGTACGTGCTGAGGTGGAGGAAGTTCGGTACAGCAGAATGGTGGGCATGTCCAAGCAGGGGGCCTGGACCAAGTGGGAACATGCAGCTGGCCGCAAGATCACCTGGGCAGAACTCTGGAAGATGGAGCCATACCACTTCAAGTTCCTGGTTCAGTCAGTGTATGACATCCTCCCGAGCCCTGCCAACCTGTTCACCTGGGGCTTGGTGGACTTGCCAGTTTGCCATCTTTGCCAGTAGAGGGGATCTTTGGAACATATTCTCAGCTGCTGCTCAAAGGCCTTGGGAGATGGGCGATACCATTGGCGCCATGACCAGGTGCTAAGGGTGGTAGCAGATACCATCTGTACTGGCATCAAGAACAGCAAGCGGCAGTACCAAGGGCACTATCACTTTTGTTCGAGCAGGTGAAAAGCCCCAGCCTCCAAAGAAGACCCAAGGGGGCCTGCTTGCAACAGCAAGGGACTGGCAACTTCTGGTCGACCTTGGGAGGCAGTTAAGATTTCCGGACATCATTGCAACAACATCACTACGGCCAGATATGGTCTTGATGTCCGGGGCAAGTAAGCAGGTGATGCTATTGGAGTTAACTGTCCCCTGGGAAGAGTGGATGGAAGAAGCGCAGGAATGGAAGAAGGCTAAGTATGCTGACCTGGTTGCTGAATGTCGGAGGAATGGGTGGAAGGCCCGCTGCGAGCCCACTGAAGTGGGTTGCAGGGGCTTCACAGGACAATCTTTATATTGGGTCCTGGGACTCGGGTCCTAGGGATCTGCGGACTGCACAGACGGAGAGCCATAAAAACATCATGGAAGCTGCTGAGAAGGCTTCACGTTGTCTCTGGTTGAAGAGGGGGGATGCGTGGCGTAGTGCATTACCTCGACACAAGTCAAGGCCTGATCACCCCCCGGCTGGGTCACCCGGGTGAGGGTGTCTGATGTAAGACCCGAAATAACTATATTATATATATATATATATATATATATATATATATATATATATATATATATATATATATATATATATATATATGAGGTCTATTAGAAAAGTATTCGACCTTATTATTTTTTTATATGGATTTGAATCACGTATGATTACATCAGACATGCTTGAACCCTCGTGGGCATACGAGAGTTTTTTCACGCCTGTCGGTTACGTCATTCGCCTGTGGGCAGTCTTTGAGTGAGGAGTCGCCCACCCTCTCGTCGTTTTTTCATTGTTTGGGAATGGCTCAGAGACTGCTGCTTTGTTTGATAAAATTTTTTTCAAAAACTGTAAGGCACAACTGAGTGGACACCATTCGATAAATTCAGCTGGTTTTCGGTAAAAATTTTAACGGCTGATGAAAGATTTTGGTCTGGTAGTGTCGCCGTAAGGACGGCCCACGGCACCTGATGGTGATCTGCGCTTCAAGGCGGCAGCGTCTCGCCGTTTCAAGTTGAAAACTTCCACATTTCAGGCTCTGTTGATCCAAGAAGTCGTCAGAGAACAGAGAACTTTCAGAAGAAGTCGGCATGAGGAGTTTATTCGGACATTCCATTGTTAACGGACATTTTGTAATGAAAGAACGTGCGGGCAGAGTCGCATGTCGGGCCGGACCCGACCGCGGGGGGTTGCGACAGGAAAACCACCTCCGTTGGAAACCTTAACGGGCAAGTTGGAACATGCCCAAGCTGTTAAACAATTTCTCAGTTACTCACTTGTTGAAAGCCATCAAAAGCCGCCTGAATTTTACAAATGGTTTTCAACACGGAGGTGTTTTTCCTGTTGCGGCGCACACAGATTTGCCAAGTCGTCACGGAAACGACTCAGCAAATTTGGTTGAGTGTGTGTGCGTGCGCGGGGGATGATGACACGATGATTTGATTGAGCTAACTGATGCTGCTTGTAACATACACACAAAAACCGTTCCGCTGTAAACCATCTGGATGCATGAAGACCTGTTCACGTGAAAAGCTGACGTGATTTTTGGCTGGACTGAGGAACTACACAAAGGAACTACACAAAGTCTTTTTTTTTTTTTATGGAAATCTGAAGTCAATGCACAGCATCACTGGACTACACGTTATAGTGGAACACCAAAATGTAAGTCCCTTTTCTGTTGTTTATAGATTAAGAAAATATCTAATGACATGGATCTATTTTAGCCATTATTTAAAACAAATAATGAATGTTTTTACATTCTTTCAATGGAATGAATATTTAATTCCGTGAAAGCTGGAACAAACCATTCAACTTGGCTTTGCCTTGTTAAACATTCATTATTTGTATTATATATATATATATTTGTATTATATATATATATATATATATATATATATATATATATATATATATATATATATATATATATATATATATATATATATAATAAGTGTGTGAGTCAGTAAATCATGATGGATTAAAACAGTTTTACATTTTCATGGAGAATTGTGTGGGTATTTATTATGAAGCAATAAACAATAAAGCTGTATCAAAGATGGAGATAAATGATGACCGCTCTACAGGGCACTGTGCTCAATAAAAGCTGCATGCAGGATGCAGTTTTCCATAATTCTAAGGTGTCAGCATGGTGTGTGTTCTCAAGTCATATTTGTGCTTTTTATTCTCACGCAGCTTCGCAATGGAGCGTTGATGAAAGGTTCCAGCCTGAGGGGCTTGAAAGCTGACTTTTTTTTCTCATAACACACACCTAGACATAAGTTGGTCAATACACTAGTACACATGCACATTGATCACCTCACTAATCACAGCTTTCAGGACCACAGTGTCAGAGTGTTCCATGATGCATACCACAAAATGGCCGACACACATCCAAAATGTCCTTGTAACTATCTGATCGTAACCTAACTGCTTTTCAAAATGGCCGACGCACATCCAAAATGTCCTTGTAACTATCTGATCTTAACCTAACTGCTTTTCAGAATGGCCGACGCACATCCAAAATGTCCCTGTAGTTGGCAGGACTATCTGATCTTTTTATAGCTGTCAAGTTGATAAAACCATCTGATCTTTTTATAGCTGTCTACTTGATAAAACCATCGGATCTTTTTATAGCTGTCTACTTGATAAAACCATCGGATCTTTTTATAGCTGTGTAGTTGATAAAACAAAAGTATTCACATCTATTTGGATGGCATGATGGAAGACTGATTTGTTGTTTGGCATCGGCATACACATACACTATAAAATTTTTTCCATACCGCCTTGAACGCAACGTGAGCACAACACCCGATTGCTCACTTCACTTTGGCCAATCACATAGCCACTGACTCACCACAGGCTCAGGACCACCCACATGGAGCTGGCCAAGACTCAGGAATAAAGGTTAGCATAGAGAGGAAATCTAGGCTCTTTGCTCAAACGCTGCATGTGGCCTGTTCGAAGACCCCAACGCTGCTAGATGACTCACTATATCATTGTAGGCACCTTTCAATACAAGTCCGTTTCCTGTCCAATTATTTTTGAGATCACTCAACAGGCACACGTTTCCTGTGTTATTGGCTGTCTCTCTCTGAAACAGAACTGATTTTTACGAATATTATACCTTGTGATCAATGAGGGCCTTTCTGCACATTGTGACCTTAGAGGAGGGCAATCCTGCAGAGCATGTGATTGATGTTATTATTTTCCAAACAATGCAAAACCTATATAGTATTTGATAATGTTAAATCAAAGTGCACTGCAGCAGTCTAGATTTGTTCAGTCAAATCCATGAACATTATGTCACATTTACACAGAATATGAAAATATTTGCACAACAGACACTATTCAGGAAAAGTATAATAAGCATTTGAATGTACAAATGTGTGTTGTTTAAAATAAATTTGTGTGCAATAAAAGTGACAAGTGAAAAAAATTACTTCTGATATTAAGTGCGTCATTAAGTGGGTCATACTGAGCAAATTCCTGTTTTCTGCACTGCCTTTATTGCACAATTTTACATGCAGAAATTATAAAATAAGAATATATTAATTATTATAATCAGTTTATTTCATTTCTAAATTCTATTTTAAAATACACTCAACAAAAATATAAATGCAACACTTTTGGTTTTGCTCCCATTTTGTATGAGATGAACTCAAAGATCTAAAACTTTTTCCACATACACAATATCACCATTTCCCTCAAATATTGTTCACAAACCAGTCTAAATCTGTGATAGTGAGCACTTCTCCTTTGCTGAGATAATCCATCCCACCTCACAGGTGTGCCATATCAAGATGCTGATTAGACACCATGATTAGTGCACAGGTGTGCCTTAGACTGCCCACAATAAAAGGCCACTCTGAAAGGTGCAGTTTTATCACACAGCACAATGCCACAGATGTCGCAAGATTTGAGGGAGCGTGCAATTGGCATGTTGACAGCAGGAATGTCAACCAGAGCTGTTGCTCGTGTATTGAATGTTCATTTCTCTACCATAAGCCGTCTCCAAAGGTGTTTCAGAGAATTTGGCAGTACATCCAACCAGCCTCACAACCGCAGACCACGTGTAACCACACCAGCCCAGGACCTCCACATCCAGCATGTTCACCTCCAAGATCGTCTGAGACCAGCCACTCGGACAGCTGCTGAAACAATCGGTTTGCATAACCAAAGAATTTCTGCACAAACTGTCAGAAACCGTCTCAGGGAAGCTCATCTGCATGCTCGTCGTCCTCATCTCGACCTGACTCCAGTTCATTGTCGTAACCGACTTGAGTGGGTAAATGCTCACATTCGCTGGCGTTTGGCACGTTGGAGAGGTGTTCTCTTCACGGATGAATCCCGGTTCACACTGTTCAGGGCAGATGGCAGACAGCGTGTGTGGCGTTGTGTGGGTGAGCGGATTTCTGATGTCAATGTTGTGGATTGAGTGGCCCATGGTGGTGGTGGGGTTATGGTATGGGCAGGCGTCTGTTATGGACGAAGAACACAGGTGCATTTTATTGATGGCATTTTGAATGCACAGAGATACCGTGACGAGATCCTGAGGCCCATTGTTGTGCCATACATCCAAGAACATCACCTCATGTTGCAGCAGGATAATGCACGGCCCCATGTTCCAAGGATCTGTACACAATTCTTGGAAGCTGAAAATGTCCCAGTTCTTGCATGGCTGGCATACTCACCGGACATGTCACCCATTGAGCATGTTTGGGATGCTCTGGACCGGCGTATACGACAGCGTGTACCAGTTCCTGCCAATATCCAGCAACTTCGCACAGCCATTGAAGAGGAGTGGACCAACATTCCACAGGCCACAATTGACAACCTGATCAACTCTATGCGAAGGAGATGTGTTGCACTGCATGAGGCAAATGGTGGTCACACCAGATACTGACTGGTATCCCCCCCCAATAAAACAAAACTGCACCTTTCAGAGTGGCCTTTTATTGTGGGCAGTCTAAGGCACACCTGTGCACTAATCATGGTGTCTAATCAGCATCTTGATATGGCACACCTGTGAGGTGGGATGGATTATCTCAGCAAAGGAGAAGTGCTCACTATCACAGATTTAGACTGGTTTGTGAACAATATTTGAGGGAAATGGTGATATTGTGTATGTGGAAAAAGTTTTAGATCTTTGAGTTCATCTCATACAAAATGGGAGCAAAACCAAAAGTGTTGCATTTATATTTTTGTTGAGTGTAATATAAAACAATATTGTTCACATTTACAGTACATATGTGTGTACATATGTGTGTATGCTAACCTTTATTCCTTTGAAAGAAATGTATAATTTACTAGTCGGAGACAAAGACGTACAGACAGTCTGATGTTTATTGAGCTGTATTCTGTTCAAGCACATTTCTCATCAGACAAGCATCATTACACAGAGGTTCACTTGTGAATATTCACGTACAATTCCTGCCCAAAATGCAACCAGCTGGTCATCATATGTAAAGTGTAAATCAAGTGTATGAACATGTTTACGTCTGTGTACAAACTTGAGCACTGGGCACAAACACGGTTCAAGAAAGACAAAAGAGATGGACAGCGAGTGAAAGAGGCACATTTCCTGTCATGCTATCATGAAGAAGTGCGATGGTTAGTAATTTGTTTCATGTGGGGAGGCGGTTTGTGTGTGCGCTTGAAGGGAGGAGTGGAGAGAAGGTTGGACTTCATAGAGGAGAAACAGGAAGGTGAAGTTAGTTAGATGAACACGGTGGAGACGGTTTATTGCTGCTGTAACTTTTCACTGAGGGCCATGCAGGTAGAAACCAGCCATTTCTTCGCTGCTTCTGGATCCGCATCATCCGTTGGAAAACCTACAGCTTCCTTGAATTTCTGGACACAGTTGTTAGCAGCAGTGTCCATGCTCGTCTGATAAGTCTGCTTTTCTTCAGTGACATCGATTTGGAATATCGCTATTAGGGCAGCCTTTGTCTCCTTCAAATTTTCAGACACCTTCTTCATCATCTCCTCCTGCTTTGGAGCCAGTTGGGTTTTCGCTTGTTCGATGCTAGTTTTGCATGCGGTAGCGTAACCTTGGTAGATTGGACCAAATCCGGTCTCGTACTCCTGGAAGTGTTTCTCCAAGACATCAATCAGTTTAGTAACATTGGCCTCCAGTTTGGCCTTCAACTTTTCGATTGCATTGTCAGCACTTTCAGCCATTGGCTTGAGGCAAGAGTTTAAGGCTACATTACTAAAAGGCAAAAGATTTGCGTATGCCACCTTGAGATTGTCAGCCACATTATCCCTGTGGGGAAAAAACAGTAAGGAAAGGGGGGGAAACAAGGTTTCATCACAAATTGGTGAGCTTTGATTTGGGAAAGGAATGCATAAATGATCACATGATCTAGAGGCACTTTAGTGGCCTTTAGAGGCACCCTTACCCGGCAGTGTTGTCTTTAAAGGTGTCCTCGATTTGTTGGATTCCTTGTATTCTGTGTTTCATAAAGGAGTCTGCAAAAGTTTGCAGATCCTGTAGGAGTTGTTGGAGGTTAGGATCCGCCGACCTCTTCTGCTTCATAGAAGCAGCCTGAGAGCCTGATGATGTAAAACAAAACCTTAAGAGGCAAGATCAACAAATATAAAGGAACTAAGAGTGACGAAGAAGGAAGAAAACAAAGTTCAGCACCTTGGGATACATTCCAGATTTCTTTTGAAAATATATCTAAAACAATTTCGTGTAATTACAAATTGGGGAAAAGTCATAATCAGTACTCACCGACAGCCAGCAGGAGGGCAAGAGCCAGCGCCAAAAACTTCATGATGGTAGTCTGAGGGACAAACATGAGGTACACGTTGTTGATTACGAATCACACTGTCACCCATCATGCATTCCATAAACACCCCAGTCCTTCCAGAATCTGACATGAAGTCCCGTCCTTCTCTGCATAAATAACTCCACAAAGCATCTGCCTGTCTTTTAAAATCACCTATAATCTGGCGAGTAAGAAACTGGGTTTCGAATTAAATTAACTGCTGCTTCATCTCAGATCAAGATTAACAGCAAACACACAAAATTCACAAAACCGTTATGCTGAACTCAGAGCTCCCTGGAATGAAGGTACAAATTGTCCCTTTGAGGTTTTGTCTCTGTGCCTGAGAATTGACAGAGTTCCAGTTAACTTCTGCACTTTGTCTTACCTGGTGGTGTTGGAGGAGAGACTGAACAACTTCAGCACAAACTGACCTTTTATAGTGCCGGGCTCAAACCTGCTGGTGTGGAAAGGAAGGGGGAGGTAGACCTCACCCCCAAACTGTGTCCCTTAGCAGGGGATCGGGTTCAGGGTTCAATGATCTTTAAGTTGTGTCAGCACTCAAATCGACAGAGACAGAGTTGATTCACCCTGGACATTTATTAAACATTGAGCACATATATAATCGTTGTGTTTCAGAAATAATTCTCAGTCAGAATTTTTCTTTTTACTTGTTTTTGGTGAGGGTGGGGGCACAGCACTGCTGCGTGCTTGTTTTGGAGCTGCTTTGGAGCTTTTCTGCGTCACAGAACGAGCTGAGTTTTTGTTTTTAATAATTAATATTATATAGGCACAAATGTGTGGAATGAAATAGTTCAAGTTTGATGGTGGATCACAAGACAGCTCACAAGAAACCAATCCTGCCTTTGGAATATTGTCATTTCATTTAGGGGTTTATTTGGTCAAATTTTGACTTAAGATTGAGCTCCTGCAGTTTGCTTGTATACCATTTGCTTTAAGAGCACAGGGCAGTAAGTCCATGTCTAATACTTCTAAAAGGCTACAAAAAAAACAAATAAATAAAATCATCATGGTGAAGAAGGAGCTGAGTCAGGAGGCGAAGCTCTCAATTTACCAGTCAATTTACGCTCCGATCCTCACCTACGGTGATGGGTAATAACAGAAAGGATAACGTCACAAATACATGTGACAGAAACAAGATTCTTCTGTTGGGTATCTGGGCTCACACTCCTGCACGGGGTGAGAGGCTCAACTACCTGAGAGAGACTTGGAGAAGAGCTGCTGCTTCTTTGCATCGAAAGGAGCCAGTTGAGGTGGCTCAGGCATCTGGTGAGGATGCCCCCTGGTCGTCTCTCTAGGGAGGTCTTCCAGGCACGTCTAACTGGGAGGAGGCTCCACGGAAGACTGAGGACATGCTGGAGGGATTACATTTCCCAGCTATCTAGTGAAGGCCTCAGGATCCTCCTGGAAGTGTTACAGGATTTGGCCAAGGATAGGGAAGTGTGGGATGAGCAGCTTAGTCTGCTGCAGCTGCGATCCAAACATGGATATGTGGCTGAAAAAAATGAATGAAGAAAAAAGAGGGGAAAATGAGCAAAATGTTTGTTCTAATTTGATGCAAGCAACTTTGGTCACTTTCTGTCCCCTTTAACTGTTGTGACCGATAAAATGACATGCATATGCACTCAGAAGTGACACAACTGGATGCCCAAACAAGTCTTTTAACATAGAATGTAATCTAGTGAGAGGTAAGAGAGCCACGACGGACTTCGGATGTCAGTTTTCAGATAACAAAATTGATGGCATGTGCGCATGCTGTCATGATTCGTCATTCAAAGATCAGTGTGTGTTCTGCTCTTGTTTGTTGTCCCTTCACCTCTGGACTTTGTCAATCTGGTGCCATCCTATTTGAGAAATAGAGTCACCATTGTAAAAAGGTTCCTCTCAAATTATACAGGACATACGTATAATACAATTACCACAATGTACACTGTAATCCCCCCCCCCAAAAAAAACATGCTGAAACTGATTACATAACCAATTTTAAGTGGCACCAATTAATTGTTTTAAGTGAAATATTCCTTTCACTTAAAACAGTGCCACTTAAAAATCTTTTTTATGTAATTAGTTTCAACTTTTTGTTGTTAAATTAACTTATCGGGCTTCACAGTGTATTTTCTTGCATAAGCATTTCATGACTTACCAGTCATTTAAAAATAATGTGGTCAATTATTTTGACACTTGACTAGTAGCAGAGTAGATATGTGGATAAATCGTGACTTTGACGATAAAAGCACAAAATTTGGCATAGTGTTCAAGCATACCCTAAAGATCATTTTTGGCTGTAGGGGCATTGCAGAGGCAGCCATTTTCCAAGATGGCCACCATACACTGATGTTTTATTAGCAGCTCAGGTTCTACACCACCAAGAGTCTTGATCCCGGTGCCTAATCCTACATTTTTAGGGATGAGGAATGCAGTGGTACTATTTATATCCCCAAACAATGAGTCAGGGAGGGATATTATGGTTTATCTTGGACTGCCACTGTGTCCGTCACTGCAGAGTTTTTACATTAGCACGTTAACTCCAATAGCTTTCATCCAACTCTTTTCAAATTATCTGGAAACATTCATGGCCCCCTGAGGATGAAGTCTATTGATTTTGGTGACCCTAGGACCTCCCCTCTAGCACCACCATTAGGTCAAACATTTGAATTGGCATTAGTGTATCTTTAAAAACTTTCATCTAAATCAATGAAATATTGTGGGGTTTTTTTTTTTTTTTTGGTTGCTTGTTTTTAATGACAACAAAAAAAGAGGTCACACAGTTACAGTGAATGCTGAAATACAACATTAGCTCTGAAAACACAACTGCAGTGGCACAGTGACAACATAAAAGAGGTCACAGTTATAGTTAAATGCAACATTAGTTCTAAAAGCATAAGCCATCACAGTGGCACTTTCCACTGCATCCCTTTCTTGCATCCACAGCAGAGGAGTTCACGAAAGGGCCTGGTAGCATCTGGTGATACAAGAAATTCAGCTATGGTCTTGTATCCTTCCCCATCTCTGCCATGTGTTGAATTAGCTGGACATTTCAGTATCTCATCTCTATCTTCCTGACACAGAACACAGTTATTCCAGTCTGTGGTCAGGTACTGTGTATCTGACATTCCAGGCTCAGTAGGGTCCACTAACTTGAATAGTTTGGCTATTGTCTCACAATTCACTATGCTACTTAAAGAACAGTATGTACTAGCTCTAGCACCACCAATCCAGCATCGGCTGAAACCACAAGGAAGGTATGTCAGCTGCCAGCACAGTCACATGGAAGAGCACAGTTAAGGCCCCTGACACTTGCACGACTCTGATCCGCACCCTTGCATGCACTCTGCCATGCTGGAGAGTAAACTCGTCTCACACTGTTGTAAATTGTGCGAGGCTTTGTGCAAGTGCACAAAGAAAATTTTGAAATGTTCAAAACTCCATCACGCATTAATAACGTGAACTTCACATGAACATGATGTTATCTTAGACTATAAGCATGTATCATTGGCTACAAAGCAGACTTACTACTCTGATTTGATCAACAAAAACAAGCATAACTCAAAGTTCTTGTTCGACACGGTGGCAACACTTTTGCATGGACAACCACCTGTAGTTCGCTCTCCTTTTACAGCACAAGATTTCCTGGATTACTTTGGCAAGAAAATAGAAGACAACAGGTTAAACATATCCCGACATGCCTTAATCCAGCCACTACACCCTGCTATTGATGTGGGTGCCACTACTGAGGTATTACCTAGATCTACAGATCTTCAGGTCAGAAGGCAGTATCTGCTTGCCTCTACTGGTGGTTGGCTCTCACTGCGGTATTGTATCACTTCCTGTTCCGGAGCACAGCGGTGTTTTTCTGTATCTGTTAGCTGTTTAATCTGCGCAGTTAGATTGATCTAGTTATCTAGTTTACGATTTGTTTCCCAGTGTAATCTTTACGTGCCTTAACTAAAGCACTCCTTCTGCTGAATCACCTCTAAATTATTTACACATTATTCACTTTGCGTGTTTTTAGGAATCCGCTAGCTTAGCGCAGCTACTAGCTCTTAGCCGGTTTAGCATGGCGGCTTCTCCTGTCTCTCCCGCACTTTTCTGCTCTGGGTGTGAAATGTTTAGTTATTCCTCGGCCTCCTTTAGCAGTAACGGTACTTGTAATAAATGTAGCTTATTCGTAGCTTTAGAGGCCAGGCTGGGCGAATTGGAGACTCTGCTCCGCACCGTGGAAAATTCTACAGCTAGCCAGACCCCTGTAGTCGGTGCGGACCAAGGTAGCTTAGCCGCCGTTAGTTACCCCCTGGCAGATCCCGAGCAGCCGGGAAAGCAGGCCGACTGGGTGACTGTGAGGAGGAAGCGTAGTTCTAAACAGAAGCCCCGTGTACACCGCCAACCTGTTCACATTTCTAACCGTTTTTCCCCACTCGACGACACACCCGCCGAGGAACAGACTCTGGTTATTGGCGACTCTGTTTTGAGAAATGTGAAGTTAGCGACACCAGCAACCATAGTCAATTGTCTTCTGGGGGCCAGAGCAGGCGACATTGAAGGAAATTTGAAACTGCTGGCTAAGGCTAAGCGTAAATTTGGTAAGATTGTAATTCACGTCGGCAGTAATGACACCCGGTTACGCCAATCGGAGGTCACTAAAATTAACATTAAATCGGTGTGTAACTTTGCAAAAACAATGTCGGACTCTGTAGTTTTCTCTGGGCCCCTCCCCAATCGGACCGGGAGTGACATGTTTAGCCGCATGTTCTCCTTGAATTGCTGGCTGTCTGAGTGGTGTCCAAAAAACGAGGTGGGCTTCATAGATAATTGGCAAAGCTTCTGGGGAAAACCTGGTCTTGTTAGGAGAGACGGCATCCATCCCACTTTGGATGGAGCAGCTCTCATTTCTAAAAATCTGGCCAATTTTCTTAAATCCTCCAAACCGTGACTATCCAGGGTTGGGACCAGGAAGCAGAGTTGTAGTCTTACACACCTCTCTGCAGTTTCTCTCCCCCTGCCATCCCCTCATTACCCCATCCCCGTAGAGATGGTGTCTGCTCCCAGACCACCAATAACCAGCAAAAATCTATTTAAGCATAAAAATTCAAAAAGAAAAAATAATATAGCACCTTCAACTGCACCACAGACTAAAACAGTTAAATGTGGTCTATTAAACATTAGGTCTCTCTCTTCTAAGTCCCTGTTGGTAAATGATATAATAATTGATCAACATATTGATTTATTCTGCCTTACAGAAACCTGGTTACAGCAGGATGAATATGTTAGTTTAAATGAGTCAACACCCCCGAGTCACACTAACTGTCAGAATGCTCGTAGCACGGGCCGGGGCGGAGGATTAGCAGCAATCTTCCATTCCAGCTTATTAATTAATCAAAAACCCAGACAGAGCTTTAATTCATTTGAAAGCTTGACTCTTAGTCTTGTCCATCCAAATTGGAAGTCCCAAAAACCAGTTTTATTTGTTATTATCTATCGTCCACCTGGTCGTTACTGTGAGTTTCTCTGTGAATTTTCAGACCTTTTGTCTGACTTAGTGCTTAGCTCAGATAAGATAATTATAGTGGGCGATTTTAACATTCACACAGATGCTGAGAATGACAGCCTCAACACTGCATTTAATCTATTATTAGACTCTATTGGCTTTGCTCAAAAAATAAATGAGTCCACCCACCACTTTAATCATATCTTAGATCTTGTTCTGACTTATGGTATGGAAATAGAAGACTTAACAGTATTCCCTGAAAACTCCCTTCTGTCTGATCATTTCTTAATAACATTTACATTTACTCTGATGGACTACCCAGCAGTGGGGAATAAGTTTCATTACACTAGTCTTTCAGAAAGCGCTGTAACTAGGTTTAAGGATATGATTCCTTCTTTATGTTCTCTAATGCCATATACCAACACAGTGCAGAGTAGCTACCTAAACTCTGTAAGTGAGATAGAGTATCTCGTCAATAGTTTTACATCCTCATTGAAGACAACTTTGGATGCTGTAGCTCCTCTGAAAAAGAGAGCTTTAAATCAGAAGTGCCTGACTCCGTGGTATAACTCACAAACTCGCAGCTTAAAGCAGATAACCCGTAAGTTGGAGAGGAAATGGCGTCTCACTAATTTAGAAGATCTTCACTTAGCCTGGAAAAAGAGTCTGTTGCTCTATAAAAAAGCCCTCCGTAAAGCTAGGACATCTTTCTACTCATTACTAATTGAAGAAAATAAGAACAACCCCAGGTTTCTTTTCAGCACTGTAGCCAGGCTGACAAAGAGTCAGAGCTCTATTGAGCTGAGTATTCCATTAACTTTAACTAGTAATGACTTCATGACTTTCTTTGCTAACAAAATTTTAACTATTAGAGAAAAAATTACTCATAACCATCCCAAAGACGTATCGTTATCTTTGGCTGCTTTCAGTGATGCCGGTATTTGGTTAGACTCTTTCTCTCCGATTGTTCTGAGTTATTTTCATTAGTTACTTCATCCAAACCATCAACATGTCTATTGGACCCCATTCCTACCAGGCTGCTCAAGGAAGCCCTACCATTATTTAATGCTTCGATCTTAAATATGATCGATCTATCTTTGTTAGTTGGCTATGTACCACAGGCTTTTAAGGTGGCAGTAATTAAACCATTACTTAAAAAGCCATCACTTGACCCAGCTATCTTAGCTAATTATAGGCCAATCTCCAACCTTCCTTTTCTCTCAAAAATTCTTGAAAGGGTAGTTGTAAAACAGCTAACTGATCATCTGCAGAGGAATGGTCTATTTGAAGAGTTTCAGTCAGGTTTTAGAATTCATCATAGTACAGAAACAGCATTAGTGAAGGTTACAAATGATCTTCTTATGGCCTCGGACAGTGGACTCATCTCTGTGCTTGTTCTGTTAGACCTCAGTGCTGCTTTTGATACTGTTGACCATAAAATTTTATTACAGAGATTAGAGCATGCCATAGGTATTAAAGGCACTGCGCTGCGGTGGTTTGAATCATATTTGTCTAATAGATTACAATTTGTTCATGTAAATGGGGAATCTTCTTCACAGACTAAAGTTAATTATGGAGTTCCACAAGGTTCTGTGCTAGGACCAATTTTATTCACTTTATACATGCTCTCCTTAGGCAGTATTATTAGACGGTATTGCTTAAATTTTCATTGTTACGCAGATGATACCCAGCTTTATCTATCCATGAAGCCAGAGGACACACACCAATTAGCTAAACTGCAGGATTGTCTTACAGACATAAAGACATGGATGACCTCTAATTTCCTGCTTTTAAACTCAGATAAAACTGAAGTTATTGTACTTGGCCCCACAAATCTTAGAAACATGGTGTCTAACCAGATCCTTACTCTGGATGGCATTACCCTGACCTCTAGTAATACTGTGAGAAATCTTGGAGTCATTTTTGATCAGGATATGTCATTCAAAGCGCATATTAAACAAATATGTAGGACTGCTTTTTGCATTTACGCAATATCTCTAAAATTAGAAAGGTCTTGTCTCAGAGTGATGCTGAAAAACTAATTCATGCATTTATTTCCTCTAGGCTGGACTATTGTAATTCATTATTATCAGGTTGTCCTAAAAGTTCCCTGAAAAGCCTTCAGTTAATTCAAAATGCTGCAGCTAGAGTACTAACGGGGACTAGAAGGAGAGAGCATATCTCACCCATATTGGCCTCTCTTCATTGGCTTCCTGTTAATTCTAGAATAGAATTTAAAATTCTTCTTCTTACTTATAAGGTTTTGAATAATCAGGTCCCATCTTATCTTAGGGACCTCGTAGTACCATATCACCCCAATAGAGCGCTTCACTCTCAGACTGCAGGCTTACTTGTAGTTCCTAGGGTTTGTAAGAGTAGAATGGGAGGCAGAGCCTTCAGCTTTCAGGCTCCTCTCCTGTGGAACCAGCTCCCAATTCAGATCAGGGAGACAGACACCCTCTCTACTTTTAAGATTAGGCTTAAAACTTTCCTTTTTGCTAAAGCTTATAGTTAGGGCTGGATCAGGTGACCCTGAACCATCCCTTAGTTATGCTGCTATAGACGTAGAGTGCTGGGGGGTTCCCATGATGCACTGTTTCTTTCTCTTTTTGCTCTGTATGCACCACCCTGCATTTAATCATTAGTGATCGATCTCTGCTCCCCTCCACAGCATGTCTTTTTCCTGGTTCTCTCCCTCAGGCCCAACCAGTCCCAGCAGAAGACTGCCCCTCCCTGAGCCTGGTTCTGCTGGAGGTTTCTTCCTGTTAAAAGGGAGTTTTTCCTTCCCACTGTAGCCAAGTGCTTGCTCACAGGGGGTCGTTTTGACCGTTGGGGTTTTACATAATTATTGTATGGCCTTGCCTTACAATATAAAGCGCCTTGGGGCAACTGTTTGTTGTGATTTGGCGCTATATAAAAAATTGATTGATTGATTGATACAGAATTTGACAGTATCTCACTAGGCATGCTGACAAAACTCGTAATGTCAACAAAAAGCACAACCTGTTTATTTGATCCTATACCAACCAAACTGTTTAAGGACCTGTGGCCCACTCTTGGGCCGACTGTGCTGGAAATTATTAATCTTTCTTTAACTTCTGGATCTGTTCCTAAATGTTTCAAACCTGCAGTGATTAAACCATTACTTAAGAAACCTAATCTTGACCCTAGTGTATTGACAAACTATCGGCCGATATCAAATCTATCATTTTGCTCTAAAATTCTGGAAAAAGTAGTGTCACGGTAGCTCGTAGGCTATCTTACTGAGAATAATCTCTTTGAGCCACTGCAGTCTGCTTTTAGAAAATATTCCACAGAGACGGCTCTCACTAAAGTGGTGAATGATTTTCTTGCAGTGGATTCGGACACCACTACGGTTCTGTTGCTGTTAGATCTCAGTGCTGCATTTGATACAGTGGATCATCACATTCTACTTGATAGGCTGGAAAATCATTTTGGGATTACTGGGAGTGCCCTTGCATAGCTGATGTCATACTTGACCAGTCGTTCTCACTGTGTTTTGTACAGTAACACTACCTCTAACCTTAGTGACATGAAATTTGGGGTTCCACAGGGGTCCGTCTTAGGCCCCCTGCTTTTCTACCTTTATATAGCACCCCTTGGGCACATATTGCGGTGTTTTGGGATTATCTTTCACTGTTATGCTGATGATACTCAGTTATACATGCCGATAACTGCCGGTAATCTCGTTCACATAAAATCCTTAAAAGATTGCCTTGCATCAGTGAGAAGTTGGAAGTGTAGAAACTTCCTACTTTTAAACTCTGATAAGAATGAAATGATGGTTCTTGGTCCAGTGATACATCGGCATCAATTTGACCAGTTAACGCTCAGCCTAGGTTTGTGTGTCATACATCACACTGACAAAGTGAGGAAACTTGGGGTAATTTTTGATCCTACATTGTCCTTTGACCTCCGCATTAGAAATATTACGAGGACTGCTTTCTTCCACCTGCGAAATATAGCGAAGATTCGCCCCATCCTGTCTATGGCTGATGCTGAGACCCTGATCTATGCATTTATCTCTTCTCAATTGGACTACTACAATGTTCTATTTTCTGGTTTACCGCAGTCTAGCATTAGGGGTCTCCAATTGGTTCAAATTGCTGCAGCCAGACCTTTGCCACAAAGCAGAAAGTTCGACCACATTACACCCATTTTGGCATCTCTTCACTGGCTTCCTGTCCCAGTGAGATCAGATTTTAAGGTTCTGCTAGTAGTCTATAAAATTGTTCACTGGCACCTACTTAGGTGACCTAATTAAACCTTACGTACCGGCCCGGGCTTTGCATTCTCAGGGTGCAGGACTACTTTGTGTCCCTAAGGTGAATAAGAAGTCTGCAGGTCATAGAGCTTTCTCTTATCGTGCCCCTGTTCTGTGGAATGATCTCCCTGCCTCAATTAAACAGTCAGATTCTGTGGAGACTTTCAAGTCCAGAGTTAAGACGCACTTATTTTCCCTTTCGTATGGCTAGCATACTGGTATAGTTTTGTTTTACGCTTTTTACTCTTTTAATTCATTTTATTAGTAAACGGAGCATGCCGCAGCCTCAACTTTACCTAAATTCTGGGTCTTTTAGTGAAGCTTAGGGCTAGTGGCCCGCGATCACCTTAGTATTTCTTCTGTTTTTCTTGTTGATTAATGCTAGCAAATTATACAGTATTTCTTGTCTTTCTGATGCTTGATTCTGTATTTTTTCTCTCTGTTTAAGGTGCAGCTCCATCCAGAGATGGGAGTTGTATTTGTACTGGTGACCCTCCTGTCCTGTGCACTAACAGCATTTCCTGTATATTGTTCTGTAATTTATGTCTGTAGCATGGCCAAAGCAGAGTGTCACCCCTTTGAGTCTGGTCTGCTTGAGGTTTCTTCCTCAGAGGGTGTTTTTCCTTACCACTGTTGCTCTGGGGGTTAGTAAGGTTAGACCTTACTTGTGTGAAGCGCCTTGAGGGAACTCTGTTGTGATTTGGTGCTATAGAAATGAAAATAAATTGAAAACTTTACTTCTAACAGAAGTATTTTTTCCTTTCCTTTTTATTGTAGTTTATGCACCAATGACTTCTTACAGAGTATTTTTTCCTTTTCTTTTTATTGTTGTTAATGCAGCAGTGACATCAGATCAAATTTCTTGTATGCTAGAACTTACTCGGCAAGAAATTAGATTATGATTCTGATAGCAAGGGCCCACGGTTCTCCGTGTATCACCATTCAAAAGAGAAGGAAGCAGAGGCAGTGCATGAAGTGCAAGCAAAAGCGGGAATGCAGCGGGCTAGCCAGGCTACGAAACCACTGCTTCTCAGCCACTCCCTTGTCAATGTAAGATCCCTCACTATTAAAATGGACGAATTGAGGCTGCAGGTGGCTTCAGATAACATCACCAGAGACTGCTGTGTCCTGCTCTTTATAGAAACCTGGCTACACTCATCCATCCCATACTCGGCTATCAAGTTAGTATGATATCCAATGTCGCACCTCTACAGGACCAGTGACTCCGGTAAGAACAATGGAGGAGGGTTATGTATGTACATCCACAACAACTGGGGTAACAATATAGCGATGGTAGCCAGCCACCATTCCCCAGACCTGGAATATTTGTTAAATGCTGACAGTTTTACCTACTTCTGGAGTTTATTGGAGAGTTGCTAACTGCTGTTTACATTCCACTGAATGCTAATGCTAGCTTGGCACTCGGACTTTAACACAGTAACATCAGCCTACAGTTGAACCGACATCTGGATGCAGTGCACATTATCATGGGCAATTTTACGAGGTCTGTTAGAAAAGTATCGGACCTTTTTATTTTTTGCAAAAACCTGATGGATTTGAATCGTGTGCTTGCATGAGCAAACCTTGAACCTTCGTGCACATGCGTGAACTTTTTCATGCCTGTCGACTGAAAGGAAAAAGACGGAACGACTGGAGCAGCGCTACTGCATCAAATTTTGCCAGAAACTGGGCGACAGCCAGGTGGAAACCAATCGGATTATTCAGACGCTTTTGGTGACGATGCTTTGGGCATCACACAGATTAAGGAGCGGTACAACCGGTTTAAAGATGTCCGCACAACGGTGGATAGCGAGCCACGCTCCGGTCGGCCATCAACATGCTGAAATGACCAGATCATTTCCAAAGTGAATGCTATGGTGATGTGGGACCGTCGTGTGACTGTCCGAGAAATTGCGGAAGAGGGGGACATCAGCACTTTTTCGGTACATTACACTGTGACAGAAGATTTGGCCATGAAAAGAGTGACGGTGAAATTCATGCTGCTGCTAACGGCGGAGCAAAAGCGCCTCCGTGTTGAAGTCTCACAGGACATGCTGTGACATGCCCACCTCTTTCACAATTTCTCGGATAGTCACACGACTGAAAAGTCACCGAAAGCCGTCTGAATCATCCGAATGGTTTCCACCTGGCTGTCGCCCAGTTTCTGGCAAAATTGGATGCGGCGCTGCTCCAGTCGTTCCGTCTTTTTCCTTGCAATGAAAATCCGCCGAGCGCACTACACACGTCCTCACACAAAGGCTGCTGACCAGCAAATGATGAAATCGACAGGCATGAAAAAGTTCATGCATGTGCACGAAGGTTCAAGGTTTGTTCATGCAAGCACACGTGATTCAAATCTATCAGATTTTTGCAAAAAATAAAAAGGTCCGATATTTTTCTAACAGACCTCATAATCGTGGAATTAAAATCAGTGCTCCCCAAACTTCATCAACATGTAATAGACTAGTACAATTTTCACAAAAGAGGAGTTCTAGCGGCAAATTTGAGGAAAAGTTGGTAAACCATGTTTTTTACATAATTTGAGGGTGCTGATTCTGAATATTGTGTTTACCAAGATGAATTCTGAGTTTTAAGCCTTCTAATTTGCATATTAAAATGAGATAAATTATTTTTTTCATGTTTTATCATTCTTTCTAAACTAATCCGTTAAACAACATAGCATATGGCCCATATGTCATATTTAAGTGCTAAAATAGTGCAGGAGTCATAAAATGTTTATTTAACATATTGCATGGAATTAAGGTAATAAAAAAAAGGTAGAGCAGGAGTCATAATTTGACATTTATTAATAACAGATGGGATAAAGGTAACAAAGCAAACAGCATTCAGAAAATGAACCATATTCACTAGTCTTAAACTTCAAATCTAACTAAGAATGAATAAAAATACACATCAAATTTATTTACAGCGGTTTAAGATAAACAGAGTGCCTCTCACTCCATGGACACTTGAAGCTCCTTGTCAATGCAAAAAGTCACTGTGGAAAGAAAAAGTCACACATTAGGATTTATGGTGTGTTTGATGTTTGTTCTTTTAAGGTGTGTTAAAATGGAGATAAAAAGTTTAGAGAAAGAACTGCTAACTTACCTGAAGTGAGGTGTGCATCCCTAGTCTGAACTGCTAGCATTCTGGCATGGGTGATCTTGAGTTCTTCTACATTTGCAGCCACCTGTACAGAGCAAGCCAGCACTGCGACAACTGCATTTGCTTGTGTTACAACCACACTTGCATCTACAGGTAATCATCAAGCTGCAGCTTTTGGGGATTGCTGCAACAGACATCAGTTTGGGTTCCAGGTGTCCATTGATGACGTTCCATCCCATTTCCTCTATAGGTGGTAAAATTAGATTTGTTTTGTTTGCTTGTCTCCATACTAGAGCTTGATAATGTGCTCTTCTAAAATGCCACTGAGCAGCATCACTTAGGGGGTAGAGCCTCAGGTCCCCGACATCTGGAGAAAAGAGTGGCTCTTGCATCATTGCAGCTGACATCACTGGTGTCATAAGCACGACAAATGAACTTCTCTGCAGACTGTATGGTGGTTTCAGTCAGTTCACCCAGGCCAAGTGCATCTAGAAGTGCAGGCTGCTCCAAGAAAGTTTTCCATGATGTTTTCTTGCTATGTACCGCAAAGTAGGAGAGTATCACAGCCTGTTATTGCATGGAAAGAGAGAACATTCTCAATATTGGGAACCTGCGCCCTCAGAGACTCATGCACTTTGTGTATGGGGATATGTCTTGGCTTTTTAGATGTCCCCATTCTCATCCACAACTGCTCACACTTCATCTTGTCAAAATGTGCAATTAACAGTAGGAGTACATCCGTATCTTGACTTGAGACAACAAGAAATTCTGCATTTGAATGCACACAGTGGAGGATAATTCTTGTGTCTGCTTCCTCATGGTAGCCCTGGAGAGTTGTGATGTCTATTTCTGAATTAGAACACTTTGCTGTATTCTCCTCTTTGAACCCTCCAGCAACAATGACAATTTTGTTGGCTGGAGCCTGAGCCAATAGCTCGTCTGATAGAAATTTTGCCAGATCTTCTTTATTCTTCTCCAAAGCAAGGCAGTTATACCAGTTATTTGGAAGTGGTACAGAGCCATCTTCAATGGCACGGTGAATAGGTGTACATCCTCTTGCACGTTTCTCCCTGGTTGTGCTCTTAATTGATATGTCTCTGTACCTGTACCTGTAGCTGATATGAGGTTCAATGTATTCCTTGAACATAGATATACGACTGAGAAATGACGGTGGTGTTGGGAAGGTGTCGTAGCACGGACCCACAACAGGGGGCGCAAATGAACGGACAATGAGTAAGCCAAAAGGTAACAATTTAATGTTGTGACAACACACAACTAAACACACAAAATTTGTAAAGTCAATTAACACCAGGTGACGTGTGGGCAGGCTCGAAGATAGGAGACCCCAACGAGAGAGAGGCCGCGTCCCACACGGCTTCTACCACCAACGGTCTGAAGAACACCGGAGCCGCCAAGTCCCGTATCCCCAGGTGACCTCTGTCTTCGGCTGTCGACCCTGGTACTGCTGGCAAAAAGCAGAGACAAGATGAATGAGTGTAAGTCCGTACACTCAGTGGTCCACGGTCTGTACACAGTCAGGAGGGGGAACCTCCACCTCCGAATCACACACTCGTGCAGCTCTTGATTAACCACTTATCTGTTCAGAGAGTGAGGCGCAGTCGTCGTCGTCACGCCAAACGCCGAAGTCCCAGATAAGGCAACGTCCACAAGAATATGGCTGCAAATGAGATCTGGATTAGTACACAACGTGTCAGTTAGCAGAGAAAGTACCTCTCGGTAGTCGATTTCTCGGCGGGGAGGTGGAGTTGCAGTCCGGCTTAAGTAGTGGTGTAGATGAGTGACAGCTGGTGTGATGAGTGACAGCTGTCACTTCCTCTGGGTCTGGCGCCCTCTCGTGCTTGGAGCCCGCACTCCAAGCAGGGCGCCCTCTGGTGGTAGTGGGCCAGCAGTACCTCCTCTTCAGCGGCCCACACAACAGGTGGTATTTCAACACCCTCTTCCCCAGCAAGTGAGCAGTAGTGAGAAAATACCTCTTTCAGTTCCAAAATGTGTCCATTTGCAGCAGACATCCTTAAGTCATTAATGAGCCACATCAATATTCGCCCCTTCTCATCATTTGCTTCTCCTCTTGACTGTGATACTCTTCGAATGAATTTCTTGTAACAGTTGGGATGGTACTTGCCCTCAGCAGCTATCAAATCACTTACCCCTGCCACACGTACAGAAAGAGCATGGTCACACCATGCACCGTCTATTTGTTGACTGACTTTAAATGTCATAACAGACCATAGTGTTTCTTTCTTCACCTTTTTGCTTTCTTGGCAAAATAAGCAGAGCTTCCAGTCGGTTGATGATGTCCTACTTAGTAGTCTTGAACTAGTCTGAGGTGTGGTTACGGTTGAATGTGATGGTTTATTTAGTCGTATTTTACCCTTATCGGTAAAAGTTGCGAAACAGCTCTTATGCCAATGTACTTCACCTTCATCCCCAGTCCCTATGGTCAAAATCCTGTGGATCCGATCAATATTATAACCCCTGGCAAAAATTATGGAATCACCGGCCTCGGAGGATTCAGTTGTTTAATTTTGTAGAAAAAAAAGCAGATCACAGACATGACACAAAACTAAAGTCATTTCAAGTGGCAACTTTCTGGCTTTAAGAAACACTATAAGAAATCAGGAAAAAAAATTGTGGCAGTCAGTAATGGTTACTTTTTAGACCAAGCAGAGGAAAAAAATATGGACTCACTCAATTCTGAGGAAAAAATTATGGAATCATGAAAAACAAAAGAACGCTCCAACACATCACTAGTATTTTGTTGCACTACCTCTGGCTTTTATAACAGCTTGCAGTCTCTGAGGCATGGACTTAATGAGTGACAACCAGTACTCTTCATCAATCTGGCTCCAACTTTCTCTAATTGCTGTTGCCAGATCAGCTTTGCAGGTTGGAGTCTTGTCATGGACCATCTTCTTTAACTTCCACCAAAGATTTTCAATTGGATTAAGATCCGGACTATTTGCAGGCCATGACATTGACCCTATGTGTCTTTTTGCAAGGAATGTTTTCATAGTTTTTGCTCTATGGCAAGATGCATTATCATCTTGAAAAATGATTTCATCATCCCCAAACATCCTTTCAAATGATGGGATAAGAAAAGTGTCCAAAATATCAACGTAAACTTGTGCATTTATTGATGATGTAATGACAGCCATCTCCCCAGTGCCTTTACCTGACATGCAGCCCTATATCATCAATGACTGTGGAAATTTACATGTTCTCTTCAGGCAGTCATCTTTATAAATCTCATTGGAACGGCACCAAACAAAAGTTCCAGCATCATCACCTTTCCCAATGCAGAGTCGAGATTCATAACTGAATATGACTTTCATCCAGTCATCCACAGTCCACAATTGCTTTTCCTTAGCCCATTGTAACCTTGTTTTTTTTCTGTTTAGGTGTTAATGATGGCTTTCATTTAGCTTTTCTGTATGTAAATCCCATTTCCTTTAGGCGGTTTCTTACAGTTCGGTCACAGACGTTGACTCCAGTTTCCTCCCATTCGTTCCTCATTTGTTTTGTTGTGCATTTTCGATTTTTGAGACATATTACTTTAAGTTTTCTGTATTGACGCTTTGATGTCTTCCTTGGTCTACCAGTATGTTTGCCTTTAACAACCTTCCCATGTTGTTTGTATTTGGTCCAGAGTTTAGACACAGCTGACTGTGAACAACCAACATCTTTTGCAACATTGCGTGATGATTTACCCTCTTTTAAGAGTTTGATAATCCTCTCCTTTGTTTGAATTGACATCTCTCCTGTTGGAGCCATGACTCATGTCAGTCCACTTGGTGCAACAGCTCTCCAAGGTGTGATCACTCCTTTTTAGATGCAGACTAACGAGCAGATCTGATTTGATGCAGGTGTTGTTAGTTTTGGGGATGAAAATTTACAGGGTGATTCCATAATTTATTCCTCAGAATTGAGTGAGTCCATATTTTTTTCCCTCTGCTTGGTCTAAAAAAGTAACCGTTACTGACTGCCACAATTTTTTTTTCTTGATTTCTTATAGTGTTTCTTAAAGCCAGAAAGTTGCCATTTGAAATGACTTTAGTTTTGTGTCATGCCTGTGATCTGCTTTTTTTCTACAAAATTAAACAACTGAATGAACATCCTCCAGGCCGGTGATTCCATAATTTTTGCCAGGGGTTGTAGCTGCATCTTGAAATTTCTGTCTTTCTTCGGCTGATGCCTTAAGTGATTGTAGGCCTTGAGCTGTTCCTTTGTAAATTGTATCTTTTTTCAATTTCTGGCAAATGATACAATCTCCAGAAGAGCCAGACATGAAAGGACTCAAACAAGCATGCTCTTCCATTTTTGTCCACAACCATAGTAGAAATGACTAGAGATGAAATTACTATTTTATGAGTCGGCCATCTTGAAAGTCGGCCATCTTGAAACCGTTGGCTTCCAAAATATAGACAATTCATGTGCACATGCTTGAGCATCAGCATACAAGATTTGGTGACATTTCATTAACCCTTTCAAAAGGTATCACAGAAACAAAGAATCTCCATTCGCCTAGTATGACTGCTATGCTATTATGCTAATTAGCAGGCTTAAAACTCAAAATTCAGCTTGGTAAACAAAATATTTGAAATCAGCACCCTCAAATTATGGGAAAGAGCATGTTTACCGACTTTCCCTCAAATTTGCCGCTAGACCCTTTTTCTGAAGGTATTCCTGAGATTTTTGCCTAGTCTATAAAATGTGCCACAAGAGGAAAAAATACACTGGTCAAAGTTTACACCAATATCAAGCACGGCTACGGGGCCAAACCTGCACCACATATTGGCAAACCACATCTCTACAACTCATCCCTGCATATACCCTCTCAAGAAATCCACCCCATCACCATTAAGACAGTCAAAACATGGCCCGATGGTGCTTCTCAGCAGCTACAGGACTGCTTCAACAGCACTGACTGTGACATCTTTGAGGATGAGGACCTGGACGTATTTATGGACACTGTACTGTGTTGCATTAATAACTGTGGAGATATGGTCACAGTGGAGAAATGCATGCCGGTCAGAAAACCTGGATGACCAGGGAGGTGAAGCAGCTGCTAAAAGAGAGAAACTCTGCCTTCAAAGCTGGTGACAAGGTTCTCTACAGCACAGTCAACCTGAAGAGAGGCATCGGGGTTAGGGTTAAATAGGGTTAAATTGGCCATAGGTGTGTGTGCGAGAGTACTATATCTGTCTATATGTAGCCCTGCGATAGACTGACGTCCTGTCCATCCAGGGTGTGCCTCACCTCTCTGGTGGTATATGCTTGAATCAGTGTTGGATTTCGTCATTGATGTCGGCTTTTGATGACACGTGGCTGCCCAGACATGGAAAGTCGGTCATGGTCTCCAGGACCTGACTGCGCAGGAAGATTCAGGTTGACCATGTTGGGTGAAGACTGATACAGGATCTGTGTCTTATTCAGGTTGATGTGAAGGCCAGTCTTAGTGTAGGCTTAATCAAAGGTTTCAAGGATATGCTGAAGACCTTCTTCCGTAAGGTCTTCAGGATGACACTCTGTTGTTGAGAATTTACTGTAATTCTGCATTTAGCAGTGGTTCCAGCGTACTACTCTTCATTAACTATTAAATATTTTACAAATACCATTACGTATACAAATACCAATACGTATGAAATGTTCAAGTAAGGTTTTATAGCTCCAGTATTTTTCAGCAAGGAACAAAAAAATAAAACAATGTTTGCTATGATACTCAAAATATGCCATAGTGCCAAATAATCTCTTTGTGGCACAGTGTGAGGTGATAAAATAATGTTGTGGTCAGAAAATTTAGGTTTTCATGAAATCTTTGCCAGTTATCCAGCAACGTTTCACTATTTCACAACATTTCCTCTTAGAAAAAGGCACAACAAAAACTCTAATTTGCATGAAATTAATATTTCTTCCACTGCAGTTCTATTTTAGTTCAGAGCTTCCAGTGTTTGTCTTCAGCATCTTCACTGTCACATTTTATTCTGCCTTGTCTTTTGCCCTTTCCACTGCCCTTGTTATTTATTATTTGACACCATGGCATCTGTTTTTTTTTCTCACCAACTGACTGCATGCTTGTTCATTTTATGTTGCTATGGACAGGATGCAAGCTGAGTTTACTGGGGCCGTAAAGAGGGGTGACAGAGCGGACACCTCGATAAGACTCCTGCTGGCTTCATGCCGGTGTTATTAACTACAGCCACTTATCAGACACCAACCATAGCAGCAAATACTGTATGATAAAAAGTAACACTAAAACCTAAGGAGTTAGTCGTTATGCATGGTAAAAAAGTTGAGAAAAGTTTCACATTTAAAGTAACAACTCCCCACAGAGACTGTTCTACCACTATATCCACAGCCTTTAAATGATTGGTGTAAATCAGAGGTCTCAAACTGTTTCCAGAAAGAGCCAAGCGGGTGCAGGATTTCTTTGCAACTACCCACTCCACCTGGTGATTTCACTGATTGCCATCACTTTGAGTAGATGGACTCAATCTGTGTGTTTGGGGTCATTGTCATGCTGGAAGACCCAGCCATGACCCATCTTCAATGCTCTTACTGAGGGAAGGAGGTTGTTTGCCAAAATCTCGCAATACATGACCCCATCCATCCTCCCTTCAACACGGTGCAGTTGTCCTGTCCCCTTTGCAGAAAAGCACCCCCAAAAATGATGTTTCCACCCCCATGCTTCACATTTGGGATGGTTTTCTTGGGGTTGTTCTCATCCTTAAAACATGGCAAATGGAGTTGAAAGCTCTATTTTGGTCTCATCTGACCACATGATCTTCTCCCATGCTATGCTTCCTCTGGATCATCCAGATGGTCATTGGTGAACTTCAAATGGGCCTGGACATGGCCCATTTGGATTCAAATGGGCCTGGACATGTGCTGGCTTGAGCAGGGGGACCCTGCTGCCCTGCAGGATTTTAAACCATGACAGCATAATGTGTTACTAATGTAATCTTTGTGACTGTGCTCCCAGCTCTCTTCAGGTCTTTGACCAGGTCCTCCCATGTAGTTCTGGGTTTTCTCAGAAACATCCTTACCCCACGAGGTGAGATCTTGCATGGAATCCCAGATCGAGGGAGATTGACAGTCATCTTGTGTTTCTTCCATTTTCTAATGATTACGCCAACAGTTGTTCTCTTCTCACCAAGCTGCTTGCCTGTTGTCCTGTAGTCCATCCCAGCCTTGTGCAGGTCTACAAATTTGTCCCTGGTGTCCTGAGACAGCGCTTTGGTCTTGGCCAAGGTGGACAGGTTGGAGTGTGATTGACTGAGTGTGTGGACAGGTGTCTTTCATACAGGTAACGACTTCAAAAAGGTGCATTTAATACAGGTAAAGAGTGCAGAATAAGAGGACTTCTTAAAGAAAAACTAACAGGTCTGTGTGAGCCAGAATTCTTGCTGGTTGGTAGGTGATCAAATACTTATTTCATGCAATAAAATGCAAATTAAGTATTTAAAAATCATGCTTTTTTTGTCTCTCACAGTTGAAGTGTACCTACAATAAAAATTACACACCTCTCCATTCTTTGCAGGTGAGAAAACTTTGACAGGTCAGAGAAAATCGACGGTGAATACTTATTTGCCTCACTGTATGCTTATTTAACATATTTTGCTCATATTTAAATGATTTCATTCTAATCTGTAATATTAGTCACAATTATCTAAGTTATATACAACCCCATTTCCAATGAAGTTGAGACGTGTAAAATGTAAATAAAAACAGTATACAATGATTTGCAAATCCTCTTCAACCTATATTCAATTGAATACACCACAAAGACAAGATATTTAATGTTCAAACTGATAAACTTTATTGTTGTTATGCAAATATTTGCTCATTTTGAAATGGATGCCTGCAACATATTTCAAAAAAGTTGGGACGGGGCAACAAAAGACTGGGAAAGTTGATGAATGCTCAAAGAACACCTAATTGGAAACAGGTGAGTGTCATGATTGTGTATAAAAGGAGCATCCCCAAAAGGCTCAGCCGTTCACCAGCAAAGATGGGGTGAGGATCACCACTTTGTGAACAACTGCATGAAAAAATAGTCCAACAGTTTAAGAACAATGTTTCTCAGCGTTCAATTGCAAGGAATTTAGGGATTCAATCCCTAAATTCCTAAAGGGATGCAAGGAATTTTAGGGGGGCCGTCACACTGAACACGTCGGAAGCATCAAATGCATCAAAAATCGGTCTAAAAAGCATTATTTTCAATGAGATGCGTTGCTTTTTAGATGCGTCAGAAGCATCGCATCAAAAGCCGAGCTAAAGCGACGCTTCTGATGGGAGCGCGCATTGCCGCTTGTCGGCAGGCTGACGTGGTCAAAGTTCAACCCAATCCAACTTTCGACACTCTGAGCTGTGACGTAACTTCGCGCTGTCCAATAGGAATGAGGCGTCGGGCCAAAACACGGAAGACTAGTGGCAGAAACCACTGATTTGTACAAAACAGAAACATGTCACAGGACTGCTCATTTATAGAGCAGTTTTCTGAAGAAAAATCCTTGGAAATGTTTTTTTTTGTTGTTGTTACCTCAAAATTTCTTTTCAAGTTTAGAACACTTGTAATTAAAATAGCTAAATAAATTAATGAATGGTTCTTTAGAAACCTTTCATCTGTAAATTAAAACCACCTGTGATTTCAGATTAATTTCTTGTTTAACATAAGGAACCTCGGACATTTATTTTTAGACAAATAAAATAACATGGAAACTTGTACATTTTTTTTAAGTCTGGTAGATTATTTCTATCTAATTTCAACCAGAAAAACACACACTGTAAATAAATACAAATGTTTATTATAAATGCAACAGGTAAGTAATTTAACAATGACTGCAGTGTGATTGTAAAGTAGGATTTCTGTGACATAAACCTCATGATGAAATTTTTAATGATCATTTCAACTTATAATAATTTCGTCAAAATATGTAATTGCCTATAATGTTATCAGGACAGAGTCATTTCTAAAATATGAATTTGAGCACAATAAGTGGAGAGCTTCTACTTGTGCAAATGTCTTTTGACTTTGATTCATGGACATTTTTAATGATCTGTTCATTTATTGTTAAAATATGAGATGAAACAGCTTTTTAAAAAATAATAAAATAGTTGCTGTTCAAAGAGCCTTTTATTTAGAAGCAGGTGATGTTATGCTGAATTCTCGGGACCAGATGAAGGTCTCTTCTGCAGCTTTGAACACTGGTGGTGTTCTGGTGGTGGTCAACTGGACGTCATGGTGTTCAGCTCATCAATGGAAGTGAAATGCATCTGTATTTTGGTTGTCTGCACAGCAAATGTTCCTGATTGGGACAAATAAAAAATATGTCTTAAAATATAAAGAAACACTAAACAGTTTATATATAAAAAAAAGAAGAAAAAAAAAAACAGAAAACATGATTGAAAAAAAAAAAACACCCGAAAAAAAAAGTTAGTTAAAGTTGAGCTTTTGTAGTCTCCAAAAAAGCTGTAGCTTCATTTGGTAAAAATAAAAAAAGACTAAACCATTTACAAATTACAGCGTTCACTCAGATCAACTGTGCTAAAAAGCTAAGCTAACGTTAGCCGATCAATAAACCTTCACAGCAGTGCAGTAAACGTCACATTTTATTTTTATATTCTCACCTCGATAAAGCTGCAGAACTAAACTCTGTTGGTCAAACTGGGACTTCCCATATATCCAAAAAGTGGGAGATTTCGGACTGAGTGGGTTTGCTCCATCACCCCGGCTGCCTGCCTCAGTCTGCCCAGGGATGATGCCCCAAATCCCAGCTTCTCCGTGCAGGTTGGCCCGCTGTCGCAGTTCGATTGATATCCCACCAAGTCGTCAGTCCTCCTTCGGTCAGCGTCACTCTGAGAAGTAGCTGAAAAAAAGCTTCTCCCAGCAGGGTGATGGGAGAATCATTCTACTGCTGTTTTTTAAAGCTTTTTTGTGGTTCAGGCGACGCAAATTCAAGATGGCAATCGCTCAACTTTTTTCAGGTTGTGGAAACAGCCAGAGAGTGACGTAGCAATCTCCACCCCCTTGCCGCTTCCGAAGCGAAGCGTCTGACGTCACGACGCGTTGGAAAGCTTTGACGCATCGGCCTGACATGTTCAGTGTGAAAGGCCCATTATGAGTAAATTACAAGCAACATCTGCCAACAATCACATAACGTACCTACAACTTATGTCCAGCATGTGTGAGTCACACGCTGGCACTCGTTGAAAATTTTCAGCATGCCCATAATTTCTTGAGGAGCTCAGCTTATCAGAATGTACATCAGCGAGCTTCAGCGTGTTTCAACGTGCTTCAACTTGCTCTTAACTTATAAAAAACTTACCTTAACTTACTGAACTTATGCCAGTGTTTTTCAATACAGTTGGCATACGCTGGCTAAATTGTCAATGTGTGACAGGGCCTTTACAGACAGCGAGAATTTTGATCATACTGGCAATGTGATATTATTCTAAGGAATAAAATTATACTGGTGCCTGAATAAATAAATAAATAAATGTGTGTGTGTGTATATATATATGACTTAAATCTTTAAAAAGCCAGTGGTTGTACACCTTTAATATTATTAGACTGTTGTAGATTATTGGGAATTCTGTTCCTGTCACCTGCATCCTGTCAGTCGCTGTTGCGTCCACTGCCTTTGTCCTCTCCTTCAGATTAATTTGGCTCAAACCTGTGGTCTAATCACCAAATATATGTGTTTGAAGAGTCTGTCTCATAGGAGCTTTCAGACACTGATGGCAAAATAACATCCTCTTCCTCTGAGCTGCTTGTGGGGATTGACATGATTTTTAGCACCACAAGCCTGCTGATGTACCTCTCTGACGTTTCAGCTGCTTTTGGCCTGATGAGACCAAACCGTGCCACTGCAGGGGCAATATTTTGCTGAAATAATGTGTCACAATTCAGTCATTCAGTATTTTTTCAACAGAAGACATACGGTCAGCGACAAATAACTTCAGTGTATTTAACATACAAAAAATTGGTACACTTGAAAGCACATGTTGACAGGTTGAGTCAATGTGTTGTAACCCTGAAGCAGAACAAGCGGGGTTAAAAAAAATGAATGGATGTTGTTACCTTTCAGCTGCCCCTGGTTCTTCAGGGTCACCACAGTGGGTCCAGTACAGATCCGCATGGGGATTTTGCAGAAGTTTCACATCCTTGCTGAAGCAATTCCAGTTTCACACAGAGAAACACACACAACCCCGTGGTCTTTCCAGCCAAGTACTTATAATGACATACTCTGCTTTACTTCTGAGACCTGTCTGGACAAGGTGCACATAAAGCAGAATGGCTGCATCTTCAGTCAACATGTACTTTTTAATAAATCATACAACCCCAATTCCAATGAAGTTGGGACATTGTGTAAAATTTAAATAAAAACAGAATACAATGATTTGCAAATCCTCTTCAACATATATTCATTTGAATACACCACAAATACAAGATATTTAATGTTCAAAGTGATAAACTTTATTGTTTTTGTGCAAATATTTGCTCATTTTGAAATGGATGCCTACAACACATTTCAAAAAAGCTGGGACAGTCAATCAATCAATCAATCAATTTTTTTATATAGCGCCAAATCACAACAAACAGTTGCCCCAAGGCGTGGTATGTTTACCACTGTGTTACATCACCTTTCCTTCTAACAACACTCAATAAGCATTTGGGAACTGAGGACACTAATTGTTGAAGCTTTGTAGGTGGAATTCGTTCCCATTCTTGCTTGATGTACGACTTCAGTTGTTCAACAGTCTCTGTTGTCGGAGGGACACAGCGCTGCCTCCCACTCCATCCTGTGTTTGTCATCCAGACGTTTGGACATAGGATAGTCTTCAGCACCTTTTATGGCCGTCTGACGGCAGGCTGTGTCATCCAAATTGTTGTCTACATGCGCTTTGGATGCCATCGTGCAGGTCTGGACGAGGTAATCTGGATGCATTCTGACGCTGCTGTCCACGCCTCTTTCCCTCCCAGCTGCGTCCGATTATGGAAATATTTGCTGTGTCGGGCTGGTTCCTGCACATTCTTGCTATGTGTGACGGTGGTTATTTTTATTAATTAAATTAATATTATTTATATATGATATATAAAAAATCCCAGCATTTTGTCAACATAAATGTAAAACCAGATTGGTGCACACACGCCGGGTTTTTATTTTATGTTTTACACAGGGATTTTCCATGTTAGTTCTTTAAATAAATTCGTCCATACAAGCAATCTTAAAACAAACAAACAAACAAAAAACTCCATTCACATTGAAAACAACAGGTGTAATGAACCAGGGCTGCGTTTTCCTGTTCCAAGCTGGTGCCTTTGATCTAGGCTCTGTCAGCCCCTGAGAGTGTGACTCTTCTTGCCCAGGGATACATTCCAGCTGTCTCCAGCTCTCTGTGTGGATGGCACCACCCCAGTGTTCAATGCTGGTGCACTGGCGGGCAAAGCGCCTGCTCCGGAGGGCAGAGCGTCTATTATTTCCACGTTCTTCTGTTTTTTGTTAACAGTCACAGCACAGCACATCTGTAAGACAGAGGTGTGTGCATGATGCATGATGGTGTTATTTTCTCTTTATGGTGCACCTTTTGGAGACATACTGTCAGTAACACAGTAATGTAATGCATTACTGCTGTAAAATCAGTAATCATGCTACAGTTCCTAAGACCACTGTCAGTTCCTGAAGGAATATCCAAGAAACAGTGTACATTCATTCATTCATTTTCTTGCTGGAGCCCATCCTAGCAGATGTAGGGAGAGAGACGGGGTAATGGACAGTGCACGTCTGTGGAAAACAAAGCTGGAGGCAAAACCTGTGGATTCCCATGTTGACGTTCTGCACACGGAAGTCAAACGCTTGTTTGCCAGACGTTTGAACATATTGCACCCATTTTGGCATCTTTACACTGCCTCCCTGTCTCTGTGAGAGCAGATTTTAAAGTTTTATTATTGACTCATAAAGTTGTTCATGGACTGGCGCTGTCTTATCTAGCTGATCTGGTGGAACCCTACGTGCCGGCCCGGGCTTTGTGGTCACAGGATTTCTCTGTGTTCTCAGGCTGAAGAAGAAGTCAGCGGGTCAAAGAGCTTTTTCTTACCGTGCACCCGCTCAGTGGAACGGTCTTCCTGCAACCATGACGCAGTCGGAGTCCTTGGACATTTTTACGTCAAGACTTAAAACCTATTTTTATTCTCTTTCTTATGATTTTTTTTTTATCTGTTTCATTCTTTCACTTCTGTTTTTAATTAAGTATTTGAATTTTTAAAATTTTATTTATTTATTTTGAATTTTTTTATGTTGAACTGTTCTGTGTGAGGCGCCTGAAACGGCTTTTGTTGTAATTTGGCGCTTTATAAGATGATTAAATTGAAATTTAATTGAATTACTTTTTAAGTGCCTTGCTTTAACAACTGTGTTTTTGTATCTGTCTGTCTGTGCGTGCATGTACGAATCAAAGTAGTGAGATTCTGCACTTAAATGCTCTGTAGGCTTTGTCATTGGTTATTTAAACAGACACAGACCTCTTAAATGTTGTAAAATTGCAAAAATGGAGAAAGAGAGAGAGAGAGAGACAGAGAGAGGCAGACAGAGAAACAGGTAGAGACTTCTATATGACCGGAGGAAATTGTTGTGTGTGTGTGCAGTGCACAAGGGTTTAAGGTTTGGCTATAATCTGTTTCTGATTAATGCAAAAGTAATGAGTAATGTATCAGGTACTTTCCACAGAAGGTGAAGCGGTAAAGTAAGGCATTATGGCATTAAGGCATGTTTTATAAAGTTGGGGGTAATATGTAATATACTTTCTTGACTAACAACCCCAACACTGGACACTGAAAAGCAATGGAATTAGTTCTCATTTTTATGCCAAAGACACTCAGCTGTACGTGCCAATTAAATAATGTAAATTAAATATTAAATATTGGAAATAATTAATTAAATATTGAATAATTACATTAATATTTTAATTAATTAAATATTAAATAATTAAATGAAATAATGTAAATAATCTCTCTTATATAAAAGGATGTGATGAAGTTCAGTATAAATTCAACATAGTCCTTGAACTCAAGGGTCCAGGACGAGAACACTGTGGGCAGGAAACAGAGCCTTCCCTTATCGTGTCCTGGTCCTGTGGAATGCTCTCCCTGAGTTAGTGAGGCAGTTGGACGCTGTTGAGACATTTAAGTCGCGATTGAAGACGCATTTGTTTTCTGTTTTATATGATTAACATATTGTTTTACTATGCTTTTTTGTTGTGAAAGTGACGTAACACGGACCCACAACAGGGGGCGTTAATGAACGGACAATGGATAAGCCAAAAGTAACAATTTAATGTTGTGAATCGCACAACGATGTACAGACAATAACAATATGGTGGACTGTCAATCATACACCAGGTGACGTGTGGGCAGGCTCGACGATAGAAGACGCCTGGCGAGAGAAGAGCTGGATCCCCACACAGCTTCCACCACCAACGGAGCTGAAGAACACCGGAGCCGCCAAGCCCTGCGCCCCAGGTGGCCGCTGTCTTCAGCAGTCAGACCCGGTACTGCTGGCAGAAAACAGAAACAGTCCTGATGAGTGTGAGTTCGCACACTCAGTAATCCCACAGTCAGTGTTCAGTAAAGGAGGGAGAACCTCCATCTCCAATCACACACTCGTGCAGCTCCTGTCTAAACCACTTATCTGGTTTGGGATGTGAGGCGAAGTCGTCGCTGTCACACCAAATGCCACAGATAAGGCAGAACACCACAGGATAACGGCTGCAAAAGAAGTTCAGATTATCACTCAACGGTTTGAGTCAACAGAGAAATTACCTGAATGGTAGCTGATTTCTCGGCGGGGAGGTGGAGTTGCAGTCCGGCCTTTATGGTGGTGGTGATGAGTAGTGGATGAGTGACAGCTGGTACAGATGATGAGTGACAGCTGTCACTCCTGGTTGCTCCGACGCCCTCTCGTGCTTGAAGCCCGCACTTCAAGCAGGGCGCCATCTTGTGGTGGTGGGCCAGCAGTACCTCCTCTTCAGCGGCCCACACAACAGGACCCCCCCCTCCTGGCGCCCGACCAGGCTTGTCCGTGTGCCGCCGGTACAAGTCGGCCAGGAGGGCCGGGTCCAGGATGAAGCTCCTCTTCAGCCAAGAGCGTTCTTCGGGTCCATACCTCTCCCAGTCCACCAAATACTGGAACCCCCGGCCCTTCCGACGGACATCCAGGAGCCGGCGCACGGTCCAAGCCGGCTCCCCGTCGATGATCCGGGCAGGAGGCGGCGCCGGTCCGGGGGTACAGAGGGGCGAAACGTGGTGAGGTTTGATGTGTGACACATGGAAAACCGGGTGGATCCGCAGTGAAGCTGGCAGCTTCAGCTTCACTGCGGCTGGACTGAGGACTTTGAGGATGGGGAAAGGTCCAATGTATCTGTCCTTCAACTTTTGGGATTCCACTTGCAGGGGAATGTCCTTTGTGGAAAGCCAAACCTCCTGCCCAGGCTGATACGCAGGGGCTGGGGCACGCCGGCGGTCTGCATGGTTCTTGGCCCTCGTCCGGGCTTTGAGCAGGGCAGAGCGGGCGGTACGCCACACCCGACGGCACCTTCTCAGATGGGCCTGGACCGAGGGCACCCCGACCTCTCCCTCCACTAGCGGGAACAATGGGGGCTGGTACCCCAAACACACTTCAAATGGGGAGAGGCCGGTGGCAGACGAGACTTGGCTGTTATGAGCGTACTCGATCCAGGCCAGATGGTCACTCCAGGCCGTCGGGTGCGCGGAGGTCACGCAATGGAGGGCCTGCTCCAGTTCCTGGTTAGTCCGCTCTGCCTGCCCGTTCGTCTGGGGGTGGTACCCAGACGAGAGACTGACGGTGGCCCCCAGTTCCCTACAGAAACTCTGCCAGACCTGGGAGGAGAACTGAGGACCACAATCCGAGACAATGTCTGATGGAATCCCATGCAGACGCACGACATGGTGGACCAGGAGGTCTGCAGTCTCCTGGGCCGTCGGGAGCTTCGGGAGGGCCACGAAGTGGGCCGCCTTGGAGAACCGGTCCACTATCGTTAAGATGGTGGTGTTTCCCTGGGACGGCGGGAGGCCCATGACAAAGTCCAGGCCGATATGAGACCAGGGGCGACGAGGCACAGGCAGAGGCTGGAGGAGGCCTTGGGCCTTGTGGTGGTCGGCTTTGCCCCTGGCACAGGTGGTGCAGGCCTGGACATACTCCCGGACGTCAGCTTCCATAGACGCCCACCAGAAGCGCTGCCGGACCACTGCCACGGTCCTTCGCACCCCTGGGTGACAGGAGAGCTTGGAACCGTGACAGAAGTCAAGGACTGCAGCCCTGGCGTCTGGTGGGACATACAGTTTGTTCTTCGGACCGGTCCCCGGGTCCGGGCTCCGTGTCAGGGCCTCCCGGACGGTCTTCTCCACGTCCCAGGTAAGGGCGGTCACGACAGTGGACTCAGGGATGATGGTTTCAGGGGGGTCTGACAGCTCGGTCTTGACCTCCTCTTCGTGCACCCGGGACAGGGCGTCAGATCGTTGGTTCTTTGTCCCGGGGTGGTAGGTGATCCGGAAGTCAAAACGCCCGAAGAACAGCGACCAGCGGGCTTGCCTGGGGTTCAGACGCTTCGCGGTCCGGATCTACTCCAGGTTCTGATGGTCCGTGAAAACCGTAAATGGTACCGATGCTCCCTCCAACAGGTGTCTCCACTCCTCAAGAGCCTCCTTCACCGCAAGAAGTTCCCGATTGCCGACATCATAGTTCCGTTCAGCTGGGGTCAACCTGCGGGAAAAGTAGGCACATGGATGGAGAACCTTGTCGGACTCCCCGCTCTGGGATAGCACGGCTCCTATCCCTGAGTCAGAGGCATCCACTTCAACAACAAACTGGCGCTTGGGATCGGGCTGCACCAGAACCGGTGCAGTCGAGAACCGGCGTTTCAACTCCCTAAACGCGGCTTCGCACCGATCCGACCAGGTGAAGGGGACTTTTGTGGAGGTCAGGGCTGTCAGGGGGCTAACTACCTGACTGTAGCCCTTGATGAACCTCCGGTAGAAATTTGCAAAACCGAGGAACTTGTAGTTTCCTACGGTTTGTTGGTTGGGGCCAATCTCTCACCGCCGCAACCTTGGCCGGATCAGGGGCGACGGAGTTGGAGGAGATGATGAACCCCAAGAAGGACAAAGAAGTGCGGTGGAACTCACACTTCTCGCCCTTCACAAACAGCCGGTTCTCCAACAACCGCTGTAGGACCTGACGTACATGCTTGACATGGGTCTCAGGATCCGGAGAAAAGATGAGTATATCGTCTAGATATACAAAGACAAACCGATGCAGGAAATCCCGCAAGACATCATTAACCAATGCTTGGAACGTCGCGGGCGCATTGGTGAGGCCGAACGGCATGACCAGGTACTCAAAGTGACCTAACGGGGTGTTAAATGCCGTCTTCCACTCGTCTCCCTCCCGGATCCGAACCAGGTGATAAGCATTCCTAAGATCCAATTTCGTGAAAATTTGGGCTCCATGCAGGGGCGTGAACACTGAATCCAACAGAGGTAACGGGTATCGGTTGCGAACCGTGATCTCGTTCAGCCCTCTGTAATCAATGCATGGACGGAGTCCGCCGTCCTTCTTGCCCACAAAAAAGAAACCAGCACCCATCGGGGAGGTGGAGTTCCGGATCAACCCGGCAGCTAACGAGTCCCGGATGTAGGTCTCCATTGATTCGCGTTCCGGACGTGAGAGGTTGTACAGCCTGCTGGACGGGTACTCAGCGCCCGGTATCAAATCAATGGCACAATCGTACGGACGGTGCGGGGGCAGCGTGAGTGCCAGATCCTTGCTGAAGACGTCAGCAAGGTCGTGGTACTCGGCCGGCACCGCCGTCAGATTGGGGGGGACTGTAACCTCCTCCTTAGCTGTCACACCGGGTGGAACCGAGGATCCTAAACACTCCCGGTGGCAGGTTTCGCTCCACTGAACCACAACCCCAGACAGCCAATCAATCCGGGGATTGTGTTTTAACACCCATGGAAAACCCAAAATCACTCGGGAGGTAGAAGGTGTTACATAAAACACAATCTCCTCCCTGTGATTCCCAGACACCACCAATGTCACTGGCTGAGTCTGGTGTGTGATTAGTGGAAGAAGGGTGCCATCTAGTGCCCGCACCGACAATGGTGACGGTAAGGCCACTAGAGGGAGCCCAACCTCCTTTGCCCATCTGCTATCCAGCAGATTCCCCTCCGACCCCGTGTCCACCAGTGCTGGGGCGTGAAGGGTTAGATCCCCACTCAGGATCGTGACTGGGATTCGTGCAGATCGTCGGGGTTTCCCCACGTGGGTGTTGTGACCCACCCTTAGCCCAGTCTCTAAGGACGAGTGCTGCTGTTTCGACCGTTTGGGGCATTCTCTCTGTGTGTGCTCAGTAGAGCTGCAGAGAAAACACTCTCCACGGATCAGCCTCCTTTGTCTCTGATCTGATCATTTTTTGGCCCTACTCATTTCCATAGCAACGTCAGCAGGGGGAGCTGTTGTCACGTGGAGAGCCCTGGCAGTGGAGCGTGGGGAAGTCGGCTCCCTTTCAGACCCGGGAGGAAGAGGGACGGCTTGTTCCTGACCACGCCCCTCGTCTCGCTGCCGTCGGTGTTCCGTTAATCGGTTGTCTAACCGTATAACTAGGTCGATAAGCCCATCTAAATCCCGCGGCTCGTCCTTCGCCACCAGGTGCTCCTTAAGGACCAGAGACAGTCCGTTTACAAAGGCAGCGTGGAGCGCAACAGCATTCCAGCCGGCTCGCGCTGCCGCGATGCGGAAGTCGACTGCATACTTCGCTGCGCTCCGACGCCGCTGCCGTATCGACAGCAGCACACTTGAAGCGGTCTCGCCTCTATGAGGGTGGTCGAACACCTGTCGGAACTCCCTCACAAACTCAGTATAAACCGTTAGGAGCCGTGAATTCTGCTCCCAAAGCGCCGTAGCCCAGGCGCGTGCCTCTCCTCGAAGCAAATTTATAACGTAAGCCACCCGGCTAGCGTCTGATGCGTACATGACGGGACGCTGTGAAAAGACGAGCGAGCACTGCATCAAGAAGTCCGCGCACGTCTCCACACAGCCTCCGTACGGCTCCGGAGGGCTTATGTATGCTTCAGGGGACGGTGGGGGGGTTCGTTGAACGACCAGCGGAATGTCTGTTTCTGGCACACGGTCAGCAGGAGGAGGTGCTGCAGCAGCGCCTTGAGCACGCGCTTCCACCTGGGCGGTGAGAGCCTCTATCCTACGATTGAGAACACTGCTCTGCTCGGTAACTAAGTCCAACCGAGCGGTAAAGGCGGTTAAGATGTGCTGCAGCTCACCCAACATGCCTTCTGCTGGCGCCTGTGCACCTCGCTCTCCCATTGGCTGTTCAAGCGATGGTTGACGCCCCTCGGGATCCATGACGCTGGCCGAGAAATCCTGTTGTGAAAGTGACGTGACACGGACCCACAATAGGGGGCGTTAATGAACGGACAATGGATAAGCCAAAAGTAACAATTTAATGTTGTGAATCGCACAACGACGTACAGACAATAACAATATGGTGGACTGTCAATCATACACCAGGTGACGTGTGGGCTGGCTCGACGATAGAAGACGCCTGGCGAGAGAAGAGCTGGATCCCCACACAGCTTCCACCACCAACGGAGCTGAAGAACACCGGAGCCGCCAAGCCCTGCGCCCCAGGTGGCCGCTGTCTTCAGCAGTCAGACCCAGTACTGCTGGCAGAAAACAGAGACAGTCCTGATGAGTGTGAGTTCGCACACTCAGTAATCCCACAGTCAGTGTTCAGTAAAGGAGGGAGAACCTCCACCTCCAATCACACACTCGTGCAGCTCCTGTCTAAACCACTTATCTGGTTTGGGGTGTGAGGCGAAGCCGTCGCTGTCACACCAAACGCCAATCCCACAGATAAGGCAGAACACCACAGGATAACGGCTGCAAAAGAAGTTCAGATTATCACTCAACGGTTTGAGTCAACAGAGAAATTACCTGAATGGTAGCTGATTTCTCGGCGGGGAGGTGGAGTTGCAGTCCGGCCTTTATGGTGGTGGTGATGAGTAGTGGATGAGTGACAGCTGGTACGGATGATGAGTGACAGCTGTCACTCCTGGTTGCTCCGACGCCCTCTCGTGCTTGAAGCCCGCACTTCAAGCAGGGCGCCATCTTGTGGTGGTGGGCCAGCAGTACCTCCTCTTCAGCGGCCCACACAACACTTTTTATTCTTTTTACTTTTTTTACTATTTTATTATGCTTTTAATCTTTTAACTATGCTCTTTGATCTTTTGATTTAATTTGTTGTTGTTTTCTGTGAAGCGCCTTGAGGCAAAGCTGTCATGATTTGGCGCTCTGTAAGTACAGTAAATTGAAACTGAATTGAATTGAATTTAATTGAAGGGGTCTGGGCTTCTTGTTTTTTGTGGGGGTTTTTTTCCTTCTTTCTTTTGTTGTAGTTGTTTGTTTTGTTTGAATACTCCCTCTGAATGCATGAACTACTGTTGGCTTTATAGGTGAGATGTTTAGTGAATAAGATGCAGTGGGCTAATCCACATGATATAACTCCCAGAGCTCAACAGCGATCATGCATGAGTCAGTGGTCCACAGGTTGGATCACCAGTGGATTCAAGTAGTACCTCTGTAGATGGGTTGTCAAATGGATGCCACATGGACAGAGTCTGTTGTCGATGGTTCCAGTGGTGGATGATAAATGGTGTTCTTTTAAAAGGCACAAGATAGTATTACAGCACAGTGAATTAGTGGTTAGCACTGTTGCCTCACAGCGAGAAGGTTGTGGGTTCAATTCCCGTGGCCTTTCTGTGTGGAGTTTGCATGTTCTCCCCATGTTTGCGTGGGTTTCCTCCGGGTGCTCCGGTTTCCTCCCACATCCAAAGACATGCGGGTTAGGTGTATTAGAATCTTTAAAATTGTCCGTAGGTGTGTGTGTGGGTGTGTCTGTGTTTGTTTGTCTATTTGTGGCCCTGCGACAGACTAGCGTCCTGTCCTGGGTGTACCCCGCCTCGCGCTCTATGACTGCTGGGATAGGCTCCAGTCCCCCGCGACCCTTATTTGGACTAAGCGGTAGAAGATGGATGGATGGATGGTTTGTGGTTAGCACTGTTGCCTCACAGCAAGACGGTCATTGGTTCGATTCCTGTAACCTCTCTGTGTGGAGTTTGCATGTTTTCCCCGTGTTTGCGTGGGTTGCCTCCGGGAGCTCGTTTCCTCCCACATTTAACTGTCCAGGTCTCCCTTGCAAAAGAGGTCTCAGTGAGACTAACCTGATTAAATAAAATAAAAACAACCCATAAGTTGTGTACTGTACCTTCCTAAGCATGCTATTTCTGACCCTTGAAGGACTTGTTGAACCACCACATGAAGAAAGAAAGATGGATGAGGTGCAAGAGCAATTTAGGCTGAGGACCAGAGAGTTTGGCAGGATAATAATACAATAACATGCTTTTGGAGAGCGGTATGCATTTTCAGAGGCCCAACGTTCACGCCGAGTCGCCCAAAATTACAGATATTCGCCAAGTTAGATGAGGGCGAATATCTGTAATTTTGGGCGACTGGGCATGAATGGAGGGACTCAGAAAATGCATACCGCACGACAACAGCAAGTTATTTGCATTATTATCACTTTTTACTGAGATACACAACACGTAATGTGTACATAAAAAGTTGTCACACTTTAACTTTTGTCGTGTCGGCTGGCGCGCGCTGCTCTCCGAATTCGGCAGTGCGTCCTCATCAAGCTGGCTGCTTTAGCTGCTGTTCATTGTCCTACTATCCATGAGAAAATCATCCGGAATATCCATATTGGGACCAAAACACACTTCTCGCCTGCGCACTATGATGTCATATATATATATATATATATATATATATATATATATATATATATATATATATATATACACAGTGAGGAAAATAAGTATTTGAACACCCTGTGATTTTGCAAGTTCTCCCACTTAGAAATCATGGAGGGGTCTGAAATTTTCATCTTAGGTGCATGTCCACTGTGAGAGACATAATTAAAAAAAAATAATAATAATCCGGAAATCACAATGTATGATTTTTTAATAATTTATTAGTATGTTACTGCTGCAAATAAGTATTTGAACACCTGTGAAAATCAATTTGGTACAGTAGCCTTTGTTTGCAATTACAGAGGTCAAACGTTTCCTGTAGTTTTTCACCAGGTTTTCACACACTGCAGCAGGGATTTTGGTCCACTCCTCCATACAGATGTTCTCCAAATCCTTCAGGTTTGGAGTTTCAGCTCCCTCCAAAGATTTTTTATTGAATTCAGGTCTGGAGACTGGCCAGGCCACTCCAGGACCTTGAAATGCTTCTTACGGAGCCCCTCCTTAGTTGCTCTGGCTGTGTGTTTGGGGTCATTGTCATGATGGAAGACCCAGCCATGACCCATCTACAATGCTCTTACTGAGGGAAGGAGGTTGTTTGCCAAAATCTCGCAATACATGACCCCATCCATCCTCCCTTCAATACGGTGCAGTCGTCCTGTCCCCTTTGCAGAAGAGCACCCCAGAGTATGATGTTTCCACCCCAATGCTTCACGGTTGGGATGGTTTTCTTGGGGTTGTACTCATCCTCTAAACATGGTAAGTGGAGTTGATTCCAAAAAGCTCTATTCTGGTCTCATATGACCACATGACCTTCTCCCATGCCTCCTCTGGATCATCCAGATGGTCACTGGTGAACTTCAAATGGGCCTGGACATGTGCTGGCTTGAGCAGGGGGCCCTTGCTGCCCTGCAGGATTTTAAACCATGACAACATCATGTGTTACTAATATAATCTTTGTGACTGTGGTCCCAGCTCTCTTCAGGTCACTGACCAGGTCCTCCTGTGTAGTTCTGAGCTTTCTCAGAATCATCCTTACCCCACAAAGTGAGATCTTGCATGGAATCCCAGACTGAGGGAGATTAACAGTCATCTTGTGTTTCTTCCACTTTCTAATAAATAATCATAACAGTTGTTGTCTTCTACCAAGCTGCTTGCCTGTTGTCCTGTAGTCCATCCCAGCCTTGTGCAGCTCTACAGTTTTGTCCCTGGTGTCCTTAGACAGCTCTTTGGTCTTGGCTATGGTGGACAGGTTGGAGTGTGATTGATTGATTGTGTGAACAGGTGTCTTTTATACAGGTAACAAGTTCAAACAGGTGCAATTAATAATAATAATAAGAGGGCTTCTTAAAGAAAAATTAACAGGTCTGTGTGAGCCAGAATTCTTGCTGGTTGGTAGGTGTTCACATACTTATTTGCAGCAGTAATATACAAATAAATTATTAAAAAATAATACATTGTAATTTCCGGATTTTTTTTTTTAGATTATGTCTCTCACAGTTGACATGCACCTAAGATGAAAATTTCAGACCCCTCCATGATTTCTAAGTGGGAGAACTTATTTTCCTCACTGTATACACACACAGTTGTATGTAAAAGTTTGGGTGTCCCTGATAATTTTCACGTCTTTCCTTTATAAATCATTGGTTGTCTGGATCAGAAATTTCAGTTAAATATATCATATAGCAGACAAACATGCTGATATTTGAGAAGTGAAATGAAGTTGCTAGTATTTACAGAAAGTGCGCAATAATTATTTAAACAAAATTAAGCAGGTGCATACATTTGGGTACCCTTGTCATTTTACTGATTTGAATACATATAGCACTAATTATTGGAACACAAAAATTGGTTTGGTAAGCTCTTTGACCCTTGACCTCCTTACACAGCTGAATCAAATCATGAGAAATGGCATTTAAGGTGGCCATTTGCAAATGTTTCCCCACTGTGCATCTCCTCTAATGAGTGGCAACATGGGAGCCTCTAAACAACTCTCAAATGACCTGAAAACAAAGACTGTTCAACATCATGGTTTAGGGGAAGGATACAAAACGCTATTTCAGAGATTTCAGCTGCCAGATTCCACTGTGAGGGTAAATAGTAAGGAAATGGAAGACCACAGGCACAGTACTAGTTAAGGCCTAGTTAAGTGGCAGGCCAAGAAAAATCTCAGATAAGCTGAAGTGAAGGATGGTGAGAACAGTCATAGTCAAACCACAGACCTGCTCCAAAGACCTACAACATGATCTTGCTGCAGATAGTGACTCTGTGCATTGTTCAACTGTACAGTGCACTTTGCACAAGCAGATGCTGTATGGTGCTGTAATGCAAAGGAAGCCTTTTCTGCGTACACGCCACAAACAGAGTCACTTGAGGTATGCTAAAGCACATTTGGACAAGCTAGCTTCACTTTGGAATAAGGTGGTGTGGACTGATGAAACTAAAATTGAGGTATTTGGACATAACAAGGGGCGGTATGCATGGCTAAAAAAGAACACAGCATTCCAAGAAAAACACTTGCTACCTACAGGAAAATTTGGAGGTGGTTTCATCATGCTGTGTGGCCAGTGCAGGTACTGGGAATCTTGCTAAAGTTGAGGGTCACATGGATTCCAGTCAATATCAGCAGGTTCTTGAGAACAATGTTCATGAATCAGTGACAAAGTTGAAGTGGCACCGGTGCTGGATCTTTCAAACAAGACAACGACCCTAAACACTGCCATCTGGAATGACCATCTCAGTCCCCAGACCTGAATATTATTGAAAATCTGTGATTTTAAGCAGGTTGTCCATGCTCTGAAACCAACAAACCTAAGATGTTTTCTAAAGAACCAGAATCCAAACTCTCATTTTAAGCTATAGGAAGCATTTAGAGGCTGTTATTTCTGCAAACAGAGGATCTACTAAATATTGATGTATTTTTTCTGTTGGGGTGCCCAAATTTATGCACCTGCCTAATTTTGTTTAAAGTATTATTGCACACTTTCTTTGTGATTTTCTCTGATCTCAAGCCCACTGCTTAACCCACCAGATACCTTTGAAGACTAAACTGGGAAGACGTTGTGATACATTCATGAAATACTGAGACTGCCTTACATGCTCCAATTTCACATCTTGTGTATTTAGTGCGTGATGGCTGAGCTGATAATCTTGGTTTCAAGGCCTGTTTACAATCCAAAGTTAGCATTGCCCAAGTTGTTAGGTCATTCACTTTGGTATTATGAAAATACCACCTACACCAAACAGAAAGCAAACAGAAAATTGGGGAAAGGCCTTTTGGTGAGAAGCCTTTTCCCCAGAAAATCAGGTAGAAGGCTTCTTCTTAAAAACCTGAAATTTACATAATCAAAGATTCTGGATAATGATGTAAAATTAGGTTAATTTATATATAACCTGTCTGAGTGGTGTCCAAAAAATGAGGTGGGCTTCATAGATAATTGGCAAAGCTTCTGCGGAAAACCTGGTCTTGTTAGGAGAGACGGCATCCATCCCACTTTGGATGGAGCAGCTCTCATTTCTAGAAATCTGGCCAATTTTCTTAAATCCTCCAAACTGTGACTATCCAGGGTTGGGACCAGGAAGCAGAGTTGTAGTCTTACACACCTCTCTGCAGCCTTCTCCTTCTCTCCCCTGCCCATCCCCTCATTACCCCATCCCCGTAGAGACGGTGTCCTGCTCCCAGACCTCCAATAACCAGCAAAATATCTATTTAAGCATAACAATCAAAAGAAAAATAATATAGCACCTTCAACTGCACCACAGACTACTAAACAGTTAAAGTGGTCTATTAAACATTAGGGTCTCTCCTCTTCTAAGTCCCTGTTAGTAAATGATATAATAATTGATCAACTATTGATTTATTCCTGCCTTACAGAAACCTGGTGACAGCAGGAATGAATATGTTAGTTTTAATGAGGTCAACACCCACCCGAGTCCACACTAACTGTCAGAATGCCTCGTAGCACGGGCCGAGGCGTGAGGATTATCCAGCAATCTTCCATGCCAGTTTATTAATTAATCAAAACCCAGACAGAGCTTTAAGTCATTTGAAGCTTGTACTCTTAGTCTTGTTCCATCCAAATTGGAAGTCCCAAAAGCCAGTTTTATTTGTTATTATCTATCGTCCACCTGGTCGTTACTGTGAGTTTCTCTGTGAATTTTCAGACCTTTTGTCTGACTTAGTGCTTAGCTCAGATAATTATAGTGGGCGATTTTAACATCCACACAGATGCTGCGAATGACAGCCTCAACACTGCATTTAATCTGTTATTAGACTCAATTGGCTTTGCTCAAAATGTAAATGAGTCCACCCACCACTTTAAAATGAACGGCCAATAGATGAGCCAAAAGGTAACAATTTAATGTTGTGAAGGAGCACAACGAACATACAGACAATCTCAGAATATAATTACAGTCAATCCACAAAGGTGACGTGTGGGCAGGCTCGAGGATAGAAGACGTCTGTCCTGAGAAGAGACGGAACCACATGATTTCCGCTGCCACAGAACCTGGTGAATACTGGAGCCGCCAAGTCCCGAATTCCCAGGTGATCACCGTCCCCGACTGTCGGATCTGGTACTGCTGGCGAGAACAAAGACAGTCAAGTGTGGGTGTGTGTACACCCAGTAACAACAGCGGTGGGAATGCCACCTCCACCTCACACTCAAACACTGCTGAGTACTGTAGATTCCTCAGGGGAAAAGAGTGCCTTCAGCGCTCTCACAGCTTTCACCAACGGAGGAACTGGTACTCCTGCAAACACTCACAATATACAAATATTGCAATTACAGAATGGCTGAGGATATTACCTCCAATGAAGTATGATATCTCGGCAACGAGGTGGAGATGACGTCTGGTCTTTATGGAGTGAGAGGACGTTGAGTAGATGGGTGACAGCTGTCAAGAGGTAATGAGTGACAGCTGTCACCCCCGGCTGTGTCCATGGCGGCAGCGCCCTCTCGTGCCTGAAGCCCGCACTTCAGGCAGGGCGCCCTCTGATGGTGGGCCAGCAGTACCTCCTCTTCTGGCGGCCCACACACAACACAATCTATCTTATTAGTTGGCTATGTACCACAGGCTTTTAAGGTGTGCCTAATTAAACCATTACTTAAAAGCCATCACTTGAACCCAGCTATCTTAGCTATTATAGGCCAATCTCCAACCTTCCTTTTCTCTCAAAAATTCTTGAAAGGGCAGTTGTAAAACAGCTAACTGATCATCTGCAGAGGAATGGTCTATTTGAAGAGTTTCAGTCCTAAAAAGTTCCCTGAAAAGCCTTCAGTTAATTCAAAATGCTGCAGCTAGAGTACTAACGGGGACTAGAAGGAGAGAGCATATCTCACCCATAGTGGCCTCTCTTCATTGGCTTCCTGTTAATTCTAGAATAGAATTTAAAATTCTTCTTCTTACTTATAAGGTTTTGAATAATCAGGTCCCATCTTATCTTAGGGACCTCATAGTACCATATCACCCCAATAGAGCGCTTCGCTCTCAGACTGGAGGCTTACTGTAGTTCCATAGGGTTGTAAGAGTAGAATGGAGGCAGAGCCTTCAGCTTCAGGCTCCTCTCCTGTGGAACCAGCTCCCAATTCAGATCAGGGAGACAGACACCCTCTCTACTTTTAAGATTAGGCTTAAAACTTTCCTTTTTGCTAAAGCTTATAGTTAGGGCTGGATCAGGTGACCCTGAACCATCCCTTAGTTATGCTGCTATAGACTTAGACTGCTGGGGGGTTCCCATGATGCACTGAGTGTTTCTTTCTCTTTTTGGCTCTGTATGCACCACTCTGCATTTAATCATAGTGATTGATCTCTGCTCCCTCCACAGCATGTCTTTTTCCTGGTTCTCTCCCTCAGCCCCAACCAGTCCCAGCAGAAGGACTGCCCCTCCCTGAGCCTGGTTCTGCTGGAGGTTTCTTCCTGTTAAAAGGGAGTTTTTCCTCCCACTGTCGCCTAGTGCTTGCTCACAGGGGGTCGTTTTGACCGTTGGGGTTTTTACGTAATTATTGTATGGCCTTGCCTTACAATATAAAGCGCCTTGGGGCAACTGTTTGTTGTGATTTGGCGCTATATAAATAAAATTGATTGATTGATTGATATAACCTACTTGTATTAATTAGCAAAAGCATTATCTAACAATATATATAATGAGGTGTTATTAGATATGAATGATCTAATAATTGCCTACCTACAGTTGTCATCAGAAGTTTACAAACCGTCATCACTGTCACGAGCATTGTGGCAGTGCTGGGCTGTCAATGAACTGTCATTTCCTGGGTTAAAGTGACTGCAAAACACGTGTCTTTAAGACAAAAAACCCCAAGATAGCGATGCATGAATATTCATTTATTTTTTTCACGTGGTCAGTAAAATTACTTGAGCTGGTGACAATGCAGGGTTTGTACAGTACACAGTTAAATTTATTTATTTATTTTAACCCTAAAATTACTTTTAAAATTACTGAAGGACACATGCTAACAATGATTCTGAGTTAGTCTGACATTGAAATGAACTACAGATTCATCCTCGTCAAATATTCATTCATTGCATACGCACTTATTGTGATAAAGGTTCAAGAGGGTGCTGGAGACTATCCCAGCAGTCCATGTGAAATGTAGCCTAATCAAAAGTCTAAACAAACATAATTTTTTTTGAGAATTCCTCATATTAACATACTTTGTACAAATACAGTCAACACATGTTAATGTCATATGATATACAATTCATTATATTTTCAGAGTAGTTCCTATTGTGTGACAGCACAGGGGAGTAAACAGTTAGTATGCTTGCCTCCAAAGCAAAATGCCCCCGGTTCAAGGCTGCATGATTGGAGAAGTGTGAGAAAAAACATGAGCAACGTGTCTCCCATGTGGTGACCCTGAGCAGTCCAACAAAATCTGGTTCAATGGGGGAACTAATTAGTTTCAAAACAACATGATAATGTTAATTTAGCAAACAAATGCTTTTGGATTTACTGGTTTAAAATGCATTTATTATTATTGTCTGTTGTTTTTTTTTTAAATTTACAGGATGTTCTGTAAAGACATTTATGTACAGTGGGGAAAATAAGTATTTGACCCCCTATCAGTTTTGCAGGTTTTCCCACGTACAAAGAATGGAGAGGTCTGTAATTTTTATCATAGGTACACTTCAACTGTGAGACAGAATCTAAAAAAAAAATCCAGAAAATCACATTGTATGATTTTTAAATAATTAATTTGCATTTTATTGCATAAAATAAGTATTTGACCCCCTAGAAAAACAGAGCTTAACAATTGGTAGAGAAACATTTGTCTGCCATTACAGAAGTCAGACGTTTCCTGTAGTTCTTGACCAAGTTTGCACACACTGCAGCAGGGATTTTGGTCCACTCCTTCATACAGATCTTCTCCAAATCTTTCAGGTTTGGAGTTTCAGCTCCCTCCAAAGATTTTCTATTTCTATTTTTGGCCACTCCAGGACCTTGAAATGCTTCTTACGGAGCCCCTCCTTAGTTGCCCTGGCTGTGTGTTTGGGGTCATTGTCATGCTGGAAGACCCAGCCATGACCCATCTTCAATGCTCTTACTTCAATGCTCTCTTGTTTGCCAAAATCTCGCAATACATGACCCCATCCATCCTCCCTTCAATATGGTGCAGTCGTCCTGTCCCCTTTGCAGAAGAGCACCTCCAGAGTATGATGTTTCCACCCCCACGCTTCACGGTTGGGATGGTTTTCTTGGGGTTGTACTCATCCTCTAAACATGGTAAGTGGAGCTGATTCCAAAAAGCTCTATTCTGGTCTCATATGACCACATGACCTTCTCCCATACCTCCTGTCTATCATCCAGATGGTCACTGGTTCACAGCTTCTGACTAGATTTCACATTGGAACTGGAATAAATTAATGTTGCTTCATATATGGACGCTTCATGAACAAATATACTATATAAGAAAGGGTAACAAAGTCCACTTTCTGAAAGCATGAATACAAAATGTACTTTCATGTCAGATTCCCAGGCTCGAAAATGGACCGGGAGCACACTTCCATTAAAGGCAGGTTTCCAGGATCAAAAGAAGACCACCAAGACCAGCAGCAGCAGCAGTACACATCCCACATTTCTGAAACAACCACAATGTGAGGATCTGAAAGGTAAGGAGCCACCTGATGGAACGTATCCCAGCAGTCATGGGGTGTGTGGCGGGGCACACCCTGAACAGGACGCCGTCTGTCGCAGGGCCACATATAGACACACAAACACATTCACACCCACACGCATGCCTACAGACAATCAGAAGTTTCCAGTTCACTTCACGTGCATGTCTTTGGATGTGGGAGGAAGCCGGAGTACACAGAGAACCCACGCGAACACGTGGAGAACATGCAAACTCCACACAGAAAGGCCCCAGATGATGGTCTCTATCTTTTTTTGTTGTTGTTTTCATTGTTATCTATATACATAAAGGGCTACATCTGTCTGTTTGTCTGTCCGGGATAAACACATATACAGGGCTGGAAATTTGAATCTGCCTGTTCATACCCACAGCCGGCTATTTTGGGGGTAATTTTCAGTTCAATTTTTAAAAAATGGTACAAGTTTGTTCCCCATGTCATGAGGATGTAGCCCTAAAAACTATATATATTCTGAATCCTCATGACATGGGGAACAAACTTGTACCATTTTTTAAAAAATTGAACTGAAAATTACCCCCAAAATAGCCGGCTGTGGGTATGACATGGCAGATTCAAATTTCCAGCCCTGTATATGTGTTGGCCATCTCTGTTTATTTAATCCATTTCTACAACACACTCAGCACAGCACACTCAGCAAAACAACAACATGCTTAGGCTGAGGCTGTGGGTATGACAAGGCAGATTCAAATTTCCAGCCCTGTATATGTCTTGGCCATCTCTGTTTATTTAATCCCTTTCTTCAGCTGTACAACCCAGTTTGCCTTCCTGTCTGAATACATTCATTTTATGTTTGTAAAATTGCAATGTAAAAATAGTGAAATACACCACTACCTCAGTTTTGATTCATTGATATTTACATTTACTGTTACCTACCTTTTGTGTGTAATTTTGTTATAAATTTGATTGCAAAACAAAGTCTGTATGAAGGACTTCAAATGTGTTTGTCTTTTAACCAAGTATTTCCACTTAGTTTGGGGAGTCCACCTCTTATAGTTCTGCTGGACAAACTTTAGCCCATTAACTATTATATTTATAAGACATCAGCATTACAAAAACAAATGTTGGGCAATTATTTTGATTAAAATGATTGCCATTTGGCTTATGTCTAAAACAGGTTAACCAGGGCAGCGCCGGGTACCCCAGCTAGTTATTTTTATAATGTCCAAGAACTGACCGTCATCTCCAGGATAAAGTGGACTTTAGGGTTTTAACTAATGATTGGTTTTTGGCAGTCTTTAAATCTATATATTTTTCAATTCTTCAATTAATATAAAGTTTGTATTTATTTTATTATCTATTGATTATTTTCTTTCGAGTCAAATAATCCATTGGTTAATGTGCCAGCAAGTCGTAATGATAAATTCTATCAATAATGTTCAACCTTGTGTTTAAATAATTTAATTTCTTTTGAAAATGGCAGATATTGAAAGAAAAATGAAGACAGAAAATAAAATTGTAACAAAATGTTTCATGGCAGATTCCCAGGCTCCAAAGCAGACCAGGAGCACACTTTCACCATTCGTGAAACAGCCACAGATTGGGCATCTGAAAGGTAAGGAGGCCACCTGATGGTTCATATGTTTTAGGCTTTAACTAATGATTATTGTTTTGGAAGCAGTTATCTACAAATATTTTTTCCATTAATCCATTGATATAAACATTGTTTTTGATTGATTATTCTGTAAGTGCACTGATTTTCAGTGTAGAAGGTTCAAAACTTCTGTGCTTGTGCACATCATCATGAATTCCACAAAATATTTTTCATTACAGGTTCCCAGACTACTGCATCTCAGAGGGAGAAGTCCTACTTCATTGTATGCTCACCACTGATAGAAAGACCACATCATGGAAGTGATAACAGTGAGAGGGCTCCTCAGTGGTTTATGTTTATTATTTGTCCCAGCACTTACAAAGCCACCGATGAAGAGGGAATATTTCTGAGAATATGAACACAAAATGTTCTTACATGGCAGGTTTCCAGACTCAACAGAAGACCACTAGGACCACCACCAACAGCAGCAACAGCAGCTCGTCACTGAAACAGTCACAAAATGAGCATCTGAAAAGTAAGGACAAAGTAGGTTTGTGTCAGAGGATTTTTTATTTCTGTTTTTTCATGATGTCCAAGAACAGACCATCATCATCGGACACCTCAGTCGCACAAAGTAAACTGATTTTGAATTTATATCAGATTAGATGCTTGCACCATAAACTGAACCTTTTTTATTTTACTCATTTTTGTTTTTTGAAAAATTCCTGTGCAACCATAATTTTTATTATTCAACATTAGATTCCAGACATGCCATTACATCCTCACCCAAATCAAAAGTACCATCAAAGTCAACAACAACGTGCACGTGTCACATTTCAAGTGGCAACAGAAGATACAGGGTCCTAGGCGGTCTGTTGTGTGGGCCGCTGAAGAGGAGGTACTGCTGGCCCACCACCACCAGAGGGCGCCCTGCCTGGAGTGCGGGCTCCAGGCACCAGAGGGCGCTGCCGCCTTATGGGAGTAGCCTGGGTGACAGCTGTCACCCATCACCAGACACAGCTGTTCCACTCAGCACAGAGGTATATCAGGAGGACGGCGTCTCCACCTCAGTGCCGAGATATCGCCTAAGACTGAGGTAATATTCTCTGCATTTACATTCTGAACAACCAGCTAAACTTGTTAAACCTTTTCAGGACTGTTGACTACTGGTAGCTTCATTGCTTGGATAAGTACTCACCTTCCTGCTGTACATTGACAAGAGGTGGAGGCGGCTTCTCCCCTCTCCGTTACTGGGTGCGGTCGCATCACACCTGTGTGGTGTTGCTCTCTCCCGCCAGCAGTACCGGATCCGACGAGCGGAGGCAGTGGCCACCTGGGAATTTGGGACTTGGCGGTTCCAGTATTTCCAGGGTTCGGTGGCAGAGGAGATCTGGGTGGTTCCGGTTCGACTGAGACGGACGTCTCCTACCTTCGGGCCTGCCCACACGACACCAGCGGATTCGACCCCAAATTGTGATTGTTGTATTTATTGTGCTCGTTTCACAATAGTAAACCTTGTTATTCACCTTCCTCCATTGTCCGTTCATTGCGCCCCCTGTTGTGGGTCCGTGTTCCTACACTTTCACAACACAGTCAACAAGAAGAAGGAACAGAAGAAAGAGAAGAACAAGCTGCTCAGCGTCCCAACAGTGAGTCATATTTATGGTTATATAAGTCTGGGGTTTTTGTTGTTTCATGTAAAATATGTTGACTTACTAATTTATGACCCACATCTGTGTTATATAAGGCAATCCATGGTGGTGGTGGATACATATCCCATCACCTACGACATAGGCCTTTTAATACCACTTTACCTTCCTATTAACCATTCTGTGATAAACCTTGACATATAAGAAAATGGTTTTATATGATTATATATATTTATTTATATATTTATGACACTTATGTTTTGGGGAAAAAATCAATTTGAAGTGTCCATTTCCATGTGAAGCAAAACATGCACATTTACCTCACTAGTTGTAAATAAACTTTTTGTAAAGGCCGATTATAGAGTTCACTGCTTACCTTAGCCCAGTTGTCCTCCTCAGCTGCTGCTGCTCACTAAAGCATTAAGTCAATTGCTAAAGAGGGGCTCATTTTGTAAAACCCAACAGCTGAGTGTATAATTGTCATTTTAAATATTGACATTTATTTGAACCAAATATACTTTCAAAGAGTTTGCAGCCTGCAGATGAGCATATTGTCCTCTTCAGAGCTTACAAGCATCTGCATATTATACACCAATAATTACGATAATCTCTTCCGGATTTTTTGTGAACGATCCCAATATTTTAATTCAATGTTTCATGTAAAAACTAATTTAGGCACAGCAGTTTATTCAGTGATGTAATTTTTATTTCACCTCCTGGCGCCTTTCAGATGCATCACACTCTTATTTTTGTTTGCATCCTTCCCTCACCTGCCCGTCACCATTCTTTCTCTCACTTACACTCCTGCATGTCTTCTTCTGCTGTCTTTCTCTGCTTTGTCCTGAAACTATGCATTTGTGACTTTCTTGTAGCCCTCTGACTCCAGTAAGAACACTGAGGCTTCATCCTCCACAGATCTGCAGGTACAGTCAAATTCCACAATCTAAACTTGATTATGAAGCTTTTTATTGTCTAATCAATCAGTTATTCATCCATTCAACTCAAATTCTTTTTACTTTTTACATGTGTCTGAGACGTCTTTGGATATGAATAGCCTGTCTGATGGAAACAGTTAATCAGAGACAGATTACAAAGGAAGAACAAAAACAGACAGAGAGGACAGTTTGAGGAGGAAGAAGACTGGGGCTGCCAATAGGTTTGTTTGAACTCTCAGGAACATATTTTCATGGAGGAACAATGAAATCACAAGAGATGCAACAACTTATTTTCTTCCTGACACTTTAATTTGACCTGTGATTTTACATTCATGAGCAAGCACAGCGCACAAAGACGTGAGAACAGACACAAAGATGGTTTCATCCTTCTACGATTATAATCCATCCGTGGTGATGTCACAGGCTGGTCTAGCTAGCTGCAAAACTCCGTTTCATTTGTATGTAAATATAACCACTTTGTCATATATTATGTAAACGCTAATGAGAAACACACATTCCTAAAACTGAAAACGCTGTTTTTGTAACCTGATAAGACCTCTGGAGTGATTTACAAGACATTTCGCGGACGTCAGTGTGCATGGTAACTTCCATTCATTCAAAGCTAACTTCCGCTCTTGTCAAAAGCTCATGTACACGCAGACATCGTTAAGACCTAAATATTGTTTACGATTGATTGATTGATTGAGGGGCTTTATTGAAAATGTACATATTGTATGTAAAACAATAAGATTTTAATAATTATTTAAACAACTGCAAATGATAATGAAGACGATGCTCATTTGGCCGAGGGTTGCGTTATGTTTTTCCTCTCCTGCAGTGAATTATTAATAATGACACGACCTCTCAGTGTGTGGTGCAAACACAAAGCCAAACAGGAATCATGACTGATATGTTCCTCATATCAAACCAAATTTTGTTTTTCTGCAGGATCCAGAAAGACTGGGACAAGAAAGAGGTGAAGAAAACAAAAGAGAGCAGGGTGGAGCCAGAGAAATCTTTCAAAGAGAGCAGAGGGAAAAAGTGAGGCAGAGAGAAATGGAGAAGGAGATCAATCAGGAGGTTGAAGAGGAGAGACGTCTGAAGGAGACTCGATCTCATCAGGCAAGAACTGAGGAGGGAGGAGGAAGAAGAGAGGAAACTGAGGGAGGAGAGCAACGGCAGACTGAGGTAGGTATCTGCTTCCACGTGAACTCTTTACTACGAATCAGCTCACATCAGTTCACACAAGTTGATTCCAATCAAACAGAACAGCATGTTATTGAAGATGTTGTGTGGGCCGCTAGGAGGTACTGCTGGCCCACCACCAGAGGGCGCCCTGCCTGAAGTGCGGGCTTCAGGCACGAGAGGGCGCTGCCGCCATGGACACAGCCGGGGGTGACAGCTGTCACTCATTACCTCTTGACAGCTGTCACCCATCTACTCAACATCATCTCACTCCATAAAGACCAGACGTCATCTCCACCTCGTTGCCGAGATATCATACTTCATTGGAGGTAATATCCTCAGCCGTTTTGTAATTGCAATATTTGTATATTGTGAGTGTTTGCAGGAGTACCAGTTCCTCCGTCGGTGGAAGCTGTGAGAGCGCTGAAGGCACTCTTTTCCCCTGAGGAATCTACAGTACTCTGCAAGTTACTGAGTGAGAGGTGGAGGTGGCATTCCCACCGTTGTTGTTACTGGGTGTACACACACCCACACTTGACTGTCTTTGTTCTTCGCCAGCAGTACCAGATCCGACAGTCGGGGACGGTGATCACCTGGGAATTCGGGACTTGGCGGCTCCAGTATTCACCAGGTTCTGGGGCGGCGGAAATCGTGTGGTTCCGGCTCTTCTTAGGACAGACGTCTTCTATCCTCGAGCCTGCCCAGACGTCACCTTTGTGTATTAACTGTTATGATATTCTAAGATTGTCTGTATGTTCGTTGTGCACATTCACAACATTAAATTGTTATATTTTGGCTCATCTATTGACCGTTCATTTGCGCCCCCCGTTGTGGGTCCGTGTCACTACACTTTCCCAACAGAAGAAATAAAGAGAAATCCTTGAAAAGGAAAATTCACTTCTCAGGGTTTTTAGTTTCTTTGACCACAACTTCTTTCTGACTTCTTGAAGTCACTGATACCAGTTGATCTTAAATATTTTACAAATCAGTGTATATGAGGTCTATTAGAAAAGTATCCAACCTTATTATTTTTTTCAAAAACCATATGGATTTGAATCACGAGTGATTTACATCAGACATGCTTGAACCCTCGTGGGCATGCGAGAGTTTTTTCACGCCTGTCGGTTATGTCATTCGCCTGTGGGCAGTCTGAGTGAGGAGTGGCCCACCCTCTCGTCGTTTTTTCATTGTTTAGGAATGGCTCAGACTGCTGCTTTGTTTGATAAAATTTTTTTCAAAAACTGTAAGGCACCACTGAGTGGACACCATTCGATAAATTCAGCTGGTTTTCGGTAAAAATTTTAACGGCTGAGATTTTGGTCTGGTAGTGTCGCCGTAAGGACGGCCCACGGCGCCTGACGGCGATCTGCGCTTCGAGGCGGCAGCGTCTCACCGTTTCAAGTTAAACTTCCACATTTCAGGCTCTGACCCAGTAAGTCATCAGAGAACAGAGAACTTTCAGAAGTCGGCATGAGGAGTTTATTCGGACATTCCATTGTTAACGGACATTTTGTAATGAAAGAACGTGCGGGCAGAGTCGCATGTCGGGCCGGACCCGACCGCGGGGGGGTCGCGACAGGAAAAACACCTCCGTTGGAAACCTTAACGGGCAAGTTGGAACATGCTCAAGCTGTTAAACAATTTCTCAGTTACTCACTTGTTGAAAGCCATCAAAAGCCGCCTGAATTTTACAAATGGTTTTCAACACGGAGGTGTTTTTCCTGTCGCGGCACACACAGATTCGCCGAGTCATCACGGAAACGACTCTGCGAATTTGCGCGCACATCTTTCATTAAAAAATGTCCTTAAACAGTGGAATGTCCACAAACTCCTCATGCCGACTTCTTCTGAAACTTCTGTTCTCTGACGACGTCCTGGGTGAACAGAGCCTTAAATTAGGATGTTTTCAGCTCGAAACAGCCAGACGAACGCCACCTCAGACCGCGCCGATCCGCTTTGTGAGCTGTCCTTAAAGCGAAAGAAACTCCACAACCTCTCATCAGCCGTTAAACTTTTCACCGAAAACCAGCTTAATTTCTCGAATAGTGTCCACTCGGATATTCCTCACAGGTCCAGAAAAAATTTTGAAAAAGCAACACGCGCCGTTTCGAACAGCGTGTGAAACAAAGGAATTCAGCCGAGAGGGCGGGACCACATCTCACTCAAGGCCTGCCCACAGGGAAATGACGTCACGGACACACGTGAAAAAACTGACGCATGCAAACGAGGGTTCAAGCATGATTGGTGTAATCGCACGTCATTCAAATCCATCTAGTTTTTTAAAAAAATAAAAAGGTAGGATAGTTTTCTAATAGACCTCGTATTTTTTTGATCAAATCTTGAGCCACTTGGGTCGTGGAGATATTATGGTAAATATGTTTTTTGGGCTGTTTTGCATGACCTTGACTTTGACCTTTGATCAGTCTGTCGACACAACCCAGGTCATTCCCAACAAGTTTGGAGAAAATCCATCCAGCCAATTTATTATTTTGTTTACACAAACAGAGGAGTGGTTACGACACCCTGCTCATGCGGCGGAGCGTGGGGTCATGACCAGGTGTGAGAGCTTAGAGCTAAGTTTAGACCTTACTTGTGTGAAGCACCTTGAGGCAACTCTGTTGTGACTTGGCGCTATATAAATGAAAATAAATTGAAACTGAAATACAGCTGGACAAGGGGACACATATTTCACTTGAAACAGAGAGGAGCTTCTTAATATGAGTGTTTATGTGTGTGCACACATCCTCAGGGCTCTGCAGGAGAGACTCCAATCTGAAAGCACAGCGGAGGAGAACAGGCTGAAGGAGGAGGGGGACAGAATGATCAAGGTTGTTAAGGAGGCTGCACAGCACAAGATGAGGTCTCTCTCACTCACACACACACACACACACACACACACACTTCTGTGTCCTTGAACATTTTGTTTTATAACTTTTAATCTGAAAAATCGACTTAAAAACAGACCAAGTTTACGCTGTTGAGTTTGTGGTTAATTACCCATCATGCATCAAACAATGCTGGCGTGTGGTTCCCGTACTCAGGGAGGAGCTGCAGGTTGCTCTTGAAAAAGAACAAGCTGCAGAGTGTGATTGGTACCAGTCCCAGAGGAAGCAGCACAGTGAACACATCACGTCCGAGTTCAAACAAGAACTGGAAGCTGTGAGGGTTCGACTCCACAGAGACCACCAAGAGAAAATGAAGTCTCTCAAAAAAGAGGTGAGGTGAACAGAAAAACAGAGGTGGGAAACCCTGTTTCTGTTGTGACAAAAATTAATCCATTCACCCATTTCAAAAAACATTCACCAACAAACATTCAAAATATGTTTGAAAAAAGAGTAAGTAGTTATAAATTGAAAGGAATAGAAGTCTTTAAAAAACCAAGATTTAGAACCAAAGTAAAGGAAAGGAGTATTGCAGTAAATGGTGTCAAATTATGGAACAATCTTAATAAAGAAATTAAAGAATTAAGGTCGCTTAAATTATTTAAAAAACATATTAAATTAGATGTATTAAGTATGTAACTATGAAGTAAGTCAGTGGGCTGCAAGAAAGTAAAAAAAAAAAAAAAAAAGTAAACTGTTAATGTTTGGAGTGTCTTAAGTTTAAATGTAACCTGTCAGTGATGTAATCTATTAATTAATGGTCATAATTATGAAATGGGTCAGTGGTATGTGACAAGTTAAAGAAATGCAATCTGTTAAATAATGTTGACTATGATGCTGTATATTGAAAGATTGTATTGTTAAAAGGGGCAGAAATCATAAGACTTGTTCTTCTTTCTGCTCCTTTTCATTCTGGTATTGTGGTGCTTTTGTTTTTTGCTTTTCTGTTTTTCTTTTAAATGAATGAAATAATTAAAAAAAACAACAAAAAAAAACCTTGCATTTGTTTTCTCAGCAGTCACTAACCCGCCCGAGAGAGGAGACAGACAAGCTGAAGGAGGACCTGAAGAGAGCACAACAGGAGAGCCTAGAAAGAAAAGATCTCCTTGAAAGAATGAGGGAAGAGAGAAAGGAGACAAAGCAGGCAGATGAGAAGCTGAGTGAGAAGAACACAGCCCAGGAGGAGATCAGGAGGTTGAAGGAGGAACATGAGGAACTGAAGAACAAGGTGTCGATGCTGCAGGAAGATTGAGTGACTCAGCCAGGGAGTCAGGTAAAGTTTTCCTGCATACATCTGATTTTTTTCAAAATAGACCAAATTTAGTTTGTTGAAATCTAGTTATTATAAATCACCATTATTTCTGAAAGATCGCACATTTAAAGCTTATTTTATTGCTGGTAATGTATTAATTTTGAGGGAATTCCATAGCAAATATAGTGATGTTTCTCCTTCAGCTTTTGAACACATGGAGGAAACGTGGACACACTGCTTGTTGTTCATGTTGCGTTCAGTGGAAACAATTGGAATTCCCAGGTTACAGGTTGGAAACGTAAATCTAAGAAAGCTCATGATAAAATGTTGATCTCCCCAATGAATTAATACCACAAACAGCTAAAAACACTGTAGCTGTAAGTTGTGTTCGGACAGCAGACCTGTGTGAAAGCTGCCTGTCAAGCAAATCTACCCAAAGAAATATCTTTGTTTGGAGACACTGCACTGAAAATAATGTGATATTTTAAGTTGTGTGTTGTTGTGTTTCATCAGTGAGCTAGAGCAAGAATCCAGGCTTCAGCCTAAAGAAGCAAAGATGGGAAAAACAGCAACAACAACAACAGACGTCATGCCGACTTCCAGTCAGAGCAGCCAGACGAAGACACAGGCAGTTCAGGTCAACTCAACATCTGAGTCCACCCAGGAAGAACGGGAAAACGAGGAGAAGATCAACCGTATATATATATATATAATGTAAATAAAACAGAATACATCCATCCATCCATCCATTTTCTTCCGCTTTATCCGGAGTCGACTCGCGGGGGCAGCAGCTCAAGCAAAGCCGCCCAGACCTCCCGATCCACACACACCTCCTCCAGCTCCTCCGGGGGAACCCCAAGGCGTTCCCAAGCCAGCTGAGAGATGTAGTCCGTCCAGCGTGTCCTGGGTCTTCCCCGGGGCCTCCTCTCAGTGGGACGTGCCCGGAACACCTCTCCAGCGAGGCGTCCAGGGGGCATCCGGAAAAGATGCCCGAGCCACCTCAACTGACTCCTTTTGACGTGGAGGAGCGGCGGCTCGACTCCGAGCTCCTCCCGAAACAGAATACAATGATTTACAAATCCTCTTCAACCTATATTCAATTGAATACACCACAAAGACAAGATATTTAATGTTCAAACTGACGGACTTTTTTTTTTGCAAATATTTGCTCTTTTTGAAATGCATACCTACAACACATTTCAAAAAAGGTTGGGCCAGGGTAACAAAAGACTTGGAAAGTTGATGAATGCTCAAAGAACACCTAATTGGAAACAGGTGAGTGTCATGATTGGGTATAAAAGGAGCATCCCCAAAAGGCTCAGCTGTTCACAAGCAAAGATGGGGCGAGGATCACCACTTTGTGAACAACTGCGTGAAAAAAATAGTCCAACAGTATAAGAACAATGTTTCTCAAAGTTCAATTGCAAGCAATTTAGGGATTCTATCATCTATAGTCCATAATATAATCAGAAGATTTAGAGAATCTGGAGGACTTACTATATGTAAGAGGCAAGGCCGAAAACCAACATTGAATGCCCATGACCTTCGATCCCTCAGGTGGCACTGCATTAAAAACCGACATCACTGTGTAAAGGATCTTACTGTGTGGGCTCAAGAACACTTCAGAAAACCATTGTCAGTTAACACAGTTTGTCGCTACATCTACAAGTGCAAGTTAAAACTCTACCATGCAAAGCGAAAGCCATACATAGCAACATCCAGAAACGCCGCCGCCTTCTCTGGGCCCGAGCTCATTTGAACTGGACAGATGCAAAGTTGAAAAGTGAGTCCACATTTCAAATTGTTTTTGGAAATTATGGACATCTTGTCCTCTGGACAAAAGAGGACAACAACCATCCAGTTTGTTACCAGCGCAAAGTTCAAAAGCCAGCATCTGTGATGGTATGGGGGTGTGTTAGTGCCAATGGCAGGGGCAACTTACACATCTGTGATGGCACCATCAATGCTGAAAGGTACATCCAGGTTTTGGAGCAACACATGCTGCCATCCAAGCAACGTCTTTTTCAGAGACGTCCCTGCTTATTTCAGCAAGACAATGCCAAGCCACATTCTGCACAGCTTTAGCTATGCTGCGTTTACACATAACAAGGACAAGTCACGAATGCCATGAAGTATACATTCTTGGCCGCCGATCATGAATGTGATGATTTGAGGGAAAGGCATCAGGTGTCCTCAGGAACTGCTGCAACCTGTTACCACGCGTTATGATTGTCACGTGTTGCTGGCGAATTGTCAGGAACCATTACGCACGGTCAAGAATAATGTTCTGCGCTACTGTGCGTAACAGCGCATTAAGTTCTATCACATTGTGAATGAGGCAAATTGTCTCCACACACCCCCATATTCATCCATCAGCTGCTGAGCAATTCGGATCGCTCCAGTTTGCTTCTCAAAATCCACAACAGAAGAACTTTGTGATTGCATGCTTAGTTGGGCTCTGTGCCATGGAGTGGTGCGGAGAGGACAGCCAAAAACTTCCTCCACGAAAATCCCGAATCTTACGCACGAACACACACTATCAAGAAACCTATTCAGATGCATTAAGTGATGTTAAGAATGTCAGGAACGTGAAGAATGATGCAAATATGACATAACGCGTCCTGCCTATGTGTAAACGCAGCATAAATGCTGCCCCCACTAGTGTGTGCGTGGGCGGTGGTACAAAACGTATAGAAGTCATTTGCACGGTCAATGGAACCAAATTTGCACACTAAATGCAACCCAACACAAATGGAACAAATAATCCATGTCACGTGACATACAAGCCACCAATCAAATGACAAAGATCCACTCAGCCATTGTATAATAAACTTTATTTCGGTAACAAATCAATGTGCTTCACATGAATTTCTTTTTTTTTTTTTAAAGCACAAACATTTTATAGAAAAATATAATTTTACACTGTTCATGGTTGTTGTTTGAGAGGAATCTGAATAGTTTTGACTTCTCTCTTAAAAGCAAAAGCAATGATTTGCTTCTGAACTGCAAAATAACAGCAACATGTGTCACTTTTAAAAGGTCATGAAGCAAACACTGAAGTGGCGGCCGTGGCTTTAAAACACGTGCTCTTACATCCAGCACAGAGCAACAAATGTTTCTAGATCACAGCACAAGAACAAAACAAGTTCTTAGGAATAGAGAAATGTTTGTAAGATGCTACTCTGATTGTCAAGGTAAAACAAACCTTGAAAGAAACAGTTTGGTCCACGTTTAGCGTAGTGCTCATAGACTGAACAGGGTGGTGCTTCAACATGTAAACATGAGTTTGTAGTGTTCTGAAAGTCTTGTGTAGCGACAGTACATTTTAAAGGACAGCACATCCATGAATGTGTTGACATGTTGGACCCTGATTCACCTGTCCTCCAATGTTAGCCATTCATCCAATCACAACAGATGAGGCTGGAGCTACTAGTCTGTGAGCCAGGACCCCCATTTGAGGGGATAATTGTAACTGATTTTTGGCAAGCTATACATGTGTATGTGTGTGTGTGTGTGTGTGTGTGTATATATACAGTGGTGGGCACAGCTAACCAAAAATTTAGCTTCGATAACCGCTAATCCGCTAACTGAAAAGTTAGGTTTTGTAACGCTAATCAATCAATCAATTTTTTTATATAGCGCCAAATCACAACAAACAGTTGCCCCAAGGCGCTTTATATTGTAAGGCAAGGCCATACAATAATTATGTAAAACCCCAACGGTCAAAACGACCCCCTGTGAGCAAGCACTTGGCTACAGTGGGAAGGAAAAACTCCCTTTTAACAGGAAGAAACCTCCAGCAGAACCAGGCTCAGGGAGGGGCAGTCTTCTGCTGGGACTGGTTGGGGCTGAGGGAGAGAACCAGGAAAAAGACATGCTGTGGAGGGGAGCAGAGATCGATCACTAATGATTAAATGCAGAGTGGTGCATACAGAGCAAAAAGAGAAAGAAACAGTGCATCATGGGAACCCCCCAGCAGTCTACGTCTATAGCAGCATAACTAAGGGATGGTTCAGGGTCACCTGATCCAGCCCTAACTATAAGCTTTAGCAAAAAGGAAAGTTTTAAGCCTAATCTTAAAAGTAGAGAGGGTGTCTGTCTCCCTGATCTGAATTGGGAGCTGGTTCCACAGGAGAGGAGCCTGAAAGCTGAAGGCTCTGCCTCCCATTCTACTCTTACAAACCCTAGGAACTACAAGTAAGCCTGCAGTCTGAGAGCGAAGCGCTCTATTGGGGTGATATGGTACTACGAGGTCCCTAAGATAAGATGGGACCTGATTATTCAAAACCTTATAAGTAAGAAGAAGAATTTTAAATTCTATTCTAGAATTAACAGGAAGCCAATGAAGAGAGGCCAATATGGGTGAGATATGCTCTCCTTCTAGTCCCCGTCAGTACTCTAGCTGCAGCATTTTAAATTAACTGAAGGCTTTTTAGGGAACTTTTAGGACAACCTGATAATAATGAATTACAATAGTCCAGCCTAGAGGAAATAAATGCATGAATTAGTTTTTCAGCATCACTCTGAGACAAGACCTTTCTGATTTTAGAGATATTGCGTAAATGCAAAAAAGCAGTCCTACATATTTCCAAGATTTCTCACAGTATTACTAGAGGTCAGGGTAATGCCATCCAGAGTAAGGATCTGGTTAGACACCATGTTTCTAAGATTTGTGGGGCCAAGTACAATAACTTCAGTTTTATCTGAGTTTAAAAGCAGGAAATTAGAGGTCATCCATGTCTTTATGTCTGTAAGACAACCCTGCAGTTTAGCTAATTGGTGTGTGTCCTCTGGCTTCATGGATAGATAAAGCTGGGTATCATCTGCGTAACAATGAAAATTTAAGCAATACCGTCTAATAATACTGCCTAAGGGAAGCATATATAAAGTGAATAAAATTGGTCCTAGCACAGAACCTTGTGGAACTCCATAATTAACTTTAGTCTGTGAAGAAGATTCCCCATTTACATGAACAAATTGTAATCTATTAGACAAATATGATTCAAACCACCGCAGCGCAGTGCCTTTAATACCTATGGCATGCTCTAATCTCTGTAATAAACTAAACAGATAAACAATTTAGTGGAAGCTACAGCTAACTACAGCTAACTTTTAATATTGACTCCAGTACACTGTCAGCTAATAACAAGCCAGTTTTAAGTTTAAGCACCGCTGAAGCTTCCGAGTAGAATCAGAGGCGAGCACAAACCCAACACAAACAAGTCAGCGTTTCTGTCTTTGTGCACCCTGCCCACTGCTGCAAGGAAGAGTAACTTACATTCAACATACATTGCCCCAGATGTGTGGCAGAACACATCAAACACAAAACAAGTTTTCACTTATGGTTTAGATTTATAAACAAAACTAATTCCGGACAACAAATAGATGGCAGTGTTCTATGGATTCTGACCCATTACTTTTGACTTGTGATATCATTTAAAAACCAAAGTAATTCCAGACAGATTATTGATAATAACATCAACTCTGTCATTTTTACAAAATGAAAATATCACAAATATCTTTTAGTTTTAAAGTAATGCGCTAATTCTGATGGTTTGAGCATTAAAACTCAGATGCCAAAAGGCATTATGCGAAAATGAGCCTCCTCATCACTGGTTGGTTGGTTTATTTGTAAAAAACTAACACACAAGTTAGTTACTGTAACGTGTGTGTTGGTTTTTACAACCCCAATGCCAATGAAGATGGGAGGTTGTGTAAAATGTAAATAAAAACAGAATACAATTATTTGCAAATCCTGTTCAACCTATATTTAATTGAATACACCACAAAGACAAGATATTTAATTTTCAAACTGATAGACTTTTTTTTTGTTTTTTGCAAATATTTGCTCATTTTGAAATGGATACCAGCAACACATTTCAAAAAAGCTGGGACAGGGGCAACAAAAGACTGGGAAAGTTGATTAATGCTCAAAGAACACCTGTTTGGAACATTCCACAGGTGAACAGGTTAATTGGAAACAGCTGAGTGTCAAGATTGGGTATAAAAGGAGCATCCCCAAAAGGCTCAGCCATTCACAAGCAAAGACAGGGCGAAAATGTGTGGCACATTATGAAGCGCAAAATATGACAACGGAGACCCCAAACTGCTGAACAACTGAAGCTGTACATCAAGCAAGAATGGGAAAAAATTCCACCTCCAAAGCTTCAACATTTAGTGTCCCCAGTTCCCAAACGCTTATTGAGTGTTGTTAGAAGGAAAGGTGATGTAACACAGTGGCAAACATACCACTGTCCCAGCTTTTTGAAACGTGCTGCAGGCATCCATTTCAAAATGAGTAAATATTTGCATAAAAACAAAGTTTATCAGTTTGAACATTAAATATCTTGTCTCTGTGGTGTATTCAATTGAATATAGGTTGAAGAGGATTTGCAAATCATTGTATTCGTTTTTATTTACATTTTACACAATGTCCCAACTTCATTGGAATTGGGGTTGTACAAATAAATGTACATTTGTAATTGTCATTTTTTTGATTTGTAAAAAAAAAAAAAAAGGCATTTGCAAAACTGAAAATTCTATTAAGTGTGAATCAGTGCAACAAATAGTGATCGTGAGACAGTTGGATTTACACTCCCATCCAGTAGATGGCAGTGATCTATGGATTTTGACCCAAAATTTTTAAGTTAGCTGAAAAGCTAATCCTGTAACAAAAAATTTAGCTTTGGTAATTAGTGGAACTGTGCCCACCACTGTCCATACACTGTATATATACACACAGGCTTGGGGAGTAACGGAATACATGTAACGGCGTTACGTAATTAGGATACAAAAAAAAGGTAACTGTATTCCGCTACAGTTACAGAAAAAAAGACATTCAGATTACAGGTATATTTAGTAAAAATGGGGATTAGTTCACAGGATTACAATTTTAACACATTTTATGATATTATCTGTATATATTTTTTTTTCTTTGAAATGAAAACATCCCTTCATGGACAGCGACATGACCAAGGGCGTAGGTTTGGTCTCAGGTTTGGTAGGGACAATACCACCCCCCCGCCCCCCTGCCCACCACCACCACCCCCTAACCCACTCATACCATTAGACGCACAAGTACAGCATAATACATAACATATGACGACATAATGCTGAATAATTTAACACTTTATTTACATTATTAAGTGTGTAGGCAGACAAACAAATAGCTTAAATAACAAAATTGCACCCAAAATCACGAATCTATTCTATAGGCCTACACCTGAGAGAACAAGACAACAAAAAAAAATACTTGTGGAGCTAACAAAAAAAAAAAAAGTTTTTGCAACCAAGATGTATAATCTATTCTCTTCATCAATAATGCAGTTGTAAGTATCTGGCAACCTAATTTGCCAACAAAAAAAAGGGCTTTACAATGATATATATGGTGTATTACGGTAAACGTAAGCCTGTGATGTCATAACGCAGAGGAAAAACATGGAAGTTTCACACTAGTGCGCCGCTGATTCTCATTACCGTAAGTTCTCATGTAAGCCCTCACGCTGAAAAATTTCAACACTGACAGCAAGCCAAGAACCCGTGCTTTCCAACAGTATGCTATATGTTGCATATATTACGGTAAAGTGCGTTCGGTGACTTTTGAAATGAGGGAAAAGTATGAAAAAGAGCGCAAAAGTGACAGAAAAGTACAGAGACAGACAGCAAACATAAATGTAGTAATTTTTGAGGAAAAGGCAGGGTGTTAGTGTCATTTGTGAAGGTGTGCGTGCGTGTTTGTGTGGGTGTGCAGTTTATTTTAAGTGTGGCGCACAGCATTGTTCGCAAGCCCCCGCCCTTCTTGTTTTTCTGCACCGGAGCAGTGTTGCCAGATATGAAATACACTCACAAAAATATAAACGCAACACTTTTGGTTTTGCTCCCATTTTGTATGAGATGAACTCAAAGATCTAAAACTTTTTCCACATACACAATATCACCATTTCCTTCAAATATTGTTCACAAACCAGTCTAAGTCTGTGATAGCGAGCATTTCTCCTTTGCTGAGATAATCCATCCCACCTCACAGGTGTGCCATACCAAGATGCTGATTAGACACCATGATTAATGCACAGGTGTGCCTTAGACTGCCCACAATAAAAGGCCACTCTGAAAGGTGCAGTTTTAATCACACAGCACATGCCACAGATGTCGCAGATTTGAGGAGCGTGCAATTGGCATGCTGACAGCAGGAATGTCAACCCAGAGCTGTTGCTCGTGTATTGAATGTTCATTTCTCTACCATAAGCCGTCTCCAAAGGTGTTTCAGAGAATTTGGCAGTACATCCAACCAGCCTCACAACCGCAGACCACGTGTAACCACACCAGCCCAGGACCTCCACATCCAGCATTTTCATCTCCAAGATCGTCTTAGACCAGCCACTCGGACAGCTGCTGAAACAATCGGTTTGCATAACCAAAGAATTTCTGCACAAACTGTCAGAAACCGTCTCAGGGAAGCTCATCTGCATGCTTGTCGTCCTCATCGGGGTCTCGACCTGACTCCAGTTCGTCGTCGTAACTGACTTGAGTGGGCAAATGCTCACATTCGCTGGCGTTTGGCACGTTGGAGAGGTGTTCTCTTCACAGATGAATCCCAGTTCACACTGTCCAGGGCAGATGGCAGACAGTGTGTGTGGTGTCGTGTGGGTGAGCGGTTTTCTGATGTCAATGTTGTGGATCGAGTGGCCCATGGTGGCGGTGGGGTTATGGTATGGGCAGGCGTCTGTTATGGACAAAGAACACAGGTGCATTTTATTGATGGCATTTTAAATGCACAGAGATACCGTGACGAGATCCTGAGGCCCATTGTTGTGCCACAGGCCACAATTGACAACCTGATCAACTCTATGCGAAGGAGATGTGTTGCACTGCATGAGGCAAATGGTGGTCACACCAGATACTGACTGGTATCCCCACCCCAATAAAACAAAACTGCACCTTTCAGAGTGGCCTTTTATTGTGGACAGTCTAAGGCACACCTGTGCACTAATCATGGTGTCTAATCAACATCTTGGTATGGCACACCTGTGAGGTGGGATGGATTATCTCAGCAAAGGAGAAGTGCTCACTATCACAGATTTAGACTGGTTTGTGAACAATATTTGAGGGAAATGGTGATATTGTGTATGTGGAAAAAGTTTTAGATCTTTGAGTTCATCTCATACAAAATGGGAGCAAAACCAAAAGTGTTGCGTTTATATTTTTGTTGAGTGTATGAAACTATCGTACCAAAACCTCAAAATTATCGTATTTTGGGAGAAATTATTGTACACAAACAAAACGCATACAACGTAGCTATTTTAGCGGGTTTTTTTTTATTTACAAAGAATTTTATGTCACATTTTTAAACAGTAATTATAGTAATGGGGAAACTATGGCACAAAAAGAACGCAAATGCACAAGCAAATGCACTACCAGACTAGAAAGATTTTTTTTCTGTGAAGGGACACAAACGTGTTAATTACCAGACTAGAAAGACTCAAATTCAACCTCGAGGTCGCTGTCGTCATCCGATGCCATGGCCACTTGTGCAGATTTTGTTGAACACAGAAAAAAATGTTGACACCTCCATAAGGAACTTTAACTTTTTTTTTATTCTTCTTGTATATCTCTTTGCTCTTGTGTTTTGTTCGTTTGTTATTGCATTTGTTGAAATAAAGTTTCGAAAAAAAAAAAAGATGTTGGTTGGGGAATCTTCCTGTCCGGCAGAGATTGGATGGGAACTCATTACTTTTGTATGGAGAGGGGGCGGGCTTTCAAATGACTGTCCCGGTTGCCCAAAGCCAGCATTTGATGCTGCCTGAGTGCAACCACTGCAAATGATTCTTGGGTGTCAGAGAGAGATGCGTGTTTGGGCAACCAACTGAAATTATCGTACATATTGGATTTTTTCCCATTATTGATCGTACATTTATTGATCGTACATTTATTGATCGTACATCGTACAGAGGGCAAAACTATCGTACAAATACGATAATTATCGTACATCTGCCAACACTGCACCGGAGCCACCCATGCTCTGCGCTCCGGGAACTCCCACTTTACAAATGAAGCACTGCCTGCCACGAGATGCGCTTTGTTTACATCCATGTGAGAAGAACGTGAGCTAATGAAATTGCAACATGGGTAACCCTGTCACTCTGGCACGTTGAAAACACAAAACGTGACGACTAAAATTATAGTATCGAGTTTGCAAAAAAATAGTGAATGATTTTGTTATATAAAAAAAATTCTAAATATTGGTAGGGACTATTTTGCCATCCCAAAATATTGGTTGTGACTTGTCCCTATGGTCCATATGCAAACCTACGCCCCTGGACATGACGTCTCCTAACCGGGCAAAATATTGATGAAGTACCCGGATGTTAATGCATTTTCAATGGAGATTCGCTACTGAACACACTCAGAAAAATGCTTGCAAAATACGTGTTAAAATGCCATTTTGACCTAGATATCAAGCCAGTAAAATTAAATTACATTAAATTATGTCAGGAAAGTATTAAACTTACTCTGACACACACACACACACACACACACACACGCAGCTGCTGTGTTCAACGCAATGCGGTTCCTAAAACCATTACTATATATATATATATATATATATATATATATATATATATATATATATATATAATATTATTATTTTTATTATATTTTTACACAATTATCCTTTATTGACTGAGTTTCATTCATAAAGTCAGTGGTGTGTGTACACATTGCTACGTATGTGTGGGTGTGACAGTGAGCGGCACAGCGCGGGTCATTATAATCTCATTATTTTAAGGTGCAAATTAAAAAAAAAAAATCCCGTCTTGTCAAACAATTTTAATCACTAACAACAAGTATTTTAACTAGACATTGGTCTAGCAGTGGAAAATTGTTGTGTGGGCCGCCAGAAGAGGAGGTACTGCTGGCCCACCACCAGAGGGCGCCCTGCCTGAAGTGCGGGCTTCAGGCACAAGAGGGCGCTGCCGCCTACAGGAACAGCCGAGGTGACAGCTGTCTCTCATCAACTATGACAGCTGTCACCGATCATCTGCATCTCACCTGGGATAAAAGCAGGATGACACCTCCACCACATCGCCGAGATATCGACTTCTGCGAGAGGTAATATTCTCAGCCTTAATCTGTGCCGTACTGCACTGTGTGTTTCTGATCTTTGTACAGGAGGTTTCAGTCGTTTGTGTCAGCGGGAAGCTGAGCTGGTCGGTAACGACAGGGTGACGGATCGCACCCTTCACGATCAGTGAGACAAGTGACTGTTCAGGTTCTGTAAAAGACTGTGTTCATATTTCAGAGGTGGAGGTGGAATTCCCACCATTATTGTTACAGGGTGTACACACACCCACACTTGACTGTCTTTGTTCTCTGCCAGCAGTACCAGATCCGACACGCTGAGACGGTGGCCACCTGGGGACTTCGGGACTTGGCGGCTCCAGTATCCCTCGGGTTCGGTGGCGGTGGAAATCGTGTGGTTCCGGTTCGTCTCCAGACGGGCGTCTCCTATCGTTGAGCCTGCCCACACGACACCTTTATTGATTGACTTGTATTCATTCTGTAATCTGCTGTGTTTGGTTGTGGCATTCACAACAGTAAAGTGTTCAAATTTAACTCCTTCTATTGTCCGTTCATTTACGCCCCCTGTTGTGGGTCCGTGTCACTACACTTTCCCAACAGGATATCTCGGCCAGCGTCATGGACTCCGAGGGGCGTCACCCGGCTGTTGAACGACCAATGGGAGAGCAGGGAGCGCAGGCGTCTGCAGGAGGCGTGATTGGTGAGCTGCAGCACATTCTCACCGCCTTTACGGCTCGGTGGATCAAATGACCGAGCAAACATCCTCCTGAACCGCAGGGTGGAGGCTCTCTCCGCGCAGGTGGCGGCGAGCGCTCAGGGCGCTGCTGCAGCTCCTCCTCCTGCCGATCCTGTGCAGGGTATGAGTGTTCCAGTGGTGGTTCAACAACCCCTCCCACCATCCCCTGAAGCATACATAAGCCCTCCTGAGCCGTACGGAGATTGTGTGGAGACGTGCGCGGACTTTCTCATGCAGTGTTCGCTCGTCTTCGCACAACGTCCCGTCATGTACGCGTCAGATGCTAGTAAAATAGCTTATGTGATTACTCTGCTTTGGGGAGAGGCACGCTGGTCACTGTTTTTCGGCCGTTTTGACTTCCGGATCACTTACCGCCCCGGGACCAAAAACCAGAGGTCAGATGCCCTGTCCCGGGTGCACGAACAAGAAGTCAAGACCGAGCTGTCGGATCCACCGGAACCCATCTTACCGGAGTCCACTATCGTGGCTACCCTAACCTGGGATGTGGAGAAGACCGTCCGGGAGGCCCTGGCACGGAGCCCGGATCCTGGAACAGGACCGAGAAACAGACTGTACGTCCCACCAGAAGCCAGAGCTGCCGTCCTGGACTTCTGTCACGGGTTCAAGCTCTCCTGCCACCCATGGGTGCGTAGGACCGTGGCAGTGGTCCGGCAGCGCTTCTGGTGGGCGTCTCTGGAGGCTGACGTCCGGGCTTATATCCAGGCCTGCACCACCTGCGCCAGGGGCAAGGCGGACCACCAGAAGGCACAGGGACCCCTGCAGCCACTTCCTGTGCCTCATCGCCCCTGGTCCCACATCGGTCTGGATTTCGTCACGGGCCTCCCGCCGTCCCGGGGCCACACCACCATTCTCACGATAGTGGACCAGTCCTCCAAGGCGGCCCACTTCGTGGCCCTCCCGAAGCTCCCATCGGCCCAGGAGACGGCGGATCTCCTGGTCCACCATGTCGTCCGGGTGCATGGGATACCTACAGACATCGTTTCGGATCGCGGTCCCCAGTTCTCCTCGCAGGTGTGGAGGAGTTTTCTGCCGGGAACTGGGGCCACCGTGAGCCTCTCGTCTGGGTATCACCCTCAGACTAACGGACAGGCCGAACGGGCCAATCAAGAGTTGGAGCAGGCCCTGCGTTGTACAACATCCGCACACCCGACGGCTTGGAGTGAACACCTGGCCTGGATCGAGTATGCGCATAACAGCCAAGTGTCCTCTGCCACCGGCCTCTCCTCGTTTGAGGTGTGTCTTGGGTACCAACCCCCTTTGTTTCCTGTGGTGGAGGGAGAGGTCGGTGTGCCCTCGGTCCAGGCCCACCTGCGGAGATGCCGTCAGGTGTGGCGCACCGCCCGTTCGGCCTTGTTGAGGGCCCGGACGAGGGCAAAAGCCCATGCAGACCGTCGACGGTCCCCGGCCCCCGCATACCAGCCCGGGCAGGAGGTATGGCTATCAACCAAGGACATACCTCTCCAAGTGGCTTCCCCAAAGTTGAAAGACCGTTACATAGGGCCATTCCACATTCTCAAGGTCCTCAGTCCCACCGCAGTGAGGCTCCAACTCCCGGCCTCACTGCGGATCCATCCAGTCTTTCACGTCTCCAGGATAAAACCACATCACACCTCACCCCTCTGTGCACCCGGTCCGGCGCCGCCTCCTGCCCGTATTATCGACGGGGAGCCGGCTTGGACAGTACGCCGGCTCTTGGACGTCCGTCGAATGGGCCGGGGCTTTCAATATTTGGTGGGAAGGGTATGGACCCGAAGAACGCTCCTGGGTGAAGAGGAGCTTCATCCTGGACCCGGCCCTCCTGGCCGATTTCTACCGTCACCACCCAGGAGGCGCCCGTTGAGGGGGGGGTCCTGTTGTGTGGGCCGCCAGAAGAGGAGGTACTGCTGGCCCACCACCAGAGGGCGCCCTGCCTGAAGTGCGGGCTTCAGGCACAAGAGGGCGCTGCCGCCTACAGGAACAGCCGAGGTGACAGCTGTCTCTCATCAACTATGACAGCTGTCACCGATCATCTGCATCTCACCTGGGATAAAAGCAGGATGACACCTCCACCACATCGCCGAGATATCGACTTCTGCGAGAGGTAATATTCTCAGCCTTAATCTGTGCCGTACTGCACTGTGTGTTTCTGATCTTTGTACAGGAGGTTTCAGTCGTTTGTGTCAGCGGGAAGCTGAGCTGGTCGGTAACGACAGGGTGACGGATCGCACCCTTCACGATCAGTGAGACAAGTGACTGTTCAGGTTCTGTAAAAGACTGTGTTCATATTTTCAGAGGTGGAGGTGGAATTCCCACCATTATTGTTACGGGGTGTACACACACCCACACTTGACTGTCTTTGTTCTCCGTCAGCAGTACCAGATCCGACACGCTGAGACGGTGGCCACCTGGGGACTTCGGGACTTGGCGGCTCCAGTATCCCTCGGGTTCGGTGGCGGTGGAAATCGTGTGGTTCCGGTTCGTCTCCAGACGGGCTTCTCCTATCGTCGAGCCTGCCCACACGACACCTTTATTGATTGACTTGTATTCATTCTGTAATCTGCTGTGTTTGGTTGTGGCATTCACAACAGTAGTGTTCAAATTTAACTCCTTCTATTGTCCATTTACGCCCCCTGTTGTGGGTCCGTGTCACTACACTTTCCCAACAAAAATATCAACTAGACATAAGTGAATAGTTACTGATCCGTGTCATCGGGCGACACAGGTACGACAGGAGACATACAGCTGTTTATCATCCAAATATCACGGACAAAGTGACAAGAATAACCAAAACCACTTACATATGGAAGGAAATATTGTCTGCCTTGTTCCTCCGTTTGTGGTTTTGCCAACATGCACAGCTTTCCGCCATATTCCACCTGTTTCTTTAACTTCTATGCACGCAAATCACTAACTTGCCTGGAATTAAAATGGCGACCACGCCTCCTTACTGACAGTATTTACTTAATGGTTTTCATTATGCTTTTGTTCTTATTTTGAAAGTTCAATAAGTGGACTGATACTAAACATGGTGCGAATGCAATGTGAAAGACTAAAGTAAGATAATTTTATGTTTACTGAACAAGCAGCAGAATTTTTTTTGTTTGTTTTGTATATTGTTCTGCAAGCCACTTTTAATTACAAATTCATCCGCACACGGCCTGAGTTTTCATTATCCTTCATTTGTTTGGCATTTTTTGTTGAAAATTTAGCAGGTGAACACTGGGTGTCTTTAAAACAATATTGTGGGTGCTCTTAATTCATAATGTGAAGTAAAACAGAGCATGCCATGTAAAAGAAACAGTTTTAGTTTTGCTTAATAAACTGTACTATGTGGTCAAGACTATTTATATTTACTTTCTTTTGTCTGTATTAGCATATTTGATATTGGAGTAATCCAGAAGTAATTGAAAGTAATCAAATTACATTACTGTAATATTATGGTACTTGGATTATGTTACTGACTACATTTTTCAACAGGTAACTTGTAATTAGAAATCATGGAAGGGTCTGAAATTTTCATCTTAGGTGCATGTCCAGTATGAGAGACATAATCTAAACAAAAAAAAAAATCCGGAAGTCACAATGTATGATTTTTTTAATAATTTATTTGTATGTTACTGCTGCAAATACGTATGTGAACGCCTGTGAAAATCAATGTTAATATTTGGTACAGTAGCCTTTGTTTGCAATTACAGAGGTCAAACGTTTCCTGTAGTTTTTCACCAGGTTTTCACACACTGCAGCAGGGATTTTGGTCCACTCCTCCATACAGATCTTCTCTAGATCTTTCAGGTTTTGAGTTTTAGCTCCCTCCAAAGATTTTCTATTGAGTTCAGGTCTGGAGACTGGCCAGGCCACTCCAGGACCTTGAAATGATTCTTACGGAGCCCCTCCTTAGTTGCCCTGGCTGTGTTTGGGGTCATTGTCATGCTGGAAGACCCAGCCATGACCCATCTTCAATGCTCCTACTGAGGGAAGGAGGTTGTTTGCCAAAATCTCGCAATACATGACCCCATCCATCCTCCCTTCAATACGGTGTAGTCGTCCTGTCCCCTTTGCAGAAGAGCACCTCCAGAGTATGATGTTTCCACCCCCATGCTTCACGGTTGGGATGGTTTTCTTGGGGTTGTTCACATCCTCTAAACATGGTAAGTGGAGATGATTCCAAAAAGCTCTATTCTGGTCTCATCTGACCACATGACCTTCTCCCATGCCTCCTTTGGATCATCCAGATGGTCAATGGTGAACTTCAAATGGGCCTGGACATGTGTTGGCTTGAGCAGGGGGACCTTGCTGCCCTGCAGGATTTTAAACCATGACAGCATCATGTGTTACTAATGTAATCTTTGTGACTGTGGTCCCAGCTCTCTTCGGGTCATTGACCAGGTCCTGCTGTGTAGTTCTGAGCTTTCTCAGAATCATCCTTACCCCACAAAGTGAGATCTTGCATGGAATCCCAGACCGAGGGAGATTGACAGCCATCTTGTGTTTCTTCCACTTTCTAATAAACAGTTGTCTTCTACCAAACTGCTTGCCTGTTGTCCTGTAGCCCATCCCAGCCTTGTGCAGGTCTACAGTTTTGTCCCTGGTGTCCTTAGACAGCTCTTTGGTCTTGGATATGGTGGACAGGTTGGAGTGTGTTGACTGAGTGTGTGAACAGGTGTCTTTGATACAGGTAAAAAGTTCAAACAGGTGTAATTAATACAGGTAAAGAGTGCAGAATAAGAGGGCTTCTTAAAGAAAAATGAACAGGTCGGTGCGAGCCAAAATTCTTGCTGATTGGTTGGTCTTCAAATACTTATTTGCAGCAGTAAGACACACACACACACACACACACACACACACACACACACACACACACACACACACACACACACACACACACACACACACACACACACACACTTAGAAAATATGATAGCATCACAGAGGCGGTCGCTGTTTTGATACATAACCCCATAACAAAACATTTTTCTCAAGCTTTGCACAGCAAAGAATAAAGCATTCATCTTCAAAATGATATTTTGAAATAAGTAGACATTCATCAGAGGGATGACCATTTTTTTTAAATATCTCAAAAACTAAAAAGGATTTTAACCAAATTTTGTACATTAGTTAAGTCCTACCCAAGGATGAACCCATTAACAATTCAGGTTTGGGGCCAAACGGTTGAAGTCACAGCAGAAGGTCATTTTTTTGGGGGCAAAAATCAAACACATAGGTAAGGGTAAGGCTTATAAACTCATGAATCAGGTGATAAACCCGTGATTACTATTCAATTCAATTACTGTTCTCTACCCAAGATTAAATCTAGATAGACTTCCAGATCAGTCAGTCTTGTATACCTTTGCATACAGTCTGGGTAAAGGAGCTGCACAAACTGACAACTAATGTCATGAATGGAATGTCTTCCATGACCAGAACCTGAAAGGTGCTAGGACAAGCTTCAAGCATTGAGTTACATTTTACTGACATAGGTGTGAAAAAATCTCAGGAAACCAATTTTTTAGATATCTGTTTCATTTTTGTGGCATTATTAGCAGAAAATAGTTGGCTTTCGATCTATAACCTTTCTGTCGTCAAGAAAATATGTTATTAACCCCTTAAGCCCTAGAGCCTATTTCACCAAAATCACATACCTATACATTATATTTCTCAGCTTGTACAAGGTCAAAAATGCAAAAGTTTGGATCAGCTAAAAGACAAGTCCTAGGAGATGTTGTGGATGCAAAAAAAATTGAAGGTAAATAATACTTGGTAGGAGTGAATGAGTTGATATGTGATTGAAGTGGATACTTTTGTAGAGGAGACGTTGCTTGATATTTTGATGTATAATAAGTGTATGTTGGTGTCAGCAGTGGTTAGTTATGAGTGTTCAAATGTTCTAAAACAGGGCAAGTCCCCAAATTTGGGGACTCTAGGGTTTAAGAGGTTAAAAAAGGTACTGATATATGGTGAAAATCACATGAAATTGCTGGGGGTTTTTTAGTTGAAAATTTCAGACAGTGCCACCTATTTTGCCTTGTTATACATTTTCTATTTATATAGGCACCCAAAAGGTTTGCATTGAACATATTGGAAATTTCAAAACTCCAGTTTTTAGGTATTCCATTACAATTTGTCTAAGATAATCATTGCCAAATGACAAACAAGCAAAGTTGAAAATCACAACAAAATTTAGACATTGGAGCCAAAAGCGGAACTTCTAATACTTGTGTACTCCAAATTATTCATGGAAAATTTTGATATTTCACACAAACATTATGAACATAATATGTTAATACACAAAATAATAAATTTTTATCTATTGGTAAATACAGCGTGCTTATGTCACAAAGTAGACAGCCATCCATATCAGAAGTTGAATGCATGAAAAAATACTGCCGTGTAAAAAAAAAAAAAATCTCAAAATATTTTCATCCTAGCTCAATGAAAAACATATCTTTCTATTGCCAAATATATGCCAATTATTGAGATTATATTTAGATTTCTGCATCTTCTGTATTTTTTGCGATTATTATTATTTTTTTTTTACAAAGACCTTCACCGTGGTGCTGTAGAGGTATTTTTGAAAACATGGTGTACGTCATGAGAGTTTAGATCTATTTCTCAAACAGATATATCTGTCACCAGGAATGATGCTCACTACAGAAAAAGCACACTGCTCAGGTCAACCAATGATACTGTCATTGTGCAGTGGTATGGAAATGGAACCTTCAGAAGGATTAGGTCTTCAAATGTTAATCTCCTGGCTGAGAATAGAGTTGATGCAAGCAGGGCTTCTCGCAATGAAAATACATTGCACCTCTACCACATGGCACTGTCTGAGCTGAGACAGGACTAAAATGTTAAGAATATTGTAGAATTTCAAGAAAATGAGTTAATATGTTTTGATGAATTTAGTTTAAACAACCTATGGTGAAACCGCTGTCTCGTAGGTCTGTAAAACTTAGTTACTGCCAAGGTTAGATATAGCTTCGGTTAAGTTCACATAACTTTTTTTTGGATAAAGATTTTGTATTAATTCTTTCGATTATATATTGATAAGTATTTTGTTCAGCTACAAACAGTATCTTTATTGTGTTATAAGAAAGTTTATTTTTTGGCTTCTATGTCAGTAAATGAGTTAGTACTTGAACCATGTCCTAAGGACTATACTGACCAATGTCCACAGCAAGTGGAGTTGCATATCTGCAGGCACACTGAAGCCACCTTGACACTTCCAAGAATTTTGGCTCTACACTGCCGCACAATCTGTCGTTCCAATGCGTGTCATTTCGATGATATGCTTGAAAGCCTGAAGCCTATTTTGTGCACTGCTCGTCACGTTTACATACAAGTTACGCACTGCTCATGCCACATATGACCAAAATGATGCACATCGGCACGCAATCACATGACTGATTTACACCCCATTCAAGTAATGTCAGTGCATTGTTTACGTATAGTGTATGACAGTACGCACGACGCACATTGTTCCCGAATAGGCATGCACTGCCACAAAAACTTTGAAAATGCATGAAGCAATCATGGCATTATCTGATCCTGCTTTGTCCCACCAAATAAAATAGCAGGTATGACATTGTTCCATTCATTCCTCAATTTGTTGTCAACCCTACAAGATGTTGAACACCAGAGAAGAAGCTCTTGAAAACAAGAAAAGACCTCACAGCTGCAGCACTGCTTCTTGAAGAACAGGAAAAAATGCAGAAAGCATAGGTCAAAGAAGAAGACATAACCCCAACTCAAGAAAGGAAAGCAAGAACAGTGTGGGTGAGGGAATGGTTGACTAGAAGACATCACTTTGGACGTTATGATCAGTTATTGACAAAACTTCACAAGGTAGACCCAAGGAGCTACAAGAATTACCTGAGAATTACACTGTGTGCAGTGACACGCAGCGTTTGCGAACAGGTTGCGCAATGTTCATGACTAGTTCATGCAAGTGGCACAAAGTTTATGCAGCCTCGCAGACCTTACAACAGTTTGGCACGCAAGATTGCGTGCCAGTGCGAGGATTAAATTCGTGCAAGTGTCAAGGTGGCTTAACTGTCACCCAGAGGAGTCATACGCCATGGCTTGGTGGAAATTGTAGGCTGTAAAGGGAGCTGAATAAGAGGGCAGTGACGACTCTGAGGGCAGACAAGGAGGAGTTTAAAAGGAATCTGTGATCAGCTCAGTCACCATTTATGACCCTCAGCTTTCTTACGGAGGAATCAAAGCACAACGCTCTACCAAACCTGCATGCCAGGCCTTCAGTCATGGCAGGTGACACTGTCCTGACAGACTACTGCTGCAGCTGCACTGTCCCACTGGTTGGACCTTTTACATTTTAAAACAAAATCTGAAGAACAGCATCATTGGTCATGCTAAAAAAATAAATAACCCAGTAATGATAGCATGGATTAAAGCTACCACTGGTGCAATGCCATCAAATATGATCTAACTCTAGAGATGTATATCTTGTCAAAAATCACTAAGAGCATTATTCCCCTCAGATGGTATCAACTAAACTTCCTGGCTCTTGGACAAAACCCTGAAAAACCTTGAAACCTGGACAAAAAACAAAGACTCAAAGAGAGCACATGACACTCAACTGAGGCTGTGTGTGTGGGTGTGTAAACATCACTAAACAAATAGTGCTTTAAGTTCCAAAGGCCTCAGTAATGACACACTCTGATCTGGTTGTCACTGTCCATGTGCAGCTGGACCAGGTCACGCTTGCTGGGCGGAACTTGATAGCGTGTCAGCAGAGGTCTAGTAAACAGAGTTAAAGACAAGAGTTTTGGTAAACTGTCACTATTCAATGGTTAGTTATAAGTACATGAATAACTATACAGAGCATATTCAATAATTCAATGTGATTTAAACATTAAAACACATTTAAAAATAAATTTCTGTAAAAAAATAAGTCCACATATAGGGAAAAGACGATTTGGGCAGCGTGGTGGCCAAGTGGTTTCCAGAGCAGCAGGTTCATGTAATGTGGAGTTGCATCGGGAAAGGAATCCTAGAACAACTTCTTTCAGCTGCTCCCGTTAGGGGTCGCCACAGCAGATAAACTGTTTCTATCTCACCCTGTCCTCTGTATCTTCCTCTGTCACACCAACCACCTACATGCCCTCCCTCACCACATCTATAAACCTCCTCTTTGGCCTCCCTCTTCTCCTCCTGCCTGGTGACTCCATCCTCAGCATCCTTCTCCCTATATACCCTGGGTCCTTCCTCTGCACATGTCCAAACCATCTCAATCTCACCTCTGACTTTGTCTTCAAAGCATCCCACCTGAGCTGTCCCTCTGATATATTCATTCCTAATCCTGTCCATTCTCATCACTCCGAAAGAGAATCGCAACATCTTCAGCTCTGCCACCGTCTCTTAGTTGTACAACATGGAGCTGGTCCCACTACTGTCTTGCAGAGTTTCCCCTTCACTCTTGCTGATATTGTTCTTTCACAAATCACTCCTGCCACCTTTCTCCACCCCAGCTTTCATGACATAAATAAATCTGAAAATAAATCTGAAATCACACGCTATTATTAGAAGTATTCATATTGTTCAGAATGGTATCACGAGTTCTAACCAGTAAAAGAATATTTGACCGTATTTCCACAGTTTTCACCATCACTTCACTGGATTCCTGCTCATATGAGGCCAGATTTTAGGTTTCTGCAAATAAAATTTTGGAATTTCTAACTGGGCTAGTGCCCTCTTATTTGGTAAAGCTTATAAAACCTTATGTGCCTGCCCGAACCTTGTGTTTTCAGAATGTAAAATTAACTGCCAAAGGTAAAGAAGAAGTCAACAGGTCACAGAGGTTTTCCTGCACACTTTGATAAGTATGAACCTGTTCAGTCATTTAAACTCAGACTAAAGACTCAACTGTTCCCTCTAACTTATATTTAGCTGGGGTACATCATTGGTTTCTTTTAGTCACACCCGTGAGGAACGATTCAGCTTCATCTCACTAATTCTTGGGAAGTATTTGTGGAGTACAAGACTCCTGGTGAAAAATATGCTAAATGTTAATTACATCTTAAATTGATGTTCAGGTGGAGTTGTGTCTCATTAAATTTTGACTCCATGTTCCATCTGAGCTGCTGCCTGTTGGCTGTCCTGATGTCTCTTCTGAGATGCCTGCTGAGAAACTTTGCTTCTACCTAAAACAGGGATGCCCAAGTTCGGTCCTCGAGATCTACCTTCCTGACACTCTTAGTTGTCTCCCTGTTTCAACACACCTGAATCCAATGAAAGACTCGTTAGCAGGCTTTCATTGGGTTCAGGTGTGTTGAAACAGGGAGACAACTAAGAGTGTGAGGAAGGTAGATCTCGAGGACCGAATTTGGGCACCCCTGACCTAAACCCTTTCGGCCACACGGGTACACTGTTAAGTTGTTCTTTACATGAGTTTTTGTTATTGTTTATCTGTGTGCCGAATAAATGCATTCATTCATTCAGATGCTGTGGTGTGTGACCAAGGATGCTGGAATGAGTAGATTATCAAGATTTCCCAAGCCACGTGGCTAGGATCCTGCAAATATGCACTGGAGCCGTTCCTAGTTCTGAGTAACCTGGGACCCTCTGAGTGAATTGATACGGAATGGCCCTGAAAGATTTCAACTCCCAGTCTGCAAAAGTATGAACTAAATGCTCCAACACCTATTCATAATAAACTTAAGGATTATACTTGTTTCTTTTGTTGTTAGATGTGACAGCATTATTGGCTGCATGAGTGAATGGGTGTGTCCTATAGAAGGATACATGCTGGTGTCTTTCTTGCGAATCTCCAACCACTTCCTGGTGCTGTCAATCATCTCCTGCAGGTTCTGCCCATCATTGCTCACCGACCTCTGTACGGACTGCAGGCTACAGACATGTTCACACACACATATACACGCACACATTGTAAGCAGATGTAGCCCAGTGAGAACACTGACTGCTGTGATGTGACAAAAGTTGTATTGTGGGTTACCTGGCAGGAGTGTATGCTGAATAGGATGAGGTGCTCCTCATTGTACTGGAGATTGGATCCACAGCTGCCCCTGGAAAAAAAAAACAGCAACACTTCAACAGCACTGACTTACACAGTTTATTTTGAAGTTGGGTACTTTGACATATGAGATTTCACTACAGAAGCAGCAGAAAGATGTTGGAGTACCAGGAAATACTGGACCCCACTGGCTATTGAGGAGGTCCTCTGAGGTCCTGAGCTTGTTAGTGATGGGGGTGGTGAAGAGGGGGGCATTTACAGAGCTGCTGTGGGACGTCCAGTTCCAGCACGGCTCTGTACCTAAGGTGTTTAGGCCTAGATTGGCATTGTGAGGAACGACAAGGGGAGAGGCGAGAGATGCAGCAAACGGAGCCGGAGTGGACAGAGGATGGGATAAAGGTTGGTGGAAGGCTCTGTTGTGGACAGCCCTCTGTGTCTGGGTCAGTGAACTCAGTGCACCAAGAACTTTATGAAGCTGGCCTGAAATCTTTTGCAGAGATTCTGCTAGCTCTTGCACTTTGGCTGGCATGGTGGGATGGCCTCCTGCTGAGAGAGGATGTGCAGAGAAAAAGAGACAGAAGATATGAGGCCATAAACACCTGATGCACTCTCACCACAAAACCTGGTCAGATCTCAACCAAGATGGTACAAATACATGACTGTAAGAATTTCTAAGATTTTACATAATTCAATAATCAGAATTTTACTGCTCCTGCTACACCAACACATCATACAGCTGGTGGTGGTGGGGGGTTCACTATAATGATGGAAGTAGTACAAATGTGGGAACATTACATGTGTCATGTCAGCATGCACAGCGTTTGCAGATTACAATGACGCGCTGTGCCACTCAGTCAATTCAAGTTTATTTATATAGCACATTTAAAAACAACTGCAGTTGACCAAAGTGCTTCATAATAGCAGCATTACAATAACTAAAATATTTACAAGGAGAAAGTAATAGCAAATCTAAAAATACAGTACAAAATAGCAAACCATGGCATACACCACTTAGCTAATTTTGAAAGCTAGGGAGAACACCACGGATTTCATGAAAGAAGCTCAGTCAACAAAGGAGAATCATGTAAAAGTATGGGGTGTCCACACACTACTTTCAGCATAAATAGAACGTCTTTAACAGCAGCACACAGAGCCGGTCCACAGACAGACTCAGCAAGAGTTACCATAGCAACACTGCATATGCCCCTACATGGCACACATAAAAAGTTAACTTGGATCAACTGTTTTATTTTGCTACAAAATCTGAATGTGATGTGAAACATTAACATGATTTTCTTCAATGATCATAACATTTTGATCATACTAGTCTGAGAAACAATAGATGTTATTGTTGGCCAAAAACTCAGCAATATTATAGAGCTTACAAGAGTAAAAGGCTATGTTTGGATTCGTTAAGACAAACATAAGGCCAGAATTACAGAGCAAAGTACACGGTGCACAGCACATTCACATGTAAGCAGAGCCATGTAAGCGAATGTTTATTATTTCACATACATTCAACACAAAATGAAAACATTCTATCATGCTATAGATTTACAAATAAAATATTGATTGAATACATGTGCATGATGTGATGAATGGTATGCTGAGGCTCGCTGTTGGAGGTGCTGAGCTTCCAAATATCTGGGGCCACTACCTTGGACCAGGAGGACCAGTAACAAAATTGGTGCTACTGGTCCTGACCAGTAGGCTCAAAAATATTTCTCTAACCCTGACGATTGACCATTAAAAGGTCACATAATAATGACAGTCATTCAAATCGGGTGAACTTTGACGGACCTGATTAATCTAAAAAGCAAATCTGTTCTGCTGATATAATATTCCAAAGATATGTCTGCTACCTGCTGAATGGTTACAGCATGTGGAATGGATGAGGGATTAGGAGCACATATGGTTATTAGTGAAACAGTCAGACAGTTTCCACACAGAAATGCACAAAATCAAAGAAATAAACTGTTGCTTCATGATTGTTTCACAGTGGTTACACTGTAAAACTCAAGTAGCACGGTCACACCTCCCACAACCCTGTGAAATGGATTTTCTATGATTTTAGCTGTGACAGAAAAAGAATGATAGAGAGATGGTCGAGGGAGATATGGAGTGAATGGGGACCAGGAGAGAGAAGCAGATTTCACACAGAAATTTACAGACAAACAAAAAAGATAAACCATTATTTTCTGACTATTCAACAGTGATTATGTTCTAAAACTGAAATAACACGGTAATAAGGCCACACAACCCTACAGAAAGGATTTCATATGAATGGTGCTGAAGCAGACACTTTTTCATTGTCTCTCCATCTCTTATATGTAGTTTAAAATGAGCTTGATTTTTTTAGTTTGTTTCATTTGCAAAGCCTAGGTCTGGTGGCCATCATGGCCACTGCTGACCATCTTGTAAAAATATCTATAAATGCAACAACTCAACAGTATGACAAATACATATTTCTGCATTGTATTGTGATTGATTCTATGTTGTACTTTCAGAGGCCATCCTATGTTTTAGGAAAAGTCCAGGATACTTTACCTGCTCCATCCAGAGGATCCAAGAGGCTGCTCAAGTCAGATTCTGTCACATCAAAGGTCACCTTCCTGTCTCCTGCTAGCCGAGATAATTCTTCAAACAATGGCTGAAAAGAATCCAGTTACAGTCACTGCACAAACTCGTATGTATGGCATTACATTTCTGTTACAGTTGTTCTCCGTAAAGACCTCATGATGATGATTCACACCACAATCAATTTCCCTGAGGGAGTCTTCCCAAGGGATCAATAATGTCCTATCTAATCTAATCTAATACTGTAACAACCTGATTTTTTATTACTAACTGTGCTTTAGTTTTACATGCACATCATTCTAAGTCCAAGGTGGCTGAGATTTTTGTCTTCAGCTCTGTTCTAGTTGTCCCGGTGTTGTAATTGAATTCCTGCTTTCATCAAATATGCTTCATTTGCTCAATAACACTCAAGTCCATAAGTAATTGGACGACAATAGTTCTCTGTGCCACTCCATCATGAAGGTATATCACTGGTTGTGCAACAGACAAAAGTTGCACTATGCACGGTTTCTCCAGCCACAGAAACAGAAGTCTAGAAGCTTTCTTAAAATTATCATGGGTGGCTTCCCTCACAATCACTCACTTTTTGAGAGCTGCCTTCTTCAGACAGATTTGCCATACAGCAGTATATTGCCTGTGCTTCTTAATGACTTAATAGACGCCAGTGGACCTCAGTCTGCAGTTCATTTCCACCTTAAAGACACTAACCACGTTTGAGGACAAGGAAGTTAAAATCTTAGCCAGAGAGAAGAAATGGTTTGAAAGAAGGGTCAAGGAGGCATTTTATGTGAAACAGCTGAAACCCAGCCTTAACCGGGGAGGGGGACTGAGACACGCTTTGTCCCCTGTTTACAATGGGGTAATCAGGTCAAAGCAGTTTCAGTCTTTTGTTCATGGTAATGAGTCATTCACGTCATCAGGAGAGTCGTCAGGGGAGCCATCAGTAGAGGCAACCGTCCCATCATTAGGAGGGACAGCTGCCCTGTCATTAGGAGGGTGCTAGCTAGAGCACAATAGGTGCTAATTAGAGCCATTGTTTAGTCACTAGCCTGTAGCAGTCTGCCTCTCGGTAGGAGGGGTCTGGTTAGGTTTAAAACTCCAGCTTTTGTGGCTTCTGTTTATTCTTCTCTACACGAGTCAAGACAGAAGTCAGACTACCAGAGCAAGAATTTTAGCTGAGGAAGCTTCTGCGATTTGAAGTGAAACATCCTTGCGTCAAGCAACCCAGTCCAGTCGAAGATTCAAGCTTCTCTACTATATTCAGTGACAAATCCATCTGGTGACTTGGTCAAAGAATACTGGCTGTAAAAGTGATCATTTGTACAACCTAATCCTTATATTCACTTTGTCCAATTACTTATGACCAATTAAAATGAAGGGACTGTGAATATAAAGACAAAGCAGCTGGAACTGGTGAGTGAGTCATCTTTTCAAATGTGATTCTGACACTAACAGCTCCCAGTGGTTTGAACTGCTGCACTGCACCGCATTTATTTTTTGTGATTTATTTATACAGTGTTTAAAAATCCATCCATCCATCCATCCATACATCTTCTACCGCTTAGTCCAATTAAGGGTCGCGGGGGGCTGGAGCCTATCCCAGCAGTCATAGGGCGTGAGGCGGGGTACACCCAGGACAGGACGCCAGTCTGTCGCAGGGCCACAAGTAGACAGACACACCCACACGCACACCTACGGACAACTTTAAAGATTCCAATCCACCTAACCCGCATGTCTTTGGATGTGGGAGGAAACCGGAGCACCCGGAGGAAACCCACGCAAACACGGGGAGAACATGCAAACTCCACACAGAAAGGCCACGGGAATTGAACCCATGACCTTCTCGCTGTGAGGCAACAGTAAGCCACCGTGCTGCCCGTGTTTAAAAATCCTTTCCATATATTACACTACTTTTATGAGAAAAGGTATTTGGTGAAGCTCTTTTTAGCCCTCCCCCCCAAAAAAGTTCATCCACATGAATAAAGGTGTATTTTTAATAAAAACTTATTAAAACTAAAATTTTGTAAAATCTAATAATTTTTTAGAATTACAGTGTATCTGGACAGTATTCACAGCACTTCACTTTTCCACATTTTTGTAAGTTACAGCCTTTACCCAAAATGGAGTAAAGTATTTTTCCCCCTCAAAATTCTACTCATAACAACGTGTTTACACCGAGTCCACGACAGAGCTGCGATTGAAAAATAGCCACTGCTCGCCGTCACTCATGCCAACCTTCAGATTCTTGATCACCTCCCTGACTAAGGCCCTTATCCTCTGATCGCTCAGTTTAGATGGGCATCCAGCTCTCAAAAGATTCCAGGTGGATCCAGACTTCTTTTATTTTCAGATGATGGAGGCCACTGTGCTCATTGGGACCTTCAAAGCAGCAGAAATGTTTCTGTACCCCTTGCCAAATTTGTGCCTCGAGACAATCCTGTCTCTGAGGTCTTCAGACAATTCCTTTGACTTCATGTTTGGTTTGTGCTCTGACATGCACTGTCAGCTGTGGAACCCTATAAGTAAACAGGTGTGTGTCTTTCCAAATCATGTCCAATCAACTGAATTTACCCCGAGTGGACTACAATTAAGCTTTAGAAACATCTCAAGGATGAAACAAGTGGAAACAGGATGCACCTGAGCTCAGTTCTGAGCTTCATGGCAAAGGCTGTGAATAATCATGTACATGTGATTTCTTCATTTTTTAAAATTTTTAATAAATTTGCAAAAAAAAAAATTTTTTTTTTTACATTGTCATTGTGGGGTATTCAAAATCAAATCAAATCAATTTTATTTATATAGCGCCAAATCACAACAAACAGTTGCCCCAAGGCGCTTTATAGTGTAAGGCAAAGCCATACAATAATTACGGAAAAACCCCAACGGTCAAAACGACCCCCTGTGAGCAAGCACTTGGCGACAGTGGGAAGGAAAAACTCCCTTTTAACAGGAAGAAACCTCCAGCAGAACCAGGCTCAGGGAGGGGCAGTCTTCTGCTGGGACTGGTTGGAGCTGAGGGAGAGAATCAGGAAAAAGACATGCTGTGGAGGGGAGCAGAGATCAATCACTAATGATTAAATGTAGAGTGGTACATACAGAGCAAAAAGAGAAAGAAACACTCAGTGCATCATGGGAACCCCCCAGCAGTCTACGTCTATAGCAGCATAACTAAGGGATGGTTCTGGGTCACCTGATCCAGCCCTAACTATAAGCTTTAGCAAAAAGGAAAGTTTTAAGCCTAATCTTAAAAGTAGAGAGGGTGTCTGTCTCCCTGATCCGAATTGGGAGCTGGTTCCAGAGGAGAGGAGCCTGAAAGCTGAAGGCTCTGCCTCCCATTCTACTCTTAAAAACCCTAGGAACTACGAGTAAGCCTGCAGTCTGAGAGCGAAGCGCTCTATTGGGGTGATATGGTACTATGAGGTCCCTAAGATAACATGGGACCTGATTATTGTGTGTAGACGTTTGAGGAAAAAAATAATTTCATCCATTTTGGAAAAAGGCTGTAGCATAACCAAATGTGAATACTGTCCGGGTGTACTGCAGAGCCAATTTATTTCTACACAGTGTTCTAGACAAAAATGTGACGCATATTTTGAAAGCTGGAATTGTTGTGAATATTTTGATATAAAATCCATGGGCATTATACAAAAAAAGGGAACCTTAATAATAGGGGAATTACTGGAAGTATGGTAAAAATTAGGGATGTCCCGATCCGATCATGTGATCGGAAATCGGGCCCGATCACATGGTTTCAGACTTGATCGAAATCGGACGTTGCATCCCGATCAGGAATCCGATATAGATTTTATCCTCATTATTTTGATCAGTGCTATTTCAAGATCATTATTGCAGATTAATGGGCCTTTCACGCGTCGGAAGCGTCAGAGGCGTCAAGAAGCATTATTTTCAATGAGACGCGTCAGAAACGTCGCGTCAAAAGCCGAGCTAAAGCGGCGCTTCTGATGGGAGCGTGCATTGCTGCTTGTCAGCAGACTGACGCGGTCAAAGTTCAACCCAATCTTTTTTTTTTTTTGAACAGAAGAAAAAACATTCAGTTCAACCCAATCCAACTTTCGATGCTCTGAGCTGTGACGTAGCTTCGTGCTGTCCAACAGGAACAAAGCATCAGGCCAAAATACGGAAGACTAGTGGCAGAAACCAATGATCTGTACAAAACAGAAACATGTCACAGGACTGCTCATTTATAGAGCAGTTTTCTGAAGAAAAATCCTTGGAAATGTTTATTGTTGCTGTTTGTTACCTCAAAATTTCTGTTTACTGTTTAAAAAAAGTTTAGAACACTTGTAATTAAAATAGCTAAATCAATAAATGGTTCTTTAGAAACCTTTCATCTATAAATTAAAACCACCTGTTATTTCAGATTAGATTAATTTCTTGTTTAACATAAGGAACCTTGGATATTTATTTTTAGACAAATAACAAAATAACATGGAAACTTGTACATTTTTTAAGTCTGGTAGATTATTACTTGATTGTTCAAGCTACCTCAAGGAGAAGTGCACTGTTTAAGTGATGAATAATAAAATAAGGTGATTAAAATGAAAATATTATACATTTAAAATTTGTTCACTGTTCATTCAGTTTTTTTAAAGTACAGGATCGGGACTTGGTATCGGCAGATACTCAAAATCGGATGACTTGGAATCGGATCGGGGCCAAAAACCTGATCGGGACATCCCTAGTAAAAATTGAGCAAATACCCCTGGACCCCAGAGGGTTAATCTTCAATGTTTCACTTTGACTCCAATGTAGCGTGTACAGGGCAACAATTTAAAAAATTGTGCCACTGACTAAATACTTATGGACTTGACTGTGTCGTGATTTCCCATGGAATGTGTTGTGACTTTGCAATCACAAAAGGGGTCATCTCCTCACCTCTTCAGCTACAGCGCTGTCCTGCTGCTGGAGCTGCTCCTCTCTCCTCCTCAGGACAGCGCTCCCTCCCTGTAGAGTCAGTGGGAGCTCTGACAGATTTTGAGCAACCTGAACAGAAGACAGCCACAACAAAGGTAAAATTATTTTATATACACCATATTTTGTCACAATCTTCATTCCAGTCTACAGGACAGAAGGGGCTTGCACGTTGCTACCTGCTCCAGTGTTTTCATCATCTCCTCAGTGACCAATCCTTCTTGGGTAGAGTCATAAGTGGGAGTGGCATGAGTTGCCTGTCTCTCCATCATCCGCTTGCTCTCCCTCTCCAAGTAGGTCTTTGTCTTCTGGATGGATCTGTTGTTTAAGAAAACGCAACCTTGAAAGCTAGACAGACAAGTCAGATTAACACTCACAGATTCCTCAATCATCAGTGAATAAACAGCCCACCGTAAAAGTATTGAATAATATTGTTGTTATCCCATGATGAGATCCTTACTTGCTCGGGATGTTGTGGCTGTCAGCTGAAGGAGATCCCTGAAGCTCGAGGTCATCAACGTACAGCGATGGCTCTCTTGGGTCACTGGAAGTTAGCGTAGTCTCTGCCATTTCCTCTCTCTTTGCATCTTTAGGCTGACGGCTGGATTCTTGTTCCAGCTCACTGGAGACAGACAACCACACCCTTGAAAATACAAACACACATTTGCACGAACCTAAAACATCATACATTACTTTCAGTCATTGCTTTGTTTTTTTTTTAATTCCATAAACAATGATAATTAATATACAAAGCAAATCAGAAAATTTGTGCTAATTCCTTTAGTAAGTACCTTCGGCTTCTCCCTCGTGTTTTGCACTGGGCTGCCACAGCAAATCTGAGATGGATCTATGTGTTGATTTGGCACAAGATTTATGCCAAATGCCATTCTTGACACCACTCAACATTACACGGAGAACAGACAGCAGTGGCCTTGAACCAGAAACGTCTCGCACTCCAAATAAGCACACTAAACCGCTTGGCCAAAACCCCTCCCTTGTGCATAATTCCTTTTTATATAACGGCTGAGTGGATTCTTGTCATTTGATTGGTGCTTTGTATGTCACATGACATGGATTAATTCATCCCATTTGTGTTGCATTGCATTCAGAGTGCGGCTTGGTTCCATTTAGAGTGCAAATTTGGTTGCACACGTTTGGTGCACTCTCACATGCACGCGCACAAACCATTCAACGAGGTGAAGCCGAGTTGAATGGTTTGTTCCAGCTTTCACCTCATGTAATATTCGTACCACTGAACTTTGTATAACAGTACCATAAACTATCATGTATTACTCCCTTCCTTCAACTTATTTTCACCAAACACAAATATTTTGCTGATCAAGGTGTTTTTGGACCATGTTTTCCATGTTCTTTGTTTAAACTACTCCAAACTCAAATCACCTTGAGATATCTATCCGTCATATTCCCACCAAGTTTGAAAGGAAATCCATCAACCCATTTTTGAGTTATCTTGTCCGCACACACACACACATTAAAACACTATCCTGCTTTGCTGAAACACGGGGTAAATATTTAGACAACTTATTACAGTTTTCAAAATGGCTATTTCAGGAATTCTAATTGATTTTGTGCCAAACCACAACCAATTTGTTCCAAATCTTTTTGTAGTTCAAAGATTTGCTCATTTATTAACATATCAAAATTCAATTTGGTGTATGTTTTGTGCCAAAACAATTTTTTGAACAAAATACGAGTCATGATCAAAATAATATTCATCACTATAACAAGTGAAAATTCAGAGCTTTATGCACACATTGCTTTAAAGAAAATATCTACAGCTTTACTTTTTTCTACACATCTGTCTCATGGAGGCACTTCTCATTTGATGCAGGGGCGACTGTGCCTGGTGCCACAGCTGCACAAAATCTGACGGGGCCACCAGCCCAAGAATCAAATTCTCGGGCAGTCTACTGTCTCCTTGTAGTGAAGGACCTTAATACTTAAAGCCCTTTTAGACGGGACATATTTGGAAAAGTGAAGAGGCTGCCTTTTTATCCCTTAGACGTATCTTCTGATTTTGTTGGAATAAAAGGTGGATCTCAATGTTAAAAAAAATTCTGTACTCGGGTGTATTTTGCTCTGGAGAAGGGATACTCTGTGCAAAAATATTGTAAACAGGACTTACAGGGCACTGGGTCTGCTCTGGGGATAAACTAGAAATATGTGGCATTTTGACTATCTGTCAAAAACAAACTGAATAGCTTCAAATGTGAAACTTCACTTTAAATTCTGAGAAATGTGGATGGGCCCTATATTTTAAATTATAATTTTCTGACCTTGTTAACAGTAAATAAATTGAAAAATGTATTCACAATAAAAAAAGAAAAATCTCAATAGCCTGCTTCAGACAGAAATGTTTTCAGCTCCTCATGTCATTTATAAATGGTAATTACAAACTACACTCCTTTTAAGGAATGTGTTCAGCAAAACTTTACCTGACTCTCTGGCTGAGTTGCTCACTTCTCTCCTGCAGCAGCGACACCTTGTTCTTCAATCGCTCATTGACTTCTTTTAACCTCCTGATCTCCTCCTGGGCTCTGTCCCTGTCCTCTCTCAGCCTCTCCTCCTCATGCTTTGCCTTATTTCTCTCCTCCCTCATTCTGTCAAAGAGCTCTTGGCTTTCAAAGATCTTCTGTTGCATTCTTTTCAGGTCCTCCTTCAGCTGGTCTCTCTGCTGGCTCAGATGTGGTAGAGACTGTTCATCAGAAAACAAATACAAGGTTTAGAAATGGGTGAGTGGATGAATTTGTTTGTCACAATAGGGTTTCCCACATCTGTCTTTCTGTTCACCTCATCTTCTTCCGCCTCCAGCAGCTTGTTCCTTTTCTTCAGATCTGCTTCCTGAGAGATGAAAGAGAAACCACTGATCCACATGTTCAGGTCTGTGGATTACTGAAGGATTAAAAATTCAGACAGTAATAAATCTGTGACCTTGTCTTGGAGCGTGGCCTCCTGACTCTTCAACTGTTTGGCTCGCAGCTCCAAATTGTGTTCCAGATTCTGTAGTTCGGACTCCTAGAAGACAAAATAATAGTAAGTCCCAAAGTGAACCTGAACTATGCTCCCTGCGTTGACCAGCCCGTCACGTCTTGCGCTTAATGATGACGCCATCAGCAAGCGACAGGCAGCCAGTCTGCTCGGTGGCTATAAACACATAACAAATGCACTAAAATGTTTGATTTTAGGGTTTACAAACGTTTTTGACCGTTAAACTTTACCAGCAAAGAAAATGTTAGCGGACTGAAAGTTATCTCAACTAAATTTATCGGAAGATAATTGGTCCGATGGTGGTTTTAAAACTTATCTGAAAAGCTAAATAGAAAAAATCATTAGCTTCTATAATTATCTGCTATCGGATTAGCTGAACTGTGCCCACCACTGAGTATATTGCCATTAATATAACAATTAAATTGCATTTTAAAATGTTCTTTAAACTTCTCATTTGGGACCATGGGTAACAGCACCTTGTTTTCACTGCTTTCTAAATTCAAAAAAAAAAAAAAAAAAAAAATGTAAAGCAGTTATACTCGCCTCCCCCCACTTTTTTTTTTTTTTTTGCAGACCTGAAAAAGTGGTCTAATTTGTGACTTAAACCCTTGACCCAATCCAAAACTTTTGTTTTGTCATTTAAAATTTCACTAGCTGTGTTTTAGTAAATAAAACAGAACAAACGTAAAGAGGTTTTCAGGGAAAAATCTCACCGTAAAATAAATATGCATCTTCCACAACTGATGATTTCACACAGAGCAATAATACAATTTTCAAATTGTGGTGGAGTATAGGTCGCCCTCACCTTTTGTGTGTGTGTCAGTTGTATCTGTTGTATCTGTGCACTGAGCTGCAGGTGGAGTTTGTCAAGCTCAACAACATGTGTGGACTGCAGGCGATCCAAGTCCTCCTGCAGAGCCAAGCGCAAGCGCTCCCTCTGAGCACCCTCCTGCAAAACAGACACAGTCTTAACTGATTATTCCATGAACTTCAAATTTTATTAAATGTTTTATTTGTGCACTTTTTTTAAAGATTGCCTAAAGCACTGGTTCTCAAATCAGTCCTCAAGTACCACCTAACCTACGCATTTTCTATTTTTCCCTACTATGTCACAAGCTGATTTGCTCATTCAGGTGTCTGTTAGTACTTGACTGACTGCACACCTGAACGATCTAATCAGCTTGTGGCAGAGCAGGTAAAGATAGAAAATGTGTAAGTAAAACCTGGTTCACACGGCAAGATAATTAGGCTGATATCGGGCCCCATCTTCCTCTTCCGACAATTTTAAGGATGCCCCAACAATCGTGATGACGCTAAAGATAATCTTATCAGATATTCCTGCTGTGTGTGGTGTGTTAAGAGCGCTCTAATCTGCTCAGAAGGACATCAGGAGCGCGCCAATCACAAATTGGGGGTAGTAACGTGTTGGATTGTCTTGGCCCGATATCGCAGCATGTGATGTCCCCCGACCACAAACGAGCACGCAGCCTGCTGAATGTGATGTGCAGCCAATCAGAAAGCGAGGTGATGGACACACCGAGCTGAAAATAAAATCAAAACAGCTGTTCTGACTTACCAGAAAGTCCAGTGGCCGCGCTGTCTCTCCACTCCTTTAAAGAACGCCTTTTCTTTTTGTGTCGTTTTTTTCCCCTCCGTTTTAAATAGTAATGGTAAATGGACTGCATTTATATAGCGCTTTCCATCTGCATCAGACGCTCAAAGCGCTTTACAATAATGCCTCACATTCACCCCAATGTCAGGGTGCTGCCATACAAAGCACTCACTACACATCGGGAGCAAAAGGGGATTAAGGACCTTGCCCAAGGGCCCTTAGTGATTTTCCAGGCAGGCAGGGATTTGAACCGAGGATCTTCTGGTCTCAAGCCCAACACCTTAACCACTAGACCTCCCCCAAATTAATTAAACAACTATGGTGGGGTTGGTGGGTAGGGTGAGTGTGGCATGTGGGGTTGGCCATGAATGGCTGTGGATGTCTGGGGCTCTGGGATGGGGGGCTGCCTTGCTGGTTCTGGCATGGTCTCCAGGCCCTGCTCTGGAGCTGTGAGGCCTGGGGTCCCACGGTCCGTTGGGGGGGTTGGTGGTGGCGGGGGCGCGCAGGGGATGTGCTGGGGGGTTGGGGGCCGTGGTCTCCGTGGGATGGTGCCCCGCTCTCGCTCGGGCAGTCTCCTGGTCTTGGGCTTTGGTGTTTGGGGTGGAGGTGGGTTGGGGGCTGGGGGGAGTTTGGAGGGGTCCTGCTGGCTGCGCTGGGGGGGGGGGGCTTGGGTGTCGTGGGGGCCTCATGCTTCCTGGCCCTGGGGGTTGGGCCTCGCCTCTTGTCTGGGGGCCGGGCCCTGCCCTCGTATGGCTCGGTGGTCCCTGCCCATGTTTTGGATTCAGTTGCCGTGGCTCCTTTGCCCCCGTCCTTGCCGCTGCTTGCTCCCGCCTTCAGGGGCCGTGGCCCTGGTGGTGTGGTTCTGGGGTCCCCCCTATTGGTGGGCTCTGCCAGCGCCCTGTGTGCTTCACTTGGGTATGGGGCTCCTTCCCGTGCCTCTGTGTGGGGGGTGGTGTTGGGGTGTGTTCTGGCGCCGCCAGGCTGCTCCCCTGTTGGTTCGTCGTCTGCCCCGGTGGCTCTGGGGGCTGCCCTTCCTCTGCCCTTTTATCCTGGTTTTTCCTGGGACCCCGTGTCCTGGGCCCATTGCTGTCGTCGCTTGCGGCCGGCCGTATGGCTTTGACGTGCCGGAGTGGTCCATGTCATATGGTAAGGTTCTGTACTTTAGTTTTGGCCCAACACACCAGCCACAATAGTGATAGTCCACAAAGTATCTCCATCTGTTTACTCTGCAGTCACATTTAATCTCAAGAGATTTTGCAAGATTTCCTGTCTGACCTGGGAATGTTCGTGTGTGAAATCTGTTTGTGTGTGGTGCGTTGTTTTTACCGTGTGGCTGAACACCACACACTGTATGACCAAACCTGTCAGATCTATGAATTTTTTTTTTTTTTTTTTTTTTATCTCCACACGTGTGGTCTCTCAGGTTTTGGAAACCTACAGATAATTTTAAAATCCTGTCATGTGAACCAGGCATTAGGTGGTACTTGAGCACCAGGCTCGAGAACCACTAGCCTAAAGTATCTTGTATACATAAACTTATATAATAACTGACACACAGGAGCAAGCTTAAACAATGTTTTTGCCGAAATTTGGTTTGTCTGGAGCAAAGCAATAGAATTATGTATATCCATCAAAACACAAGCTGCACAATGCAGAAATGTTCACGTATCCATCCCCTGACTTTCATGCCATTGTTTTGGCTTTATCTTTATTTCATTTATGTCATGTTGCACAGACTACTTGTCACTAAGTGTTCAAAGGGCATCATTTTAGAAATTTTAATATAAAGAAGTCTGTATTATTATTACTACTCCTACTACTATTTTTTTTTTTTATTTGATGTCATTACAAAATTCAAACCTGTAAAAGCTAAAGGGTACGCAAACATTTTGGTAGCACTGTACAATACATGCTCAGTACTTGTTTTCTTGTTCTAGAATTTTTTTTTCCAATGGACAGGATTTGCTTTGAAATGCAGTGTGTTTTTTTCTTTTGGGGGGAGGGAGTCATTGGCACATCTTATACATGTACACGAGTGACTTCATCATTACCCTGTTTTAATGTTTCCATTATTATTTTGCATGTGTGCAGACACTCCTGGTTCTTTACTTGCTGTAATTTCTTAAGAGATGTTCAGGGAAATTAAATAAAGTCTTCCTGACCTCATCAAGGTATTTCTTTCTGATGTTGTTCAGCTCTCTGTTGTGAGCTTCCTTCTGCTGCTCCAGCTTTCTCTCGTGATCACGCTGCACCTCCTCCCGCACCTCCTGGAGCACATCAGCCAGCTGGGTGGTCGTAGCAACAAACATATATAGGTTATAGCACAAAATCATATCTGTTCTTTGGGTTTTACAGAACTAAAAATCAGCATGCTGAAAATGAAGTCCTTGAAATTTTTTCCTCAAATACAACAAGAAATACATGATTGCTTACAACTGTTTGTGTGTGTGTGTTCTTTAACCTGTCGACGATAGTCTGCTAATTCTTGCTCAGATCTTGAACTCATCATCTCCCTCTCTTGCTTTTTGACCTTTACACGTACAAAAATAATCCAAACATACACACATGCACATCAATGACAGGGGTTAAAATACATTTTTTTAACCTACTTGCACTGGTGCTAGTAACAAAAAAATTACTTACACCAAAAAAAAAAAAGTTACTTGCACAACCAAACGTCAGTCTTATATCAACCTTAAAACTCCTCCTCTGATGTGTCAGACTCTTCCTCTCTGGGGAGAATTTGAGGGGAGAGCAGCAGACAGTTTTTTTTTTCATGCGCGCGTGAACGAATTGTCCGTGAAAATTATTGCACTGTAAAAAATAATTTTTGCTTTTAGTTCCTTCAACTTATTGTTTTGAGTCAGGCCAACTAAATTTTGCCAAAAAGTTGAGACAACTCGAAATGTTAAGTTTTGATCCATTCAACGTGTGAAATAGTACAGTCAACTCAGAAATATGGGTTTGGCCAACTTGTCCAATACGTTGGCAGGTTTCGCACATGCTCAGAACACCGCCCCTGCACAGTTCCCTTTGTCAACCCGTGCGTGCATCCACACCATGCGTCCACTGCCATAATCCAGTATTGCAAATTTTCCTTGCCTCATGGTGGACTAAAGCAGAGAATTATATTTAATGATAAGCAGTGTAGAAGGTGAGTTCATAATTTTATTTTTACCAATATGAGTGTTGTAATGTTTGGCTAAACCTAAAGAGGGTGCCTGTTAGTCAGTGTAATGTTTGTTTGCTGCATGTGAGTATCTTCTGCTACCAAGAGTCTCTTGGCCAATGTTAGTGATGTTGCTAATGATTTGCTAGGTCTTGCTAATGTTAGTTGGAAAGTAAATTCAGACAATGCAGGTGGGAAAATATACATTACAAGTACAGAATCTTGATGAAGTTTGCTGCATAAAATGTTTGCTACTGGTGTGTAACATTAGACACCATTATTTGAATACTTTGAATAACCCCCATGTTAGCTTGTTAAACATGTTGGTCAAACTGTCTGATGCTGTCAATGTTTGTGCTGTTTGTTCTCTATCTGGCATCTACCATGTAAACTCTGCTGAATGGAGTGAACCCAGAGGCTCACTCTATTGACTTTTCAGTTCATTCAGTGGATTGTTTGTCAGTTTTAACTATTTATTTGAAATTAGAGACACTTAGGGCTAATTTGTGATACCTGAATCTAGCTGTTGAGCTAAGTCGGTGAAACAAACAAACAAAAAAAAAAACTGTTTAGCCTCACTAATAATTATTTAATTGCTTCAAATATTCATGTAAACGAGGTATTTTAAGTTGGAGAAACTTGGTTATGAGTTGAAATTACTCAAAATAATTAGTTACAATTAGAGGTGAGTTAAGATTATTTGATTTACTTACTTCAATAGAAACTGAGTTATGAGTTGAAATTACTTGAAATAATAAACTATTCTTAATTAAAGGTGAATTGAGATTACTTGCAACAAAAATGTGTTTGACAAAAACCACAATGCAATTAATCCTGTAGGCCACATTGATTTGCAGAGCTTTCAAGAGAAGGTTCTGGCTGCAGACTGCAGTAAACACTCTGAAGGCTGCAGCTAGAGCCTGGGCTTTTATGTCTGACTGTAGGCTATGTATGAATGTTAACTTAACTATGTCTCCTTTTTTCACAAGAAGACAGAGAATTCGATTGCATAGGTAATCATATGAAGTGGACATGTAAGTTCTGCACATTTTTTTCAGCTAACCAGCGCAGTTATAATTACAGACTACAGGTTAAAACATGGACATTATAGCAGGCCCTCAAGGTAGAACTCCTAACAGCCTTGAAGAGGAGAGAGAAACTCTGCTGGATGAAGTCAAGAAGAAGCCGGACTGTTGATTCACTGATGGGCTGGACCTTTGCATTGTGCAGACAGGAAATCGTTGCGAACGAGCCACTTGTGACTGAGACTGAAAGCAGATGGCCAGCATTCAATCAATTTCAATCAATCAATTTTTTTTATATAGCGCCAAATCACAACAAACAGTTGCCCCAAGGCGCTTTATATTGTAAGGCAAGGCCATACAATAATTATGTAAAACCCCAACGGTCAAAACGACCCCCTGTGAGCAAGCACTTGGCTACAGTGGGAAGGAAAAACTCCCTTTTAACAGGAAGAAACCTCCAGCAGAACCAGGCTCAGGGAGGGGCAGTCTTCTGCTGGGACTGGTTGGGGCTGAGGGAGAGAACCAGGAAAAAGACATGCTGTGGAGGGGAGCAGAGATCGATCACTAATGATTAAATGCAGAGTGGTGCATACAGAGCAAAAAGAGAAAGAAACAGTGCATCATGGGAACCCCCCAGCAGTCTACGTCTATAGCAGCATAACTAAGGGATGGTTCAGGGTCACCTGATCCAGCCCTAACTATAAGCTTTAGCAAAAAGGAAAGTTTTAAGCCTAATCTTAAAAGTAGAGAGGGTGTCTGTCTCCCTGATCTGAATTGGGAGCTGGTTCCACAGGAGAGGAGCCTGAAAGCTGAAGGCTCTGCCTCCCATTCTACTCTTACAAACCCTAGGAACTACAAGTAAGCCTGCAGTCTGAGAGCGAAGCGCTCTATTGGGGTGATATGGTACTACGAGGTCCCTAAGATAAGATGGGACCTGATTATTCAAAACCTTATAAGTAAGAAGAAGAATTTTAAATTCTATTCTAGAATTAACAGGAAGCCAATGAAGAGAGGCCAATATGGGTGAGATATGCTCTCTCCTTCTAGTCCCCGTCAGTACTCTAGCTGCAGCATTTTGAATTAACTGAAGGCTTTTTAGGGAACTTTTAGGACAACCTGATAATAATGAATTACAATAGTCCAGCCTAGAGGAAATAAATGCATGAATTAGTTTTTCAGCATCACTCTGAGACAAGACCTTTCTGATTTTAGAGATATTGCGTAAATGCAAAAAAGCAGTCCTACATATTTGTTTAATATGCGCTTTGAATGACATATCCTGATCAAAAATGACTCCAAGATTTCTCACAGTATTACTAGAGGTCAGGGTAATGCCATCCAGAGTAAGGATCTGGTTAGACACCATGTTTCTAAGATTTGTGGGGCCAAGTACAATAACTTCAGTTTTATCTGAGTTTAAAAGCAGGAAATTAGAGGTCATCCATGTCTTTATGTCTGTAAGACAATCCTGCAGTTTAGCTAATTGGTGTGTGTCCTCTGGCTTCATGGATAGATAAAGCTGGGTATCATCTGCGTAACAATGAAAATTTAAGCAATACCGTCTAATAATACTGCCTAAGGGAAGCATATATAAAGTGAATAAAATTGGTCCTAGCACAGAACCTTGTGGAACTCCATAATTAACTTTAGTCTGTGAAGAAGATTCCCCATTTACATGAACAAATTGTAATCTATTAGACAAATATGATTCAAACCACCGCAGCGCAGTGCCTTTAATACCTATGGCATGCTCTAATCTCTGTAATAAAATTTTATGGTCAACAGTATCAAAAGCAGCACTGAGGTCTAACAGAACAAGCACAGAGATGAGTCCACTGTCCAAGGCCATAAGAAGATCATTTGTAACCTTCACTAATGCTGTTTCTGTACTATGATGAATTCTAAAACCTGACCGAAACTCTTCAAATAGACCATTCCTCTGCAAATGATCAGTTAGCTGTTTTACAACTACCCTTTCAAGAATTTTTGAGAGAAAAGGAAGATTGGAGATTGGCCTATAATTAGCTAAGATAGCTGGGTCAAGTGATGGCTTTTTAAGTAATGGTTTAATTACTGCCACCTTAAAAGCCTGTGGTACATAGCCAACTAACAAAGATAGATTGATCATATTTAAGATCGAAGCATTAAATAATGGTAGGGCTTCCTTGAGCAGCCTGGTAGGAATGGGGTCTAATAAACATGTTGATGGTTTGGATGAAGTAACTAATGAAAATAACTCAGACAGAACAATCGGAGAGAAAGAGTCTAACCAAATACCGGCATCACTGAAAGCAGCCAAAGATAACAATACGTCTTTGGGATGGTTATGAGTAATTTTTTCTCTAATAGTTAAAATTTTGTTAGCAAAAAAAGTCATGAAGTCATTACTAGTTAAAGTTAATGGAATACTCAGCTCAATAGAGCTCTGACTCTGTCAGCCTGGCTACAGTGCTGAAAAGAAACCTGGGGTTGTTCTTATTTTCTTCAATTAGTGATGAGTAGAAAGATGTCCTAGCTTTACGGAGGGCTTTTTTATAGAGCAACAGACTCTTTTTCCAGGCTAAGTGAAGATCTTCTAAATTAGTGAGACGCCATTTCCTCTCCAACTTATGGGTTATCTGCTTTAAGCTACGAGTTTGTGAGTTATACCACGGAGTCAGACACTTCTGATTTAAAGCTCTCTTTTTCAGAGGAGCTACAGCATCCAAAGTTGTCTTCAATGAGGATGTAAAACTATTGACGAGATACTCTATCTCCCTTACAGAGTTTAGGTAGCTACTCTGCACTGTGTTGTTATATGGCATTAGAGAACATAAAGAAGGAATCATATCCTTAAACCTAGTTACAGCGCTTTCTGAAAGACTTCTAGTGTAATGAAACTTATTCCCTACTGCTGGGTAGTCCATCAGAGTAAATGTAAATGTTATTAAGAAATGATCAGACAGAAGGGAGTTTTCAGGGAATACTGTTAAGTCTTCTATTTCCATACCATAAGTCAGAACAAGATCTAAGATATGATTAAAGTGGTGGGTGGACTCATTTACTTTTTGAGCAAAGCCAATAGAGTCTAATAATAGATTAAATGCAGTGTTGAGGCTGTCATTCTCAGCATCTGTGTGGATGTTAAAATCGCCCACTATAATTATCTTATCTGAGCTAAGCACTAAGTCAGAAAGCATTGTTTTCAGAAAGTCTTCAACTTTGTCACTGATTCATGAACATTGTTCTCAAGAATCTGCTGATACTGACTGGAATCCATGTGACCCTCAACTTTAACAAGATTCCCAGTACCTGCACAGGCCACACAGCATGATGGAACCGCAGCATGATGGAACCACCTCCAAATTTTACTGTAGGTTGCAAGTGTTTTTTTTGGAATGCTGTGTTCTTTTTCAGCCATGCATACCGCCCCTTGTTATGTCCAAATAACTCAATTTTAGTTTCATCAGTCCACAGCACCTTATTCCAAAATGAAACTGGCTTGTCCAAATGTGCTTTAGCATACTTCAAGCGACTGTTTGTGCGTGTATGCAGAAAAGGCTTCCTCTGAATTACAGCATCTCTTTGTGCAAAGTGCACTGTATAGTTGAACGATGCACAGAGACACTATCTGCAGCAAGCTCATGTTGTAGGTCTTTGGAGCAGGTCTGTGGGTTGACTATGACTGTTCTCACCATCCTTCGCTTCAGCTTATCTGAGATTTTTCTTGGCCTGCCACTTCGGGCCTTAACTAGTACTGTGCCTGTGGTCTTCCATTTCCTCACTATGTTCCTCACAGTGGAAACTGACAGCTGAAATCTCTGAGACAGCTTTTTGTGTCCTTCCCCTAAACCATAATGTTGAACAATCTTTGTTTTCAGGTCATTTGAGAGTTGTTTAGAGTCTCCCTTGTTTCCACACATTTAGAAGAGATGCAAAGAGGGGAAACATTTGCAGTTGCAAATGGCCACCTAAATACTCTTTCTCATGATTGGATTCACCTGTGTAAGGAGGTTGTTAGATAATATCTGTGCTAATTCTTTGTTTTATGTTAGCTATTAAGTATTTGTATTATTTGTTTGGAAGTTCTGAGAAATATGTTAAGTTTTACTCTATCATGTGTCCAAGTTTCAGACACAGGGAGATCTCCCTCTGTTGGTGAGAGCCAGTAACATTAGAAATGTGAGACTAAACCACACCCATGTTAACACCCACAAGGTATAATTGTTGTATGACTCATTTTAGGGCCTTTCACAAGATGGGCACTGTCTGTGAGGGTCCCAGGCCTGGTTTCTAATGTGACCTTGAATACACCAAAATGAGGAATACAGTGGTTTGGTTTTTGGTAAGGGGCAGAATTTTACATAAAAGAACCGGGTAGAAGTAACAAGGTCAAGGGTCAATGAGCTTACCAAACCAATTGTGTGTTCCATTAATTAGTGCTAAATGTATTCAAATCAATAAAATGACAAGGGTGCCCAAATTTATGCACCTGCCTGATTTTGTTTAAATAATTATTCCACAGTTTCTGTAAATACTAGAAACTTCATTTCACTTCTCAAATATTAGTGTGTTCGTCTGCTATATGATATATTTAACTGAAATTTCTGATCCAGACAACCAATGATTTATCAAGGAAATTCATGAAAATTATCAGGGGTGCCCAAACCTTTGCATACAACTTTATTTTCTCAGAAACTATCACGATAAACAATAGTATTGCTGGTGCCGTGTTCGGACCATTTTATGCCACTGATGTATTGATATTGGAGCATAATAATCTAAGTACATCGTTTTTCACAGCAATGAACTTTTAAATCTCAAGAATATTAAACATTGGAATTAAAATGTAGAAAAGAAATATTAAAATATCTTTGATAATTAAAACATTAATAAACTACAATCAAACAAATAAAATTGACTCTGACTTTTAACAATAAAATCAGATTAATATTGCGTATTAAATTATTTTATATTATAAATAATGAATACACAACTGGAATGGCTGCTTTCCTTATTTTGTGATGCCTGTCAGTCCAATTATGTAAATAAACTCACATGTTGTTGTTGCATTTTATATATCGAACGATAAGTCAATATAGTTATTATCGTGACAGGCCTAGTTAGGGGCACATTCAGAGGGTGGGAACTCTGCAGAACTACACCATCAACAAATAAGTAGAATCCTTTTGAATGCATATACAATACAGACATTGTGTGTTCTGCTATATTTCATACCACTGACTCCATGGAGGCACCAGTGATAAAAGAAGTGGATGTTGGCCTACTGATCATCTCAGACCAAAATGAGGAGATGACAGCCCAGAACATCATGGATGTTGCAGTAATCCTGGAGGAGCTCATTGTTTTGCGTGAGTTGCGAGATGTACCAAACAGCTTTGAGATGCTGATTGGACTACTTTACTGCATCAACAATGACTGTCCTAAGGGACTGAAGTACACTTTCGAGATCATTCAGAAGGTAAACATGGAGATTGGGGGAAGCACTTGCTCTGTTCGGGTTCATGGACTTCGCAACAAATTGCTTCAGCGCATAGTGTAGCGATGTTCTTCACAACAACGTAGCTGCCCTGTCATTTCTCTTCTAATACTATACATACCGCTTCCTGTATATCAAGGAATTCACATTTGTTAACTGTATTAAGTGTCCTGTTTATACATAGGAAGACACACACATATGGATGTTCTGCACAACAAAGTAGCCACCTATTTCTGCATTAGTTAAGCCATACCTGTTTCTGGTACATTTTCAAGCAATTACAAGGAATGTGAACTTTCAAGTGTCCTGTTTTTACATAGGAAGAAAATATTGTTCAGTTTTGTGCAAAGCTTTTGTTTTATGCTAGAGTTACAGGCACACATACATAGCCTCAGTAACTGTACATGCAGACAGGGACCGTAATGAGCAGCAAGAGCAGTTGGCTGCCATTCATTCTCAATGGACGCTGGCATCGTAGGGCATCGGGTGCCAAGGAGCTCTATAATGCCAGTGTCCATTTAGAATGCATGGCAGCCAAGTGCTCTCACTGCTTGTGATGGTCCCTCTCTGCATACACACACACAAATATCCCCACCCCCACACACTGACACGTGGTAAGAAACAGTCTGTCATATTGTTCTGTTTTTAGTTATGTTGATGATTTAAAACGATGTTTTAAAGTGTAAAATGTTTTAAAAATAACTGCTGAAGTGAATGTTTGCTGAATAAACTGTTTCACAAATTAATTAGTTTTACTTTAATCCAATGTTCTATTTGGTAGCCTATTGTTTTCAACCAAAACAGTTGATCAAGATGGCCTTTCTCAACACAGGATTTGTGTCAGATTCAAACCCCGACAGCGGCAGTTAAGAGTAAGCCTTTATGATACATGCTGTAAAAAACAAAACAAAACAAAAAAATCGCAAGTAAATTTAACTTAATATAATTTGTAACCTCGCTGCCTTAAAATTTTGATTAAGGGTAGCATATTATTTCAGGTAATTTCAACTCACAACTAAGTTGAAATTACTTGATATAGCTGGTTAGTCTGATTTAAAAGTGAGTTGAGATTACTCAAGTATCATTGTTGATAGAACAAATATTTGTTTACTTGACTAAAAAAAGAAAGTTCCCTGAACAAAGCAATAAGTCATGTGAACTTGGTCTTTAAAGTTGGAGACACTTAGGTGTGAGTTGAAATTATTTGACATAACTTGTTAGCCTGATTTAAAAGTGAGTTGAGATTACTTGAGTATTGTTGTTGATAGAACAAAATATTTGTTTGACTAAAAAAAAAGAAAGTTCCCAGAACAAAGCAATAAGTCATGTGAACTTGGTCTTTAAAGTTGGAGACACTAAGTTGTGAGTTCAAATGACCTAAAATAATTTGCTAGCCTTAATCAAAATTTTAAGGCAGCGAGGTTACAAATTATTTTAAGTTGAGTCTACTTGGAAATTTTTACAGTGTGGTGACTGGTTTATAACACAATTATGACTGAGTTTCAGGGGAGAGAGCGCGAGGAACTACGGAGCCCTTGAAGTGTCATTGCAAATGTTTTGCATGTGGAGAGAATGTGCGCACGTTTTATTATATTGTGCGCACATTTTATTGTATTGTGCGCACATTTTGTTATATTGTGTGCACATTTTAAGCATCATTTGAGTAAAACAAGGGCACGATCTACTTAAACGTGGCCACAATTTGTAAAATGTACACTCAATTATTCAATATTGTCTTGACACATAAATGTTGACTATTAGTCAACAAACCAGCAGACAGTGTAATACATTTCCCTATTAGAAATGGATGTGGCCAGGGTATATCATCATGGTTTGGGTGCACAAGGACATATAGAGAACTCCAGCTGCCCAGCACAGCATCATCTGGAGTTTAAGCACATTAAAAAGGATGCTGAGGGCGAAGCGTCTCCCCGTTGTGAGGATGACAATTTAGGTCATATTATGGAGTTTATTTTGAACAAAAGGAAAACGTGCGCACGTTTTATTAATTCAAGGGCTCAATTAAAAGAAAACATGCGCATTTTATTAATTCGAGGGCTCCATTAAAGGAAAACGCGCACACGAATTATCATGGCCAGGAAAACGTGCGCACGTTTTATTAATTTGAGAGCACGTTTTATTAATTCGTGGACCCAATTAAAGGAAAACGTGCACAAATTATCTTGGCCAGAAAAAAACAAAATATCACTTTAAGTGACCTCTCCCGGGTTCCGTAAGGAACCGCAGCAGCAGCCAGTTTTTTGTTTGGTTTTTTTTCACGTGCGCACGCCACTGGCGACGTTTGTCAGCTTTCCACAACAAATAGAGCACAGCAACTCGCTCCGTGTGTGAGTCATAAAACACAGGGAAGACGAAGACAACACACTGAAAATTGTTTTTTACCTTATTTATTCCTTTATTGGTTCATTCTACTGGTGCTTATAGTTGATAAAACTTGGATAAAGTTACTTGCACCAGTGCAAGTGCAGTACAAAATTATGTGCACCGCTCAAATAATACGTGCACAAACTAGCACATGCACGTACTATTTCGAGCCCTGAATGATCAATGCTTCTCAAGTCCAATGTCACAAAGTAGCTTTTAATGGAAATGGGGGGGCGCACTTTGGGTGGGTGTAACCATAACTGCATTCAAGGGTGCTAAAACAGCATTAGTGTACACACATTCATACACAACAGTGGTGCGTGGGTCCATTAACGAGTAACTTGAACGGGTCTGATGCTTTAATTCAACTCGACCGTGACGCAAACCACAATAATAAAAATCTATTCCTGACCTGCAACATGGCATCACAATTAGTGCAGAGAACGTAACTGGAGCTGCTGTCATCTTCATGAATAAGCTCTCCAAATATTTCTCGCCCATCTTACTTTTCTTTGAGGTGTGCTTTTTAATTTTAAATTGTCATGATTTCAGCTTTTCCCACAGTCTTAAATTTATTTAAATTGTCATGATTTCAGCTTCTCCCACAGCCTTCATGTCCACTCTTTATTCACATAGTGTCTGTGATCAGCACACGCTGCATCTGTTCACAATTGGAGTTATTTTAACCAGTGATGTTTCACAAAACAATTATCTCTTAAACACAGCCTTTATGTAATAGATGACTAATAAGCCTAAAATTTATTTTCACTGACCCCGCCCACAAATGACCAAAATATCGTTGATCTGAAAATCAGATCGGATCACGCGTCACTGGTGCACACATCAAATGATATATGGTTGACATGTGGTAGATATGACACACAACAAAATACAAACATTCAAGTATTTAAAGAAAACATAAATCTGAACTGTGGTTAGCACAGACAGCAGTCACCTCTTTTTTCAGAGAGTTCATTTTGTCCTCCCTGTCTCCCTGGAGACGCCTCCTCTCAACTTCCAGCTCCTCTTCTAATTCGGCCTTGAGGTGTTCACTGTCCTGCTTCCTCTGAACCATGAGCCGATTGCATTCTGCAGCTCGTTCTTTTTCGAGAGTAACTCGCAACTCCGTCAATATGGCTTCGCCCTCCTCCCTGAGAAGAGGAGGCACATTATTTGGGTGATGATGGGCAATTAACATCAAGGAGAATAAACTAAACTCACCCTCAGGTTCTAAGTAAAATCGTAGAACAGAGGTTTTCAAAATGTTCACTTTGAAACACGGGTCGGAAGTGACACAGTGGATACCAGTAAGAAAGTAATTTTTTATTTTTTTTTCCCCCACATTCTTTCTTACAAAACTATTTCAGCTTGAGTTTTTGTTCAGCCAGTAGTTTTACTACAGTACATGTGCCATAATGCTTACATTACAACCAGCCCAGCCTGCAGTAAACTGGGAGACAGCGCGTAGCACCTCCACAGTATTTTAATGACATACACTGTGGTGTTTAAGCGCACTGTGCCACTGAACCCAAATTGCAAGTAGAACAGAAACGTGCACAAGCTAAAAGCAGGTGTACCATATGATGCATTCCGCAGTTTTACAACTGTTGGCACACAAGCAGCGCAACAGTCTGGCCAGTAATACAATACTGAAATAATTTTGATACAAGTAATTTTCTATTTATTTTCATTTATAGCGCCAAATCACAACAAAGTTGCCTCAAGGCACTTCACACAAGTAAGGTCGAACATTACCAACCCCCAGAGCAAGATTTGAGCAGATTTGAGGAAGAAACCTCAAGCAGACCAGATTCAAAGGGGTGACCCTCTGCTTGGGCCGTGATACCGACACAATTTACAAAACAAATATACAGGAAATGTTGCCGGTGCACAGGACAGGAGAGTTGCAGAAGTAGACACCACACCCATCTCTGGATGGAGCTGCACCTCAAACAGAGAGAAAAAAACAGAATCAGGCATCGGAAAGACAACAATCACAGTATAATTTATCAGCATTAAGCAACAAGGAAAACAGAAGAAATACTAAAGTGATCGCCAGCCACTAATGCTAAGATTTACTAAAAGACCCACAGTTTACATAAAGTTGAGCCGCTCCCTTTCCTAATAAAATGAATTTAAAAGAGTAAAAAAGCATAGTAACATACTATGTCAGTATGCTAGCCATACAAAAGGGAAGTGCGTCTTAAGTCTGGATTTGAAAGTCTCTACAGAATCTGACTGTTTTATTGATGCAGGGAGATCATTCCACAGAACAGGTGCACAGTAAGAGAAAGCTCTATGACCTGCAGACTTTTTATTCACCCTAGGGACACAAAGTAGTCCTGCACACTGAGAACACAGAGCCTGGGCCGGTACATAGGGTTTAATTAGGTCAGCTAAGTAGGGAGGTGCCAGTCCGTGAACAACTTTATAGGTTAGTAGCAGAACCTTAAAATCTGATCTCACAGGGACAGGAAGCCAGTGAAGAGATGACAAAATGGGTGTAATGTGGTCAAACTTTCTGCTTCCTGTCAAAAGTCTAGCAGCAGCATTTTGAAAAAACTCAATGAACCAAGTACAAACTCATTAGGGGAGAGCATCATTCTGATCTGTGCAACTAGTGTGCACATGTGCTGTGATGAAAGATCTCAAAAGTGTTTTCACTTACAGCACTGATACTGTAACACTGTGCTTACATGGGCGGCAAAAGCACGAGGGGATAGGGAGCTGGAGCCCCTCCAGATTATAGAATTTTGAAGAAGACAACCCAGATTAACAATCTGTTTTCTTATTCAGTTTCCCCTCCTGCCCTCATGTAGACTGTACCAAAGCCCGAGTTGCAAAACATGAAGATTCAGGGACAACGTTTACCCAACCACCATAAGACAGTGAAATACAAATCAACAGAAAGATTCTATGTGATTTGATATGTATTTGATGGTGATTCAATTCCTCACAATGCGATATGATACAATTAGGTGTGACACAATTAATGATGGGTAGTGATAAGATTTTATTGATATCAATGCCATTATCGACTCTGCTTATCGATCCGATTCTTTATCGATTCGCTTATCTTATATGTGAATTTTCTGTGTACTAAAAATAGGCATTACAGGTTTTCTATGTCAAGAACATTTTATTGAGTCTTAAAGTACATAAATATAAAATTGGTCACTGGATCCTTGATCTCTGGACAAAAATAAAAATCAATAAAATCTGTACATGGTCACTGGATCCTTGATGTAAATGATGGATCCTTGATCTCTGGCCAGAAACAGAAATAAACAAAATCTGTAGTTTTTGTCAAAACCATTTCCTTTCAGATATTAATGACACAAATGTAACTCCATAGACTCTGAGCTGAGCTCTTCAGCCGACTGGCTGTACATCGGGATGTAATTCAGAAAAAATGCAGGATGTCTCATTTTGAAGTTATTTACACCAGCTGCAGCTGATCCACAACATGAATTCTGCCTCCCAGAACAGCTCTTCTATAATCACCTGAATCATCTACCTGTTGCCACATGTACAGAAGGGCTGGGTTGTCATTCCTACACTCATACTGTTATATTTAATAAAAAATAATAAGCGCACGCAGGAGGCAATCGCTGCTGCCACCGCTGCCTTCAAGTACCGTTGGAAATTACACAACTTTTTTGTTGTTTCAAACTGAGCAGTTGCTTGTGGCAGGAGTGTGGTTTTCATTTTATTTTTGGTAAAATAATTCACTGCATCTACACAAAAGATTAATTCTGGCCTATATAAAGTGCCTGAGCCCAGTAAAGCTGACCCCCACACCCAGATAAAAAAAAATCCAAGCAAACAGGCTGAGTTTGCCCTGTAATTACAGATGGTACTTGAACGCAGCGGCAGCAGCAGAGCTCACAAACCAGCTTCTGTACTGTATGAAAACATTCAGCTGCTCGAATGAAGTTGAACTAAACGCTAACGTTACAAAAACTAAGCATACGATAAAAAAAACGTCAATGACAACAGCAAAACGAAATACGAATTGAGGTTTTCGGTGGCATTCGTTCAAATTTTTTGACAGTTTAAAAATCCTGACGAAGCGCCAGCTGCAGGAACAAAGCGGCGCCAAGGTTAAACAATGCCAACGAAAGTCAACAAAAGTCCAGATTTCTTGTTTCGTTTGGGCTTCATTGCCCTTCGTTAAGTGCTGTGTGACCAGGCCTTTGAGTCAAGACCTTTTTACTTTTACTTGAATACATTTGTGAAAGAAATTTTCACTTTTACATGGAACTTTTTTTTAACTTAAGTAATTGTGCTTTTACTTGACTATAGATTTTCAGTACTCTACCACCGCAAATACACAGAAATCTTTTCTCATGCATCACTGTCTGTGTGTGTGTGGCTGACCGTATCCTGTGCTGCTGGTTCTCTCGTTCCCTCTGTGCAGACTCCCTAATTTCCTTAAGCATCCTGTCAGTCTCCTCGTTCAGCCTGGTCTCCTCCTCGCTCATCTTCAACTGGAGACTGAACTGCAGAGCCCTGAGGATGTGTGCATGCACATAAACACTCATATTAAGAAGCTCCTCTTTGTTCCAGTAAAACATGTCTGTCCTCGGGTGGTGAACCAAAACTTCACTGGAAACTTGCAAAACTCAAGTTGAAGACATCACATCATGACCATGAATGGTAATATCCACATGCAAAAGTCAGTTAGAGAGAAAATAGACACACATACATACATATGGATAAACGCCTGAATAGATCCTTGTGATTTGATTAGTAGTTTGTATGTCACATAACATGGATTATTCGTACCATTTGCCATTGTGTTCCGTTTACCGTGCAATGGTGGTGCTATACGTTTTGTGCTATTGCACGCCCTGACCACCGGGCACGCTCACACTAGCAGCAACGGCACTTAGCTTAAAAACAAACATGGTGGGGTTTGTGTTGGTGACAAATAACGATTTGAACGAGCTTATTATTTTTATCAGTATGCCATAAACCATTCTGGAGGCATTTGCATTATTTGCTGGGACATCTGTAGCTGAAGTACCATTGCTGTCGGATGAAAAGCTCGGCAAATTTCTGTCATGATTTTTCATTGGACTGACGACAACAGACGACAGTTTGTACACAAAGCGACAGCGACAGATACGGACTACATCGTCAGGATTGTTTTTGAACTATCTGACTGTTTTTGCAAGTTGACTGAGAACAATTTTGAATTGGACTGGATTGCTATTTAAAGACTGTGTTGGACTATTTGGAACCTCTTGATCTCAAAGGACCTGCAACCCACACCAAAATGTAAGTCCCTCTGGCGTTATATAAAACAAATAATGAATGTTGTTTCATTTGTGTAATGGAAAGAATATTTCATTCGGTGAAAGATTCTTACCATTGCACTCAATAACATTCATTATTTGAATAATTCAAAGGTGGTGACTGCAAGTGGTCAAGATGCCCAAATACTGCCGTTAAGCTCCACCTGCAATACTATGGCAGTGTGCAATTACAACACCAGCTTTCATGCCATCATAAATAAAAGCTTGAATCAAAACCTTTGTTTGAGAAACATATTAATACATAACTGTATAAACTCGCTAACGGAAAAAAAAATGTTGAATTGTAAGTGTAAATCTGTAGTTCAAAACAAATATCTGAGTGATATTGTCAGCAGAAATGATTACCGTTGTATATCTCAAGTTTGACAGGATTATTTTCTCTACTGTGATTCATAGCTTTGATGCCTCATGCATGAAAATGTGAAAACAGTAAAAACAAGATAAAAATACTAGGACCAACACACAAATTGATAGTACTGAGACTATCAAAATGGTCTATTGGTTTCCGTTGCCAACAGGAATCCAATATCGGTGCAACAAACCTGCAGACTAATGAACCTGCAGAATTTCATTTTCCTTTTCAAGGCTTTTTGTTGGTTATTTTTGAAATAACACATCACAGTGCTTGATTTTAATCAACTTGTGTGTGGACTGATATGAAGCTTGAAAAATGCTTGACTAATATTTCTGTAGATACCTACCTCAGTCTTTCATCGCTCTTCGCCTTCAGTTTCCCCTCTTCTTCCTCCTCCCTCCTCCTCAGTTCCTGCTGGAGGACATGAATCTTCTTCTCCTTCTTCAGATGCTCCGTCTCCTCGCCCACCTGCTGATCAGTCTTCCTCTTCTCCGCTTCCTCTTTCCTTCCATTCTTTGTCTCCACCTTGTTCCCTTCTTCCTGCTGTTTCTCCACCTCTTCCTTGTCCATGTCTTTCTGGACCCTAAAGTTTGGCTCCTCTTCAAGTAAACTCTCTTTGCTACATGTGTGGGGTTCATAGTCTTCCAGTTGAGTTCTGGAAGTACGGACCAGCTTGCCTCTGGTTGATTCAGTTATCTTCAGTCTCAAAGAGTCACTGGTTTTCACTTCTTTGTCCGAGTGGCTAGACAGGAAGCTTGCAAGCTGGTTTCCATCTCCTCCGGCCTGTATATGCCTAAATAGACAGACGTGTCACACTAGATCTAATGATAAATGTCTGAAAATCACAATGAAATTAATTGTTACTTCCTTAATATGAAGCAGGGCATTTAGGGCAGGGCATAATACAGAGACATCATTCTAAACCCTGCTCCCAAGTACAGCTTGATTTTCTTAAATTACATATTTATGCGAGTGCTGTGCAAAGTGGATGCAGAGTCTCTCACTTCCCAGTGAATTCTGGCATTACTCAAGGATGTGTTCTGGTTCCCACTCTGTTCAGCACTTGCATGGACTTTTGTGATGTTTAAGGTTTTGGAGTCCAGCAACTTAGTTCTCTTTTTCAGAGAGGAAAGGTCCACTGATCTAGACTTTGTGGACGATGTTGTGTTGCAGAATCATTTCAATGCAGCACATGAGAAGTTGCGTGATGAATTCAGAGTGTTTGGGTTCATGGCTGTCGTGAATGAACATTAAGGCATTGCTCAGGCTGCCAGTAAAAATCATCACCAGTAAAAATGTGTTTATGTGCTTACTGTTGGGAAAGTGTAGGTACACGGACCCACAACAGGGGGCGCAAATGAACGGACAATGGAGGAAGTCAAATAACAACACTTTACTGTTGTGAATGGGCACAACAAACACAACAGATTACAACAATAGACAACAAGCCAAATCACAAAAGGTGTCGTGTGGGCAGGCTCGAAGATAGAAGACGTCTGTCCAAAGTAGAACCAGAACCACACGATTTCCTCCGCCACCAGACCCCGGGAATACTGGAGCCGCCATGTCCCGAACTCCCAGGTGGCCACTGCCTCCGCGTGTCGGACCTGGTACTGCTGGCGAGGAACAAAAAAAACAATTAAATGTGGGCGCGTTTGCACCCAGCAATCCACACGGCAGGAAAACTACCTCCACCTCTCGTTGGAGAGTCTGCTATATAATGCACAAAAGTCACAAAAGGTTACTGTCGAAAAGATCTCACGGTCAGCTGAGAACGTTACCTTCCAGGTAGAACGATATCTCGGCAAAGAGGTGGAGACGTCGTCCTGCTGATGTACCCCTGCTGATCAGGTGATTGGTAACAGCTGTTGCAGGAGATGCGTGACAGCTGTCACCCTGGCTGCTCCTGTGAGGCGGCTGCGTGCCTGGAGCCCGCACTCCAGACAGGGCGCCCTCTGGTGGTGGGCCAGCAGTACCTCCTCTTCTGGCGGCCCACACAACACTTACCCGATTTTAATTTGATTCCATGCTGCAAATCTGAACAGTTGCATGAAATCCAGTTTTCAAGCCTGATTCGTAAATTGTTTGAAATTCGATTCAAATCGCATTTTTGCAAATCCTATTCTGTCTGAATACTCAGATCAGATTCCGGTTGCCTTTTGATACGTCTGACTTTTCACAGAGATCTGTGATGACTCATCTATTGCTGCTCACAGCTGGGTGACAGAAGTAAAAAAAGAAAAAAAAAAACTCTCACACACACACGCACGCGCACACACACACACACACACACACACACACACACACACACACACACACACACACACACACACACACACACACACACACACACACACACACACACACACACACTCCCAAACTAACCTGTAAAATCACCTCCAAAAAAGAATGCTTGGATGACCCCCTCATGCCTGAAACACACTGCATGTGTGCATCACATGCGCAGGAGTCTCATGCACATGTATATTTACATGACAGCGTTTCAGCTGCTGTTTGTCTTTGTTAAAGCCTTTTATTACACACTGCATTTTGTGTGATCATTTTTCCAGTGCATATTTAGTTTGGACTTTTTTTTGTGTGCACATTTTTTCCTAATGGAAAATAAATGGCTGACCAAACTGTGACCCCACACTTCATACCATTTTATAATATGTAAACTTAAAATTATGAATTAAATAAATATATATGAACTCACCAGCTTTGATTAGAATCCACATCCTGTGAGTCCGAGCTCTGTAGTTGCAGTGTTCAGACATAGCCACAGTCATGTGACCGTTTACATTCACCACTATAGCAACTGATGTGGATTAGATGGCAGATGAAGATTGCAATGCAGTCACTGAAATTGGATCGGGTTACTTGGTATAGATAACGTGGACAATTGAACAGTGAAATCAGATTTGAATCAGCTATGCTTTAAATCAGATTTGAATTGGCAGTCTGAACGAAGCAGACGATTGAGGCTTTATATGACTTCCTGGACTCAGGAACAGTGAGAGGACTTGACCAAGTGTGGTTTGAGCTGCTTGGTCTGCTGCCACAGTGACTCTGACCCAGATAAGCACAGAAAATGAATGAATGAATGAATGCTTATTTCAGCATCATTCAGAAATTAGTGCATATTCACAAAAACATTTAATTTGTTTATTTAGGGAATCGCCATTTTGACACATAAGTGACTTGGACCAGAAACAGATGTGGTTCTGAGAAGTTTAATTTTACCACAACATCTAACATCTGGTTTCTACCAAAACCAAAACAAACAAAAAAAACCCACTCAGAGCTAACTAGTTTGTCTGTGTTTTGTCTCTCCTATCTTTGTGATCTGTGCTGACACATACATAAAAATTAAGCATCATACAGAAAATAACCTGTCATAACATTGCTTGTGCTTTCACTGGACCCTCATGCAAATATGTTCCTGAGAGTTACAACAAACCTGTTGGCAGCTTCAGTCTTCTTCATCCTCACACCATCCTCACTGTCTTCAGTTTTCATTCCTCCTTTATAATCTGTCTCTGATGGACTGTTGTAATCAGAGAGGCCGCCTAGGACCTCTTCAGACAGCTGGCAATACATAAAAAGAATAAATAACTATAACTTTATATATATATATATATATATATATATATATATATATATATATATATATATATATATATATATATATATATATATATATACACACACATACACACACACACAAACACACACAAAGAATTATGTATTAGGGAATTTTACTGTACCTGGGCATCTGCAGAGGATGAAGCCTCTTCAACATTCTTACTGGAATCAGACTTCTGCAACAATTACACAAACACAGTTTCAGTAAAATTAACACAATAATGAAAGCACTAACACACACAGCCAAGCATATCCAAACATGCTGCCTTCACAAAAAGTGACACAAAAGCAAAGCAAACGGGCTGACACCACCCAATCATAGCGGGAAAACTGAATTTGGGATTTGCAGAGGAAAGAGATGAGTTCTGTGTCAAGCTATAAAGTTCAAGGTGAATATTAAAATCTCCAAGGTTTCAACAGTCACCAAACAAATCCTGTACAGTTAATAAAACTACAAAAAGGCTACACTATGACTGGAATACAGGTACAAAAATCCCCAAAAGAGAGAGAATTGTCCAATCCAGTCCTCAGGGGCTCAAATGTGCTGAGACCTGATTGGCTGATTGATAGCGCATCTTTCAATGTGGGAAAGATGGCATCCAAATATCAAACTCAGAATCAGAGAGTGAGACAGCCTCTAAGGTAGTGGAGTTGGACTTTTGGATCTGCACGACACTGTGCATGCTAAGAATGCAGGGTCGAGGTCTGGTAGCAATTGGGGGAGGGAGTGTGGGCACGCACCTAAGCAACAGCAAACCCTACCTCTGCAGGAAGGGGGCTCTTTTTATTATCAAGTGTCTTCAGGCTGCTCAATATCATCATGTTGCTTGGCTTGTCTAGTGTTGGACCATGAGCCATGTTTGCCTCAGACTCCTTGAAGACATCCTCTTCACTCTCTGGCAAGGATTCCAGCTTTTCAACATCTGTTTTGTCCTCTTTTCCTCCCTCTGTTTCTTCTCCCTCGCTCCGCAGACCTCTCTCCAACAGTTGCTCGTCACTTTGGGTCAGTTGCCTTCGACTGAGAGAGCACCTCTCCAAAGTCTCCTCATTCTCACCATCCTCCTCCCTTTCATTCCTTTGACCTTCCTTGTGGTTTATACAGCCTTCTGCCTGCTCTGCCTCACTGTCTTTCTCCTCTCTATTTATTCTTCTCTGAAGTACTGTCCTAGCTTTCTCTTCTGCAGAGTCATTTTGGTTTTCCTGCCCCTCAGTCTTTCTTCCTATTGTCTCCTCAAGAACTTCAACATTGTCCTCCTCAAATGCTCCTGACTCTTGGGAAACAAGCTTTTGTAGTGTTTTCTCCTTTGTCATTTTCTTTGCATTGCACCCTCTCATCACCACTGCATCATTTTCCATGACTTCTTTTCTACCTTCATCACTCTCATCTTCTCTGACTGTCATCTCATTATCGCGTACAATGTACCTGTGCACGTTCTTGTCGCTGCCATCTTCCTCCTTCTCATCATTCTCCTTCTTGCCATGTGTCAGGCTTTCTCTCTCACCATCATCCCCTTCAGAGCATTCCTCCTCTATGGTGTCCCTCTCTTCCTCATCCTCCTCCTCTTTCTTGCCTGCTACAGCCATTGTGTTTCTGCCAGCCAACATTTTGTCATTCTCTTCAATGGTATTTATCTCTGCCTCAGCTCCCTCTTGCTCTCCATTTTGACCTCTGGCAGCTATTCCACCTACATCCTCCTCTACTTCATCACTCTCCTCCCCTGCCTCCTGGCCTGGCTGTTCAGCAGACTGGGACTGAGAGCTTATAGGATCTGCCCCCTCCTCATTGACATGACTTACGCTGCCTGCTGGAGGAGACATGAGGAGATGACATCCTCTCACAGAGTTCTTGATGGAGTTGAAGAGGAAGACAGCACAGAGGAAAGCATGCAGAGACATACAGGAGAGAGAGAATGGTGGAGGGTAGGTGAGGGAAGGAGGTGAACAAAGAGACTGAGGCTCCTCTGAAATGTGATGCTAAAACCGATTTACTACTTAAACTCAAATTAGTTTTAACATTAAACACATGCAGGTGTACACACAGGCATTCCTTACTTTTTTGGGCAAAACACAATCGCATACAGGGAAAAATAAAGAATTAGTAGATTATTTGCTTTTTAGAGCAGGGGTGACAAAATTTTTTATTAATATATTTTTTAACGTATGCTATATAAAAATGTGCACATTTGTATTTATAGTTGTGCTCATGGTAAACTGCGATTTATTGTATGGATTAATTTAAAAATTTACAGCTGAACAGATTGAGTTATTAAACAACAGAAAATCAATGTAACTATTTTAACACCAATTTTCTGGACTATAATTCACATTTTTTAATTATCATTATTATTGTTTTTGTTTTTTTTTACTTGTTTGGCTGGTCTTTCAACATATATTTTCAAGTGACTTACAGTAGTGTTCAGAATAATAGTAGTGCTATGTGACTAAAAAGATTAATCCAGGTTCTGAGTATATTTCTTATTGTTACATGGGAAACAAGGTACCAGTAGATTCAGTAGATTCTCACAAATCCAACAAGACCAAGCATTCATGATATGCACACTCTTAAGGCTATGAAACTGGGCTATTAGCAAAAAAAAGTAGAAAAGGGGTGTTCACAATAATAGTAGCATCTGCTGCTGACGTTACAAACTCAAAACTATTATGTTCAAACTGCTTTTTTAGCAATCCTATGAATCACTAAACTAGTATTTAGTTGAATAACCACAGTTTTTCATGATTTCTTCACATCTGCGAGGCATTAATTTTGTTGGTTTTGAAGCAAGATTTTGCTCGTTTACTAGTGTGCTTGGGGTCATTGTCTTGTTGAAACACCAATTTCAAGGGCATGTCCTCTTCAGCATAAGGCAACATGACCTCTTCAAGTATTTTGACATAATCCAAACTGATCCATGATACCTGGTATGCGATATATAGGCCCAACACCATAGTAGGAGAAACATGCCCATATCATGATGCTTGCACCACCATGCTTCACTGTCTTCACTGTGAACTGTGGCTTGAATTCAGAGTTTGGGGGTCGTCTCACAAACTGTCTGCCACACTACTATGATTGTGAACACCCCTTTTCTACTTTTTTTTTTTTTTACTAATAGCCCAATTTCATAGCCTAAGAGTGTGCATATCATAAATGCTTGGTTTTGTTGGATTTGTGAGAATCTACTGAATCTACTGGTACGTTGTTTCCCATGTAACAGTAAGAAATATACTCAAAACCTGTATTAATCTTTTTAGTCACATAGTACTACTATTATTCTGAACACTACTGTATATGTCAAAAAATACTGCATTATCATCTATGACCACAAGACTGCATGAGCTGAATGAGGGACTGTCTGATCCACACTCTGGAGCAGAAGGTGCTAGTAATGCATCATTAAGCTAGATGCCAACCACCATAAAGTAAGAAGAAGAAATAATGAAATGAATAGGTCATGCTCTCAAAGTGAAAGATCACACTTTTGAATAACCTTCATACTACTTGGCACTTGAGATGTGTGCACTTTGTGGGACCACGAGAAGGATGGCTAGGCTAAGGTAAGGCTAACTACAATGCTATAAAAATGTATAGTTGATTAAAAAGGTTTTCATATTTAGTTAGAAAAACATGTACATTTAGTTCCTTGATGTTTTTGTCTGTTCAGTAAAGGAATCAAATTACATGTATTTGTATTATGACACAGTATGATTATTATGTAATTGTATTGTGACACAGTACAATTACATACACATGCTTATTTGTTTCAGTACGTCAATGGCATTTCATCGAATTTCCACAGACTCTGTCACTCTAGTTTCATGATCTGTACAGGAGGCATGGTCAAACACTCAGGGCAGGAGGCGATATGCCGTCATTGACATGCCGTCATTTCTGCAAAAATAAAAAAAAAAACTTAAAATGGACAAAATATTTAAGGGAGTCTGGCATGATGCATTTGTAATTTATTTTATTTAACACCCCTATTCCACATGACACTGTTCTATTACGTTCCCCACGATCCAGAAAAAGTGCAAAAACGGGATGAAACGAGAGTTACGAATGTAACTACGGTTCTATGAATTCCGGATGACCGCCAGAGGGCGGTGCTTTAGCACCTGGATAACTACATGTGCGCAGCACAGAAGTCGAGAATATATACCAACAAAGTCACGCCATTGAATGTGACCTGGGTGACATCACTGGCTGTCTTTATATACCAGACGCACCCAGCGCTCGCTTCTTTTCAGAATGAACTCGCAAGACTCTGAGTGACAAGCAACTCTGACGGTCATCCGGAATTCATAGAACCGTAGTTACATTCGTAACTCTCGTTCTATTTCATTCCTCCTGACCGCCAGAGGGCGGTGCTTTAGCACCTGGATGACTTAATACCTACAAGGTCACGAAGAGTCACACTCACCTCGCATCAGCAGTGGGGAGTGGAGGTAGACAACACCGCCAAAGTCACTGCAGGAGGAGCGGCCACATTCAGTCTGTAATAGCGGGCGAAGGTACAGGACGAAGCCCACGTAGCAGCAGGCTGAAGACCTCTGGACCTGTATACTTGTAAAATGGCATCCACGACCCAATGCGAGAGTCGCTGCTTTGAGACAGCACAGCCTCTTTTGTGATCACCGTAACACACAAACAGGGCATCCGTTTTCCGGGAAACTGGCTGGTTAAGATGAAAAGTTGAAATTCTCTTGGGTAAAAAGGACGGATTAGGCCACAGCGTAACCCCAGATCCGTCAGAATTCCATCGCAAACAGTCTCCAGCGACTGATAGGGCATGGAGCTCTCCCACCCGCTTAGCCGAAGGCAGTGCAAGTAGAAAGGCAGTCTTCACTGGCACCCATTTAAGATCAGCACTTTCAACTGGTTCGAAAGGGGATAAGCTTAAATCCTCCAGGACTAGAGGAAGGTCCCATGAAGGTACGCGTGCAAGCCTTGGAGGCCGCAAACGTAGAGCACCTTTCAAAAAACGACACACTAAGAGGTGTGAACCCACTGACCGGCCATCAACGTAGACGTGCCGGGCAGAGATTGCAGCAACATAAACCTTCAAGGTAGAGACAGAAAGTCCTTTCTCCAACAGTTCTTGTAAGTATTTGAGGAGTATAGGCACAGGGCAATGCTCCGGGTCTAACTTTTGTTTCTCACACCGCGCAAACAGCTTCCATCTGTTGTCATATAAAGCCCTGGTAGAAGCAGCACGTGAATTAAGGATAGTCTGAACAACAGCCTGGTCACAATAACTTAACAAGGAGTCTGGCCCCTCAACGGCCACACATACAGTTGAAGGCGTTCTGGGTGAGGGTGCCAAATCCTCCCCTGTAACTGTGACAACAAATCCTTCCTCTCCGGGAGAGCCCAAGGTTCTCCCTCGAGGAGTTTGTAAATCATGGGAAACCAAATCCTCCCAGGCCAGAATGGAGCAACCAGCAGCACCCTGTGGCTGCTCTGATCTATCCTGTGCAGTGTCAACATCAGCAGCGGGAGAGGAGGGAAGGCATAAAGGAGGCAATCCGGCCACGGGTGAGCCAATGCATCCTGCCCCAGCGGGCTGTCTGGTTCCAAGAGGGAGTACCATCGTGGGCAATGTGTCGAGGTGCTTGAAGCAAAAAGGTCCACTTCCGCTGCACCATATTTCTGCCAGATCATTTGGACCAGAATAGGGTTCAGTCTCCACTCTCCCGGTGGTGGTTTCTGTCTGGAGAGTAAATCCGCTGCGCTGTTCTGTACACTGGGCAGATGAACTGCTCTGACACTTTGAAGGCGAGGCAACTCCCATAAGAGAAGCTTCCGAGTTTCTGCCAATGAGTGATTGGACCTGGTGCCCCCCTGATGGTTTATGTGATAAACTGTTGACGTGTTGTCCGACCGGACAAGAACATGTCTTCCTCTCAGGGCTGGGAGGAAATGCTTGAGAGCCAGGTGCACAGCGCGAAGCTCCAGCACGTTTATGTGTTGGAGTCTCTCCTGGGGACTCCAGACACCCCTCACCATCCTGTGATTCCACACGGCCCCCCAACCTTTGAGTGATGCATCTGTAGCAACCACCTCTCGGCGAGAAGGAACGGAGCCTAGAGGGACACCCTTGCAGATGAAGTCCACATTCCCCCAGGGATGCAGTCATAGTCAGGGAGTTGATGGCAATGCAGATGAAGGTTGTTTGTTGACTGGGAACAAGAGAACTCTTTGCAAAGTTCATTGTGAGTCCTAAATGAGAGACATGGTTCAGTAGAAGGGCTGTGTCGTTGTGCGCCTGCTCCTGAGTCGGAGCGCAGACAAGCCAATCGTATAAGTAGGGTAGGATTCTTAATCCAAGAGCTTGCAGTGGGGCTAGTGCTGCAGCCATACATCTGGTAAATGTACGAGGGGCGAGAGAGAGACCGAAAGGAAGCACCCTGAACTGGTATGCCTGACGTTCGAAAGCAAAGCAGAGAAACTGCCTGTGATGAGGCGCCACTGGAACATGGAAATAGGCGTCTTTTAAGTCGACACTTGTGAACCAGTCTCCTTGTGTGATAGTTTGAAGGACGTCTACTGTGCGGAGCATGTGAAACTGCAGCACTTTTATATAACGATTCAGACGTCGGAGATCGAGGATAGGATGAAAGCCGCCATCCTTCTTTGGAACAAGGAAGTAAATTGAATAGAACCCCCTGAGCTGGTCTGAACTCTGAACTGGCTCTATGGCCCCCTTCTCCAGGAGTTCCAAAATCTCCCGTTGTAGGGCAGCAGACTGCACCGAGTCGGAAACAACAGTCATCCTCACCCCACTGAACTTTAGAGGACGACATCTGAACTGAATTCTGTAACCTTTGAACAAGGTTGAAATGACCCATGGGTCTTGAACTTGAGCCTCCCAGTGGCTGAGTTGATTTTGTGAAAAACGGCTGGGGGCCAAACATTGGCAGTCAGACCCGACCACCTCTGCCTCGCATCCCTGAGGACCTCTGGGCGCGATTACTGGAAGCTCTGTGAAACCGTTCAGTTCTCGGGGGTCTGCCCGTAGGCTCACGAAAGGCAGGCTGCTGGGAGAGCTGGCCCTCAACTGCAAAAGCACGTGCAGCTCTGGGAGTCGGCGGAAGCCTGGATGTAGAGTGAAAAGCTGTAGTACGTCTGACTGGCTGAGGTCTGGAAGACCGATGTAGGTCAACTGTTGCCAAGATTTACTGGCCTCAACAACATGCTCCAAAGTTTGTTGGGCTGCAGGTCCAAATACTTAGCCTGGAAGAACCGGCAGCAAACGGAGTGTGCCTCTGCAGGATTCGGACAGGGGGGACTGTGCAAGCCACACCTGACGTCTAGTGATGGTAAGGGTTGACATCAGTCTGCCAAGCTCTCTGGACATATAAGCAAAGGTTTGGAGTGAGGCATCACTAAGACTTTGCGTAGCATCATCAACCTCTGCCTCCCTCAAAGACTGAGAGGGCAAGGGCTAAATGGGACAGTGAGTTGCCTAGGCGACTGATGCGAGCAGCTATGTCATAGCTTTTGGTGAGGAGGTCATCAGTGACCCTATACCGAGGACGTGGGCAGCGGGCATCCGGCCGAGCAGCATCAGCTGGAGCCACAACCAGGTTCGCAATAATGCTGTCAACGGCGGGCATACGGTTCAGACCATACTGCGCCGAATCACACATAGAGCTAAGGACTCTGCAGTCCTGTGATAGATGGGTCAATGATTTGGGGTCCGCCCAACATCGGTGGAGCTCCTCGATATATGGTTGTGAAACTGGAACGTTGAACTCAGGCTTCTGAGTGACTTTCAAAAAGGCACTTGAAGCGGTGGTTTCCGCAGGGGGATTGTCGACCCCAAGCCTGGATAAAGCCAACTGAACAGCTTGCTTGACAAAGGATAGTCCAGGTCCGGTTTGCAGCATGGACTCTGCCTCAGAGGTACGAGAGCCCACTAATGAATGGCTTGGAGAAAGACCCCTCTCATCCTCATCCTCCACACAGTTTATATCACTTGTCATGTACAAGGAATCAGTTGCAGCAATAGACACAAAATCTTCCTCCTGCTGAGTAACTACATTGGTCTGATCAGCCTCATTAGGGACAACAGGAACTGTCACTGCATCCCTAGGCTGTAGATTCAGAAGCAAGGAACATCGACTTCTGAGCAAACTCAGAAGTCGACGTTTCGACCTTTTCAGCCAAAGCATGGTCATGAGTAACCTTCTTAGCAGAAGGGGCTCCTGCATGTGGGCAGTTACGGCGCGTTGGTTCTTTCCTGGGGCTGGAGGCCAAAGTCGCACTAGATATTCCACTTTCCAATGCCGCAAGTCTAGCAGATCTCTCTGCCAGTGGCATGCTGGCACAATTAAGGCAGGCATCACCAGTCAGGGCTTCCCTCAGGTGTCCGATCCCAAGACACGAGGGGCAAAACATATGTCCATCATCTGGGCTCAAGGGAGCCAAACAGGTACTACAACCATGCAACAAAGGCCCTGTCAACATTATGGACTGCGTGCAGATGGCTAACGCAAGCCCTGATGGTTACAAATGGAAAGACAAAGCGTGAATCACACCCAGTGTAAATAATAACATGAGGCACAGAGCGTGAAGCACTCACAGCTGTCGACTTGACACGAGGCACGGAGCGTGAAGCACTCACAGCCGTAGACTCGGCACGAGGCACAGACCGTGAAACACTCACAGTGTAAAAGCTAATACAAGGCCCGGAGCGTGGAACACTCACAGCCACAGTAATAACACAATGCACACAGCCGAAAAACTCACAGCCCAAGTGCTAAGTCACTTAGAGCAACGACGACAACACCCGCTGCAAGCCCAACACAGTACACTATACTGGTTCTGATACACACACTACCACGTAGTTAACGGGGTTAGTGACACAACTAAACAAATAGCCAGCTTTCATCGAAACAACACAGCTAATGTGCACAGAGGAAAATACCCAGCAGGGCAGCGGCAAAGGCGCGCACCCGGCGTTTAGGAAGGTGTACTCATGACAGGCGTCAAAGAATACAAAAAACGGTGAAGCTGTGTCTAGCAGCCTCTGAAGGACGTGTGCAGTGCACGTAGCTCCAACCGAAGGTGGGTTGCGAGGCTACAAGCGAGAGCGGCAATCGCAGCTAAATGCGTTCTGAACCTCTATGAATGCGAGAATGTAGAAAAGAAGTGAGCGCTGGGTGCGTCTGGTATATAAAGACAACAGTGACGTCACCCAGGTCACATTCAATGGCGTGACTTTGTTGGTATATAGTCTCGACCTCTGTGCTGCGCACATGTAGTTATCCAGGTGCTAAAGCACCGCCCTCTGGTGGTGGTCAGGAGGAATGAAATAGAACGGCTTACTCCGCATGCCTCCTATCAAACTGGCTTATAAAGTGCAGACCTGGAAACTGGTTGGCTTACAAATATATCATATCTGGCAACAACTCAAAAATGAAAGTAAAGCTGAGCCCGGATGCGTTCTCAGCCAGAACCGCAACACACGCTGCTTTTGCTTCCAATTTTTAACCAGATGGACCACAATCAAACAGGTTTCAAGCTATACTCAGTAGGACTACTGCATTTAAAGATGTTTGAACATGACTGAAGCTGTTAAGACTACAAACACCCAGAAGTGATCGTGAAATGATGCCGATTTGGCAAATCAGGATGAAATCATTGAACAGCTTGAAAATTTCACCTTGATTTCAAAACTGGTGTCAATGATGGCTGTAACTACTGTGTATACAAGGTTTGTTCAAGATTGACAAAAGATGGAGCAAGGAGGTACTGTGATGCTTCAAAAGGCACCCTGATTTGCTATTCAGGATGAAATGGGAAGGAACGGCGCTGTGTGGAATAGGTACATTAACAAATTTTCTGTTATTATTAGAATGGCCTAAACAGTGGATCACCCCTCTGGTATGCTTGAGGTCCCCCCACCCAAAAAAAAACACCACGGGTAGTTCTTTCTTACCCCTGTCGTATATGTGCTTGCTCATGGTGTTGGTTAGACCTTACCCATGCAAAGCACCTTGAGATGACTTGGTTGTGATCTGACGCTATATAAATAAACTGAATTGAACTAACAGGCTAACAGATGCGACACACATTTTTTTTTCCATCTTCATGATGTATTTTTGGACAGATGTGACACATACTGGTGGTTGGCTCTCACTGCGGTATTGTATCACTTCCTGTTCCGGAGCACAGCGGTGTTTTTCTGTATCTGTTAGCTGTTTAATCTGCGCAGTTAGATTGATCTAGTTATCTAGATTACGATTTGTTTCCCAGTGTAATCTTTACGTGCCTTAACTAAAGCACTCCCTCTGCTGAATCACCTCTAAATTATTTACACATTATTCACTTTGCGTGTTTTTAGGAATCCGCTAGCTTAGCGTAGCTACTAGCTCTTAGCCGATTTAGCATGGCGGCTTCTCCTGTCTCTCCCGTACTTTTCTGCTCTGGGTGTGAAATGTTTAGTTATTCCTCGGCCTCCTTTAGCAGTAACGGTACTTGTAATAAGTGTAGCTTATTCGTAGCTTTGGAGGCCAATTGCTGGCTGTCTGAGTGGTGTCCAAAAAATGAGGTGGGCTTCATAGATAATTGGCAAAGCTTCTGGGGAAAACCTGGTCTTGTTAGGAGAGACGGCATCCATCCCACTTTGGATGGAGCAGCTCTCATTTCTAGAAATCTGGCCAATTTTCTTAAATCCTCCAAACCGTGACTATCCAGGGTTGGGACCAGGAAGCAGAGTTGTAGTCTTACACACCTCTCTGCAGCTTCTCTCCCCCTGCCATCCCCTCATTACCCCATCCCCGTAGAGACGGTGCCTGCTCCCAGACTATCAATAACCAGCAAAAATCTATTTAAGCATAAAAATTCAAAAAGAAAAAATAATATAGCACCTTCAACTGCACCACAGACTAAAACAGTTAAATGTGGTCTATTAAACATTAGGTCTCTCTCTTCTAAGTCCCTGTTGGTAAATGATATAATAATTGATCAACATATTGATTTATTCTGCCTAACAGAAACCTGGTTACAGCAGGATGAATTTGTTAGTTTAAATGAGTCAACACCCCCGAGTCACACTAACTGTCAGAATGCTCGTAGCACGGGCCGAGGCGGAGGATTAGCAGCAATCTTCCATTCCAGCTTATTAATTAATCAAAAACCCAGACAGAGTTTTAATTCATTTGAAAGCTTGACTCTTAGTCTTGTCCATCCAAATTGGAAGTCCCAAAAACCAGTTTTATTTGTTATTATCTATCGTCCACCTGGTCGTTACTGTGAGTTTCTCTGTGAATTTTCAGACCTTTTGTCTGACTTAGTGCTTAGCTCAGATAAGATAATTATAGTGGGCGATTTAACATCCACACAGATGCTGAGAATGACAGCCTCAACACTGCATTTAATCTATTATTAGACTCTATTGGCTTTGCTCAAAAAGTAAATGAGTCCACCCACCACTTTAATCATATCTTAGATCTTGTTCTGACTTATGGTATGGAAATAGAAGACTTAACAGTATTCCCTGAAAACTCCCTTCTGTCTGATCATTTCTTAATAACATTTACATTTACTCTGATGGACTACCCAGCAGTAGGGAATAAGTTTCATTACACTAGAAGTCTTTCAGAAAGCGCTGTAACTAGGTTTAAGGATATGATTCCTTCTTTATGTTCTCTAATGCCATATAACAACACAGTGCAGAGTAGCTACCTAAACTCTGTAAGGGAGATAGAGTATCTCGTCAATAGTTTTACATCCTCATTGAAGACAACTTTGGATGCTGTAGCTCCTCTGAAAAAGAGAGCTTTAAATCAGAAGTGTCTGACTCCGTGGTATAACTCACAAACTCGTAGCTTAAAGCAGATAACCCGTAAGTTGGAGAGGAAATGGCGTCTCACTAATTTAGAAGATCTTCACTTAGCCTGGAAAAAGAGTCTGTTGCTCTATAAAAAAAGCCCTCCGTAAAGCTAGGACATCTTTCTACTCATCACTAATTGAAGAAAATAAGAACAACCCCAGGTTTCTTTTCAGCACTGTAGCCAGGCTGACAAAGAGTCAGAGCTCTATTGAGCTGAGTATTCCATTAACTTTAACTAGTAATGACTTCATGACTTTCTTTGCTAACAAAATTTTAACTATTAGAGAAAAAATTACTCATAACCATCCCAAAGACGTATCGTTATCTTTGGCTGCTTTCAGTGATGCCGGTATTTGGTTAGACTCTTTCTCTCCGATTGTTCTGTCTGAGTTATTTTCATTAGTTACTTCATCCAAACCATCAACATGTTTATTAGACCCCATTCCTACCAGGCTGCTCAAGGAAGCCCTACCATTATTTAATGCTTCGATCTTAAATATGATCAATCTATCTTTGTTAGTTGGCTATGTACCACAGGCTTTTAAGGTGGCAGTAATTAAACCATTACTTAAAAAGCCATCACTTGACCCAGCTATCTTAGCTAATTATAGGCCAATCTCCAACCTTCCTTTTCTCTCAAAAATTCTTGAAAGGGTAGTTGTAAAACAGCTAACTGATCATCTGCAGAGGAATGGTCTATTTGAAGAGTTTCAGTCAGGTTTTAGAATTCATCATAGTACAGAAACAGCATTAGTGAAGGTTACAAATGATCTTCTTATGGCCTCGGACAGTGGACTCATCTCTGTGCTTGTTCTGTTAGACCTCAGTGCTGCTTTTGATACTGTTGACCATAAAATTTTATTACAGAGATTAGAGCATGCCATAGGTATTAAAGGCACTGTGCTGCGGTGGTTTGAATCATATTTGTCTAATAGATTACAATTTGTTCATGTAAATGGGGAATCTTCTTCACAGACTAAAGTTAATTATGGAGTTCCACAAGGTTCTGTGCTAGGACCAATTTTATTCACTTTATATATGCTTCCCTTAGGCAGTATTATTAGACGGTATTGCTTAAATTTTCATTGTTACGCAGATGATACCCAGCTTTATCTATCCATGAAGCCAGAGGACACACACCAATTAGCTAAACTGCAGGATTGTCTTACAGACATAAAGACATGGATGACCTCTAATTTCCTGCTTTTAAACTCAGATAAAACTGAAGTTATTGTACTTGGCCCCACAAATCTTAGAAACATGGTGTCTAACCAGATCCTTACTCTGGATGGCATTACCCTGACCTCTAGTAATACTGTGAGAAATCTTGGAGTCATTTTTGATCAGGATATGTCATTCAAAGCGCATATTAAACAAATATGTAGGACTGCTTTTTTGCATTTACGCAATATCTCTAAAATTAGAAAGGTCTTGTCTCAGAGTGATGCTGAAAAACTAATTCATGCATTTATTTCCTCTAGGCTGGACTATTGTAATTCATTATTATCAGGTTGTCCTAAAAGTTCCCTAAAAAGCCTTCAGTTAATTCAAAATGCTGCAGCTAGAGTACTGACGGGGACTGGAAGGAGAGAGCATATCTCACCCATATTGGCCTCTCTTCATTGGCTTCCTGTTAATTCTAGAATAGAATTTAAAATTCTTCTTCTTACTTATAAGGTTTTGAATAATCAGGTCCCATCTTATCTTAGGGACCTCGTAGTACCATATCACCCCAATAGAGCGCTTCGCTCTCAGACTGCAGGCTTACTTGTAGTTCCTAGGGTTTGTAAGAGTAGAATGGGAGGCAGAGCCTTCAGCTTTCAGGCTCCTCTCCTGTGGAACCAGCTCCCAATTCAGATCAGGGAGACAGACACCCTCTCTACTTTTAAGATTAGGCTTAAAAACTTTCCTTTTGCTAAAGCTTATAGTTAGGGCTGGATCAGGTGACCCTGAACCATCCCTTAGTTATGCTGCTATAGACGTAGACTGCTGGGGGGTTCCCATGATGCACTGTTTCTTTCTCTTTTTGCTCTGTATGCACCACTCTGCATTTAATCATTAGTGATCGATCTCTGCTCCCCTCCACAGCATGTCTTTTTCCTGGTTCTCTCCCTCAGCCCCAACCAGTCCCAGCAGAAGACTGCCCCTCCCTGAGCCTGGTTCTGCTGGAGGTTTCTTCCTGTTAAAAGGGAGTTTTTCCTTCCCACTGTAGCCAAGTGCTTGCTCACAGGGGGTCGTTTTGACCGTTGGGGTTTTACATAATTATTGTATGGCCTTGCCTTACAATATAAAGTGCCTTGGGGCAACTGTTTGTTGTGATTTGGCGCTATATAAAAAAAATTGATTGATTGATACTCCAGTGGGAGACATGGTCTGGAAAATACAGTAATTGATTTATCCTTGAAGCCATTTTTCAAGCTAAAAATTCAAATATTTTGTGGCTCCAGCTTATAAAATGTGTAGGTTTTGGTGCTTTCATATTTCTGTTATTGTAAATTGATTATCTTTGGGTTTTGAAATGTTGTGCACACACACCAAAACATGGTGACATAGATTTTGACTCTGAAAAATTGTGGTTTCCGTTTTTTGTTTTTTTTTCCCTGATATTATGTAGACAAATGAATTTACCAACATCAACAAAACAACCCATAATAGAAATAATCACAGGTTGCAGGACAGAAACATTCTGATGAAAAGGAAAGACTGATATTCAAAGGTTCATTACAGACAGTGCTCGTGGTATCAAAGTTCAAACAGCAAAACAGTAACAATGACAGAAGGTGGACAGCAGGACAATGAGGAAGACACAATGACAGCCATGCCCATAGGACAGATCCCAACAACACAGCAGCTACATAAATATAAACCAGGTCGTGGCGTAAAGGTCAAACATTTAATAGTCAGTGTCAAAAAAGGCCAAAGCAGAGAGAGATTCAAAAGAATGAATGATATACTTCTGATTCACAGTTGCAGTGCATGAGACAAGAAAAGGATAATACAGAAATCAAACATTGGAGAAGACATACAAATACTGAGAAAAGCAGAACTTCCCTCTCAAATAAAAATAAATCAGTGAAGTTGAGATTTGTATTTTAATAAATTAAGATTGTGTCCACTATTTATAATTTCACAGGTTTTCAAGAAAGACAAATTGTTGGACAGCTGTTTCAGCTGAATATCTGATTAATCAGTGATCATGTAAAAAAAAAAAAAAAAAAAAAAAAAATTATATTCTTTGGTTCTAGATTTACAAAATGTGACAACTTTGTGCTTTTCTAGTTCATAAGTGAACTACTGTAATTACTTCAGTTTTAGAATGATAACCACAAAAAAACTAGACATTTTTGATGCTACATTTGGCTCTGGAAAAATTGTGTTACAAATTTTTCATTGTTTTACACATTCTACAAATTAAATCACCTACGATAAAGAATAATTTGTCACAGCCCTAAATTACATACAGAGCACACACACACACAAAAAAATCTACTTTTTCAATTATCAAAAAACAGTCACTTCAGAAACAGGCTGTCTACACGTGTGTGTGCGCGCGCGCCTGCATGTACATATGTGTGTTTTTATACCTGATGGAATGGAGGATCTGGGCTGTTGTTTTCAGACTGAGCCAAGTCCTGCAATTCTGATTCAGGTGTCATGTCAGCTGGAGCTTCACTGCCCTGGGATACACACAAACAACTAAAACTGTTAAAACTACAAAAACATGTAAAAACCTAATAAATCTCACTCATGCAATAATAATATGCTAGCATACATACTAAACGTTCTCAGACACTTAAATGCATGAAAAGAGTTGGAGAATAATGCCTCAAACAGACATTATGATATGACGATGATATATTTGCACAAGCCACTTTTCAGCTCTGTTGTATACACACATGCACTTTTTTTTACATTAGATATTTTTAAAAGTATGTGTTTATTTATTTATATTTTAATAAGTTTACTTTCTTTGCTGCCACAGAGGAGAGGATGCTAAACTGCATTTCACTGTATGAACTTTGTTTCTATGTCATTCCTCCTGACCGCCAGAGGGCAGTGCTTTAGCACCTGGATAACTACATGTGCGCAGCACAGAGGTCGAGAATATACAAGGTCTATTAGACAATAAACCGACCCTTTTATTTTTTTTTTAACTATATGGATTTGAATGACGTGCGATTCCACCAATCATGCTTGAACCCTCGTGCGCATGCATGAGTTTATTCACGCGTGTCGGTGACGTCATTTCCCTGTGGGCAGTCCTTGAGTGAGATGTGGTCCCGCCCTCTCGGCTGAATTCCTTTGTTTCACACGCTGCTCGAGACGGCGCGCGTTGCTTTATCAAAATTTTTTCTGGACCTGTGAGGAATATCCGAGTGGACACTATTCGAGAAATTAAGCTGGTTTTCGGTGAAAAGTTTAACAGCTGATGAGAGATTATGGGGTGTTTCTGTCGCTGTAAGGACTTCCCACAGAGCTGGATGTCCTGCAGCGCTTCCAGGCGCCGTCGTCGGCCTGTTTCGACCGGAAAACATCCTAATTTAAGGCTTAATTCACCCAGGACATCGTGAGAGAACAGAGAAGATTCAGAAGCGGCTGGCATGAGGACTTTATGCGGACATTCCACTGTTTAAGGACATTTTTTAATGAAAGACGTGCGCGCAAATTCGCCGAGTCGTTTCCGTTCTCTGTTTTCTGACGACTTACTGGGTCAACAGAGCCTGAAATGTGGAAGTTTTCAACTTGAAACAGCGAGACGCTGCCGCCTAGAAGCGCAGATCGCAGTCAGGCGCCGTGGGCCGTCCTTACGGCGACACTACCAGCCCAAAACCTCTCATCAGCCGTTAAAATTTTTACTGAAAACCATCTGAATTTATCGAATGGTGTCCACTCAGTTGTGCCTTAGAGTTTTGAAAAAATTTTGATCAAACAAAGCAGCAGTCTCTGAGCCATTCATAAAACAATGAAAAAAAAAAAAATCGACGAGAGGGTGGGCCACTCCTCACTCAAAGACTGCCCAGAGGCGAAAGACGTAACCGACAGGCATGAAAAAAACTCTCGCATGCCCACACAAGGGTTCAAGGGGAGGGTTCAAGCATGTCTGATGTAATCACACGTGATTCAAATCCATATGGTTTTTGAAAAAAATAAGGTCGGATACTTTTCTAATAGACCTCGTATACCAACAAAGTCACGACATTGAATGTGAACTGGGTGACGTCACTGGTTGTCTTTATATACCAGATGCACCCAGCACTCACTTCTTTTCAGAATGAACTCGCAAGACTCTGAGTGACAAGCAACTCTAGCTGTCATCCGGAATTTATAGAACCGTAGTTACATTTGTAACAGCGCTCGCTTCTTTTCTACATTCTTGCATTCTTAGAGGTTGAGAACGCATTTAGCTGCGATTGCCGCTCTCGCTTGTAGCCTCGCAACCCACCTTCGGTTGGAGCTACGTGCACTGCACACATCCTCCAGAGGCTGCGAGACACGGCTTCACCGCTTTTTGTATTCTTTGACGCCTGTCATGAGTACACCTTCCTAAATGCCGGGTGCGCGCCTTTGCCGCTGCCCAGCTGGGTATTTTCCTCTGTGCACATTAGCTGTGTTGTTTCGATGAAAGCTGGCTATTTGTTTAGTTGTGTCACTAACCCCGTTAACTACGTGGTAGTGTGTGTATCAGAACCAGTATAGTGCACTGTGTTGGGCTTGGCGTGAGTGTTTTCCACTCCTTGAAGTACTTCGTCTGCACTGCCGCCATTTGCTAAGTTCAACAGCTCCGCTAGCAGCTGGTGTTGTCGTCGTTGCTCTAAGTGACTTAGCACTTGGGCTGTGAGTTTTTCGGCTGTGTGCATCGTGTTATTACTGTGGCTGTGAGTGTTCAACGCTCCGGGCCTTGTATTAGCTTTTACACTGTGAGTGTTTCACGCTCCGTGCCGAGTCTGCGGCTGGAGTGCTTCACACTCCGTGCCTCGTGTCGAGTCTGCGGCTGTGAGTGCTTCACGCTCCGTGCCTCGTGTCGAGTCTGCGGCTGTGAGTGCTTCACGCTCCGTGCCTCATGTTATTATTTACACTGCGTGTGATTCACGCTGTCTTTCCATTTGTAACCATCAGGGCTTGCGTTAGCCATCTGCACGCAGTCCATAATGTTGACAGGGCCTTTGTTGCATGGCTGTAGTACCTGTTTGGTTCCCTTGAGCCCAGATGATGGACATATGTTTTGCCCCTCTTGTCTTGGGATCGGACACCTGAGGGAAGCCCTGACTGGCGATGCCTGCCTTAATTGTGCCAGCATGCCACTGGCAGAGAGATCTGCTAGACTTGCAGCATTGGACTTTGGCCTCCAGCCCCAGGAAGGAACCAAAGCACCGTAAATGCCCACATGCAGGAGCCCCTTCTGCTAAGAAGGTTACTCATGACCATGCTTTGGCTGAAAAGGTCGAAACTTTGACTTCTGAGTTTGCTCAGATTAAGTCCTTGCTTCTGAATCTACAGCCTAGGGATGCAGTGATAATTTCTGTTGTCCCTAATGAGGCTGATCAGACAAATGTAGTTACTCAACAGGAGGAAGATGTCGTGTCTATTGCTGCAACTGATTCCTTGTACATGACAAGTGATATAAACTGTGGAGGATGAGGATGAGAGGGGTCTTTCTCCAAGCCATTCATTAGTGGGCTCTCATACCTCTGAGGCAGAGTCCATGCCGCAAACCGGACCTGGACTATCCTTTGTCAAGCAAGCTGTTCAGTTGGCTTTATCCAGGCTTGGGGTCGACAATCCCCCTGCGGAAACCACCGCTTCAAGTGCCTTTTTGAAAGTCACTCAGAAGCCTGAGTTCAACGTTCCAGTTTCACAACCATATATCGAGGAGCTCCACCGATGTTGGGCGGACCCCAAATCATTGACCAATCTATCACAGGTCTGCAGAGCCCTTAGCTCTATGTGTGATTCGGTGCAGTATGGTCTGAACCGTATGCCCGCCGTTGACAGCATTATTGCGAACCTGGTTGTGGCTCCAGCTGATGCTGCTCGGCCGGATGCCCGCTGCCCACGTCCTCAGTGTAGGGTCACTGATGACCTCCTCACCAAAAGCTATGACATAGCTGCTCACATTGGTCGCCTAGGCAACTCACTGTCCCATTTAGCCCTTGCCCTCTCAGTCTTTGAGGGAGGCAGAGGTTGATGATGCTACGCAAAGTCTTAGTGATGCCTCACTCCAAACCTTTGCTTATATGTCCAGAGAGCTTGGCAGACTGATGTCAACCCTTACCATCACTAGACGTCAGGTATGGCTTGCGCAGTCCCCCCTATCCGAATCCTGCAGAGGCACACTCTGTTCGCTGCCGGTTCTTCCAGGCCAAGTATTTGGACCTGCGGCCCAACAAGCTTTGGAGCGTGCTGTTGAGGCTAGTAAATCTCGGCAACAGTTTGTTGACCTACACCGGTCTTCCAGACCTCAGCCAGTCAGACGTGCTACAGCTTTTCACTCTACATCCAGGCTTCCGCCGACTCCCAGAGCTGCACATGCTTTTGCAGTTGAGGGCCAGCTCTCCCAGCAGCCTGCCTTTCGTGAGCCTACGGGCAGACCCCAGAGAACTGAACGGTTTCGCAGAGCTTCCAGTAATCGCCCCCGGAGGTCCTCAGGGACGCGAGGCAGAGGTGGTCGGGTCTGACTGCCAATGTTTGGCCCCCAGCCGTTTTTTACGAAATCAACTCAGCAACTGGGAGGCTCAAGTTCAAGACCCATGGGTCATTTCAACCTTGTTCGAAGGTTACAGAATTCAGTTCAGATGTCATCCTCCAAAGTTCAATGGGGTGAGGATGACTGTTGTTTCCAACTCGGGTCAGTCTGCTGCCCTACAACGGGAGATTTTGGAACTCCTGGAGAAGGGGGCCATAGAGCCAGTTCACAGTTCAGACCAGCTCAGGGGGTTCTATTCAATTTACTTCCTTGTTCCAAAGAAGGATGGCGGCTTTCGTCCCATCCTCGATCTCCGACGTCTGAATCGTTATATCAAAGTGCTGCAGTTTCACATGCTCCGCACAGTAGACGTCCTTCAAACTATCACACCAGGACACTGGTTCACAAGTGTCGACTTAAAAGACGCCTATTTCCATGTGCCAGTGGAGCCTCATTACAGGCAGTTTCTCCGCTTTGCTTTCGAAGGTCAGGCATACCGGTTCAGGGTGCTTCCTTTCGGCCTCTCTCTCGCCCCTCGTACATTTACCAGATGTATGGCTGCAGCACTAACCCCACTGCAAGCTCTTGGATTAAGAATCCTACCCTACTTAGACGATTGGCTTGTCTGCGCTCCGACTCAGGAGCAGGCGCACAGCGACACAGCTCTACTGAACCATGTCTCTCATTTAGGACTCACAGTGAACTTTGCAAAGAGTTCTCTTGTTCCCAGTCAACAAACGACCTTCATCGGCATTGCCATCAACTCCCTGACTATGACTGCATCGCCATCCCCGCAGAGAGTGGACGAAGTAATTCGTCTCGTCTCACATATTCAACGGGCTGTGACGCTGCCTTTTGGTTTGCTGCTCCGGTTGATGGGCAAATTGACTGCAATGTCGCTAGTGGTACCTTTGGGACTTTTACAAACTCCTCGAGGGAGAACCTTGGGCTCTCCCGGAGAGGAAGGATTTGTTGTCACAGCTACAGGGGAGGATTTGGCACCCTCACCCAGAACGCCTTCAACTGTATGTGTGGCCGTTGAGGGGCCAGACTCCTTGTTAAGTTATTGTGACCAGGCTGTTGTTCAGACTATCCTTAATTCACGTGCTGCTTCTACCAGGGCTTTATATGACAACAGATGGAAGCTGTTTGCGCGGTATGAGAAACAAAAGTTAGACCCGGAGCATTGCCCTGTGCCTATTCTCCTCAAATACTTACAAGAACTGTTGGAGAAAGGACTTTCTGTCTCTACCCTTGAAGGTTAGGTTGCTGCAATCTCTGCCCGGCACGTCTACGTTGATGGCCGGTCAGTGGGTTCACACCTCTTAGTGTGTCGTTTTTTGAAAGGTGCTCTACGTTTGCGGCCTCCAAGGCTTGCACGTGTACCTTCATGGACCTTCCTCTAGTCCTGGAGGGTTTAAGCTTATCCCCTTTCGAACCAGTTGAAAGTGCTGATCTTAAATGGGTGCCAGTGAAGACTGCCTTTCTACTTGCACTGCCTTCGGCTAAGCGGGTGGGAGAGCTCCATGCCCTATCAGTCGCTGGAGACTGTTTGCGATGGAATTCTGACAGATCTGGGGTTACGCTGTGGCCTAATCCGTCCTTTTTACCCAAGAGAATTTCAACTTTTCATGTTAACCAGCCAGTTTCCCGGAAAACGGATGCCCTGTTTGTGTTACGGTGATCACAAAAGAGGCTGTGCTGTCTCAAAGCAGCGACTCTCGCATTGGGTCCTGGATGCCATTTTACAAGTATACAGGTCCAGAGGTCTTCAGCCTGCTGCTACGTGGGCTTCGTCCTGTACCTTCGCCCGCTATTACAGACTGAATGTGGCCGCTCCTCCTGCAGTGACTTTGGCGGTGTTGTCTACCTCCACTCCCCACTGCTGATGCGAGGTGAGTGTGACTCTTCGTGACCTTGTAGGTATTAAGTCATCCAGGTGCTAAAGCACCGCCCTCTGGCGGTCAGGAGGAATGAAATAGAACGAGAGTTACGAATGTAACTACGGTTCTATGAATTCCGGATGACCGCCAGAGTTGCTTGTCACTCAGAGTCTTGCGAGTTCATTCTGAAAAGAAGCGAGCGCTGGGTGCGTCTGGTATATAGACAGCCAGTGATGTCACCCAGGTCACATTCAATGGCGTGACTTTGTTGGTATATATTCTCGACTTCTGTGCTGCGCACATGTAGTTATCCAGGTGCTAAAGCACCGCCCTCTGGCGGTCATCCGGAATTCATAGAACCGTAGTTACATTCGTAACTCTCGTTTCATCCCGTTTTTTGCACTTTTTCTGGATCGTGGGGAACGTAATAGAACAGTGTCATGTGGAATAGGGGTGTTAAATAAAATAAATGACAAATGCATCATGCCAGACTCCCTTAAATATTTTGTCCATTTTAATTTTTTTTTTTTTTTTTTTTGCAGAAATGACGGCATATCAATGACGGCATATCGCCTCCTGCCCTGAGTGTTTGACCATGCCTCCTGTACAGATCATGAAACTAGAGTGACAGAGTCTGTGGAAATTCGATGAAATCCCATTGACGTACTGAAACAAATAAGCATGTGTATGTAATTGTACTGTGTCACAATACAATTACATAATAATCATACTGTGTCATAATACAAATACATGTAATTTGATTCCTTTACTGAACAGACAAAAACATCAAGGAACTAAATGTACATGTTTTTCTAACTAAATATGAAAACCTTTTTAATCAACTATACATTTTTATAGCATTGTAGTTAGCCTTACCTTAGCCTAGCCATCCTTCTCGTGGTCCCACAAAGTGCACACATCTCAAGTGCCAAGTAGTATGAAGGTTATTCAAAAGTGTGATCTTTCAGTTTGAGAGCATGACCTATTCATTTCATTATTTCTTCTTCTTACTTTATGGTGGTTGGCATCTAGCTTAATGATGCATTACTAGCACCTTCTGCTCCAGAGTGTGGATCAGACAGTCCCTCATTCAGCTCATGCAGTCTTGTGGTCATAGATGATAATGCAGTATTTTTTGACATATACAGTAGTGTTCAGAATAATAGCAGTACTATGTGACTAAAAAGATTAATACAGGTTTTGAGTATATTTCTTACTGTTACATGGGAAACAACGTACCAGTAGATTCAGTAGATTCTCACAAATCCAACAAGACCAAGCATTTATGATATGCACACTCTTAGGCTATGAAATTGGGCTATTAGTAAAAAAAAAAAAAGTAGAAAAGGGGGTGTTCACAATCATAGTAGTGTGGCATTCAGTCAGTGAGTTTGTCAATTTTGTGGAACAAACAGGTGTGAATCAGGTGTCCCCTATTTAAGGATGAAGCCAGCACCTGTTGAACATGCTTTTCTCTTTGAAAGCCTGAGGAAAATAAAATGTTCAAGACATTGTTCAGAATAACAGCGTAGTTTGATTAAAAAGTTGATTGGAGAGGGGAAAACTTATACGCAGGTGCAAAAAATTATAGGCTGTTCATCTACAACGATCTCCAATGCTTTTAAATGGACAAAAAAAAACAGAGACGCTTGGAAGAAAACAGAAAACAACCATCAAAATGGATAGAAGAATAACCAGAATGGCAAAGGTTCACCCATTGATCAGTTCCAGGATGATCAAAGGCAGTCTGGAGTTACCTGTAAGTGCTGTGACAGTTAGAAGACGCCTGTGTGAAGCTAATTTATTTGCAAGAATCCCCCGCAAAGTCCCTCTGTTAAAAAAAAAAGACGTGCAGAAGAGGTTACAATTTGTCAAAGAACACATCAACTGGCCTAAAGAGAAATGGAGGAATATTTTGTGGACTGATGAGAGTAAAATTTATCTTTTTGGGTCCAAGGGCCGCAGACAGTTTGTGAGACAACCCCCAAACTCTGAATTTAAGCCACAGTTCACAGTGAAGACAGTGAAGCATGGTGGTGCAAGCATCATGATATGGGCATGTTTCTCCTACTATGGTGTTGGGCCTATATATCGCATACCAGGTATCATGGATCAGTTTGGATTATGTCAAAATACTTGAAGAGGTCATGTTGCCTTATGCTGAAGAGGACATGCCCTTGAAATTGGTGTTTCAACAAGACAATGACGCCAAGCACACTAGTAAATGAGCAAAATCTTGCTTCAAAACCAACAAAATTAATGCCTCGCAGATGTGAAGAAATCATGAAAAACTGTGGTTATTCAACTAAATACTAGTTTAGTGATTCATAGGATTGCTAAAAAAGCAGTTTGAACATAATAGTTTTGAGTTTGTAATGTCAGCAGCAGATGCTACTATTATTGTGAACACCCCTTTTCTACTTTTTTTTTTGCTAATAGCCCAGTTTCATAGCCTTAAGAGTGTGCATATCATGAATGCTTGGTCTTGTTGGATTTGTGACCAGGCTGTTGTTCAGACTATCCTTAATTCACGTGCTGCTTCTACCAGGGATTTATATGACAACAGATGGAAGCTGTTTGCGCGGTGTGAGAAACAAAAGTTAGACCCGGAGCATTGCCCTGTGCCTATTCTCCTTAAATACTTACAAGAACTGTTGGAGAAAGGACATTCTGTCTCTACCTTGAAGGTTTATGTTGCTGCAATCTCTGCCCGGCACGTCTACGTTGATGGCCAGTCAGTGGGTTCACACCTCTTAGTGTGTCGTTTTTTGAAAGGTGCTCTACGTTTGCGGCCTCCAAGGCTTGCACGCGTACCTTCATGGGCCATTCCTTTAGTCCTGGAGGGTTTAAGCTTATCCCCTTTCGAACCAGTTGAAAGTGCTGATCTTAAATGGGTGTCAGTGAAGACTGCCTTTCTACTTGCACTGTCTTTCGCTAAGCGGGTGGGAGAGCTCCATGCCCTATCAGTTGCTGGGGACTGTTTGCGATGGAATTCTGACAGATCTGGGGTTACGCTCCAGCCTAATCCATCCTTTTTACCCAAGAGAATTTCAAGTTTTCATGTTAACCAGCCAGTTTCCTTGGCTGTGTATGTCCCACATTCTGATCCAGGATTATCTGTTTCAGGTTCCCTGTGTCCTGTCCGAATGTTGAAGCAGTATATTAGTGCGACTGCCGGGATCCGGAAAACGGATGCCCTGTTTGTGTGTTACGGTGATCACAAAAGAGGCTGTGCTGTCTCAAAGCAGCGACTCTCGCATTGGGTCGTGGATGCCATTTTACAAGTATACAGGTCCAGAGGTCTTCAGCCTCCTAAGGTTACGTGCCATTCCACCAGAGGGGTGTCCACCTCCTGGGCTGCACTGAGAGGTGTCCCTTTGAGTGATATTTGTGCTGCTGCTACGTGGGCTTCGTCCTGTACCTTCGCCCGCTATTACAGACTGAATGTGGCCGCTCCTCCTGCAGTGACTTTGGCGGTGTTGTCTGCCTCCACTCCCCACTGCTGATGCGAGGTGAGTGTGACTCTTCGTGACCTTGTAGGTATTAAGTCATCCAGGTTCTAAAGCACTGCCCTCTGGCGGTCAGGAGGAATGAAATAGAACGAGAGTTACGAATGTAACTACGGTTCTATGAATTCCGGATGAAAGCCAGAGTTGCTTGTCACTCAGAGTCTTGCGAGTTCATTCTGAAAAGAAGCGAGCGCTGGGTGCATCTGGTATATAAAGACAACCAGTGACGTCACCCAGGTCACATTCAATGGCGTGACTTTGTTGGTATATATTCTCGACCTCTGTGCTGCGCACATGTAGTTATCCAGGTGCTAAAGCACCGCCCTGTGGCGGTCATCCGGAATTCATAGAACCGTAGTTACATTCGCAACTCTCATTTTATAGTGACAATAAAGATATCGATTGATTGATTACAACAGGGATGATGAATGAAACCAGTTGTCCTAGAAGGACGGGGTGGACTGAAGCACAGTATCAGTATAATTGCAGCTCAGCTATAACACAATCTCAAATTTTAGTGAAAACATAATAGAGGATTCGAGCTGTAGTGAAGACATAATCATACCTACCTCATACTTTTGGCCTCCACCAAGGGAACCCAGATCCAGACAGAGGTTTTTCAATAATCTACGTGAACCTGGAGAATTTGACTAAACAAAATAAACAAAAATAAATATAAGAAGAAGACAACTGGAGCTTGATAACAGCAGTCACAGACACCGTGCATGTATTTCTCTTGTTGTATTTGTCATTAGCTTGTATTTTACCTCATCATCTGAGCTTTTGTTTTTGTTGCCGTTATCAGTGGCAGGCAGAGGAAGAGGAGCTTTTTTTTCCTTTCGGCTGTCTGAAAAAGCAGAAGCACCCCTGCTCCTCGAATTCTGACAGAAGAGAAAAATATATTGCTTTCCAAGTAATGTGCAATAGATAAGTCGGCGGCAATACAACTTATACACAAAAAGTTAATTCAGAACAGCTGATTAGCCATCACATAGTATAACATTAAATTCATGGGAATCCTGTATGGAGAACCATGCGGGGTCCTCATGAGAACCCTATTGCAGAAATAGAAAGCATTTAATTAAAACTGGCACTGATATATATATGTTAAAAAATGTATTTACTAATGTACACATAAACAGATAACTGTAAATTTCAAAAAATAATACATTTTGGCTGACATTTAAATGGGCAGTAAAAAGATGAATCCTAAAAATAGTTTACAGCTCAAATGTTAATCCATCAATAAACGGTTCAAATTAAAAGGAAAGTTCCAAAATCTTGACTATGCAATTATAAAATAATGCGACATAAAAACTAACCAAGCAATCACACTGGAGTCCAAATGCAAGTCACATCATGACATCATGCAGCTTCATCCATATTGGCCGCAATACATATATAATGAATATTCTTAATCACATATTACAACAAAAATCTCCCAAGAGGCTGGAGGTTTTCTTTTCAGCCACTGACACCTACAGGTGATTTCACTGATTAACATCACTTTGAGCAGATGGGATGAGTTCATCAGTGAAACCACCTGCTGGAGTCAGTGGCTGCAAATAAAACCTGCACCCTCTTGGTCCCTTCTGGAATACTATGGACACCACTGGCCCAAAGTCAAATCTCAGAGTGAAGATACTGGACACAGACCACCACAGATGAACAAATCAACAACAATTTATAGCCATTATTAGCTTATTTGGCACTCTAAATGCTGATCGTAATAACGCCAATAACAACACGAATGACCCAAATAGCACATAAAAATACCAAAGTAATTGCACTGCAGTGACACTAGCATACCAATTAATACTAACCCTGCATGAGTTCGTACAGTGATGAAAACAAAACCTAACGTACCTTCTTTGATGGTGGATCTGGGCTGTTATTGCCAGACAGAGACAAGTCCTTTAACTTTGGTTCAGTCCCTTTCTCAGCTGAAGCTTCACTGTCCTAGAACACACACACAGACAGAGAGCATTAAAATAAAATACAATTTATCCACAGGAATTCTCGCAAAAACCTGTTCAGGAGTTTGTTTTTAAATATAAATGATCCTGTGTCGCCGACCGAATGGTCCCCCCTAAAAATCGGTCCTCCCTGCCTTCACTGCATGTGTGTCATTTCTGTCCATCAGCTGCGGTTTACCGATTATCACCTCTTTTCTGTTTAAAACTGCACTCCAGTCATCATCTATCTCAACGACAGATATCTGAAACTTTTGAACATTTCCACATAAATTCATCATTATTTCATAACAAAAGACAGAGGAAGCGATCAGAGCGCAGCAGCAAGACGAGCTGCAGCTGCTACCTTCACTGCGCCTCCGCCATTTCAAAGTATCAGTTGCGACTCAGATTATCGCCTCATTTCAGATTAAAATGACCTCATTTCTGCTTAAAACTGACTTTAGAATGATTTAAGAGGTTTTACCTTGTCATATGATGGTTAATGATCACATTATTCCCTTTGATCACTTTGGGTGTAGAGTCAGTCTCAGGCGAGCTGCTGTGGTCCCAAATGATGCATGCGCAGTGAAGGCAGGGTGGACCAATTTTTAGGTGGGGGAGGGGGGGGGGGGTGCATTCGGTCTGTGACATCGGCAACAGGGGAAAAAGTACTTTTGTGGTGAGAATAGCATTATGCGTTCTGAATAAAATCATGTACACTTAGAAGAGTTTAAGATAAAATAAAAGAAATAAATATATAACCATACAAGTCAAAACATGCATCGATTATATTGAGCAATAAGCATGCAGAATAATAAGTCCTGTTTTTCTACCAGGACTGGTCAGACTATGTCTGTTGCTCTTAATTCCTCTTGATGATGTGGTTTATGAGCAGCGCTGTAAAGAGCAAATGACAATCTACCTCATATTTTAGGTGTCCGCCAATGGCATCCAGATCCAAGTGAAGGTTTTTAAAAAACCTATGTGAAACTCGAGGACTCAACTAATAAAATATGAATGAATACATAAACAATATAGTTTTTTTTAATAACAGTGAGAGAACAGGATGAAAACTCTGTATTTTCCTCTTTGTGAATTTGTCACTAGGTGGACTTTACCTCATCATCTGAGCTTTTGTTTTTGTCACCATTATCAGAACCAGACAGAGAGTGAGGAACTTTTTTCTCCTGTTGGCTGCCTGGAATGCCAGAAGCTTCCCTACGCCAATGACCCTGACAGAGAGGGAGGAAAAGGAAAATCCTTGCTATCCAAGTGATGTACAACAAATAAGTACAAAGGAATACAGAACTACCAAAAAACGAAAAAAAAAAAAACTAACTTCGAAACAGCTGTTATTTTTGAAGTCAAGTAGTGTCACATTAAAATAATGGAGATACTGAGTGTAAAATAAGCAACATAAAAAAACACATAATAAAAAGAATGGCATCTGTGAAAGAGAGATCTTGGATGATTTAAAAGACAGTATTCTATAGCAACAATCCTCAAAAGCTAAAGGGCCAGTCATACTGTGACAGATCAATGAAACATATGAGGAACTGATATGAGATGAGGAGCTGATGTTTTTGTCTGACAAAAGTCCTTTTCCCATCTGCAAAATGTGGTCCTTGTCAGCTGATGTCTGCCATGTTAGTCAGAAATTTTTGTGCATGTTCAAAACTTTGAGCGGAGATCAGGCAGAGTGCTTTTCCACTGCTTGCACGTTTGATGTTTTGTACTCTGCATGTCATTTATTATTCCTGCAGCTGTTCAATGGTTCATTCTGGCATTCTGATTAGTTAAAGGTCCAGCACAATTGGAAAAAGGATCAACACAGTAAGCACAGCTCCAGGTCTTGAATAGACAGAGCGCTTACGCTCTCTCTCTCTCTCTCTGTTTCTGTCGCTCTCTCTGTCTCTCTTTTTTTCCTCTAGAGGTCTCTCTCAGCAAGGAGACACAGTAGAGCTGTTCAAGTGAAGAAACATGACATCATGCTTTCAGAGTGGCAAACTCAAATGCAGCATATTTTTCTGTAAACCAGGAAAATCTTTCCACTCAGCGCAGAACTCCACAAAAATGCGACGCCTTCTGTGCATAAGCGTTCCAACCATGGGAGATAGGAGATGAATTTTCCAATGGACAAAATATTTAAACATGTAACTAAACTTTTTGCTCTGTCAAAATGTGACTAGGCCTTAATCCTTACAAGAAAGACTGTTTAGTTTTAGGTCTGGATTTAGGCAGATTTGGGTAAGATTACTTTGAAATGTAATCAGCTACTGAATACAAATTACAATACAATCTTAATACTTTTGGATTACTGTACTTACAATGTAATCTGAATACTTTTGAATTACTTCAAAATCAATTATAGAAAAGGATTGTATCAATCAATAATTTGCATCACTTTTTGCCAACATTGGAGCAACGTTTGACTCCTGTACAAACTGAAACTGACCTTTGTCACCATTTTTGCTGTTTTTACCCCATAACGCCATAGAATTCAGTGATAGATAGGGATGGGTATCGAGAACCGGTTCCTTTCGGGTATCGTTAAGTGATTCGATCCACCAACATCAATAACCTTTTTACTTAACAATTCCCTTATCGGTCCTTCAGAGTGGCCGTTGTTTTTGGAGGTGTTTGTCAGGAAAATTATAATTTCTCAACATTGATTACAGACCCTGCAGCGCGTCTGTAATCAACTTTTCTGCAGCGCGGCTTTGCTTTGAACCTTGAACCAATCGAAGTAGTGATTCGCAGATCAAAGCAGTGCTTCGATCATTGCTTCGTTGATTAATTTTTTTCTTTCGCTTTCCCCCGCTAAAACCATAAAGAGCATATGGCTGTGAGTACTATTTACCCTTTTTATGTTAAACCGACCTGTTATGATCTTCTGAAACAGTTGATAGATGTATTTTATAACAAAAACGGGACCGATGCTAACACGTTCGCATGTCTATGGCATTTTCAATGTTAAAATTAGCATTAAGCAGTTGTAGGTGTTAAACGTTTGTTGTCGTAAAAGAGTCAAATGAATTACAAATTGCAATATTTTTTAAATTTATTTTGTTTATATAGTAATAATAATAGCAAGCACAACAATAACAGTAAGGATAACTAATCTAATGATTATATACAATTTTAGAGAAAGAGACAAAAAAACCTGAAAAAAACACAACAGACAATATAAAACCAACTAACAATGAACATACATAAATAAATACATACATACAGAAATAAATGTTTCCTGTGAACACCTAGTTTACTCTTACACCTCCATTTCATCCCTGTCTTAAGTTTAATGACGGTTCTATTTCATTCATCCTGACCACCAGAGGGCATTGCTTTAGCACCTGGATAACTACATGTGCGCAGCACAGAGATCAAGAATATATACCAACAAAGTCACGCCATTGGATGTGACGTGGGTGATATCACTGGTTGTCTTTATATACCAGATGCACCAGCGCTTGCTTCTTTTCTACATTCTCGAATTCTTAGAGGTCGAGAACGCATTTAGCTGCGATTGCCGCTCTCACTTGTAGCCTCCCAGCCACCTCGGTTGGAGCTACGTGCACTGCACACGTCCTCCAGAGGCTGCAAGACATGGCTTAACCGTTTTTTGTATCCTTTGACTGACGCATGTCGTGAGTACACCTTCCTAAACCCCGGGTGCGCGCCTTCGCCGCTGCCCTGCTGGGTATTTTCTTCTGTGCACATTAGCTGTGTTGTTTCGACAAAAGCTGGCTATTTGTTTAGTTGTGTCACTAACCCCGTTAACTACGTGGTAGTGTGTGCATCAGAACCAGTATAGAGTACTGTGTTGGGCTTGCAGTGAGTGTTTTCCACTCCTTGAAGTACTTCGTCGGTGCTGCCGCCATTTTGCTAAGTTGAACAGCTCCGCTAGCAGCTAGTGTTGTCGTCGTTGCTGTAAGTGACTTAGCACTTGGGCTGTGAGTTTTTCGGCTGTGTGCATCGTGTTATTACTGTGGCTGTGAGTGTTCACGCTCCGTGCCTTGTATTAACTTTTACACTGGGTGCTTCACACTCCGGGCCTTGTATTAGCTTTTACACTGGGAGCGCTTCACGCTCAAGTCGACGGCTGTGAGCGCTTCACCGGCCGTGCCTCGTGTCAAGTCGACGGCTGTGAGCGCTTCACCGGCCGTGCCTCGTGTCAAGTCGACGGCTGTGAGCGCTTCACGCTCCGGCCTCGTGTCAAGTCGACGGCTGTGAGCGCTTCACGCTCCGTGCCTCGTGTCAAGTCGACGGCTGTGAGCGCTTCACGCTCCGTGCCTCGTGTCAAGTCGACGGCTGTGAGTGCTTCACGCTCCATGCCTTGTGTTACTATTTACACTGCGAGTGATTTACGCTCCGTGCCTTGCGTTACTATTTACACTGCGTGTGATTCACGCTTTGTCATTCTATCTGTAACCGTCAGGGATTGCGTTAGCCATCTGCACACAGTCCACAATGTTGACACGGCCTATGTTGCATGACTGTAGTACCTGGCTCCGGCTGATGCTGCTCGGCCAGATGCCTGCTGCCCACGACCTCAGTGTAGGGTCACTGATGACCTCCTCACCAAAAGCTATGACATAGCTGCTCGCATCGGTCGCCTAGGCAACTCACTGTCCCATTTAGCCCTTGCCCTCTCAAAGTCTTTGAGGGAGGCAAAGGCTGATGATGCTACGCAAAGTCTTAGTGATGCCTCACTCCAAACCTTTGCTTATATGTTTTTTTTTTGCCAGCTTGCACCCAGCCGAGACGGACTCATTTTTCTCTTCTCCCTCCCTCCTTATCTTTCCGGCTTATGTGGCGTGTTGTCTGTGAGGCTGCAGCTTTGCTCTTCTGGAAAATGACAAAAATGGATCTGTTAAAGTGGTCTCTGAACGCAATTGACACTATTTTTTCTACAAGACATTCGGGGGCGGAGGACCCGACCTGTCCTGCCGGGACGCATGTGATGGGTAACGTGATGGACTCGTGGAGGAGATGGCAGGTCATGTGCCTTTACACACTGTCTGTAGAGGACGTCGAAGATGTGTATATATTTGGCTCAGTGGTGACCGGCTTTCTGCTGTGTGGAGCGGGCATAGCGCTGGTTTACCGGAAACTCAAGAAGGTTGAAGCAGCTATAATTGGCCCGTCCAGGCTGCCCCACATGATTGATTCGATTGGAAGGGCAGTGTCAGCTCAATCGGCAGGTGTTAACCACACGTTGGATACCATCTCCGGAAAGATAGCGGTGCTGGAAAACCGCTTTGACCGTCAGTAAGACCGCATCCTTTCTACACTCAGATGTATTTAGAGCCACTCTGTTCTCAGACTGTGGAATCTTTCAGGTGTCTGCTAATCTGGATATTAATTTGGCTTCCCAAAAACACAGCTGCACTTCAAGGCCGCTGCGATAAAAACCTCCTGAAGGAAGGACAACACTTAAGCCTCGCTCCCCAGTCTCTCCCTCCCTCAGCTTCTCCAGCTCTGACGTTGACAGGTGGACAGTGAACTGTTCAGGGCTGAGCCCCTCCTCCTTCCAGATGGATGAACAAGGCCGTTGACAGTGCCTAAAGGCTGCCTCCGGGTGTTCTGATAAACTGGACTTTCAAATCTCGGTTGTCGTCTTTCGTCTCCTGTCTGTGTGTGATCATTGTTTTTTGTGCTGATGGGTTTTTTTTTTCCTGCATTACTGCTGTGTAATGCAGCAGCTATGAAGGTTTTTTCTATCCCACGTTTTTACCTTGTGTGTGCTTTTATATGTGTTCATGTACCGGGCCGGCTCATGTGTGTTGTGTGTGTTGTATGTAAAGAGCCGGTCATGGTTTGCGCAGCCCTGCTGTTGACCTAGGCAGGGAAGTACATCTGGAGCTGGTCCCCGGACGCCTAAAGGCGACTTCTGCTCCTAACTGGCAATTAGGATGGGTTAAATGCAGTAGACACATTTCATTGTGCAAGGAACATGTTCCTATGTGCATATGACAATAAAATTCTTTTGAATCTTTGAATTTGAATCTTTTGAAGAGAGCTTGGCAGACTGATGTCAACCCTTACCATCACTAGACATCAGATGTGGCTTGCGCAGTCCCCCCTGTCCGAATCCTGCAGAGGCACACTCCGTTCACTGCCAGTTCTTCCAGGCCAAGTATTTGGACCTGCGGCCCAACAAACTTTGGAGCGTGCTGTTGAAGCTAGTAAATCTCTGCGACAGTTTGTTGACCTACACTGGTCTTCCAGACCTCAGCCAGTTAGACGTGCTACAGCTTTTCACTCTATATCCAGGCTCCCGCCGACTCCCAGAGCTGCACGTGATTTCGCAGTTGAGGGCCAGCTCTCCCAACGGCCTGCCTTTCGGAAGTCTACGGGCAGGCCCCGAGAACTGAACGGTTTCACAGTGCTTCCAGTAATCGCGCCCAGAGGTCCTCAGGGATGCGAGGCAGAGGTGGTCGGGTCTGACTGCCAACGTTTGGCCCCCAGCCGTTTTTCATGAAATCATCTCAAGTTCAAGACACATGGGTTATTTCAACCTTGTTCGAGGGTTACAGAATTCAGTTCAGATGTCATCCTCCAAAGTTCAATGGGGTGAGGATGACTGTTGTTTTCGACTCGGTGCAGTCTGCCGCCCTACAATGGGAGATTTTGGAACTCCTGGAGAAGGGGGCTATAGAGCCAGTTCTCAGGGGGTTCTACTCAATTTACTTCCTTGTTCCAAAGAAAGATGGCGGCTTTCGTCCAATCCTCGATCTCTGACGTCTGAATCATTATATCAAAGTGCTGCAGTTTCACATGCTCCGCACAGTAGACGTCCTTCAAATTATCACACAAGGAGACTGGTTCACAAGTGTCGATTTAAAGGATGCCTATTTCCATGTGCCAGTGGCGCCTCATCACAGGCAGTTTCTCTGCTTTGCTTTCAAAGGTCAGGCATACCAGTTCAGGGTGCTTCCTTTCTGCCTCTCTCTCGCCCCTCGTACATTTACCAGATGTATGGCTGCAGCACTAGCCCCACTGCAAACTCTTGGATTAAGAATCCTACCCTACTTAGACGATTGGCTTGTCTGCGCTCCGACTCAGGAGCAGGCGCACAACGACAGAGCTCTCCTACTGAACCATGTCTCTCAGTTAGGACTCACAGTGAACTTTGCAAAGAGTTCTCTTGTTCCCAGTCAACAAACGACTTTCATCGCTATTGCCATCAACTTCCTGACTATGACTGCATCGCCATCCCCGCAGAGAGTGGATGATGTCATTTGTCTCGTCTCACACATTCAACAGGCTGTGACGCTGCCCTTTGGTTTGCTGCTCCGGTTGATGGGTAAATTGACTGCAATGTCGCTAGTGGTACCTTTGGGACTTCTGTTTTTATGTCCCCTACAGATGTGGATCAACAAACTAGGCCTCAACTCGAAGTTGCATCAGCACAGGCTTGTACGACTCTCCAACCAGTGCCTTCTGCACCTCAGACCCTGGGGGAACGTGGACTTCATCTGCAAGGGTGTCCCTCTAGGCCAGGGGTGGCCACGTTTGGTCCTCGAGAGCCACTTTCCTGACACTCTTAGTTGTCTCCCTGCTCCAACACACCTGAAGCCAATGAAAGACTCGTTAGCAGACTTTTAATGAGCCTTTCTTTGGATTCAGGTGTGTTGGAGCAGGGAGACAACTAAGAGTGTCAGGAAGATGGCTCTCGAGGACCGAACTTGGCCACCCATGCTCTAGGCTCTGTCCCTTCTCGCCGAGAGGTGGTTGTTACAGATGCATCACTCAAAGGTTGGGGGGCCGTGTGGAATCACAGGATGGTAAGGGGTGTCTGGAGTCCTCAGGAGAGACTCCAACACATAAACGTGCTGGAGCTTCACGCTGTGCAACTGGCTCTCAAGCCTTTCCTCCCGCCCCTGAGAGGAAGACATGCTCTTGTCCGGTCGGACAACACGTCAACAGTCTATCACATAAACCATCAGGGGAGCACCAGGTCCAATCACTCATTGGCAGAAACTGGGAGGCTTCTCTTATGGGCGTTGCCTCGCCTTCAAAGTATCAGAGCAGTTCATCTGCCCAGCATACAGAACAGCGCTGCGGATTTACTCTTCAGACAGAAACCACCACCGGGACTGAACCCGACTGTGGTCCAAATGACCTGGCAGAAGTATGGTGTAGCGGAAGTGGACCTTTTCGCTTCAAGCACCTTGACACATTGCCCACGGTGGTACTCCTTCTCGGAACCAGACAGCCCGCTGGGGCAGGATGCATTGGCCCACCCGTGGCTGGATTGCCTCCTTTATGACTTCCCTCCTCTCCCGCTGCTAATGTTGACACTGCAAAGGATAGACCAGAGCAGCCACAGGGTGCTGCTGGTTGCTCCGGTCTGGCCGGGGAGGATTTGGTTTCCCATGAGTTACAAACTCCTCGAGGGGGAACCTTGGGCTCTCCCGGAGAGGAAGGATTTGTTGTCACAGCTACAGAGGAGGATTTGACACCCTCACCCAGAACGCCTTCAACTGTATGTGTGGCCGTTGAGGGGCCGGACTCCGTGTTAAGTTCTTGTGACCAGGCTGTTGTTCAGACTAACTCCTTAATTCACGTGCTGCTTCTACCAGGGCTTTGTATGACAACAGATGGAAGCTGTTTGCACAGTGGTGTGAGAACCAAAAGTTAGACCCGGAGCATTGCCCTTTGCCTATTCTCCTCAAATATTTACAAGAACTGCTGGAGAAAGGACTTTCTGTCGCTACCTTGAAGGTTTATGTTGCTGCAATCTCTGCCCGGCACGTCTACGTTGATGGCCGGTCAGTGGGTTCACATCACTTAATGTGTCATTTTTTGAAAGGTGCTCTACATTTGCGGCCTCCAAGGCTTGCACGTGTACCCTCATGGGACCTTCCTCTAGTCCTGGAGGGTTTAAGCTTATCCCCTTTCGAACCAGTTGAAAGTGCTGATCTTAAATGGGTGTCAGTGAAGACTGCCTTTCTACTTGCACTGTCTTCGGCTAAGCGGGTGGGAGAGCTCCATGCCCTATCAGTCGCTGGGGACTGTTTGCGATGGAATTCTGACAGATCTGGGGTTACGCTGTGGCCTAATCCGTCCTTTTTACCCAAGAGAATTTCAACCTTTCATGTTAACCAGCCAGTTTCCTTGGCTGTGTATGCCCCGCATTCTGATCCAGGATTATCTGTTTCAGGTTCCCGTGTCCTGTCTGAATGTTGAAGCAGTACATTAGTGCGATTGCCGGGATCTGAAAAACAGATGCCCTGTTTGTGTGTTACGGTGATCACAAAAGAGGCTGTGCTGTCTCAAAGCAGCGACTCTCGCATTGGGTCATGGATGCCATTTTACGAGTATACAGGCCCAGGGTCTTCAGCCTCCTAAGGTTACGTGCCATTCCACCAGAGGGGTGTCCACCTCCTGGGCTGCACTGAGAGGTGTCCCTTTGAGTGATATTTGTGCTGCTGCTACGTGGGCTTCGTCCTGTACCTTCACCCGCTATTACAGGCTGAATGTGGCTGCTCCTCCTGCGGTGACTTCGGCGGTGCTATCTGCCTCCACTACCCACTGCTGATGCGAGGTGAGTGTGACTCTTCGTGACCTTCTTGGTATTAAGTCATCCAGGTGCTAAAGCACCGCCCTCTGGCGGTCAGGAGGAATGAAATAGAACAAGAGTTACAAATGTAACTACGGTTCTATGAATTCCGGATGACAGCTAGAGTTGCTTGTCACTCAGAGTCTTGCGAGTTCATTCTGAAAAGAAGTGAGTGCTGGGTGCGTCTGGTATATAAAGACAACCAGTGACTTCACCCAGGTCACATCCAATGGCGTGACTTTGTTGGTATATATTCTCGACCTCTGTGCTGTGCACATGTAGTTATCCAGGTGCTAAAGCACCACCCTCTGGCGGTCATCCGGAATTCATAGAGCCGTAGTTACATTCATAACTCTCGTTTGTTTCGGTCAAACCATATTTTCAATGTGTTAATTTCTTCAGTGATTTCCTCCAGAACTATCTGCCAAGCTAGAAAACTGCTGCATCCTAGTAAGAGCAGAATACGACTGGAATGAATTTGAATAAGGAAAGTTGCGTTTTTTTCTCACCAAAATGGATGCTGCACTCACTGCAGTTTATTGTCTGGAACAGCCCCAGAATGCATTTCAGAGCTTCTAGAATTCAAACAATTTCATGCACGTGGTGTTGGGGGGTAATTTTGGGTTTCAGCTTTTTTTGTTTTTCACCACTTTCATCCCTGAATATGTGAAATCGTGAGTCACTTTTGTGCGGATTAAAGTTATTAACTGGGACTCCTGTCTTGTTGCGAGAAAGAAAAGAGAATCGTCCTCCGTTCTGTTCACACAGCTCCAAACGCTGCACGGCTCTCTGCCGAGTCAAGTTAGAACGATAGAATCCAGTCGGAATTAATAACTTCAAAGGGAAACACCGTTTTGTTTATTTTTATTTATGTCCAGAGATCAAGGATACAGTGACCAATTTCATATTTATTTACTTTAAGACTCAATGAAATACATAGAAAACCTGTAAAGCCTACTTTTAGTACAAAATTCACAAGAGGTATTGATAAGGGAATTGATAAGGAATCGGATCGATAAGCAGAATCGATAATGGCATCGATAGATAAAATCTTATCAATACCCATCCCTAGTCATAGATAATCCAAACTATACCTTTTTGGAATCCTTATCATCAGACAAATAATGTGGTATACTTTTCAATATGATTGGAGCATTTTTATATTTTGAATCCTGTGCAATTTTTCACTGATCCATACCTGGCTGCTTACTGAAAATTCAAGTGGATAGTCTGCCTTTTAAAAAGTGTAACATCTAAGGAGTATTTGTGCCAGATTTGGTGCTTGTGTCACCATCTGAAAGATTGTTTCAGTTATCTGCTACATTATCCGATTAGGGTCACAGGAAAGCTGAAGCCTATGTCCACATATAGATATAGCAGAAACACACACCCCAGACACCATCAGTATGAGAATGTGTGTAAATAGGTGAACGTGAGGCATTATTGTAAAGTGCCGAGCTTCCGATTCAGATGGACAAGCATTATATAAATGGCGTCTATGATCACCCACTGCGGCGGGCAGCATATTGGCTTAGTGGTTAGCACTGAAGGTTGTGGGATTGCTTCCCGCCCTTTCTGTGTGGGGTTTGCATGTGCTCCCCATGTCTGTGTGGGTTTCCTCTGGGCACTTAGATTTTTTTTTTTCCCCAAAATAAAAAAAGACATCCTTATTTAGATAGATAGATAGATACTTTATTGATCCCAGAGGGAAATTCAAGGCATCCAGCAGCTTACACATTAGACAAGACACACACATTGCACCAGGCACACAAAATAGGGTTAAGTAAATAAAAGAAAAATGGACTAATCAATAAAAGCTACTAACTAAAAATAAAATAAATTTGTGTGCAAGTGCAGCATCCAGTCTCAGAGAATATGGCGGAGGAGTAAATGTAGTAGCGCAGTAGTGAGGAGATAGCACAGATGTAAACAGTACACAATGTGAACAGTGTAGGTTGTGCAAAGAAGTAAGCAGTGTAAACAGTGTTGGTAGTGCAAAAGAAAGCAATAAAAGGTCAAACAGATGTGTCACAGGATTATTTCTTACTGAGATGGGAAGAATTGAACAGTCTGATGGCCTGAGGGACAAAAGACTTCCTGAATCTGTCCGTGTGGCAGGACTGGGACAGCAGTCTGCCGCTGAATGAGCTCCTCTGCCTAATGATGGCGCTGTGCAGGGTGCTCAACATTGTCCATGATGGCCAGCAGTTTACAGAGGGTCCTTCTCTCTGCCACTGATGTTAGTGTCTCCAGCTCTGTTCCCAGCACTAAACCAGCTTTCCTCACCAGCCTGTCCAGTCGCCCGGCGTCCCTCCTCTTCATGCTGCTCCCCCAGCAGACCACCACAGAGGACACTGGCTACCACAGACTGGTAGAACATTCGCAGGAGTTTATGGCAGATCCTGAAGGACCCTAACCTCCTCAGGAAGTACAGTCTGCTCTGTCCCTTCCTGTAGAGGGTGTCAGTATTGGCTGACCAATCCAACCTATCGTCCATAAGTGTCCCCAGATATTTGTAAGTCTGGACCACCTCCACATCGACCCCCTCAATGGAGACTGGCTGCAGAGTGGGCCCGGACCTTCTGAAGTCCACTACCATCTCCTTTGTTTTGGCAATGTTCAGCTGCAGGTGGTTTGATTTGCACCACTCCACAAAGTCCTGTATCAGGTCCCTGTACTCTCTTTCCTGTCCCTCTCGCACACATCCCACAATAGCAGTGTCGTCTGAAAACTTCTGCATGTGGCACAACTCCGAGTTGTAATTGAAGTCTGATGTGTACAGAGTGAACAGAACTGGAGAGAGCATGGCTCCTTGTGGTGCTCCAGTGCTGCTGATCACTGTGTCCGAGGTGCAGTTATTGAGTCTGATGTATTGTGGTCTTCCAGTTAGATAATCAGTGATCCAGGTGACCAGATGAGTGTCCACCTCCATCTCCATGAGCTTGTCTCTCAGTAGCAGGGGCTGGATGGTGTTGAAGGCACTGGAGAAGTCAAAAAACATGACCCTCACAGCGCTGTTACCCCTGTCCAGATGAGAGTGGGCCCTGTGAAGGAGGTAGACGATGGCGTCCTCCACTCCCACCTTCTCCCTGTATGCAAACTGCAGTGGGTCCTCAGCATGTCTGACCTGAGGTCTGAGGACGCTCAGCAGCAGTCGCTCCATGGTCTTCATCACGTGGGATGTCAAAGCGACTGGCCTGTAGTCATTCAGCTCCTTCGGGTGTGCCTTCTTAGGAACTGGAATGACACAGGATGTCTTCCATGTGACTGGGGCCTTTCTGAGACGCAGGCTCAGGTTGAAAACATGCTGGAGGGGCTCCCCCAGTTGGTTGGCGCAGGCCTTAAGCATTCTGGGACACACTTTATCCGGGCCTGCTGCCTTCCTGGGGTGGAGTCTCCTTAGCGCTCTCCTGACCTGGTCTGCCGTGAAGGAGGGAGGACGGTGAGAGTGGGTGCTTGTTCCGGCTGACTGCGACGATGATGATGATGGTGGTGAGGATGGTGAGGGTGAGGACGATGGCTGATCCACTGTGGGTTTTGGTGCTGACGGTGATGATGATGATGGTGAGGGTGAGGGCTGATCTGCTGGGGGTTTTGATGGTGATGAAGTGATAACTGCTGCGGGGGGGGGGGGGGGGGGGGGGTTCTAGGGTCTGCTCCTTTCTCTGTCCCTGACCAAGGCAGTGTCTCTACATCTGGAGTAGGTCCCTAGGCTTCAGACTTTGGCTGCCCACTGCTCATAGTGGTTGGATTGTGTCTAACTGTAATTAGGATGGGTTAAATGCAGAGGACAAATTTCACTGCATGTATGTATATATGTACAATGACAATAAAGGCTATATTATTATTATTATTATTTGGCTTGGAAATTATTGTTCCTCAATGCTATCAGGGACCTACATTAGAGGTTGACCAATTATCCGCACTGATGTTCAGCATTTTTGCGGATATCAGTATCGGCCATTTATAATGGCTGATATGCCCGTTTAGTTTTACAATGCTGGAAGTAGGGGCCCACTGGTCACCAAATTTCACCTTCATGCATACACTTATTAAAAGGAGATGACCAGTCAACAACTTGAGTGTTCTAAACACAGTGTACAGCAGCTCTCCGCTGCACCGCACATCTGAAACCAGCATCTCTCTCCTGAAAGAAATCCAGCAACGCAGGACCTAGCGTCAAGTTTTTCCATTCAGAGATGGAGAAAGAAGCAACTTCATCAAAATCCTTCATTAAATAATCCACAGTTCCTCCTGTGTCTGTAGCCACTGCTACATTCTGAAATTAGTGGTTTGTTTTACAAATTAAAGTTCTGTGTTTTCTCAAAAAGTCTGGTTTTCTTTTAAGCTAAACAAGGAGAGGGTCAGTGATAACGGGGGGGGGGGGGGGGGGGGGGTAGTCATTTTTACATGTAAACAAAACTTAATTGTTTTCATGGAACTGTTTAGAAATAATCGCATGATCGTTTGTGTGAACAGTGGACTTTAGCGCTAAATGCAGCGGAGTAATTATATCATAAACAATCATCAGCACACTGCCTAACTTAGTGAAGAAGTGTGAAAAACTATGATTCAGAAAGTTTTTCATCCAGGTTTTACCCTTTCAGGGGCAGGTTGGACAATGAAAATGTCTCAGAAACACCAACCGCTAAAGAAATGAAGGAATTTCAGAGAAAACAAGAAGAACATCCCGAATCTATCTGCTATGTGTCGTGCATCTACCAAGCATGTTCCAAGGGACTGTGAGGTTAATATTAAATGCTCTGAAAGTGATCGTGACAGATATCAAGCTGTTCTCCATCTAGCCCCAGCTCCATGCCTCTCTTCCATCACACAATGGAACAAAGGAGCAATACGGCCATGACCAAGATATTACATCAAAATGTACTGAAGTGTGCGGAACGTGCACAGAGAAGGATTATTCATACAAGAAAACACATCCAATCTAGGCTCAGTTCTCCCATGTACCTTCTAACCAAATGTAGATAAAATTTCACATCTTAATTTTAAGAAAATCCTTTATTGTTCCACTCCACCATGAATCTGTATAACTGATGATGCAACACACCAAAGTTGCACGATGCATACTTTCTCCAATCACATGTAACATGTAACACCTTCACAGTCATTATGGATGTTTTGTTGGCTTCCCTCACTGGTCTCCATTCTTGCATGATCACTCTTTCACGATTGCCTACGCCAAAAAGATTTACCCGACAGTATAATTCTGCAGGGAATTTTTTAATGATTAACTGTGGAACATTGGCCTAGTGGTTAGCACTGTTGCCTCACAGCGAGAAGGTGGTCTGAGCTGGTCCTTTCTGTGTGGAATTTGGGTGCCTTCCCTACTGGTGATCCAGCTTCCTCCCACTTCCAAAGACATGTAGGTTAGGTTACGTGGAAACTTCAAATTGAATGGGCTTGTTGTCTATATACGACCATGCAGGAGAGTAACAGTGGTAGCCAGTAAGCCAGTAGCAAGCAGTATTTCTGGTATTTATATTTGTGTATTTATATTTATATTAGCAAATTTTTTTTTTACTTTCACTTTTGATACTCTGTGTGCTTCTTATCCTGTGTGCTGCTAGACAATGCTGCTGGAACCTCAATTTCCCTGATGGAGTCTTCCCAAGTGATTAATAAAGTTCTATCTAATCTAATCCAATAGACTGGCGGCCTGATCAGAGTGTACACCACCTCTCACTCAGCGACTGCAGAGACAGGCTCCAGCTCCCCCATGACCCTTAACTGGAATAAGTATGGGTAGAAAAATGAAAAGATGATGATGTAAATGAAGTCCAAGGCAGTTTCAGTGAGTTGAAAATGTTTGTGCATCCATCCCCCAAATTCTCTAAAGAAAACTGGCTGTAAAACTGCAAATTCTATCTAAAATAATCCTCAAATTTAGTTTGTGTAAGTACTTGTGTCTGAAATGGAGACACTATGTACACAAATAACTGCAGTTCCTAAATGGTTCATGTGTTATGTTCGTTAAACCCCCTTGAATCAAAATTCAAGGTCCACACTACAAGCGCATCTTGATAGTTTCATTTCAGCACAATTGTGTTAATATTTAGAGGAAGAATTCCAAAAACTGTGTCACAGTCAAACTACTTCTTGATCTGACTCGAGCAATAGGCAAGACGGGAATAAACGTTTTCCAGAGGAGACTTATTTGGATGCTGACACACAGCAACTTGTAGCTTGAGAAAGAGTTGAGTTAATGTCTGTTGATGCTGTGGCACAAGAGCAGTGCCGTGAGTGTGCAGATAATAATGTTACCTCATGTTTTAGGCGTCCTCCAGTGGTATCTGGATTGAGCTCCAATAATTTGTCTGAACCACGACGACTTGACTTTAAATCACATACACAGGCACAACACATAAAGAACATATTCAGAGTCACATGCTACAAGATGGATATTTTCCTCTTGTTGATTTTAACATTATGTTCTTTTGTACCTCATTTTCTGAGATTATATCATCATCATCACCATCATCATCATTATCTATAGATTTAGGTGGAGACACCTTGTCCTTTTCCCGGCTGCCTACAATGCTAGACGCTCCAGTACTCAGAGTATACTGAAAGAGGAAAGGAAGTACAGTAGATACGGCAAGTGCTGAAATGGTCTGTCTTTTATTCACGCTAAATCAATATGCTGTAACTTATGGTTCACCTCTGCCATGATCATACTTCTAAGAAAAGCTATATTACTGTGGACATTAGAGTAGTATTACACATATAGTCAGCAAGCCTATAATCAAATTCAAGACTGACCTGTCATTTATGACTGATACAAACCAGATAACTCACCCAAAACAGCTGCTCACAATGAAAACATCTTTTAGATAAAGTGAAATCTGCATTTCCTCTTATAGGAGAAACACTAGTATAAAATTGGAACACTTGAATTTTACCCCAAGAGACTCCTTGAGAGGCTGTAACCCCAATGAGCTACCATGCAACCCCAGGACAGCAGAAGCAGGTCCAAGAAGTGGGCTGAGTCCAGAAGCAGCAGAACCTCTAAGGGGAGGCAGTTTGCCCACTGATAATGGTAAAGGATTCAATGCTGAACTTGGTGCCTAAACAAAACAACACACAGTCAGTTAAATCTGCACACAAGGTAACACAACTTTGAATATTCCACATAATTTGGAATCCATGCTGCAGATACTGAAACAATGTTTAAATAAATAAAATGGTAAATGGACTGCATTTAAATAGCACTTTTTGATCTGCATCAGACGCTCAAAGCGCTTTACACATCAATGCCTCATTTTCACTGCCAGGGAACCCAATCCAGCTTTGTCAACAAATTTAACAGTACAAGATTTACAAATGATTTATGGCAGGGATTTTGTATTGGATTGCATTATATTACATAGACATACCCAATAAATAAATGGGCTGTATCTAAATTATGAAGTCACCCATATTCTGCATGCAGTAAAATAGATGACAGATGTTAAGCATAAAGAATGTTTCATCTCTTCAACAAAAAAAGAAAAAGAAGACGTAAAAAAGCAACGTTAAAGATTAAATGATGTAGGGAAAGAATAAAAAGAACTCACCCCAGGAACTTTGAGTGGCTTGTTTTTCACCTTCTCTTTCTTCTTCTTATTATTCTTTTTGTCTTTATCATTCTTGAGGCCTGGGCCTTCTGCTGTAGCCCGCAACTTGGCATGCTTATGCTCCTGCTCCACCAGACGGCGATAGTGCAAGTCACAGGGATGATCCCAAGTGGACTCGCCTGTGGCAAAGTTGAAATAGTAGATATCGCCACTCGATGTCACATCTCGGCTGTCAGAGAATAAAACCACAACAAAAATTATTGTAGCACCCCGAAGAAGACCCAATGAAGGAAAGGGGGCTGATGGCAGATATCAGTGTTGTTTCAACAGTACATTCAATCTCCTGGAATTGTGGACTCTTACTAACCCCAACTCAGAAGAGACTCCAAATGGTAATACTACACATTGAGAATTGTAGTTTCAACCAGGCTACAGTTTTCATTAGGCCTGTCACAATAATCAAGTCAATTCAGTTTATTAATACGGTACCAAATCACATAATCACCTCAAGGTGCTTCACAAGAGTAAGGTCTAACTTTAGCCACCCGCTGAGAAAGCACACTGGCAACATTATGTTAGAAATAATTCCCATAAATTGTGTTATCAAAACTTTAGCAGACAGTCTACTTTGTGTATGCCTGATCCTGCCAAATTTCCAAAGTTAAGCAGAGTATTTGGATGAAGGTCCTCTTTGGAAAACCAGGGGCTGAGTGTGTTTCTCCAAGTAAAATTGAAGTTATGCCAGGAAGGGCATCCGGTGTAAAACCTGTACCAAATCCCCATGTGGTTCTGTGCTAGGTCCGCTGTGGCAACCCTGAACAAATGGGAGCAGCCAAAAGGCAAACAACATGTAATTGCAACTTTAGATTTTCTTATGCAAACCATGACTGCAGGAAGGTGTCAGTGTCCACAGGGGCAGGTAAGCAAGGAGTTGGTCCTGACAGTTTCGACTGTATTGTCCGGTTTGCGCTAACTACGTTGAACAGTTGTATTATGTTGAGCCTCCTGCTGATAAGCTGGACATCTGCAGTACCAGAGTTGTTATGGCTGATTCTGCAGTCAAGTGCAAACCACCAAATGTTAGTGAGAACACAAATGTATTGAAACAACTGAGAAAGATCCAGAGATACATGGTACTGGAGTTTAACTTCTCCAGGCAAATGAAAATGTAGTTCTTCTGTCATGGCAAGAAATTGTTACAATCTAGCAGATTTGTGCCTGCCAGACTGGTGTCACAGACTGGAGGAAAGGACTTGACATCTCACTCTGGAAAGGAAAGGATGATCATGTGCAGGATTCTAGCTAGGACCATTTTAGTGCCGGGTAAATTATGTCATCGCAATCATAGCTTTGGATGCCGAGGCCCCTGGATCCATGGCCCCCCAAAGCTATATGGTTTTATACCATTAAAACATTCTTGGCAAGCCTTATTTTAATGAATTGTCGGTGGTTTTAGACACACTGAAAGCAAGAATAATAAACAAAAAATTTGATTTATGTTGTAATATATGTAAGATCAAAGTTATTTTTTGTATGTTTCTGTCAAAGTCTACGTTAATAAATTAAATAACACTGAACATGTTAAAAACACAATATTTAATGGACACAGCATTTAGTCTCTTCTTCAAAAATGACACACAGTAGTCTAGTAAAGTAGGCTGTTTTTCTGTCATCCTGACAGTTTTATTTATTTTTAACCAGAGCAGAAAGACAAAATCAGCCAGGTAACGTCAATTTACCCAGACTGACTTCAGATATGAGTAAATTAAGTACTTTTTATAAAATCTTTTGGTGGTTTCATGTTGAGTTTTGTAAATGAGGAAATGACCGTCCTGAAAGCGCTTCATGTATTCAGAGCAGGTGTGCAATCTAGTGTTCAAGAGATGAAAATTTAGCTGCTGACCATAAATTTATTTAATTCTTTCACCAAAACATCAAATCTAGGCTTGCATCTTAGATGTATCTTCTGGCAAATTGTACCAGTAGTTGTGAGATCTGGACAATAAATGTTTTCAAAATTACATTATATCTGTTTTTTGTTGTTGTTGTTGTCATTTTTATTTATTTATTTTGATCAATTTACCTCTGCTAAGGGACCCATTCAGAAACACATAATTTTTACACTTAGGTTTATATCGCAATATATACGGTTACCGTGAAGGGATTCACTTTATGCCGTGATATGAATTTTAGGTCATGTCGTGCAGCCCTAGTGAGATCTTGTTTCAACATATACAGACTATAGCTGAACTATTTTAGAACTGATGAAGCCTTTTGGATGAATAGCAAATATGGCTGGAAATCCTGTAAGATATCCACTTTGTGTACATTTGGAGAACTCTCTGCTCTGAATGACACCGATCCTGTGTCAACATACACACAGACCCCACACACATTGTGTTCTTTGGGACTCTGATCTACAACTTGTTGTTTTGTATTAAAGGACGTCATCACACTATTGACTATAATGAGCAATACGTCTTCGTTGCAACTTTCCTATTATAAGTAAATGCATGTTCTGTCAATCTTGTCAGTCTGTGGCTAAAGTTGTGTCTTGACAGAATGGCTATCTGATGGAATGAGGTTACTTAAGATTTCTTCCTGTAAAATAAACTTTAAAAAAATTTGAGATTATTTCCCGCCCTCACACTGTTGCCAATATGCTTGGTCACGAGATGGGTAAAGCCGAGACCTTACTTGTGTGTAGCACTTTCAATGACTTGTGTTATCATTTGGTGCAAGGTAAAATGAATCTGGGCACAGAAAAAAAAAAAAAAAGATATAGGGAGAGAAAAGAGACACACAGAAAGACAGAGACAGAGAGATAGAGATTGAGATGGATAGTGAAAGAAAGAGATGGGTGTTGATTAGTTTCTTCCATGATCTCACATTTGATTGTGATTGTCAGGAAGATCTGAACACTTCAAATTTGTGTTCCTGCTGACTCACTGATAAACACAAACACTACCTTTTGGTCAACATTCTACAGTGGATAAAATGCTTAGACACTCCAGAATCTTGAAATGTCTCCATTGGTTTCATATTTAAAATACATGCCTCTGGGCAATGGCAAACATTGTGCAACCATCGTATTTGTGTTAAAGTTCACGCATATGAACTGAGCTGTGAAGTAACCTTGTGGTAAAGCAGCTGCATGTTTGAAAGTCAAAATGCAGTCACTTTAATGGCAATAAATATAATGCAATGCTAAGATACCATTTGACCTCTTAAAATAGGTCAAGGTTAGCCATCTTTGAACTTGACCAAAATCTGTGTCCCAAAAAATGTTCCCTGTGAATTTGAAGACCCTGGCAGTAATAGGACTGGACTTATGCTGAGTACAGACAGACTGACAGACGGACGGATGCAAGGCCTTTGCAATACCCGATGGTCATATTTTGGCCAAGGAAAAATGATCAGTTATTTATCTCCAGTTAGAATATTTGTGTTTTAGTTGTTTGTTTCCATCTGTCAGAGGCATGTGTCCCAAACTTTCACTTCCTCCACCATCTCCATGGTGATGTCAAAAGAAACAACCCTGCTCCTTCACCTTCAGATGTCAAAAACAGACGTTCACTGTTAACTGTTTCCACAAAGATAAAACCACATATAAATGAAACATGTGGCAAAGACTTACTGAATCTTTATCAGCTTTTGTCTTTGGTGCATCATTCAAAATTGACCAATATTCTTTTATAAGACCAATACTCTTTCAAATTCATCATAAAACAAAGACATCCAGAATAAAACTGCAAAGACAGGATCAAACTCTCTCTCCCTCCATGTTTACAATTTTAAGTGTTGTTCATTAATATAGCATAGCATAAAAGTATAAAAATAACGTTATCTCTGCTGATGTTTTGTTTTCAGTGCATCTTTGCTTCTGCTTACCAGGGCTTCCATTCGGGGGGCAGAGGGGCCACTATACCCTCCCTTGCCAGCCACAACAGCTCCGGCTCAGTGTCGGGATCAATGCCAATCTCTCTTGCATATTCATGTAACTCTGTTGATCAGAATTAATAAAAAAAATAAAAACATAAGAGATAAAGATATATCCACCATAGTGGATAAATAAAAAAAACTACAGAGAAACACCGGAACACAACAATAATGTTCAAAGATTACATTTAAATGTCATGAATATATGCTATGTGGCAGCAGTTCTCCCCTTCCTTGATGAGGCGGGGCTCCTTAGAAAAGAAGGGCACCATCCCAAATTCACTCATTCATCTTCAACCGCTTACTCCAATTAAGGGTCACGGGGGGCCAGAGCCTATCCCAGCAGTCATAGGGCATGAGATGGGGTACACCCTGGACAGAACGCCAGTCTGTTGCAGGGACTCATATTGACAAACACATTCACACCCGCACGCACACCTACAGACAATTTAAACTTTCTGAACCACCTAACCTGCATGTTTTTGGATGTGGGAGGAAGCTGGAGCACTCGGAGGGAACCCACACAAACATGGGGAGAACACACAAACGCCACACAGAAGGTCCACAGGGGGAATCAAACCCATAACCCTTCTGCTCCGAGACAACAGTGCTAACCACTAATCCACCATGCTGCACACCATCCCGAACTAAACTAATCCATGCAATCTTGCTGGTTTGTTTGTACCGATTGAGGCTTAGAGCAGAAATGACATCAGGACTGCTGTCCCCTATAGACGCTGTGAGGTCACCTGACTCACTCGCTCAGCTCTCATGTAGGCCAACTGCAGTCAGAATACAAAACACAAGCAGAAGTCTTCCTCTCTCTAAATACACTGAACACTGAGATAGCGTGACTCAGGAATGAGTACCAGATCTATACAATCTTCCTGGGTAATTTAAATGATGTCTTTTCTGCTGCAAAGTACACAGTATCAAGAAAACAGGTTTAACTCAACTTATCACCACGTGTGCCAAACAGCTCATTGCCAAATGAACCTATTTCAAATGCAGTGGACCAAAACAAAACCAAGTGTGGATGCATGAATGCACACCACATTAATTAACAGCTGAGATTAAAAGAACAGCAACAGGTTCTGAATCAATGGATACCCTGAACCAGGGATCACAACCCTGAGTGAGGAATCAGGATTTGTGATTGTCCTGGATCAAGATTTTATATCCAGTCTTAAATGACTTCTTGGGATTGGCAATAAAAAAAGTATCTGAATGGAGTGAAAGTGTTGAATTAGTAGTCATTTACATATTTTTGTAGTGACATTCATGTCTCAGGGTCCTCAGCCTTTGACACCAAGGGATGCCTGGGAAGAGTTTGTGGAGTTATGACATTGCTGGACAGAGTTGTTTGACAATGCTGATATGTTTGCAGGAGAATAAACTCCCAGGTTTTCAGGGTCCTGGTGTCCTGGTGAGTCTTGTATGCTAACCACTGACCTAAGGACAGTGTCTACATGATTTGATACTCGGGCTGTCCCAACTGCCATTTCTGGGTTCAGACTTTTCGCAGGTACCAGGCAATGAATAGTCAAAGCTTCATCATAATCCTCTCCATAATCAGCAGGTCTCCCATGTAAAAAAAAAAAAAAAAAATCCCCATACATTTTGTCTGAAAATATCACAGGTCAACCACCAAAGCAATGGTCAGACAAAGTATAAATAATTAGCACATTGCCGTGGGTATCCACGGGCTCCAGATTGGATAGTGTTTATAAAATAGGTAGCTGATATTTTTCAAGACGTTTTCCAAGGGTGGGTAATAGTTATGCAGTTTCTATAATGAGTTGGAATGGCCTGTGAGTCCAGAATGTTTTTAGAACCTTAGACCTCAACAGTTTTTAGAACAAGAACTCAACCCTTTTATTTCGTGTTAATTACATAATTCTTTAATGTTAATTTACCTTCTTAATGTATTTATAAATTGTTTAGGTTTTTGTTATCATATATGCACTATTATTATTATTATTATTACTTTATTATGTATATGTTGCAGACATGATGAGCGAAGCTCTTCAGCATCTCACCATGTCATTTAGGTCCTTCATACTTCTTTTTTGAGTAAATGTTTCAGTGGAAACATGAGCATGGCTAAAACCTTTCAGCTTTTGGGGGGCCCCGCTCCCCCAAGACCCCCGCCTTTTAATATATAACATATATATTTTCTCCTTTCAGCTTCTTGGGGCCCCCCACCTTTTAAAGGCATTTTCTTTTTTGCCTACATATGGCCAAATTATCATATTGCAATATTGTCATATCAATATGGACATACAAGATGAATAGGATTTCACACAAAGTGCAGCAACAGTGAAAATTAAATATTGTTAAACAAACAGTAATAATACCACACTCATTTTGCACTCATCATAAGCTTAGGATACAGTGTCCTCCAAAGTACTGGAACACTTGCTATTTCACACTATTGTGTTAGAAAGATTAAAAAAGAAAATAAGATACCAAATCAAACCTTCACTGTGCGTTGTGATAGAATCACTACTATGACCACTCCAAGATGGCGGCCGCATTTCTTGCGCCTCAGCAACCAATGCAGCATCTACTCCTCTTTATTATGTCGATGTTTGTCTACCATCGGTTTGTGGGTTTTTACAACACTGTTGTCTGGTTTGTGGCTTTTTCTCCACTGGGGCTAAATTTTTGTGCCCTTTTCCGGTTTGTGCCTCCGTCGACCATAGAGCAAGCTTCGCGCTGCGCAGTGGCGCTTCGCTCGTATAATTACTTCTATTCTGTCATTTAATTTTTAAATGGACAGCAATGGAAATCAGTGTTTTCAGTTTCTTGTATCATCCATGTAGTTTTAATATATTTACAATCAAATTATGTATTTACACTGAACTTACCAAATAAAAAAATCATGCACTTATGCACTCTTTCAATATATGGATGATTTACCGCCCCCTGCTGGATTGGCGTGTGAGTCTTGAATGCAAATATCAACATCCATTGTTCAGTGTTGTTAGCTAATATCCATAGTTTCTCTAAAAATATTAGTCCTATCAACATTACATTTTGGCGGCGTTCATCCTTGACCCAAAACACATAAGTACACTAAACAAAGTATAAGCTCTTGCCAGTTTTTCCGTGGTCAAAATTGCACAAACGCACGCTTTTATTTTTACGCACCCACAAACAGAGATGGTGGTGGAAGACATCAAACACACTACACTGCCCAGCCATGGCAATGGCAAAATAACACAACTAAATTGATTAAACCATTTGAACTACAAAAAGACAATAAATCAATAATCATAACAACACTGTTAAACTAACATGAACCACAATCAAAAAAATTTTAAACCCCAAAACCTCAAACCCCATGGTGCATCGCAGCACAACGTCCATTGTTCACTGTTGTTAGCTAACATCCCTAATTTTTCCCAAAATATTAGGCCTATCAACTTTTCCTTATTCTTTTTGTATCATTCATCCTTGATCCAAAATGCACAAGAACACCAAACAGCAAATGCCAACTCTTCCCATTTTCTCCGTGATCAAAACCACACGCGCACGCACACGCACACACACACACACACAGGCCACTTGGCTATTATACAACCCCGATGCCAATGAAGTTGGGACGTTGTGTAAAATGTGAATAAAAACAGAATACAATGATATGCAAATCCTCTTCAACCTATATCCAATTGAATACACCACAAAGACAAGATATTTAATGTTCAAACTGATAAATTTTATTGTTTTTGTGCAAATATTTGCTCATTTTGAAATGGATGCCTGCAACACGTTTCAAAAAAGCTGGGCTAAATCCGCTCTTTATAACAGGAATTAAGTATTATAAATTGTGGTGTTTTATTAATTTTTCCCTCCACTGCTGTGTGCGCGACTTTCCATATGCTCACCCCTGTGTTTGTGCATGCGAACACGAGTGTGCACAAAACCGTTGCCAAGGTATCGTGCACACCTGTCTGACCACCCATCCCTCAAGACAGCAGGTGGAATGTTTCGCGTTTTCCCATTTTATTTTTCGTTTGCGTTTGCTTCTGGTTTCTGCGTCTTTCATGTTATGTGTGAAGGGGGCCTTACCCACAATCAGATGATCTAATGATATCAGCTGCACAAGGTGGGCATATCGCACAGCCTAGCTTACAGGGGTGTGGCTCATAAACCCAGCAAGAGCTCAGATATGGACTTTCTTTATTCATGGCACAGAAACCATTACGTCTTTTAAGCCTACATTTATAACAGCAAATTTTCAGCACGCACAGAATTATTTAAAATTATGACACTTTGGGGATGTTTAGCATGAACTTTCACATCAAGTAAACAGATTTTGCACAACAATATGACCCAGGTTGTATATCTGGGTGAGAACATTGGTGTGTGCTACGAAGCCCAACCTGACCCCTGTAAACTAAAGCAACCATTCCTACAAAGCAATGAGGCATTTAAGTGACATGTTGGTTTTTATCTTGAGACCAAGATGCTTTCAGAGTCAACCACAAAACAACTCGTTAAAATACCCCAGTGGCTCTCAAAAAACATTTAGTACCTTGTTCACTGGGCAAGTAGTTCTCATCATAGTCCTCTTCAAGGATCAGCTGGTCTCCCATGTAAACATCTTCAGTCATTGTCACTGCAAAACACAAACAGAAAATAAGGTACACATATAACACAGAAGCAGCCACAGCTTTTAATATCCGATCCATCCATTCTGTATACCCTCTTACTCCAATTGAGGGTCACAGGGGTGGGCTGGAGCCAATCAGCTTTTTAAAAGTAATACTTTATTTCTAGCTGTACATTCCAAAGTGTGTCACATCAATAAATTTGACTCAAAGCACCGCAAGTTAAACTTTACTAATAAAATAGACTAACACTCAAAACAGCAAAACTCGCCTAAACCGTCATCATATGAAGCAGATATTCGCAATCACCGGACAAAAGCAAAAGTCCCAATGCTTTTGTATGGTTTTCCATGTAATAAACACCATATATACTGGATTTTGTATAACAGATTTTCGCTCACATCGGACAAAATGTCCCGTCCGATAGCAATGCATTTTCATAAAAAACCCCCTCGCACATACCGGACAGAGCAGTCTGGACGTGTCCAGTAACAGAGGTATGAAATGAAGTTCAGTACCGACACTCGCCGATTAAAGGAAAGTGGGCACCGTTATTTCCTTGATTAAAAGACCGGCCGTTTATTTTTTCAAACAATACTCAGCCATAAGACCTAAATGAGACGGCGTAATTCAAGGTTGGCGATTATTAACAAAATGCTGCTTGTTGCCTGCACTGTAATATGGTGTGTATCCCTGGGTGTGACAAACCAAACCTCTTTAGATCAGAGCCCTCTGCAGAGCTGCAAATCTGCACACCTGCTAAATGATGGACACCACAAAAAAGGCTGTAATTTTTCACTTTTCTACTTCACTCCTTCCTCTCCCGTCATATTTTAAAGGTTTTTGCAGTGCACACGCCGATTACGTTTCGATCATGGATCAAACACATTTGGCAGAAAGGTTTGTGAATATGATTAACTTCACAACACAAAGTCAGAAAAAACACACGCAAATGACCCACAATTCATTGGGGAAAATTGTACGTACCTTACCATTGGTTTCGAGGTTGATGATTGCATATAGAAGTGGAGCTCGTTGAGGGACAAATTAATCCAGAAAAGGCCACTGTTTCCGTGATAAATTGCATTAGGACGCAATGGAGATGTTTAAAAGGGTCACACGCACGTCAACATCATTGCATGGCCACAGAGCTGGAGAAGCATAAATTAGGCTTTAGGATTTTAAGGTACCACTCCACAGCCAACTTAGAAAAAAAGAGTGACATGACCAAATGTAATCTTTTTAATGCACATAATGTCCCCCGCTTATTTAAGGCAGGCGTTTATTTTTCAGATGAAGATTTGAACCCGCCATTAAATGAGGCAGGTTCCGATTCAGGATTCCCTGTAGATCATTTAGTGCCTCGTGGCTGTAACTAATCTGTTGCACACATGTAATGGATTTTGTCTGTTTTATACATAACAGATTTTGATTATAATGGACAAAATTCACTAGTCCACCTGAATCCAGTATATGCGACTTTTACTGTATATAGCAACTAATTTTTGTTTTGTTTTGTTTTTTGTCGGGGTTGCCATAGCAAATCTGATATGTATCTGCATCAGACACGTTTTACACTAAACACCCTTATTGACACAACTCCACATTACATGGAGAATAGACGGATGGTCTTGAACTAGGAACCTTCTTTTGGAAGCAACTGCACAAGCCACTTGGCCAACACACTGCCCAGCAAATCCTCAGTACTGCATATACATACTCTAAATTTAAAATGTTTATATAAACCTAGTTCAAATGTAGATTAATTTATAAATGCCACTAATGAGGTATGTTTTAAAATTAGATTTAAATGTTTCAACAGGACTCCAACCAAATTTATACTCAACAAAAACAAATGCAACACTTTTGTTTTCATTATTGCTTTTAAATGCAGTGACGCAAAAGATCTAAGATTTCGTCTATGCACAAAAAAGGCTTAGTTCTTTCAAATTTCTTAAAATCTGTAGGAGTGAGTGCTTCACCTTTGCCAAGATAATCCATCCACCTGGTAGGTATGGGAAATCAAGATGGTGATGAAACATCACGCTTATTGCACCAGAAGGCACTGGGCACCGTACCAGTGGCTTCCAGTGGATTGTTTGCTGCTGTGACGCTCTTACGAATTTTACACGGTTGTATACGTTTCTTTTACTTCTGTTTAGCACTCTTCTGGTTGTTAAGTGTATCTACTCTGAATCTTATTTAACTACAGCCCTGTTGTGAATCGCTAGCGGTTAGCTTTCCCTAGTGGTTACCTTTCGCTAGCTAGGTTGACTGTTACTTTTATAGCTGTTTTTTACGTGTTTAATACTTATTTTATTTTTTCAGTGTAACTGCTGTGAATTTTAGGTCATTACTTTACTCCTGTGTAAATCTTAGGAATGGATAGCATTTTCGCTAGCGGTTAGCTTTCATTAGCTATTTCGACCCCCCCATTTCTTTAATACTTCTGTTTGATTTTTAGTGTAACTGTTGTGAATTTTAGCTTAGCACTTTACTCTTGAGTTAATCTTAGGAGTGGTTTACTCGTAGGAGGGTTTTTTTTTACTGTTCCTACGAGTCTAATACTTCTATTTTTTCAGTGTAACTGCTGTGAATTTTAACTAATTTATTTACTTCTGTGTGAATCCTGTGCGAGCCTTAGGAGTGGTTAGCTTATTCATTATTGTTTAGCTTGTGCTTTTTTGGCTATACTCTTGAATTTCCTAGTGCATAAAGTACACTACTTTACACCCTCTGTAAATCCTGCATGATGTTGGAAGATAGGGTGGCTCTTTTAGAGAGCGTTGTCCGTAAGTTAGAACAGCTTCTTAGGTCAGTGGAGTTAGATGTTATGGGCACTCCAGATGAAGTTATTGCTGGGCTAGCTAGCATGCCCATTAGCATCAGCCTAGAAATGCCGGCTGTGGAGGACAGCTTTTGGATTGTGGCGAGGCAGAGGAAGCCCCGTAGGGCTTGGTGCCCGGTTGTGGTACCCCGATCACACTCGCCACTGCGAACTGTGAATCGGTTCTCCTCCTTGGATTTGCCTGATGTGAATTCTCTGAGCCCACGAGTGACTTCCACTCCTGTCTCCAGGCCAAAACGCCGGACTTTAGCGATAGGGGATTCTATCACCCACAAAGTCAGGTTGCAGATGCCGGCTGACGTTAAATGTATTCCTGGGGCCAGAGCTCCAGATACTGCATCCCATCTTAGGGTGCTGACACTGCAGAAGGGAAGACAGACTAATGAACATGACATGACATGGTTTATGTATTGTGTTGTAACAGAGCAGGCTGACATTGTTATATAGGTGGGTGGTGTAATTTTGTAAACAGCAAGGCTTTAGCTTTATTGATAACTGGCCTTCATTCTGGGGCCGCCGTGACTTGCTGATGCCGGACGGCCTCCACCCTACTGGGGAAGGCGCCGCCATCTTGTCTGCGAACATAGATAGAGCTCTACAGGGAGGGTAACATTAGGAATTTACAGCAGGCCAGGGAGTAGGTGATTAGAGACCCTGCAAGGCTTATGACAAATATGGATGTGGAATCCATTAGCTTAGTGGGGAAATTAGTACAGAAAATCCACTATGGTGGCAGTGCAGTTTTATCAGCCAGGGAGGGAAATTCAACAAGTTGAGACTGTGGCCTGCTTCCGTAAATGTGTCCATAAAAATCATAGAGGGATATGCTTTCCAAACTTAATAACCATTAGTACATTGGATGATGTTGAAATTGAGGATGGCCCAAAGTTGTTCCAGCAATATCAAAGATTTCGTGTCTGCTACCTATAACTCACATGGAATGTCTCAAACCTAAACCTACTTCTAGGCATCTTATATATGCTACTCTGGAACCACCCCTAAACCCAGACAGACCAACTGTCAACACCACTGAGGTCCTTAGTCTGGTTCTCATTAATCTAAGATCACTATCCTCAAAATCATTGTTGATTAATGATCTAAATATTGATCATCACTTAGATATGATTGGGTTATGTGAAACCTGGCTTAAGCCTACAGCTGTCCTCCTCTTAAATGAGGCCTGCCCACCAGCATATACATTTAGTCACATCCCTCATGATGCGAAGCAAGGGTGTTGCGCTTATATGTAAAACTAAGTTTAGCTTATTAGCTGTTGGAGGTCAAAAATATAACTCGTTTGAGCATCTGATTCTCCGCTCTGCTCAGGATAGTATGCATTGCCAAAGTCTACTTTGTCACTGTATATAGGCCTCCTGGCCCATATTCTGAATTCTTAGATGAATTTGGTGCATTCATCTCTAACTGGTCTCTAATTGGTGATTTTAATGTTCGTATAAAAGTAAGTAAGTTTACAGTTTCGCTGCCGTGTTTAGTGGAATGACAACCTTATACGAGGTCTGTTAGAAAAGTATCGTACCTTTTTATTTTTTTCAAAAACTATATGGATTTGATTCATATGTTTTTATGTCAGCCAAGCTTGAACCTTCGTGCGCATGCGTGAGTTTTTCCACTCCTGTCGGTTGCGTCATTCGCCTGTGGGCAGGCTTTGAGTGAGCACTGCTCCACCCCTCTCATCGTTTCATTGCGAGGAAATGGCGGCATGATTTGAGCTTTTTTTCCATCAGAATTTTTTCAGAAACTGTTAGAGACAGGCAGCTGGAAACCATTTGAAAAATTTATCTGGCTTTCGGTGAAAATTTTACGGGCTTCACAGAGAATAAGGAGTGTTACTACAGCTTTAAGGACGGCCCACAATGGCGCACGGCGCACCGCACTCCGAGCCGCCATCGAGAGGCAGAAACCACCACATCATTTCTAAACGGATCGCTGTGTGGAGCCGGGACCGTCGTGTGCAATTTCTCTGGTTTTCACAAGAGCTGGACATCAGCCATTTTCTGGCAGATTTCACTTTTAACAAGAGATTTTGTCATGGAAAGCCACGCGGAGGCTTCGCGCTTCACGACCGATTCGCTGATGAAGCGAGACAAAGGAACACCTCCGTTTCGGAGTGTTAGAGGACAAGTTGGGACATGCCTATCTCGGCTTTCAGTGCTTACGAGTCGAGTGAGTATAAGAGAAATTGTGGAGAGCTGGGCTTGTCCCAACTTCACTGGGTGAGATCTGGAAGACCGGTGTAAGTCAACAAACTGCTGCCGAGATTTACTAGCCTCAACAGCACGCTCCAAAGTTTGTTGGGCCGCAGGTCCAAATACCTGGCCTGGAAGAACCGGCAGCGAACGGAGTGTGCCTCTGCAGGATTCGGACAGGGGGGACTGCGCAGGCCACACCTGACGTCTAGTGATGGTAAGGGTTGACATCAGTCTGCCAAGCTCTCTGGAGGGCAAGGGCTAAATGGGACAGTGAGTTGCCTAGGCGACCGATGCGAGCAGCTATGTCATAGTTTTTGGTGAGGAGGTCATCAGTGACCCTACACTGAGGTCATGGGCAGCGGGCATCCGACCGAGCAGCATCAGCTGGAGCCGCAACCAGGTTCGCAATAAAGCTGTCAACGGCGGGCATACGGTTCAGACCATACTGCGCCGAATCACACATAGAGCTAAGGGCTCTGCAGTCTTGCGATAGATGGGGCAATGATTTGGGGTCCGCCCAGCATCGGTGGAGCTCCTTGATATATGGTTGTGAAACTGGAACGTTGAACTCAGGCTTCTGAGTGACTTTGACAAAGGCACTTGAGGCAGTGGTTTCCGCATGGAGATTGTCGATCCCAAGCCTGGATAAAGCCAACTGAACAGCTTGCTTTACAAAGGATAGCCCAGGTCCGGTTTGCGGCAGGGACTCTGCCTCAGAGGTGTGAGAGCCCACTAATGAATGGCTTGGAGAAAGACCCCTCTCATCCTCATCCTCCACACAGTTTATATCACTTCTCATGTACAAGGAATCAGTCGCAGCAATAGACACGACATCTTCCTCCTGCTGAGTAACTACATTGGTCTGATCAGCCTCATTAGGGACAACAGGAACTGTCACTGCATCCCTAGGCTGTAGATTCAGAAGCAAGGACTTAGTCTGATCAAACTCAGAAGTCAACGTTTCGACCTTTTCAGCCAAAGCATGGTCATGAGTAGCCTTCTTAGCAGAAGGGGCTCCTGCATGTAGGCGTTTACGGCGCTTTGGTTCCTTCCTGGGGCTGGAGGCCAAAGTCGCACTAGAGATTCCACTTTCCAATGCCGCAAGTCTAGCAGATCTCTCTAGCAGTGGCATGCTGGCACAATTAAGGCAGGCATCGCCAGTCAGGGCTTCCCTCAGGTGTCCGATCCCAAGACACGAGGGGCAAAACATATGTCCATCATCTGGGCTCAAGGGAGCCAAACAGGTAGTACAGCCATGCAACAAAGGCCCTGTCAACATTGCGGACTGCGTGCAGATGACTAATGCAAGCCCTGACTGTTACAGATGGAAAGACAAAGCATGAATCACACGCAGTGTAAATAGTAACACGAAGCATGGAGCGTGACGCACTCACAGCCGTCGACTTGACACGAGGCACGGAGCGTGACGCACTCACAGCCGTCGACTTGACACGAGGCACGGAGCGTGACGCACTCACAGCCGTCGACTTGACACGAGGCACGGAGCGTGACGCACTCACAGCCGTCGACTTGACACGAGGCACGGAGCGTGACGCACTCACAGCCGTCGACTTGACACGAGGCACGGAGCGTGACGCACTCACAGCCGTCGACTTGACACGAGGCACGGAGCGTGACGCACTCACAGCCGTCAACTTGACACGAGGCACGGAGCGTGATGCACTCACAGCCGTCGACTTGACACGAGGCACGGAGCGTGATGCACTCACAGCCGTCGACTTGACACGAGGCACGGAGCGTGATGCACTCACAGCCGTCGACTTGACACGAGGCACGGAGCGTGATGCACTCACTGCCGCAGACTCGACGCGAGGCACGGAGCGTGAAGCACTCCAGCTGCAGACTCGACACGAGGCATGGAGCGTGAAGCACTCCAGCTGCAGACTCGACACGAGGCATGGTGCGTGAAGCACTTCAGCCGCAGACTTGGCACGAGGCACTGAGCGTGAAACACTCACAGCCAAAGTAATTACACGATGCACACAGCCGAAAAACTCACAGCCCAAGTGCTAAGTCACGTAGAGCAACGACGACAACAATAGCTGCTAGCGGAGCTGTTAAACTTAGCAAAATGGCGGCAGCACAGACGAAGTACTTCAAGGAGTGGAAAACACTCACGGCAAGCCCAACACAGTACACTATACTGGTTCTTATACACACACTACCACGTAGTTAACGGGGTTAGTGACACAACTAAACAAATAGCCAGCTTTCATCGAAACAACACAGCAGGGGGGAAAATCGAGGCTCCGCTGACAGCAGACAGCAACAGATTCACCTGCAGCAGCTGTAGCAGACGGGACACCGGTCCCTTATCAGCCCAGCTACACCAGGCGCTGCAACTTAACAACTTGATGAACAACCTCAGGCACACAACCATGATCTGATGGAGCCAAGTGTGCAAAGTGCCGGTGTCAAAACCATGACCTGATGTAACCAAGTAAGCAAAGTGCCGGTGTCACAGACACTTCATCAGACACGGCAAGGAATTCAAGTATTTTCAGACATTGTTTTCCAAGGAGGCTTTATGTGGATATACCTTTTAGCTTGACTGTGATGTTGAAACAAACAGGGAAGACTTGATATTTACTCGGTGTCTGAATGGTTCAATATTTTAAAGTCTATTCACATGAAGATGCAGCTTTCAGTCAATCAATGCACAGCATTAATGGACGCACTTCAACTAAGAGTAAATTACAAGAAACGTGTGACAACAATCGCGGGACATACGAGTCATATGCTGGCATACATTGAAAATTTTCAACATGCCCAAAATTTTTCAAGGTGCTCAGCCTATTAGGACATATATAAGCATGCTTCAACGTGCTCTTAACATATATATATATATATATATACATATATATATATATATATATATATATATACATATACATATACACACACACACACACGAGGGCTGTCCATAAAGTATAGGTCCTTTTTATTTTTTTCAAAAACTATATGGATTTCATTCATATGTTTTTACATCGGACATGCTTGAACCCTCGTGTGCATGCGTGAGTTTTTCCATGCCTGTCGGTGACGTCATTCGCCTGTGAGCACTCCTTGTGGGAGGAGTCATCCAACCCCTCGTCGGAATTCCTTTGTCTGAGAAGTTGCTGAGAGACTGGCGCTTTGTTTGATCAAAATTTTTTCTAAGCCTGTGAGACACATCGAAGTGGACACGGTTCGAAAAATTAAGCTGGTTTTCGGTGAAGGTTTTAATGGCTGATGAGAGATTTTGAGGTGATACTGTTGCTTTAAGGACTTCCCACGGAGCGAGACGTCGTGCAGCACTCCCAGGCGCCGTCGTCAGCCTGTTTCAAGCTGAAAACCTCCACATTTCAGGCTCTATTGATCCAGGACGTCGTGAGAGAACAGAGAAGTTTCACAAGAAGTCGGTTTCAGCATTTTATCCGGATATTCCACTGTTAAAGATTTTTTTAATGAAAGACATGCGGGCGGATTGCAGCGTCGGTTCGCAGCCGCCGCGACGCTCCGCCACAGGAAAAACACCTCTGTTGGAAGCCTTAAGGACAAGTTGGAACATGTCCAGCTGTTAAACAATTTCTCATATACTCACTCCACTGAAAGCCATCAAAAGCCGCCTGGATTTTACAAATGGTTATCAACACGGAGGTGTTTTTCCTGTGCCGCCGCACCGCGCCAGCTGCGTCCTGACGCGCAGACCCGTCCGCACGTCTTTCATTAAAAAAATCTCCTTTAACAGTGGAATATCCGGATAAAATGCTGAAACCGACTTCTTCTGAAACTTCTCTGTTCTCTCACGACGTCCTGGATCAATAGAGCCTGAAATGTGGAGGTTTTCAGCTTGAAACAGGCTGACGACGGCGCCTGGGAGTGCTGCACGACATCTCGCTCCGTAGGAAGTCCTTAAAGCAACAGTATCACCTCAAAATCTCTCATCAGCCGTTAACATTTTCACCGAAAACCAGCTTAATTTTTCGAACCGTGTCCACTTCGATGTGTCTCACAGGTTTAGAAAAAATTTTGATCAAACAAAGCACCAGTCTCTCAGCAACTTCTCAGACAAAGGAATTCCGACGAGGGGCTGGACGACTCCTCCCACAAGGAGTGCTCACAGGCGAATGACATCACCGACAGGCGTGGAAAAACTCACGCAAGCGCACGAGGGTTCAAGCATGTCTGACGTAAAAACATATGAATGAAATCCATATAGTTTTGAAAAAAAAATAAAAAGGACCTATACTTTATGGACAGCCATCGTATATATATATATATATATATATATATAAAAACTTACCCATAACTTACTAGACGTACACCCACGTATGGTCGGCATACACTGGTTACATCGTCAAAGGGTGACATGGTCTTTAATCAATTTGTGATTCATTACGACTTTCGGTTTGCATACAGACGACCAACATTTCCAGCAGTTATGTGCGTTGTGGTCACAGCAATACATTCTCATTCAGACAATGCAGGTTCAAATCCTGATGTAACATTTATTTGTTGTTTTGCAGCGTTTACTTTAAACTCTAATGCATACTTCTCTGACAGAATGTTCATTACAAATGCATGTTTGTTTTGACATTTGTGGTTTGGTATGTTAAAGCATAAATCATGTAAATAGCAATAATAAGAACAGCCTGGGCATAACGGCTGGTAACAATAACCACTGTGTTTTAATTTGGAGATTTAAAACACGGACTCACTCACTCATCTACATTTTCGCTGGCCTACACTGTTGCCAGCAAAGGGAGAACACAAGACATTAACTGGATCAAATGCTACATTAGATCGACTAAAAGCAGCAGCGATGTGAAAACTAACGAATCGTTTAACACTTTAGTGAGTTTAGCGCGTGAAGGCAGCATTATTACTGTGGAATAATGTGTTCTAAAGGTCGACTGCAAAGGCTCAACATCAAATACATACGAAGTTGCTTAGCAACCACTTTTTCTAAATTAAATCAAAACACACTAAGATATCAATATGAGAGCTTGATCAACTAATAGCACTGAATAATAAATTGTATACAACTAAAAAACGATTCCAACTAATTGAGAAAAAAGAAATGCAAAACTACTTGCAAACCTGGAATGTAACCTCGAAGCGTAAAAATTATAGTCACAATGGAATTAAGGACATAAATAAGGGGAAAAGGTCAGTTTACAAGGCTAACATCTTCGAATCAGTTTGCTATCCGCTGCTGAAGTCTTCTTCTTCTTCTTTTCTGAGGTTTATCGGCAGTCAGCATCCAAACTGTTGCAATGCTGCCATCCTTTGGACTAGTCCATTAGTGCGTTATGCCCTTTAAAAGTCGAGTATCTGTTAGGAATTAAAAAACAAAAAAAGCAAAAATAAATAAATAAATAAATTTTATGTATTTATTTATTATTGATTAATTATTATCAATCAATCAATCAATTTTTTATATAGCGCCAAATCACAACAAACAGTTGCCCCAAGGCGCTTTATATTTTAAGGCAAGGCCATACAATAATTATGTAAAACCCCAACGGTCAAAACGACCCCCTGTGAGCAAGCACTTGGCTACAGTGGGAAGGAAAAACTCCCTTTTAACAGGAAGAAACCTCCAGCAGAACCAGGCTCAGGGAGGGGCAGTCTTCTGCTGGGACTGGTTGGGGCTGAGGGAGAGAACCAGGAAAAAGACATGCTGTGGAGGGGAGCAGAGATCGATCACTAATGATTAAATGCAGAGTGGTGCATACAGAGCAAAAAGAGAAAGAAACAGTGCATCATGGGAACCCCCAGCAGTCTACGTCTATAGCAGCATAACTAAGGGATGGTTCAGGGTCACCTGATCCAGCCCTAACTATAAGCTTTAGCAAAAAGGAAAGTTTTAAGCCTAATCTTAAAAGTAGAGAGGGTGTCTGTCTCCCTGATCTGAATTGGGAGCTGGTTCCACAGGAGATTATAAAATTTAAAAAATATATTGATTGTCCCAGAGTGTCTGAGAAAGATAAATAATGCCATAACTGTGTCCAAGTGTCTTGCCTTGGGTCCAGACTCTTGTTTTTTGCTTCTTTTTTTTGCCATCTCTGCATTACTTCAAATTTTATTTTAGATCTGGTTTTCCCTTTTCCGGTTGAAATCCTCTCGATGATCTCTCATCAGCTTTCTCATTTCCCTACATGCGCTGGAATCCACCACTGTGCAGTGGATGATTCTTTGCATTTCTATGTGGTGTGTTTCTCTGGGCGTGATCCACAATGTGGGTCTCAGTGTTGAGGAACCCAGTAGCTGGAGAAGGATGAGGAGACACCCACATTTTACATGGCTGAAGCAGACAGAGTGGATACTTGTGAGAGGTGGATATGGAGTGGTTGCATGCCTGGGTGGTTGCCATCTAGTACCTAAGGCTGTTCTGTGGTATGGTGGATGAGGCATCACACAGCACTGGTCACATCCACAGCAATGGTCACAAAAAAAAAGACAATGGTCCATAAGTCTTTTAACCCATAGAATGTATTCTGAATAGAAATATACCAAGCACAATTCATTTGGACACATGGTAGCATAAAAGATAGGCCTCATGGTTTAAAAAGAAAAAAAAAAACATCATATCTTTATTCTAAACACTAATATTTCAGCAGCCAAATTTTGCTTGAATTTGTTTTGTTTGGTGTAGTTTTTTTTTTTTTTTTTCTCTTTGTTGATTACCTACTTGGAACCCCCAGAGTGACATTCAGATGGGTGTGGAGTGCTCACCCTTGAACAATTTCTGTAAAACCTAAAAATCCAATATGGCCACCAGCGCAATATGAATATCTGCTAAATATGCTAATCTAGAGGTCACCGACACATCACTTCTGGCGATGTGGCCAATCTGAAGGCAAAGATTTGTACTTCTAGGACTGACTGCTCGGTGAAGGCACTCTCGGGTTGCTGTTCTACTGAAGTCAGCTTTTTGTCTCTAACTTGCTTCTATCAACCAGCTAACAGCTCTCATTACCTGGACCAATGAGATTTATACACCAAGCTGAGCTGAAATAAACCATTGTACATTAAACTGACTTTATTAGTTATGCCTATATTGCTAACTGCATGTAACTGGGCACTGAAAAAAGCAGAGACCCCGCCATCTTGGAAAGAAGCCATTATTTCCCTCATACATAAAGAGGGGAAAGATAAACTCGAGTGCGGATCATACAGACCAATTTCGATACTCAATGTTGATTACCGCATATACACATCGATAATGGCCCGGAAGAATGGAAAAAATGCTGCCCACCCTAATTCACAATGATCAGACAGGTTTTATACACGCACGACTCACACAAAACATAAGACGCACCCTGCACATTATGGACCACATTAAACAACATAAGATAAAGGCCTTAATCCTAACTCTAGATGCAGAAAAAGCCTTTGACTCTGTCAGCTGGCAATACCTCTTTAAGGTCCTAATTAAATTTGGTTTTAATGAAATGATGGTAAACACCATCAAAGCTATTTATAACAATCCTACGGCAAGAATTAAAATAAATGGCTACCTATCCAAACCACTCACCTTAGAGAGAGGAGTGAGGCAGGGATGTGCCTGGTCTCCACTCCTTTTTGCCCTATTCCTAGAACCGCTAGCCCAACACATTAGACAGAATGTTAAAATTAAGGGAATTTATATTAACAAAACTGAACATAAAATAGCATGCTATGCAGATGATGTCCTCCTGTATCTTAAAAACCCTGAGACATCCTTGCCAGAGGCTTTGACTTTCTTAAATAACTTAGGTTCTATGTCAGGGTATAAACTAAATGTCAATAAAACTGAAACTCTAGCATACAACTTCAGTCCATGTGAAAAATTAAAAGAAAAATACCCTCTAAGATGGAAAACAGAATCCTTTAAATACCTGGGAGGAAACCTACCTAACGATTTGACAAAACTTTATGAGAAAAATTATGAACCTCTGCTTTGTAAGATTAAGGAGGATCTTAGGAGGTGGAATCTTATACCCATTCTGAGTCTGAGCGCAATTGAAACAATAAAAATTAATATATTACCAAGGTTCTTTTACCTATTTCAAACGTTACCAATCTTAATTACAAGAAAACAAACTGGAGTGTTGGGAAAGTGTCGGTACACGGACCCACAACAGGGGGCACAAAGGAACGGACAATGGAGTAGGTCAAATAACAACACTTTACTGTTGTGAATGTGCACAACAAATACAACAGATTACAACAATAGATCAGAATCAATTCACAAAGGTGTCGTGTGGGCAGGCTCGAAGATAGGAGACACTTGTCCAAAGCAGAACCGGAACCACACGATTTCCTCCGCCACCAGACCCCGGGAATACTGGAGCCGCCAAGTCCCGAACTCCCAGGTGGCCACTGCCTCCGCGTGTCGGACCTGGTACTGCTGGCGAGGAACAAAAACACAATTAAAGGTGGGCGCGTTTGCACCCAGTAATCCGCATGGCAGGAAAGCTACCTCCACCTCTCGTTGGAAAAAAGGTCTGTTATCACTCACAAAATCACAAAAGGTTACTGTCAAGCAGTCAGCTGAGAATATTACCTTCCAGGTAGAACGATATCTCGGCAAAGAGGTGGAGACGTCGTCCTGCTGATGTACCCCTGCTGATTGGTAACAGCTGTTGCAGGTGATGCGTGACAGCTGTCACCCTAGCTGCTCCTGTGAGGCGGCTGCGCCCTCTGGTGCCTGGAGCCCGCACTCCAGGCAGGGCGCCCTCTGGTGGTGGGCCAGCAGTACCTCCTCTTCTGGCGGCCCACACAACAGGACCCCCCCCTCAACGGGCGCCTCCTGGCGCCCGACCAGGCTTGTCCGGGTGGCGGCGGTAGAAATCGGCCAGGAGGGCCGGGTCTAGGATGAAGCTCCTCTTCACCCAGGAGCGTTCTTCGGGGCCGTACCCCTCCCAGTCCACCAAATACTGGAAGCCCCGGCCCATCCTACGGACATCCAAAAGCCGGCGTACAGTCCAAGCCGGCTCGCCATCGATGATCCGGGCAGGAGGCGGCGCCGGACCCGGAGTACAGAGGGGTGAGGAGTGATGAGGTTTAATCCGGGACACATGAAACACAGGATGGATCCGCAGTGAGGCCGGCAGCCGAAGCATCACTGCGGCTGGACTGAGGACCTTCAGGATCTTGAATGGGCCGATGTAACGGTCCTGTAACTTGGGGGAGTCCACTTGGAGGGGGATGTCCTTTGTGGATAACCACACCTCCTGCCCAGGCCGATACGCAGGGGCCGGGGTCCGCCGACGGTCTGCATGGGCTTTTGCCCTCGTCCGGGCCTTTAGCAAAGCAGAACGGGCGGCACGCCACACCCGACGACACTTCCGCAGGTGGGCCTGGACCGAGGGCACACCAACCTCTCCCTCAACCACCGGAAACAACGGGGGCTGATACCCCAGACATACCTCAAAAGGGGAGAGGCTGGTGGCTGAAGACACCTGGCTGTTATGGGCATACTCGATCCAGGCCAAATGGGTACTCCAGGCCGCCGGGTGTGTGGCAGTCACGCAGCGCAAGGCCTGCTCCACCTCCTGGTTTACCCGTTCTGCTTGCCCGTTGGTCTGAGGGTGGTACCAGGACGAGAGACTCACCGTGGCCCCCAGTTCCCGGCAGAAGCTCCTCCAGACTTGCGAGGAGAACTGGGGACCGCGATCGGAGACGATGTCTGTTGGAATCCCATGCAGCCGGACGACGTGGTGGACCAGGAGGTCCGCTGTCTCCTGGGCTGTTGGGAGCTTCGGGAGGGCCACGAAGTGGGCCGCCTTGGAGAATCGGTCCACTATCGTGAGGATGGTGGTGTTACCCTGGGACGGCGGGAGGCCCGTGACAAAATCCAGGCCGATGTGGGACCAGGGGCGATGAGGCACGGGCAGCGGCTGGAGTAACCTGATGCCCGGCGATGGTCAGCCTTGCCCCTGGCGCAGGTGGTGCAGGCCTGGATATAATCCCGGACGTCGGCCTCTAGGGACGCCCACCAGAAGCGCTGCCGGACAACTGCCACGGTTCTTCGCACCCCTGGATGACAGGAGAGCTTGGAGCCGTGACAGAAGTCCAGGACTGCAGCCCTAGCTTCTGGTGGGACGTATAGTTTGTTCTTCGGCCCAGTTCCGGGGTCCGGGCTTCGTACCAGGGCCTCCCGGACGGTTCTCTCTACGTCCCAGGTGAGGGTGGCCACGATAGTGGACTCCGGGATGATGGGTTCCGGTGGATCCGACAACTCCGCATTGACTTCATCTTCATGTACCCGGGACAAGGCATCCGATCTCTGGTTCTTGGTCCCGGGACGGTAGGTGATCCGGAAGTCAAAACGGCCGAAGAACAGTGACCAGCGGGCTTGCCTGGGGTTCAGCCGCTTGGCGGTCCTGATATACTCCAGGTTCCGGTGGTCAGTGAAAACCGTGAATGGCACGGACGTTCCCTCCAACAGATGTCTCCACTCTTCAAGAGCCTCTTTCACCGCAAGGAGTTCTCGATTGCCGACGTCATAGTTCCGTTCGGCCGGGGTCAACCTGCGGGAAAAATAGGCACACGGGTGAAGGACCTTATCAGTCTTCCCGCTCTGGGAAAGCACGGCTCCTATCCCTGAGTCCGAGGCGTCCACTTCAACCACTAACTGGCGACTAGGATCGGGCTGCACCAGAACGGGTGCAGACGAGAAGCGCCGTTTCAACTCCTTGAACGCGGCATCGCAACGATCCGACCAGGTGAAGGGGACTTTTGGTGAGGTCAGGGCTGTCAGGGGGCTAACTACCTGACTGTAGCCCTTAATGAACCTCCTGTAGAAATTTGCAAAGCCGAGGAACTGTTGCAGCTTCCTACGGCTAGTGGGTTGGGGCCAGTCTCTCACCGCCGCAACCTTGGCCGGATCAGGAGCGACGAAGTTGGGGGAGATGATAAACCCCAGGAAGGACAAAGATGTGCGGTGAAACTCACACTTCTCGCCCTTCACAAACAGCCGGTTCTCCAACAACCGCTGCAGGACCTGACGTACATGACGGACATGAGTCTCAGGATCCGGAGAAAAGATGAGTATATCGTCTAGATATACGAAGACGAATCGGTGCAGGAAATCCCGCAAGACATCATTAACCAATGCTTGGAACGTCGCGGGGGCGTTTGTGAGGCCGAACGGCATGACCAGGTACTCAAAGTGACCTAATGGGGTGTTGAATGCCGTCTTCCATTCGTCTCCCTTCCGGATCCGAACCAGGTGATACGCATTTCTAAGATCCAGCTTAGTAAAGATTTTGGCTCCATGCAGGGGGGTGAACACGGAATCTAATAATGGCAATGGGTATCAGTTGCGAACCGTAATCTCATTCAGCCCCCTGTAATCAATACATGGACGAAGTCCGCCATCTTTCTTGCCCACAAAAAAGAAACCTGCCCCCATCGGGGAGGTGGAGTTCCGGATCAGCCCGGCAGCTAATGAGTCCCGGATGTAGGGCTCCATTGATTCACGCTCAGGTCGTGAGAGGTTGTACAGCCTGCTGGACGGGAACTCAGCGCCTGGAACCAAATCAATGGCACAATCGTACGGACGGTGCGGGGGAAGGGTGAGTGCCAGATCCTTGCTGAAGACATCCAGCAAGATCGTGGTACTCAACCGGCACTGCCGTCAGATTGGGAGGGACTTTGACCTCCTCCTTAGCCTGGGAACCGGGAGGAACCGAGGATCCTAAACACACCCGATGGCAGGTTTCGCTCCACTGAACCACCACCCCAGACGGCCAATCGATCCGGGGATTGTGCTTTAACATCCATGGGATGCCCAAAATCACACGGGAGGTAGAAGAAGTTACAAAAAACTCAATCTCCTCCCGGTGGTTTCCAGACACACCAGAGTTACTGGTTGTGTCTTGTGTGTGAGTAAAGGGAGGAGGGTGCCATCTAGTGCCCGCACCTGCAATGGCGAAGGAAGCGCCACCAGAGGGAGCCCTACCTCCTTTGCCCATCTGCTGTCTAGCAGATTCCCTTCTGACCCCGTGTCCACCAGTGCTCGGGCTTGAAGGGTTAAATCCCCGCTCAGGATTGTGACTGGGAGTCGTGTGGCAATTTGTGTGTGTCTCACTTGAATGTCTTGACCCCCCCTTAGCCCAGTCTCTAAGGGTGAGTGTTGACGTTTTGGCCGTTTGGGGCAGTCTCTCTGTGTGTGCTCTGTTGAGCTGCAGAGAAAACACTCTCCACGGATCAGCCTCCCCATTTTGGCCCTGTGCGTTTCCCTAACAACGTCACCAGGGGGAGCTGTTGCCCTACAAAGCGCTGCGGCTGTGGAGCGTGGGGAGGGCGGCCCCTTTTCGAACCCGGAAGGGAGAGGGGCAGCGCGTATCCGGTCACGTCCTTCGCCTCGCTCCCGACGGCGTTCCTCTAACCGATTGTCTAATCGTATAACGAGATCAATAAGCCCGTCTAAATCCCGCGGTTCGTCCTTGGTCACCAGGAGCTCCTTCAGGACCAATGACAGTCCGTTTACGAAGGCGGCGCGGAGGGCAGTGTTATTCCAGCCGGACCTCGCAGCCGCGATGCGGAAGTCGACTGCATAAACAGCTGCGCTCCGGCGCCCCTGTCTCATTGACAGCAGCACGGCTGAAGCGGTCTCTCCTCTATTTGGGTGATCGAACACTGTTCTGAACTCCCTCACAAACCCATCATATATCAGAAGGAGCCGTGAATTTTGCTCTCAAAGCGCTGTAGCCCAAGCGCGTGCCTTGCCGCGAAGCAGATTAATGACATAAGCTATCTTACTAGCATCAGTCGCGTACATGACAGGACGTTGTGCGAAGACGAGCGAACACTGCATAAGAAAGTCCGCGCATGTCTCCACACAACCTCCGTACGGCTCTGGAGGGCTTATGTATGCTTCCGGGGAAGGTGGGAGGGGTCGTTGAACGACCTGTGGAACGTCACTGTTACGCACAGGGTCGACAGGAGGGAGAGCCGCAGCAGCGCCCTGAGGGCACGCTTCCACCTGCGCGGCGAGAGCCTCCACCCTGCCGTTAAGAAGGACGTTCTGCTCGGTCATTAAATCCAACCGAGCCGTGAAAGCGGTGAGGATCCGCTGCAACTCACCGATCATTCCTCCTGCGGACGCCTGTGCGCCCTGTTCTTCCATTGGCCGTTCAACAGCCGGTTGACGCCCCTCGGGATCCATGACGCTGGCCGAGATATCCTGTTGGGAAAGTGTCGGTACACGGACCCACAACAGGGGGCGCAAAGGAACGGAAAATGGAGTAGGTCAAATAACAACACTTTACTGTTGTGAATGTGCACAACAAATACAACAGATTACAACAATAGATCAGAATCAATTCACAAAGGTGTCGTGTGGGCAGGCTCGAAGATAGGAGACACCTGTCCAAAGCAGAACCGGAACCACACGATTTCCTCCGCCACCAGACCCCGGGAATACTGGAGCCGCCAAGTCCCGAACTCCCAGGTGGCCACTGCCTCCGCGTGTCGGACCTGGTACTGCTGGCGAGGAACAAAAACACAATTAAAGGTGGGCGCGTTTGCACCCAGTAATCCGCACGGCAGGAAAGCTACCTCCACCTCTCGTTGGAAAAAAGGTCTGTTATCACTCACAAAAATCACAAAAGGTTACTGTCAAGCAGTCAGCTGAGAATATTACCTTCCAGGTAGAACGATATCTCGGCAAAGAGGTGGAGACGTCGTCCTGCTGATGTACCCCTGCTGATTGGTAACAGCTGTTGCAGGTGATGCGTGACAGCTGTCACCCTAGCTGCTCCTGTGAGGCGGCTGCGCCCTCTGGTGCCTGGAGCCCGCACTCCAGGCAGGGCGCCCTCTGGTGGTGGGCCAGCAGTACCTCCTCTTCTGGCGGCCCACACAACACTGGACAATGGGATAAAATAATATCAAGATTTATATGGCAAGGGAAAAAACCCCAGAACCCAATATAAAACGTTACAGCTACCTAAACAGAAGGGGGGATGGGGCCTACCATGCTTGGAAAAATATTATGTCTCAGCACAAATGAGAGCGTTGCTCTGATGGTGCAACCCCTCCTACAAGGCACAATGGAAAGATATTGCGTGCAGTCTGATACCTGACCTACATATACAGGCCGTACTACCGGATAAAAACTTACAACAATATATAGATAGACTCGAAAATCCATGGGTGAACTCCACTCTCAAAACATGGAAATCATTAATTAGAAAATATAAACTGAATGAGGAGGTTAGAATTTTAAGTTGGTGTGCTTTTGATTCGGATTTCATACCAAACAAATTTGATGATAGATTCAAAGCTTGGACTGAAAAAGGCATCACATCAATGTGCAGTATTATACAGAAGGATACTCTTATGAGTTTTCAAAGTCTAAAGGATAATTTCTCATTACAAAGACAAGATTTCTATAGATACCTCCAATTACGACATTATTATAATCAAAAAATAAAAAATAGGGATGGTAGAGAGGCCAGTAAACCATTTGTTCAATTATTTATTCATGCATACAAATCGAACATAGAGAGAGGGATTATCTCCCGACTGTATAAGAGTCTACAGAGCTTAGAAACTAACTCAACAAAATATATACAAGTTAAATGGGAAAGGGAAGGAAACATAACAATAACAGATAAAGAATGGGAAGATATTTGCACACTTCAATGGAAAATTACAAAATCCCATGCATGGAAGGAATTCTGTTGGAAAAATATAACCCGATACTGCATCACCCCAGTCATGAAGGTGCACCAAAACAATAATAATGCTCTCTGCTGGCGAGGCTGTGGATGTCAGACTGCGAATCACTATCATGTTTTTTGGGATTGTCCAAAAATACAAAATTACTGGAAAGATGTACATAATGCAATACAGGAAGTCCTCAATACATGGATACCATTCGACTTCAAAACCATGTACTTAGGACTTATCCCACCAAGACTGATGGCTAAAGATAAGTATCTGATAGGGGTGTTGCTGGCAGCAGGGAAAAAGGATTTAACTAAGAGATGGAGGCTGCAAACCGAACCTACACTTAATAATTGGATAGATGTGACAATGGAAATATACATTTTGGAAAAGGTTACCTTTTCTTTGAATCTAAAGATGGACATTTTTATGAAAAACTGGAAAGGATGGGTGCATTTTATTAGACCTCAAAGACCAGAATTCGTCACGATAGTGAACTAAGGGAACGGCAACCTCTCATCCATTACACAGGGTGTGTTTTTTTTTTGTTTGTTTGTTTGTTTGTCTTCAAGTCTTCAACAGTATCTCAATAACTAAGATAACTGAATGAAACTAAAATACTGCAGACACTCTTTTTAAAAGTATTTTATGTGTTTTTGACTGTTGTTTTATAACCCCTCTGGATGTAAATAGTTCAACTGAACATGTCCTGTTTCTCCCCCCCTTTTCTTCCTTTCACCCTCTACGGTGTTAAAACAAAAGGAAATGGACCAGCCATACGGCCGTTATAAACCTTTGGAAAAAAAAAAAATTCCATCCATCCATTTTTTCTTCGGGTCGCGGGGGCAGCAGCTCAAGCAAAGCCAACCAGACCTCCCGATCCACACACACCTCCTCCAGCTCCTCCGGGGGAACCCCAAGGCATTCCCAAGCTAGCCGAGAGATGTAGTCCCTCCAGCGTGTCCTGGGTCTTCCCCGGGGCCTCCTCCCAGTGGGACGTGCCCGGAACACCTCTCCAGCGAAGCGTCCAGGGGGCATCCGGAAAAGATGCCCGAGCCACCTCAACTGACTCCTTTCGACGTGGAGGAGCAGCGGCTCGACTCCGAGCTCCTCCCGAGTGACCGAGCTCCTCACCCTATCTCTAAGGGAGCGCCCAGCCACCCTGCGGAGGAAACTCATCTCGGCCGCTTGTACTCACGATCTCGTTCTTTCGGTCATGAGCCAAATCTCAAGACCATAGGTGAGGATCGGAACGTAGATCGATCGGTAAATTGAGAGCTTTGCCCCCCTACTCAGCTCTCTCTTCACCACGACGGTCCGATACAGCGACCGCATCACTGCAGATGCTGCACCGATCCGTCTATTGATCTCACGCTCCATCCGTCCCTCACTTGTGAACAAGACCCCGAGATACTTAAACTCCTCCACTTGAGGCAAGGACACTCCACCGACCTGAAGAGGGCAAAGCACCTTTTTCCGGTCAAGAACCATGGCCTCGGATTTGGAGGTGCTGATTTTCATCCCGGACGCTTCACACTCGGCTGCAAACCGCCCCAGTGCACGCTGAAGGTCCTGATTTATCGAAGCCAACAGAACCACATCGTCCACAAACAGCAGAGACGAGATTCTGTGGTTCCCAAACCAGACCCCCTCTACACCCTGGCTGCACCTAGAAATTCTGTCCATAAAAATAATGAACAGAACCGGTGACAAAAGGCAGCCCTGGCGGAGGCCAACGTGCACTGGAAACAGGTTTGACTTACTACCGGCAATGCGAACCAAGCTCCTGCTGCGGTCGTACAGGGACCGGATAGGCCTTAGCAAAGGACCCTGGACCCCGTACTCCCGGAGCACTCCCCACAGGGTGCCCAGAGGGACACAGTCGAATGCCTTCTCCAGATCCACAAAGCACATGTGGACTGGTTGGGCAAACTCCCATGAACCCTCGAGCACCCGATGGAGCGTGTAGAGCTGGTCCAGTGTGCCGCAACCAGGACGAAAACCACACTGCTCCTCCTGAATCCGAGGTTCGACCATCGGTCGAATTCTCCTCTCCAGTACTCTGGAATAGACCTTAGACCTTACCGGGGAGGCTGAGGAGTGTGATCCCCCTATAGTTGGAACACACCCTCCGGTCCCCCTTCTTAAACAGAGGGACCACCACCCCGGTCTGCCAATCCAGAGGCACTGTCCCCGATCACCACGCGATGTTGCAGAGGCGTGTCAGCCAAGACAGCCCCACAACATCCAGAGACTTAAGGTACTCAGGACGGATTTCATCCACCCCAGGAGCCTTGCCACCGAGGAGCTTTCTAACCATCACGGTGACTTCGGCCTGGGTAATGGATGAGTCTGCCTCCGAGTCCCCAGTCTCTGCTTCCTCTTCGGAAGACGTGATGATGGGATTGAGGAGATCCTCGAAGTACTCCTTCCACCGCCCGACAACATCCCCAGTCAGGGTCAACAGCTCCCCACCCGCACCATAAACAGTGCTGGTGGAGAGCTGCTTCCGCCTCCTGAGGCGTCAGACGGTTTGCCAGAATCTCTTCGAGGCCGACCGATAGTCCTCCTCCATAGCCTCCCCGAACTACTCCCAGACCCGAGTTTTTGCCTCTGCGACCGCACGGGCTGTGGCACGCTTGGCCTGCCGGCACCTGTCAGCTGCCTCTGGGGTCCCACCTACCAACAAAGATAAGTAGGACTCCTTCTTCAGCTTGATGGCATCCCTTACTTCCGGTGTCCACCACCGGGTTCAGGGATTGCCGCCGCGACACGCACCAGAGACCTTGCGACCACAGCTACGAGCAGCCGCATCGACAATGGAGGTGGAGAACATGGTCCACGCGGACTCCATGTCTCCAACCTCCCCCAGGATCTGGGAGAAGCTCTCCCGGAGGTGGGAGTTGAAGACCTCGCTGACAGAGGGTTACGCCAGTCATTCCCAGCAGACTCTCACGATACGTTTGGGCCTGCCAGGTCTTACCGGCTTCCTCCCCTCCCAGCGGATCCAACTAACCACCAGGTGGTGATCAGTCGACAGCTCTGCCCCTCTCTTCACTCGAGTGTCCGAGACACGTGGCCGAAGGTCAGATGATACAACTACAAAGTCGAACATCGACCTCCGGCTCAGGGTGTCCTGGTGCCACGTGCACTTATGGACACCCTTATGCTCGAACATGGTGTTCGTGATGGACAAACTGTGACTAGCACAGAAGTCCAACAACTGAACACCACTCGGGTTCAGATCGGGGAGATCGGGAAGACCATGCTTCCCGATCACCCCCCTCCAGGTCTCACTGTCGCCGCCCACGTGGGCGTTGAAATCCCCCAGGAGAACAATGGAGTCCCCAGTCGGAGCGCTATCTAGTACCCCACCCAGGGATTCCAGGAAGGTCGGGTACTCTGCACTGCTGCTCGGCCCGTAGGCCGAGACAACGGTGAGAGACCTGTCCCCGACCCGAAGGCGTAGGGACGCGACCCTCTCATTCACCGGAGTGAACTCCAACACTTGGCGACTGAGCTGGGGAGCAATAAGCAATGCGACCCCAGCTCTCCGCCTCTCCCCATGGGCAACGCCAGAAAAATGAAGCGTCCAGCCCCTCTCCAGGAGTTGGGTACCAGAGCCCAAGCTGTGCATGGAAGTGAGCCCGACTATCTCTAGTCGGTATCTCTCAACCTCCCGCACAAGCTCAGGCTCCTTCCCCCCTAGCGAGGTGAAATTCCACGTCCCAACAGCCAGGGGCTGTGAGCATGGACCGGGCCGCAGGGCACTCGCCCTCGACCGCCACCCAATCCTCTCTGCACCCGACCCCCATGGCCCCCTCTGCAGGTGGTGAACCCACAGGAGGGGGGGCCCACGTCACTCTTTCGGGCTGAGCCCGGCCGGGCCCCATGGGCTAAGGCCCAACCACCAGGCGCTCGCACGCGAGCCCCAACCCCAGGCCTGGCTCCAGGGTGGGACCCCGGCTCCGCCATACCGGGCGACGTCACGGTCCTTGATCTTTTACTGGTAATGGAAAAAAAAAAATTCCACTACAACTATAACATAACAGTTAAAAAAATGTGGTTGTATTTGTATTTGGATGTTTTATAACATGTATCTCCAAATAAAAAGATAATTTCAAAAAAATAAACTGACTTTATTGATGAGTCTGGCCCCTTTGAAAAGTGACCAAATTACATGTATTTGTAATTGAGCTTGGCGATGTATTCACGGACAAAAACATGGGTGAGCCATTCCTGTGTTTATTAATATAATACAGAGATAAACTGTGACTATTAATACTGCGATTTACTGCTTTTTATAAAGACAATTTTACAGATGATGGGATTTTTTATTTATTTACTTTTCGTGCATTTGTTTAGTGTTTGTGAACGCAGCTCCGTTAACGGTATAAATATATAATATAGAGATAACTGTGACTTCTAATGCTGCAATTTACTGCTTTTAATAAAGTTGATGACACTGTTCGGGGTTTTAATTTTTTTTATTTTTTTGTGTGTTTGTTTTGTGTTTGTGATCCTGGGAATTTACCCAGCAGCCCCTGCATGCTGGGTTATCTGTAGCCAACAGTGTAATCCGATGTGGCCGTGATGGTTAGCAGTAACGTCCGCTAAATTTTTTACACGTTTATCCGTTTGGCATTATAAAAGTTAACTTTTCAGTTAGCGGATTATCGAAGCTAACTTTTCAGTTAGCTGTGCCCACCACTGCACACAACATGGATTACTCGTATCATCTGCCATTGTTTCATTTCCCGTGCAATAGTTTCTTTTTTTGCGTGCAATTCTTGGTACTATATAAAATCAAGCCAGGTAAAAACTGCCATTTTTTCCTGTCAAGGTTTTCTCAATGGATTCTGGTACTTCAGACCACAGGCGTAGGAGGTGGGGTCTATATGGGGGGGCGACACCAAATTTGCCTGAATTTCAGAAACCCCCAGCGCATTTCTGAAATTCGCGGCTCCTAAAACCATTACAACACATTTTATATATTATATTTTTACACAATTATCCTTTATTGAATGAGTTTCATTCATGAAGTCAGTGGTGTGTGTAAGTGAAGAGTTAATGGTCCATGTCCTTGGACGACACAGGCACAGGCAGGAAACATACACCTGTTTATCAACCAAATGCCACGGACAAAATTACAAGAATAACCAAAACCACTCACTTATGGAAAGAAATATTGTCTCAATTGTTCCTCCGTTTGTGGGATTGCCAACATGCGCAGCTTTCCAGCATATTCCACCTGTTTCTTGATGAGACTAATTGAACTTCTATGCGTGCTGCCTCCTGACTTGCCCGGAATTAAAATAGCAACCACGCCTCCTTGACCCCCTGTCAGTTTTGTAGGTTTTCCCACCTACAAAGAATGGAGAGGTCTGTAATTTTTATCGTAGGTACACTTCAACTGTGTATGGAAGCCCAAGTGGCGCAAACGGGCTTCATAACTGAGAGACAGAATCTAAAAAAAAAAAAAAAAATCCAGAAAATCACATTGTATGACTTTTAAATAATTAATTTGCATTTTATTGCATAAAATAAGTATTTGACCCACTAGAAAAACAGAGCTTAACAATTGGTACTAAACATTTGTCTGCCATTACAGAGGTCAGACGTTTCCTGTAGTTCTTGACCAAGTTTTCACACACTGCAGATCTTTCACACATTCAGATCTTCTCCAGATCTTTCAGGTTTGGAGTTTCAGCTCCCTCCAAAGATTTTCTATTGAGTTCAGGTCTGGAGACTGGCCAGGCCACTCCAGGACCTTGAAATGCTTCTTACGGAGTCCCCTTCTTAGTTGCCCTGGCTGTGTGTTTGGGGTCATTGTCATGCTGTAAGATCCAGCCATGACCCATCTACAATGCTCTTACTGAGGGAAGGAGGTTGTTTGCCAAAATCTCTCAATACATGACCCCATCCATCCTCCCTTCAATACGGTGCAGTCATCCTGTCCCCTTTGCAGAAGAGCACCCCCAGAGTATGATGTTTCCACCCCCATGCTTCACGGTTGGGATGGTTTTCTTGGGGTTGTTCTCATCCTCTAAACATGGTAAGTGGAGCTGTTTCCAAAAAGCTCTATTCTGGTCTCATCTGACCACATGACCGTCTCCCATGCCTCCTCTGGATCATCCAGATGGTCACTGGTGAACGTCAAACGGGCCTGGACATGTGCTGGCTTGAGCAGGAGGACCTTGCTGCCCTGCAGGATTTTAAACCATGACAGCATCATGTGTTACTAATGTAATCTTTGTGACTGTGGTCCCAGCTCTCTTCTGGTCATCTGGTAGTTCCGAGCTTTCTCAGAATCATCCTTACCCCACAAAGTGAGATCTTGCATGGAATCCCAGACTGAGGGAGATTGACAGTCATCTTGTGTTTCTTCCATTTTCTAATAAATAATCATAACAGTTGTTGTCTTCTACCAAGCTGCTTGCCTGTTGTCCTGTAGTCCATCCCAGCCTTGTGCAGATCTACAGTTTTGTCCCTGGTGTCCTTAGACAGCTCTTTGGTCTTGGCTATGGTGGACAGGTTGGAGTGTGATTGATTGAGTGTGTGAACAGGTGTCTTTTATACAGGTAACAAGTTCAAACAGGTGCAATTAATACAGGTAAAGAGTGCAGAATAAGAGGGCTTCTTAAAGAAAAATTAACAGGTCTGTGTGAGCCAGAATTCTTGCTGGTTGGTAGGGGGTCAAATACTTATTTTATGCAATAAATTGCAAATTAATTATTTAAAAATCATACAATGTGATTTTCTGGATTTTTTTTTAGGTTCTGTCTCTCACAGTTGAAGTGTACCTACAATAAAAATTACAGACCTCTCGATTCTTTGTAGGTGGGAAAACCTGCAAAACTGACAGGGGGTCAAATACTTATTTTCCCCACTGTATATAACCTCTTTGGTTGGTCCACAGGTGGCCTTTAGTTCTCTTACTCTACACCAGGAGGCAGCACTGCTTGGGCTTTGGACTGGAAGGAGTGGGCTTCATGCTGGCATTTACAACCCTAGACTGTTGGGAAAGTGTAGTGACACGGACCCACAACAGGTAAATGAACGGACAATAGAAGGAGTTAAATTAGAACACTTTACTGTTGTGAATGCCACAACCAAACACAGCAGATTACAGAATGGATACAAGTCAATCAATAAAGGTGTCGTGTGGGCAGGCTCGACGATAGGAGATGCCCGTCTGGAGACGAACCGGAACCACACGATTTACACCGCCACCGAACCCGAGGGATACTGGAGCCGCCAAGTCCCGAAGTCCCCAGGTGGCCACCGTCTCGGCGTGTCAGATCTGGTACTGCTGGCAGAAAACAAAGACAGTCAAGTGTGGGTGTGTGTACACCCAGTAACAATAATGGTGGGAATTCCACCTCCACCTCTCACTCAATATGTGTATGCAGTGATCCCTCAGAGGAAAAGAGTGCCGTCCTGCACTCACTCAGCCTCCACAAAACTAAGGACCGGTACTCCTGCAAACACTCACAATAGACAGATTATTAGATTACCACAAATGGCTGAGGATATTACCTCTCACTGAAGTTGATATCTTGGCGATGTGGTGGAGGTGTCTTCCTGCTTTTATTCCTGGTGTGATGCAGATGATCGGTGACAGCTGTCATGGTTGATGGGTGACAGCTGTCACCTCGGCTGTTCCTGGAGGCGGCAGCGCCCTCTCGTGCCTGAAGCCCGCACTTCAGGCAGGGCGCCCTCTGGTGGTGGGCCAGCAGTACCTCCTCTTCTGGCGGCCCACACAACAGGACCCCCCCCTCAATGGGCGCCTCCTGGCGCCCGACCAGGCTTGTTCGGGTGGCGACGGTAGAAATCGGCCAGGAGGGCCGGGTCCAGGATGAAGCTCCTCTTCACCCAGGAGCGTTCTTCGGGTCCATACCCTTCCCAGTCCACCAAATATTGAAAGCCCCGGCCCATTCGACGGACGTCCAAGAGCCGGCTCCCCGTCGATAATACGGGCAGGAGGCGGCGCCGGACCGGGTGCACAGAGGGGTGAGGTGTGATGTGGTTTTACCCTGGAGACGTGAAAGACCGGATGGATCCGCAGTGAGGCCGGGAGTCGGAGCCTCACTGCGGAAGGACTGAGGACCTTGAGGATGGTGAACGGTCCGATGTAGCGGTCTTTCAATTTCGGTGACTCGACCTGGAGCGGTATGTCCTTGGTTGACAGCCATACCTCCTGCCCGGGCTGGTATGTGGGGGCCAGGGACCGTCGACGGTCTGCATGGGCTTTTGCCGTCGTCTGGGCCCTCAACAAGGCCGAACGGGCGGTGCGCCCCCCGACGGCATCTCCGCAGGTGGGCCTGGACCGAGGGCACACCGACCTCTCCCTCCACCACAGGAAACAAAGGGGGTTGGTACCCTAGACACACCTCAAACGGGGAGAGGCCAGTGGCAGAGGACACTTGGCTGTTATGCGCGTACTCGATCCAGGCCAGGTGTTCACTCCAAGCCGTCGGGTGTGCGGAGGTAGTACAACGTAGGGCTTGCTCCAACTCTTGATTGGCCCGTTCGGCCTGTCCGTTAGTCTGAGGGTGATACCCAGACAAGAGGCTCACGGTGGCCCCCAGTTCCCGGCAGAAACTTCTCCACACCTGCGAGGAGAACTGGGGACCGCGATCCGAAACGATGTCTGTAGGTATCCCATGCAGCCGGACGACATGGTGGACCAGGAGATCCGCCATCTCCTGGGCCGATGGGAGCTTCGGGAGGGCCACGAAGTGGGCCGCCTTGGAGAACCGGTCCACTATCGTGAGGATGGTGGTGTGCCCCCGGGACGGCGGGAGGCCCGTGACAAAATCCAGACCGATATCGGACCAGGGGCGATGAGGCACAGGAAGTGGCTGCAGGAGTCCCTGTGCCTTCTGGTGGTCCGCCTTGCCCCTGGCGCAGGTGGTGCAGGCATGGATGTAAGCCCGGACATCAGCCTCCAGGGACGCCCACCAGAAGCGCTGCCGGACCACTGCCACGGTCCTACGCACCCAGGAGAGTTTGGACCCATGACAGAAGTCCAGGACGGCAGCTCTGGCCTCTGGTGGGACGTACAGTCTGTTTTTCGGTCCTGTTCCGGGCTCCGTGCCAGGGACTCCCGGACGGTCTTCTCCACGTCCCAGGTTAGGGTAGCCACGACAGTGGACTCCGGTAAGATGGGTTCCGGTGGATCCGACAGCTCGGTCTTGACTTCCTGTTCGTGCACCCGGGACAGGGCATCCGACCTCTGGTTTTTGGTCCCGGGGCGGTAGGTGATCCGGAAGTCAAAACGGCCGAAAAACAGTGACCAGCGGGCTTGCCTGGGGTTCAGTCGCTTGGCGGTCCTGATATACTCCAGGTTCTGGTGGTCAGTAAAAACCGTGAAAGGCACTGACGCTCCCTCCAGCAGGTGTCTCCACTCCTCAAGGGCCTCTTTCACCACAAGGAGCTCTCAATTGCCCACATCATAGTTCCGCTCTGCTGGGGTCAACCTGCGGGAAAAATAGGCACACGGGTGAAGAACCTTATCGGTATCTCCGCTCTGGGATAGCACGGCTCCTATCCCTGAGTCAGAGGCGTCCACTTCGACCACAAACTGGCGACTAGGATCGGGCTGCACCAAGACAGGTGCAGTCGAGAAGCGCTGTTTCAACTCCCTGAACACGGCATCGCACCGATCCAACCAGGTGAAGGGAACTTTTGGTGAGGTCAGGGCTGTCAGGGGGCTAACTACCTGACTATACCCCTTAATGAACCTCCTGTAAAAATTTGCGAAGCCGAGGAACTGTTGCAGCTTCCTACGGCTCCTAGGTTGGGGCCAGTCTCTCACCGCTGCGACCTTGGCCGGATCCGGAGCGACAGAGTTGGAGGAGATGATAAACCCCAGGAAGGACAAAGAGGTGCGGTGAAACTCACACTTCTCACCCTTCACAAACAGCCGGTTCTCCAACAACCGCTGCAGGACCTGACGTACATGCCGTACATGGGTCTCAGGATCCGGAGAAAAGATGAGTATATCGTCCAGATATACGAAGACGAATCGGTGCAGGAAGTCCCGCAAGACGTCATTAACCAAAGCTTGGAACGTCACGGGGGCGTTTGTGAGGCCGAACGGCATGACCAGGTACTCAAAATGACCTAACGGGGTGTTGAATGCCGTCTTCCATTCGTCTCCCTTCCGGACCCGAACTAGGTGGTATGCGTTCCTAAGATCCAACTTTGTGAAGATTTTGGCTCCATGCAGGGGGGTGAACACCGAATCCAACAAAGGCAACGGGTATCGGTTGCGAACCGTGATCTCGTTCAGCCCCCGGTAATCAATGCATGGACGAAGACGCCATCTTTTTTGCCCACAAAAAAGAAACCTGCTCCCATCGGAGAGGTGGAGTTACGGATCAGCCTGGCAGCTAAAGAGTCCCGGATGTAGGTCTCCATCGATTCGTGCTCAGGTCGGGAGAGGTTGTACAGCCTGCTGGACGGGAACTCCACGCCTGGCAACAAATCGATGGCACAATCGTACGGACGGTGCGGGGGAAGGGTGAGTGCCCGATCCTTGCTAAAAACGTCCGCAAGATCGTGGTACTCAACCAGATTGGGGGGAACTTTGACCTGCTCCTTAGCCTGGGAACCAGGAGGAACTGAGGATCCCAAACACACCCGATGGCAGGTCTCGCTCCACTGTACCACCACCCCGGACGGCCAATCAATCCGGGGATTGTGTTTTAGCATCCAGGGGAACCCCAGAATCACACGGGAGGTAGAAGGAGTCACAAAAAACTCAATCTCCTCCCTATGATTCCCTGACACTACCAGAGTTACTGGTAGTGTCCTGTGTGTGATTAAAGGGAGTAGGGTGCCATCTAGTGCTCGCACCTGCAATGGTGAAGGAAGCGCCACCAGAGGGAGCCCTACCTCCCTGGCCCATCTGCTGTCTAGCAGATTCCCTTCTGACCCTGTGTCTACCAGTGCTGGGGCCTGAAGGGTTAAATCCCCGCTAAGGATTGTAACTGGGAGCCGTGTGGAAATGTGTGTGTGTCCCACGTGAATTTCTTGGCCCACCCTAAGCCCAGTTTCTAGGGGCGGGCGTTGGTGTTTAACCGTTCGGGGCAATTACTCAATTGGTGCTCAATTGAGCCGCAAACAAAACACGCCCCGCGGGGAAGCCTCCTCTGTCTATTCGGTGGTCTGAATGTGGCCCTGCTCATGTCCATAGCTTCATCAGCAGGGGGAGCTGTCGCCCCACGGGACGTAGAGGCCAGGGAGCGTGGGAAGGGCGGACCTTTTTCGGACCCGGAAGGAAGAGGGACGGCGTGTGCCCGGCCACGCCCTTCGTCTCGTTCCCGACGGCGTTCTGCCAACCGATTGTCTAACCGTATAACAAGATCGATAAGCCCATCTAATTCCCGCGGTTCATCCTTGGCCACCAGGTGCTCCTTCAGGACCGATGACAGTCCGTTTACGAAGGCGGCGCGGAGCGCAGCGTTATTCCAGCCGGACCTCGCAGCCGCGATGCGGAAGTCGACTGCATAAGCGGCTGCGCTCCGGCGTCCCTGTCTCATTGACAGCAGCACAGTTGAAGCGGTCTCTCCCCTGTTAGGGTGATCAAACACTGTTCTGAACTCCCTCACAAACCCAGTGTACGTGTGAAGGAGCCGTGAATTTTGCTCCCAAAGCGCCGTAGCCCAAGCGCGTGCCTCTCCCCGAAGCAGAGTAATCACATAAGCTATTTTGCTAGCGTCTGACGCGTACATGACGGGACGTTGTGCGAAGACGAGCGAACACTGCATGAGAAAGTCCGCGCACGTCTCCACACAACCTCCGTACAGCTCAGGAGGGCTTATGTATGCTTCAGGGGATGGTGGGAGGGGTTGTTGAACCACCACTGGAACATTCATATCCTGCACAGGGTCGGCAGGAGGAGGAGCTGCAGCAGCACCCTGAGCGCTCGCCGCCACCTGCGCGGAGAGAGCCTCCACCCTGCGGTTCAGGAGGATGTTTTGCTCGGTCATTTGATCCAACCGAGCCGTAAAGGCGGTGAGAATGTGCTGCAGCTCACCAATCACGCCTCCTGCAGACGCCTGCGCTCCCTGCTCTCCCATTGGTCGTTCAACAGCCGGGTGACGCCCCTCGGAGTCCATGACGCTGGCCGAGATATCCTGTTGGGAAAGTGTAGTGACACGGACCCACAACAGGGGGCGTAACTGAACGGACAATAGAAGGAGTCAAATTAGAACACTTTACTGTTGTGAATGCCACAACCAAACACAGCAGATTACAGAATGGATACAAGTCAATCATCTGGAGACGAACCGGAACCACACGATTTCCACCGCCACCGAACCCGAGGGATACTGAAGCCGCCAAGTCCCGAAGTCCCCAGGTGGCCACCGTCTCGGCGTGTCGGATCTGGTACTGCTGGCGGAAAACAAAGACAGTCAAGTGTGGGTGTGTGTACACCCAGTAACAATAATGGTGGGAATTCCACCTCCACCTCTCACTCAATATGTGTATGCAGTGATCCCTCAGAGGAAAAGAGTGCCGTCCTGCACTCACTCAGCCTCCACAAAACTAAGGACCGGTACTCCTGCAAACACTCACAACAGACAGATTATTAGATTACCACAAATGGCTGAGGATATTACCTCTCACTGAAGTTGATATCTCGGCGATGTGGTGGAGGTGTCTTCCTGCTTTTATTCCTGGTGTGATGCAGATGATCGGTGACAGCTGTCATGGTTGATGGGTGACAGCTGTCACCTCGGCTGTTCCTGGAGGCGGCAGCGCCCTCTCGTGCCTGAAGCCCGCACTTCAGGCAGGGCGCCCTCTGGTGGTGGGCCAGCAGTACCTCCTCTTCTGGCGGCCCACACAACACTAGACCCTGGCACTAGACTCTATAGAGTTGAAGACATCTGTTCTACTTCTACACTGATGATGGTCATCACACTTTAAAGTAAAATTTCATCATCAATTTTTTTTTTAATGGCCTTTGGAATATTTTTTAGACATAAACATATTTTCCTTAACATGGCCCATGCCCAAATTTCCTAGCCCATCTGCCCGAATTTGAGCATTTTGCCGAGCCCGGGGGGGGGCTCGGCTTCGATGTTTGAGACATATTGCTTTAAGTTTTCTGTCTTGACGCTTTGATGTCTTCCTTGGTCTACCAGTATGTTTGCCTTTAACAACCTTCCCATGTTGTTTGTATTTCGTCCAGAGTTTAGACACAGCTGACTGTGAACTACCAACATCTTTTGCAACACTGCGTGATGATTTACCCTCTTTTAAGAGTTTGATAATCCTCTCCTTTGTTTCAACTGACATCTCTCGTGTTGGAGCCATGATTCATGTCAGTCCACTTGGTGCAACAGCTCTCCAAGGTGTGATCACTCCTTTTTAGATGCAGACTAACGAGCAGATCTGATTTGATGCAGGTATTAGTTTTGGGGATGAAAATTTACAGGGTGATTCCATAATTTATTCCTCAGAATTGAGTGAGTCCATATTTTGTTTCCCTCTGCTTGGTCTAAAAAAGTAACCGTTACTGACTGCCACAATTTTTTTCTTGATTTCTTATAGTATTTCTTAAAGCCAGAAAGTTGCCATTTGAAATGACTTTAGTTTTGTGTCATGTCTGTGATCTGCTTTTTTTCTACAAAATTAAACAACTGAATGAACATCCTCTGAGGCCAGTGATTCCATAATTTTTGCCAGGGGTTGTAGAAGGACTACGGCCACACTTCTGGTGTCTATCCATAGTTTTTTATGGTCAAGGAATCCATTTCCACCAGTATTTTTCAAATTGGATCATGTAGTCTATCAGAAAATTCAATATGGCTGCCAAAGCCATTGTTTTACTACAAAGCAGGTTGCGCATTCTGTAAGGTATAGTGCCAGTAACATTATCCACACTTTCCGAGTCTGAACTGTTCACAGCTCCAGATGGCTGAAGTTTGCTGCACTGACCTTCAATACGTATCAGTCTAGTTTGAAAATTGATGCGACAGATGTTATGAATGATAATGTCACTGTTTACTGCGGACAGGCGAGGTGCAGTTAGAAGAAATTCAGCATAGGGAGTCTTTGAGCATACCAACAAACTGCTCTCTACTCTTGACCACCTGTCTGCTAACTCTTTAACCACCTTAGAAAAATTATCATTTGCTTTAATGCAACTGTTGCAAAGAATGCACAGTTCTCCCTCACTGTCTCCCTGGCTCAAGAACAGTTTTGCTGCCATTGCCATAACTTCCACAAAAGTCTATTTCTTGTCCACGCCAACATTCTCTGATAAAATCACAGCATCACACAATCTGCAAAGAAATCTTATCAATCAATCAAAGACACACAATTATAAAATGTTACTATTGCAAATCGGCCACCTCAGACAAAATCATGAAATGCTTGGTCAAAATACGTTTTGTTTATAAAAAAAACTTTAGGTTATTGTATACCAGTAAATTAGTCATAAAATTTTGTGAACTGGATAATAGATTCGTAAATGATATTTCGATGATTTTAGTTGACTAAAAACTAACATATACCAGGAGTGTCGATTTTGCAAATCAGAGATAACAAGCTTTCCCGCCAATCTAATACTCAGAAACGGGATGAGAACCCTTAAATTGAGTTGAAAATATGAATTTACCAAACTATGCCCCTTGATCACAAATTATTGCTACATCAGCTTGAGAGCAAGTCCGAGACCATTTACTATAGTAAAGCAACGGCTTTGGCAGCCATATTGAATTTTCTGATCTGATTTGAAAAATACTGTCATGCCCAGTCCCGGCACAGGGGCTAGATTTTCGTTCATTGCCTTGTTTCCTCTTTGAGTCTCTGGTTTTACCTTTCATTAGTTTATACTTTACCATGTTAGTCTGTCTGATTCTGTTTATTGCTTTGTTTACTATTTAGTCACTCATTTCTTTCGTTACCTTATTTTGTTTGCAGTCATTCAGTTATTCATTGCTTTTCTTTATGTTACACTTTCATCACAGATTCTTCCTTGGTTTTCTTTTATTCTGTAGTTGGTTATTGGTTGTTCACTCCTGGTCCTATAAGTCTAGTTCTGGTTATCACATTTCTTGTATTATGCTTTAGTCACAGGTTTTGGTTATTGTTCACCTTCAGTGTTTCTTGTCATATCATGTTCCATTTGTTATTTATTCCATTTTCTGTTTATCAGTTATCTTTTATTTATTGCATCATTCTGTAGTCACTGTTTGTTTATTCTTGGTTTATCATCTATTTTGTGTTGTATTTTGTGGTTACTGGTTTTGTTTCATGTCAGTTATTTTCTGCTCAGTTTATAATCTGTATCTGCCACTGTTCTAGTTTCTGTTATAATCATAGATCTTCATGTTTCCTGCTATTTGGATTAGTCACGTTATTTCCTAGTTTGGTTCCCCTTTTGTTTTGCTCACGCATTGCTTGTCTGGAACAAGTCACGTTATACACAGTGTTTTGCCACTTACTTTACTTGCTTTGCACCATTGGTTTTTCAGCCACTTAGTTATCTTGCCCTAGTTCACTTTGCTTTTGCCTCACTGCTCTCTCTTGCACTTACTTTTGTCTTTCCCAGTCACACCCCCTTCCAACACCTTCTGCACACCTGCTTCTCATTTCTCCTCGAATTACACCACAAGTTATTTAAGCCCTCACATTCTCACTACTCACTGCCAGATTGTTGATTTCATGTCACTCTCCAGCCATAGTTTCAAGTACTCCTTTGCCTTGTTTTTTGCCTGCCGGATTTTTGACCTTGCTTTGTTCTCGACCCTGAGTTTGCCTTTGTCTCTGATTGCCTCCTCGCTGTGTATTTTGACCTGTGCCTGTCTGTTGAACCACGCCTCAGCCTTTCGCCTGTCTGTTACCGTTGCCTCACTGCCAGATCACCTGTGTACCGACTCCCTGCTTGCTTTGATGATTAAACCTTGTACTTTCTCCATCCCTGGTGAGAATTTGCATTTGTGTCCACCTGTTATGAGCCACGCCGCCACCATGCCTGACAGAACAATCTGGCCATACATGGACACAGCAAATTCTCTTCCTGCTGTCACAGCCGCAGATTGTGTCACCATTATAGACATTTTTTCTGATATCAAATCCCTCCACAACAATTTTCACTCCTGTTTCACACCGAAGAGGAAGTTTGATTATCTGGATCAAGCCTGGAACCTTGTTGAGGAAAATTCGTGGCTATACCAATTTTTTCCTGGACTGGAAGATTTGGATAATTGGTTTTCTGCGGTGAAACTCCCAGCCTGGATCGACGAACCCAACCAACACCTGCCATCCAGCCTCCTGCTGTCAGACAGCGACTCTGAGTGGGAAGATATTAATGAGGATGATGACGAGGACACGTCATCAGAAACTGAAGCACAGGTGCTCCAGTCCACTGCCAGAGTGTTTTTCAGTATTCAGGACCTATTTTTTTTTAATTTTTGGACTGTTCTGATGAGGGGCACAGACAGCAAATTTTTGAGGCTTTAGAGCACATTCTGCAGGCCGAGCCAGAAATTGTGTCTGACTATCCAGAGTTATTAAACATTAAATCCCAGTTTTTGCAAGGTCAAATCCCTCCATATATTGAAGATCCAATGGATTTTTTGTTTGAATCTGATTTACGTGAGGCATGCTCAACGCAGCCTCCTTTCATCACCCTCTCAGATGCAGCCGTCTTACTTCCTGGTTTGTCAGCATCTGAATCTCAGCTGTCACCTGTAGTAGCTCCACCTACGCCCGGCCAGCCACCTATTCCGGCACCACAATGCATATTTCCGCGAACGCCAGTCGGGCCGCATCTGTCGGAAGGACAGGCTCGTCAGCCGGACGCAACTCCGACCCCGCCTATGCCTCGTCGCACCCCAGTTCCTGCCCCGCGGATGATCCGCACACCTCAAGCACAGCATCCGACACTGGCTTGCATTTCTGATACTCACGATGAAGCACCTGCAGAGATCATCACGCCACCACAGCATGCTGTAGCGGATCTCTCGCCACCAGAGTCTTTCACCATACATCTCGCTGCACATCCGCCACAAGCCGCAGAGCAACTGTTTTCACCAGCGCTTCCTGCCGGCTCATCAACAGGACCCATATCGACCGAACCATCAGCCGGAACTCTAAAGACGTTCACCGCTCCTCGACACACAGCTGGACTCATATCCCAGGAATAATCCTCGGCTTCGCTTCCACCTCCTGAACCGGAGAAAATCTCCACATCCCAGCACTTGACAGCGCGCATGCCACCGGAAACCTCCAGTTCGCACTCGTTTTCCGAGTCACCGGGACTTGCTCAAACCACCCGAATGACAACATCGTTCCAGAAGGGGAACTCAGAAGACACCGCTGGTAGGACTGTTTGGTTGATTGTGTGCTTGATTATGATTCAGTATGTAGCTTTTCTCACATCATGTCTGCCTGGAAATCAATTTAGTCAATGTCCGTTTGAGTTTTCTCAGCTTGTGGTCACGAATGGGTTGATAGTTATTTCTTTTATTTTGCTTTTCAGTACCATGCAGTGTTCACATTTTGACTTGAAACAGATCCACCTCCCATTTTTTTCAGTTGGCTCAATTCCTGCCTAAGTCCTTTTTGAAATCCTTTACTTTTGGTTATTTCCTGAATATGTCCTGCTGTTTTTTTCACGGTTTGCAACTGTGGGTGAAACAGATGGTTTTTCATTTTGGTTCTTTTGTTGGTTTGTTCTGTTTTGACAACTTCATCTGTCCATTTTGGGTTTTTTTTTTTTTGTTTCATTCGGTCTGTTGCCACTCAGCTGTGCTCCCCTCAGGGCCAAGTTACTAAATCATTTTTTGACTCGTTTTACCATGCACTTGTTGGGTTTATTTCGTTTTTCCATTCCTTGACTAAGCATGATTATTTCACAGTTTGTTTCTTTCTCTGCTCATTGGTCTATTATTTCTTTGTTAGTTGTCTTCAGAATTGGCCCTCTGTTTGGTTCTTGCATTTAGTTTGTTTGAGATGTACTTGGGTCAGGTTTCCTGTTGGAATCATCAAGTCTGTCGTTCCCCGGTTGCTTTTGTGGGTGGCTTGGTTTCCTTTGGTTCAGTTTGTGTTATGTGTCGGACGCAGCTCGGAGAACCGACCAGCGTTTGAAGGACCCAGTATGAAATAAGCAGAGCACGGTACAAAGGCTAACTGAATTTAATACATAACAGTGACCATAATAATAATAAAAAGTGCGGTCTGGCGTGGTGCGCTCCCAGCAGCGCTAATGGTCCGGAGCCAGAAGCTGTTTCGGACCCAAGGACCCCGCCGACACCCCCCAGGTGGCCGCAACAACCGAGTCTGTGAAAGAAGGAACCATTATGTGAGTCCACACTCTACACACAGAACACTTAAAGGTGTACAAACAGCAAACACTTCCTGGCTTGATTACTGATCAGCTTCCAACCTGCAGGCATGGAACATCTCGTTCACAAATCACCACTGCAGTGGAAGCTGATACATGACTAACATACAGCTCAATATCATAAAGGTGTGAGGGACACCACATTTACTGACTGTATAACTGTTAGTCACAAAATCCAACGTACCTCAGGAAGTGTGCTGACGAGCGTGAGACCTCACCCTCTCCTCTTTCACAGACCGTGCATCAAACCTGGACATTCTCAGCGTCCGCTGCTGATGAGATGGCTCCCAAGACGACGATCTCACCCGTCTGGTCACAAGGTCGAGTCTCTGGCAAATGCACACTGGGCACCTCAGTCTTAAATGCCAACATACTCCAATCCCTCCAGATGCACCTCAGCTGTGAGTCCTGACGAGTCGCAGGTGATCAGGGTGAAGTCCTAACAGCCTCAGCAACACAGCCACTCAGTCCCAAATGCATGCCACCTGGGAGGAAACCAAATGACAAACAAACCGGCAGCCAGGCCCCCCCAGCCATACAACAGTTTGTGTTACTTCAGGTTTTGATAGTCACCCGTCCCGAGAAGATTTTTCATTTCCTCAGGATTGTTGTTAGGTTCCTCAGGTCATTGTGCTCTTTGCTATTCCATACATCTGTTTCCCCAGAGGATGTTGGTTGTGTTTCGGTATCATGTCCTACATCTAACCCTGGTTCTCTCCAAGTTCATGCTCATGTTACTGGTAGGCCCCCGGATAGGCCGTTGCACCACAATGGGCCTAGTGGTCGTCCCCCTGACTCTCCTAGGGGCCGCATTTGGACCCCAAACCAGCCCCCTGGGGTTCCGTTATCCCTGAGGTTGCCGTACGGTCACCCGTCTGGTGGGCTTCATGCTTTTTGTCGACCGTTTGGGCCTGCGTCTCTGGCCTCCCTTGTTTTTGCTGGGGGTCCACCGCCATATGGTCACCTGTCTCTTGGATGTTTAAGGGGTTCTGACAGTTTTTCATGGCCCTTTACTGGTATGTATCTGTACATAATGCTCCCTTTCAGACAAATAACTTCTGAACCAACTAAGTGCAATACCTCTGACACCATAATGCTCAAGTTTCCCCAATAAGATGTTAAAATCTATAGTGTCAAATGCTTTTGATAAATCAAGAAATATTCCCACTCCACATTCACCTCTATCTATAGCATCATATATTTGCTCTATAAGATCAAGAATAGCCATACATGTTGATCTCTTTTTCCTGAAGCCATACTGAGATGTAGTGAGTATGTGCAATTTGTCCAAATATTCACTTAATCTATTGTAAACAATTATCTCAAATACTTTAGAGAAAGTAGGCAATACAGATATTGGACGATAATTATGCATATTATTTTTGTCCCCAATTTTATATACTGGGATGACTTTTGCTATTTTGATTTTTTTAGGTACAACACCACGTATTAAGGACAAATTTATACAATAGACAAGTGGTTCAATAATTTCATGAGCCACATATTTTATAATTTTACTACAAATACCATCCATCCCTTCAGTGCACGAACGTTTCAGTCCCATTATGATTTTAAGGACTTCAGCTTCATCAGCTGGCTTCAGGAAAAATGATTTAGAATAGTTACCTTTTAGATACAAGTGATATGTAGCACCCCCTGGTGGCCTCGAAATCTTAGATAGCGATTCTCCTATGGAGTTAAAATAATTGTTGAAACTATTGGCAAGTTCTTCATTTGCCTGTTTGCTTTTGGTGTCAGGAAGAACAGTTGTTTTTTTTTACCCCGACTGAGAACTTTATTTAGTACTTTCCAGCATTGCTTTTGGTCACCAAGGGCAGCCTTCAAATCTTGTGAATTTTAATTTCTCTGACTTATTCTTATCAAGTTAGTTTATTTTTATATTTACAATACCTGTCTTTGTTTTCATCAGTTGGCTTCTTAATAGAAAGTTTAAAAAGCTTATTTTTTGTTTTAATGGATTTCAGGATGCCCTTGGTGATCCATTTTTCCTGTTTACCAGACAGTATTTTGTTTACTTTTTCAGGTATAGTTTTGCTTATACTGTCAGATATCTCTTGTAGAAGTGTATTATAAGCATCATCTGGAGTATTACAATGGTAAACCGAATTCCATACTTTTGCTTTAAGATGATCTTTGAGTGAGCTTAAATTTTTTTCAGATAATACTTTAACTTTTGTCTTTTGAAGTGGTTCATTTAGGTGTCTTGTAATATCAACAAAAAGTACAATAGGAAAATGATCAGAGATATCCGACAGTATAACACCCGAGTCAAAGCGATTGTTCTGTATATTTGTAATGACATTATCAATGATTGATTTACTGGATTCGGTTTCCCTTGTATACAGATTAATAGTAGGAAAAAATGATGAAGCATAGATACAATTTAAAAAATCTATTTTTGCCACATTTTCTATGGCAAGATTGATGTTATAATCTCCTAGAAGAAAGCAATTTTTGTTACAATTATTTAATGTATTGAGGAGTTCTGCCAAGCTATTTAAGAATAGATTTAAATCTGAATCTGGAGGCCGATATATTACTCCAACAATAACATTTTTATTATTTTTTATATCTAGCTCAATAAACAGGGAATCCGAAAATCCATCATCTATAGTTAAGTCTTCTCTGACTATTACAGAGTCATGTACATTAACATATACACAGACACCCCCACCCTGTCTATTTATTCTGTTTCTAATGTATAATACATAACCATCAAGTTTAAGTGTATCCAGATATGTTCTTTCATTTAACCATGTTTCACTGCATCCTATAATATTAAATTTATGATTAAGGCTGGCTAACAAAGTAAGTAAGTCATCGTGATGTTTAACTAAGCTTCTAGTATTAAGATGTAATATTGAGAAAGAATATTTATTAAACACTTGTACATTTTCAGGTGAAGCCCTCTTGCAATTTATATTTTCAAAGCAATGCTGTTCAAGCACTTCATTTGATTCAGTTGTCATATCATCATACCCCATTAAATGCAATATATATATATATATATATATATATATATATATATATATATATATATATTTTTTTTTTTTTTATGATATCCAATGTGTACATTCATTTGATACATATGCAAAATTCATCTGGCCAAGTGCAATAAAAATAAAAAGGGAAAATATCAGTAATACACCAAAATACAGTACTTCTATCAATCAATCAATTTTATTTATATAACGCCAAATCACAACAAACAGTTGCCCCAAGGCGCTTTATATTGTAAGGCAAGGCCATACAATAATTATGTAAAAACCCCAATGGTCAAAACGACCCCCTGTGAGCAAGCACTTGGCGACAGTGGGAAGGAAAAACTCCCTTTTAACAGGAAGAAACCTCCAGCAGAACCAGGCTCAGGGAGGGGCAGTCTTCTGCTGGGACTGGTTGGGGCTGAGGGAGAGAACCAAGAAAAAGACATGCTGTGGAGGGGAGCAGAGATCAATCACTAATGATTAAATGCAGAGTGGTGCATACAGAGCAAAAAGAGAAAGAAACACTCAGTGCATCATGAGAACCCCCCAGCAGTCTAAGTCTATAGCAGCATAACTAAGGGATGGTTCAGGGTCACCTGATCCAGCCCTAACTATAAACTTTAGCAAAAAGGAAGGTTTTAAGCCTAATCTTAAAAGTAGAGAGGGTGTCTGTCTCCCTGATCCGAATTGGGAGCTGGTTCCACAGGAGAGGAGCCTGAAAGCTGAAGGCTCTGCCTCCCATTCTACTCTTACAAACCCTAGGAACTACAAGTAAGCCTGCAGTCTGAGAGCGAAGCGCTCTATTGGGGTGATATGGTACTATGAGGTCCCTAAGATAAGATGGGACCTGATTATTCAAAACCTTATAAGTAAGAAGAAGAATTTTAAATTCTATTCTAGAATGAACAGGAAGCCAATGAAGAGAGGCCAATATGGGTGAGATATGCTCTCTCCTTCTAGTCCCCGTTAGTACTCTAGCTGCAGCATTTTGAATTAACTGAAGGCTTTTCAGGGAACTTTTAGGACAACCTGATAATAATGAATTACAATAGTCCAGCCTAGAGGAAATAAATGCATGAATTAGTTTTTCAGCATCACTCTGAGACAAGACCTTTCTAATTTTAGAGATATTGCGTAAATGCAAAAAAGCAGTCCTACATATTTGTTTAATATGCGCTTTGAATGACATATCCTGATCAAAAATGACTCCAAGATTTCTCACAGTATTACTAGAGGTCAGGGTAATGCCATCCAGAGTAAGGATCTGGTTAGACACCATGTTTCTAAGATTTGTGGGGCCAAGTACAATAACTTCAGTTTTATCTGAGTTTAAAAGCAGGAAATTAGAGGTCATCCATGTCTTTATGTCTGTAAGGCAATCCTGCAGTTTAGCTAATTGGTGTGTGTCCTCTGGCTTCATGGATAGATAAAGCTGGGTATCATCTGCTTAACAATGAAAATTTAAGCAATGCCGTCTAATAATACTGCCTAAGGGAAGCATGTATAAAATGAATAAAATTGGTCCTAGCACAGAACCTTGTGGAACTCCATAATTAACCTTAGTCTGTGAAGAAGATTCCCCATTTACATGAACAAATTGTAATCTATTAGATAAATATGATTCAAACCACCGCAGCGCAGTGCCTTTAATACCTATGGCATGCTCTAATCTCTGTAATAAATTTTTATGGTCAACAGTATCAAAAGCAGCACTGAGGTCTAACAGAACAAGCACAGAGATGAGCCCACTGTCCGAGGCCATAAGAAGATCATTTGTAACCTTCACTAATGCTGTTTCTGTACTATGATGAATTCTAAAACCTGACTGAAACTCTTCAAATAGACCATTCCTCTGCAGATGATCAGTTAGCTGTTTTACAACTACCCTTTCAAGAATTTTTGAGAGAAAAGGAAGGTTGGAGATTGGCCTATAATTAGTTAAGATAGCTGGGTCAAGTGATGGCTTTTTAAGTAATGGTTTAATTACTGCCACCTTAAAAGCCTGTGGTACATAGCCAACTAATAAAGATAGATTGATCATATTTAAGATTGAAGCATTAAATAATGGTAGGGCTTCCTTGAGCAGCCTGGTAGGAATGGGGTCTAATAGACATGTTGATGGTTTGGATGAAGTAACTAATGAACTAATGAAAGTAACTCAGACAGAACAATCTGAGAGAAAGAGTCTAACCAAATACCGGCATCACTGAAAGCAGCCAAAGATAACGATACGTCTTTGGGATGGTTATGAGTAATTTTTTCTCTAATAATTAAAATTTTATTAGCAAAGAAAGTCATGAAGTCATTACTAGTTAAAGTTAAAGGAATACTCGGCTCAACAGAGCATATTGGCCTCTCTTCATTGGCTTCCTGTTAATTCTAGAATAGAATTTAAAATTCTTCTTCTTACTTATAAGGTTTTGAATAATCAGGTCCCATCTTATCTTAGGGACCTCGTAGTACCATATCACCCCAATAGAGCGCTTCGCTCTCAGACTGCAGGCTTACTTGTAGTTCCTAGGGTTTGTAAGAGTAGAATGGGAGGCAGAGCCTTCAGCTTTCAGGCTCCTCTCCTGTGGAACCAGCTCCCAATTCAGATCAGGGAGACAGACACCCTCTCTACTTTTAAGATTAGGCTTAAAACTTTCCTTTTTGCTAAAGCTTATAGTTAGGGCTGGATCAGGTGACCCTGAACCATCCCTTAGTTATGCTGCTATAGACGTAGACTGCTGGGGGGTTCCCATGATGCACTGTTTCTTTCTCTTTTTGCTCTGTATGCACCACTCTGCATTTAATCATTAGTGATCGATCTCTGCTCCCCTCCACAGCATGTCTTTTTCCTGGTTCTCTCCCTCAGCCCCAACCAGTCCCAGCAGAAGACTGCCCCTCCCTGAGCCTGGTTCTGCTGGAGGTTTCTTCCTGTTAAAAGGGAGTTTTTCCTTCCCACTGTAGCCAAGTGCTTGCTCACAGGGGGTCGTTTTGACCGTTGGGGTTTTACATAATTATTGTATGGCCTTGCCTTACAATATAAAGCGCCTTGGGGCAACTGTTTGTTGTGATTTGGCGCTAAATAAAAAAATTGATTGATTGATTGATTGAACAGAGCTCTGACTCTTTGTCAGCCTGGCTACAGTGCTGGAAAGAAACCTGGGGTTGTTCTTATTTTCTTCAATTAGTGATGAGTAGTAAGATATCCTAGCTTTACGGAGGGCTTTTTTTATAGAGCAATAGACTCTTTTTCCAGGCTAAGTAAAGATCTTCTAAATTAGTGAGACGCCATTTCCTCTCCAACTTACGGGTTATCTGCTTTAAGCTGCGAGTTTGTGAGTTATACCACGGACTCAGGCACTTCTGATTTAAAGCTCTCTTTTTCAGAGGAGCTACAGCATCCAAAGTTGTCTTCAATGAGGATGTAAAACTATTGACGAGATACTCTATCTCACTTACAGAGTTTAGGTAGCTACTCTGCACTGTGTTGGTATATGGCATTAGAGAACATAAAGAAGGAATCATATCCTTAAACCTAGTTACAGCGCTTTCTGAAAGACTTCTAGTGTAATGAAACTTATTCCCCACTGCTGGGTAGTCCATCAGAGTAAATGTAAATGTTATTAAGAAATGATCAGACAGTTAAGTCTTCAATTTCCATACCATAAGTCAGAACAAGATCTAAGATATGATTAAAGTGGTAGGTGGACTCATTTACATTTTGAGCAAAGCCAATTGAGTCTAATAACAGATTAAATGCAGTGTTGAGGCTGTCATTCTCAGCATCTGTGTGGATGTTAAAATCGCCCACTATAATTATCTTATCTGAGCTAAGCACTAAGTCAGACAAAAGTTCTGAAAATTCACAGAGAAACTCACAGTAACGACCAGGAGGATGATAGATAACAACAAATAAAACTGGTTTTTGGGACTTCCAATTTGGATGGACAAGACTAAGAGTCAAGCTTTCAAATGAATTAAAGCTCTGTCTGGGTTTTTGATTAATTAATAAGCTGGAATGGAAGATTGCTGCTAATCCTCCGCCTCGGCCCGTGCTACGAGCATTCTGGCAGTTAGTGTGACTCTGGGGTGTTGACTCATTTAAACTAACATATTCATCCTGCTGTAACCAGGTTTCTGTAAGGCAGAATAAATCAGTATGTTGATCAATTATTATATCATTTACTAACAGGGACTTAGAAGAGAGAGACCTAATGTTTAATAGACCACATTTAACTGTTTTAGTCTGTGGTGCAGTTGAAGGTGCTATTTTTTTTCTTTTTGAATTTTTATGCTTAAATAGATTTTTACTGGTTATTGGTGGTCTGGGAGCAGGCACCGTCTCTATGGGGATGGGGTAATGAGGGGATGGCAGGGGGAGAGAAGCTGCAGAGAGGTGTCTAAGACTACAACTCTGCTTCCTGGTCCCAACCCTGGATAGTCACGGTTTGGAGGATTTATGAAAATTGGCCAGATTTCTAGAAATGAGAGCTGCTCCATCCAAAGTGGGATGGATGCCGTCTCTCCTAACAAGACCAGGTTTTCCCCAGAAGCTTTGCCAATTATCTATGAAGCCCACCTCATTTTTTGGACACCACTCAGACAGCCAGCAATTCAAGGAGAACATGCGGCTAAACATGTCACTCCCGGTCCGATTGTGGAGGGGCCCAGAGAAAACTACAGAGTCCGACATTGTTTTTGCAAAGTTACACACCGATTCAATGTTAATTTTAGTGACCTCCGATTGGCGTAACCGGGTGTCATTACTGCCGACGTGAATTACAATCTTACCAAATTTACGCTTAGCCTTAGCCAGCAGTTTCAAATTTCCTTCAATGTCGCCTGCTCTCGCCCACGGAAGACAATTGACTATGGTTGCTGGTGTCGCTAACTTCACATTTCTCAAAACAGAGTCGCCAATAACCAGAGTTTGATCCTCGGTGGATCGGCTAGTTCTAAAACTAGCAATAAAATAAACATACTAACCTAAACAGTAATCAGAGTTATACGATTTAAACCACCCTAATACTGCTCTAAAATAACACAACCTAATCCCTAATCTAAATTAAGGCTTCTTCAAGTTATTATACATGCAAACACACACTCACACCACTACTGACGCACCGACAAAACACTCAAAGCTCACACCAACACAAAAGAACGTTAAGCAAAGTTGAAGTTTTGGTTCAATATTAGATCTAACCAACAAAATTCAGTACTCACATACAGCACAGATCTCAAGTACTAATTAGTGTAGACAACTTTTTAGCATCAGACAGTTTAGCAATAACATGCCGCTGGTTTCCTCTGGTGAGCAGATAAAGTCGCCGATCCCGAGTCCAGCTGGCTGTCAACTTGTCTTTATATTTCCTGCATAGCTCATCCAATACTTTTCCTCGCTTCGCCGTTAGGCTTTCCAAGATGTGTATCTTAGGTGTTGTTCCTTTGAGCCTTTTTTTCGCCTTATAAACCAAATCCCTGATGTTATAATGAGCGAATTTGATAATTCCTCAAAGGTTATCCCTTCTGTTAGATTTGGGTCCAAGGCGATGGCTCCTATCGATGTCCTCTAGCCTCACATCGATGTTGAGATTGTTTTTAATAATGCCCATCACTACATGATTTGTGTTTTCACGGTCATTCTCTAGAACACCGTAGACAAGGCAGTTTCGTCTAGAATACTGCTCTTGTTCATCTAACATGTCCTCAATGTCATTATACTTGTTTTGAAGTTCGTTTACTTTGTCAACCATGTCTTTCCATTCATGTTTCAATGAGTCTCTATTCCGCTATGGAATCTGTGATAGCACGCTTTATGGGCTGAGTGTCAACCAAAAGTTGACTAATTTACGGATAAACCCGCAATCCTGAAATAATGCATCGATTTGTTTGCTTACCAGTGGTTGTAATCCTACCACTAGGTCGTGTTTTCCTTTACTTTTGTCCTGTTGCATCTTATGTTTGTTTGACCATCCACTGCCACGCCGCTCCATTAGGAAGATAAAACGTCCTGGCCGAACGGTAAATCCAAATCAGCTATACAGCGGGCGAATAGTAGAGTCAACAATATATTCTCTCTTGGGACACAGCAGAGGCAAAAAAAATAGCCCAAGGTTTATTAATAAACCATACTATTGTTGGTCGATCTGAACCAAAGTTTGCTACACGCGTCTCATGTTGATGACATCACCTCTGTTCCTTAATTAAGCCCATAATTTTTATAATTATGGGCTTAAATCCATTTTTGTCACATACAGTTCTTTAAACAAGCTTGGGCTGTGCTCAGAACGCAACAACCTCTGCCAACAGAGTAGTCACATTTTTCAATGTCATACTGGTGCAGTACAAAATTATATTGACCTTTTGTTAAACACACGTTATGGGGTGTTTGCTACAAGCTCATTTGCAAATACCAGGTCAAGGTCATTTAGAGTTTCCACTTGAAAATTTCAAATTAATGTTGACAAATATGTTATACTGAGATGGAAACAATTACATTATAACAAATGGACTATTAACTTAGCAGTCAATGGTATTCTTATTAAGCCAAGGCATCTCCAAGCAGTGGAATTTGAAAAGGTTTAATTTTTAGTCAACTTTGAGCCAAATGCACTTAAATCTCCCACAATACTTATCACACATTAAACACCTATGAGGAGCAATATGGGCCAAGTTGGAAGGCCCTATAATCACAGTTCCAAAGTTATGGCCAGTTATGTTTTTGTAATCTTGTTCACAGACAGATGAAAAAACAAACCAAATACTTTTGAAAACATTTCTTCTGCATACACTATTTAATAATAAACAACCAACAGGGATAGTACCATTTGAACATGTTCATTTTTCAGAAGTGCAACAAAAATTACATTTGTTTTGCGTGGGAATAAAGAACAAGATTGGACGATTCAAGTAGGAAAAACAGAACACATACAGTGGCTTCCTAAAGTTCATGCATCTATCCCCTGACTTGTCTGAAAAAACTGGCAATTAAAATGATTTACAAGTATTAGACCGAAGGGGCTGATAACTTATGCAACCCATCATCCTGGCTTTTATATTTTTAATTAATTTGTCAAGTTGTAGAGCTTTACTTTCAGTTTGAGTTTAAGGAAGATAATTTAGAAATTTTATATTGACAAGCCTAATTTACATTTTGTATTTGAAATGCCATAAACAAATTAAAATGTGTGAAATACCAAAGGGTGTGAATACTTTTGCAAGCCACTGTATGCGTTGTTTATCCTACTTGAATCTTCCAATCTTGCTCTTTATTCCCTCTGTACAAACTGCGGTCCATATGAGGTATTGCTCATTTTCAAAGGCTGAGAACATGAGACATGAATGTCCTGTAATGTCTCTACAAGGTCAACACAAAGTGTCACAGACAGAATTGGTTACTGTCCACCTCAAGTGAGGCTGAAGCCTGAAGTCTTCATTGAGGGGTTGCCTGTCGGGCCTATTACCCCCCCCCCCACCTCGATCCCGAGCACCTATGAGCCACTTAGACACGGCCTTCTCAACATCTTTACAGGTGATGTGGCTTGTCAAGGAGTTTTTCTTCAAGCCTCCTGCAAGGACAAATATAATGGTCACTTCATATGTGCTAACACCTTTCAACAAGGACTGTAAGGCAACTATGTTAAGAAAAGCACTATGGGCAATTCCATATCAATCAACCAAAACCTTGATTTTGACAATGGTCAATATTTTTGTCCAAACATTCCTCCATGTCTGGAATTTTCAGCATTTCATTCATATGCACATTTTTTCATATCCCTCTCCTCTCTTAATGCAACCACATTCTTTCCTAAAATTTGAACACTGGGGCAGTACCAGGGCTGTGAAATGAAAATTGCGAAATCAGAGGAAAATATGCAGGGGTCTGGCGGGCATAGGCCCCCAGGAGCCGGGGTCTCGGGCTCTGTGGGATCCCAGAAACCAAATTATTTGTTTTTTTTTTTATTTAATGATACATTTTCCGCATCTACTGGAACAAAAAGCCTCAAAATTGGTGCATATTTAAATGACCCTGTATTCAACCTTTCATTTGAACCGTCAATGATTATGTTGAAATAACAGATGACATGGAAGTTGGACCTGGAATGATTCATTTTAAACCAAATTATGCATTAACTCAGAACAATTAAACTACATGAAAATCATGAAGACGGAAAAGACTGTTAAAGCATTTCAAAAACCACAGCTAAAGATGGAGAATAGTCAAAAAATAACTTTATTGATCCCACAGAGGACAAATTCACGTTACGCCAGCTCTTAAGAAAACACACAAGGTAGGTTCAAGTAGAGGAAAATGTTCATCAAACAGTGTGTGCAAGATAAGCAATAATAATACAAGACATAAGAAATGAGGTAGAAATAGAATATGTATACACACACACACACAGAGTAGTGTTCAGAATAATATTAGTGCTATGTGACTAAAAAGATTAATCCAGGTTTTGAGTATATTTCTTATTGTTATATGGGAAACAAGGTACCAGTAGATTCTCACAAGCTACAATCCCTCAAATGTGGCTATTTGTTTTTTGTAAAAATGCCAATTTTATTGCCTTTTTCAATGACTAGAGGAAATGCAAACCCAACTTTTCTATTTCCTTGCAATAGTATGCCACTTTAATGTCCCCTCAGAACATGTCTGAAGTTAATGTCCCCTCAGAACATGTCTGAAGTAGGAAAAAATGGAAAACTGGTAGGTATTATTACCTTTGAATCATCTAAATAAATTAAAAGAAAAAAGGAACTGAGGACCATGGTGTCTGGTCCGTTTCAACTGATATGAAATTGCCCCTATACCACACACACACACACACCTTTGAACACACCAGTTAAGCATGCAAAAGACATGTGCAAACACACTACCTAGCCAGAACAACAAACGCTCCATACACAATATTTAAAATCAACATATTTGTAACAGGGTATTGTGACACCTTCTAGTATCACTAGAACTTAAAACATTGTTAACATATACACCTACCATATATGAGGGCTGTCAATAAAGTAACGGTCCTTTTTATTTTTTTTCAAAAAACTATATGGATTTCATTCATATGTTTTTACGTCAGACATGCTTGAACCCTCGTGCGCATGCGTGAGTTTTTCCACGCCTGTTGGTGACGTCATTCGCCTGTGAGCACTCCTTGTGGGAGGAGTCATCCAGCCCCTCGTCGGAATTCCTTTGTCTGAGAAGTTGCTGAGAGACTGGCGCGTTGTTTGATCAATTTTTTCTAAACCTGTGAGACACATCGAAGTGGACACGGTTCGAAAAATTAAGCTGGTTTTCAGTGAAAGGTTTAACAGCTGATGAGAGATTTTGAGGTGATACTGTCGCTTTAAGGACTTTTCACGGTGCGAGACGTCGCTCAGCGCTCTCAGGCGGCGTCATCAGCTTGTTCAAGCTGAAAATCTCCAAATTTCAGGCTCTATTGATCCAGGACGTCGTGAGAGAACAGAGAAGTTTCAGAAGAAGTCGGTTTCAGCATTTTATCCGGATATTCCACTGTTAAAGGAGATTTTTTTTAATGAAAGACGTGTGGACGGGTCTGCGCGTCGGGATGCAGCCGCCGCGACGCTCCGCCACAGGAAAAACACCTCTGTTGAAAGCCTTAAGGACAAGTTGGAACATGTCCTGCCTGTTAAACAATTTCTCATATACTCACTCCACTGAAAGCCATCAAAAGCCGCCTGGATTTTACAAATGGTTATCAACACGGAGGTGTTTTTCCTGTGCCGCCGCACCGCGTCGGCTGCGTCCCGACGCGCGGACCCGTCCGCACGTCTTTCATTAAAAAAATCTCCTTTAACAGTGGAATATCCGGATAAAATGCTGAAACCGACTTCTTCTGAAACTTCTCTGTTCTCTCACGACGTCCTGGATCAATAGAGCCTGAAATGTGGAGGTTTTCAGTGAAAATTTTAACGGCTGATGAGAGATTTTGAGGTGATTCTGTCGCTTTAAGGACTTTTCACGGTGCGAGACGTCGCTCAGCGCTCTCAGGCGGCGTCATCAGCCTGTTTCAAGCTGAAAACCTCCACATTTCAGGCTCTATTGATCCAGGACGTCGTGAGGAACAGAGAAGTTTCAGAAGAAGTCGGTTTCAGCATTTTATCCGGATATTCCACTGTTAAGGAGATTTTTTTTAATGAAAGACGTGCGGACGGGTCCGCGCGTCGGGACGCAGCCGACGCGGAGCGGCTGGCACAGGAAAAAACACCTCCGTGTTGATAACCATTTGTAAAATCCAGGCGGCTTTTGATGGCTTTCAGTGGAGTGGTATATGAGAAATTGTTTAACAGCTGGACAGTTCCAACTTTTCCTTAAGGCTTCCAACAGAGGTGTTTTTCCTGTGGCGGAGCGTCGCGGCGGCTGCGAGCCGACGCGCGGACCCGTCCGCACGTCTTTCATTAAAAAAATCTCCTTTAACAGTGGAATATCCGGATAAAATGCTGAAACCGACGACTTCTGAAACTTCTCTGTTCTCTCACGACGTCCTGGATCAATAGAGCCTGAAATGTGGAGGTTTTTCAGCTTGAACAGGCTGATGACGCCGCCTGAGAGCGCTGTGCGACGTCTCGCACTGTGTGAAGTCCTTAAAGCGACAGTGTCACCCTCAAAATCTCTCATCAGCCGTTAAAATTTTCACTGAAACCAGCTAATTTTTCGAACCATGTCCACTTCGATGTGTCTCACAGGTTTAGAAAAATTTTTGATCAAACAAAGCGCCAGTCTCTCAGCAACTTCTCAGACAAAGGAATTCCGAGACGGGCGGACGACTCCTCCACAAGGATGTGCTCACAGGCGAATGACATCACCGACAGGTGTGGAAAAAACTCACGCATGCACACGAGGGTTCAAGATGTCTGACGTAAAAACATATGAATGAAATCCATATAGTTTTTGAAAAAAATAAACGACCGTACTTTATGACAGCCTCGTATAACTTCAAACCGTTTCAAGGCATTGAACTCCGTCTTCCCATTCGACTCACAAAAGTTCTACTGCCTGGCTAGGCCATGGTCTAGGAGGAAGGTCATCATTCTTCTTGTGGCCTCGTCAACAGTTGCCCCCCCATGTCAGCCACAGCTGCAACCTGAGGGAAAACAAAGGCAATACAAAGCAAATTCAAAATTTATCTTTATTACTTACTGGAGTAAACTACTCAACATGAAGAATTGCCAGAAACATGCATGTGATCACACTTGGGAAGTTTCAGATCAAATTAACTGCGAGCCCCCAATAAAACTGAATTGAGTTACACTGCCCGAACTTAACATACATACCACTTCGGACATGAAATCTGGGTTTGCCAGCTTTTCTTCCATGATTTCAACATCACGAACTGCCTTTAGGGGGAACCCTTCTGGAATAGAAGAAACTGTAGTCCCAACGTTGCCATGCTGTTGTAGTAGTGTTTGTAGGATCCTCCCTTGGATTTTCTGAGTCTCTTTCACCTCCTCAATCAGCGTTTATGAGGCAAGCAAACATGCTGTCCTAATTTGTGTTTGATGGGTATGTGGTGAAATGGTGACATCATGACAGGCCGAAACAGTGGGCCATCTATAGTTATCCTGAGGCGGCGGAGGTGAAGACCCGAGGGTGGATGGAGGCGGCGGAGGTGAAGACCCGAGGGTGGATGGAGGCGGCGGAGGTGTCTGCATAACCCTGAGCGTGGATGGAGGTGGTGGTGGAGGTGACGATCCGAGGGTGGATGGAGGCGGCGGAGGTGTCTGCATAACCCTGAGCGTGGATGGAGGTGAAGACCCGAGGGTGGATGGAGGCGGCGGAGGTGTCTGCATAACCCTGAGCGTGGATGGAGGTGGTGGAGGTGAAGATCCGAGGGTGGATGGAGGTGTAGACCTGCTGCCGGACCAATCATCATCCTCATCCTCACTGGACAAAATCACTCGCGTAGAAATGTATAATATACAAGCACAATCAATGAGTTAAAGCATTTTTTAAAACATTTGGTAAGAAATACAGTGGTCCCTCGCTATAACGCGATTCACCTTTCGCAGCCTCGCAGTTTCACAGATTTTTTTTTTTAGTGCAATTTTGCATGCTTTTTTTTTTGTTCACAATGCATTGTGTTGTAAACGCGGCTTAACACTTCCGGTGGTTACACAAGGTTCGACTGAGGACAAGCGCCATCTTGTTTCTCCCACTTGGAATCCAACTCAGAGTACCATAGTAACAAAATGCATAACACAAAAGTAGCTTCCAGTACCAATAAAGGTACATTTTTCATCTTAATTAGCGCTTATGTGGAGCACTCCCACAACGAAAAAAAGAAGAAAAAAAAAACAAAAAAACGGACAACGAACAGGCCGGTGCTTCAATTAAACACGGAATTCAGTTTCAAAATTACCATAAAACATCTGCCACCACATTTCTACGAAATGACCAATATGTCAAAATATTTTTGGCATAAAACACAATGTTTACTCACCAAGTCCCGTTCAGCAATGTAGAAAATCTCACCAAACGCAGGACAATCCGAAAAAAAAAGACTCCTCAAAGAACAAAACCACTTTAAATATATGCCTTTTCCACTCGTTTTTCTCTTTAAAGCAGCAGCTCCAAAATGCTAAATAGACGCCTTTTCCGCTCGTTTTTCTTTTTAAAGCAGCAATTCTCTCGAACAGCAGCTCCAAAATGCCGCGGTTTCTCTCTGGTACTTGCAGGAGGGAAAAAAAAACAAACAAAAAACGATAGGCTGTGGCTAGTCACATGGGCTGCAATGTGACCTTTCAAAATAAGAGTCTATACTTTTTTTTTAGCCATTTTAAAAAATACAATAAAAGCAAGATTAATTTACAAATTTTTAACCATGTAATGTATTAACCCAAATTAAGTACTAATAATGTCTTTGTAATGTATATCTTACGGTTATTTTTATTGACATGGGCTTTGTATACATATTGCCCGTTTGACTGCCTTATTAAGGTGCACAACCACTCCAAATAAGCTCAAATTGATATTGACTTGCTAAATTAGACTCTGGTTAAGATTATGGACTAAAAAAAATAATAAAAAAATCAACACGTTTATAGTCCATATATCTCTGTGCATATCCCCCCCCCCCCCCCCCAAAAAAAAACTGCAGCAGTTAAACATGCAAAAAGAACAAAAGGTTTACACTGAGTGGACAGTGAAATTTACATCTTTTACCTTATCAATGAAATTTCTTATAGAACAGTCATTTTGTTGCAGATCAGAACATGCTGAAACTTTCTGTAAGGTAACCCCAAAATATTTCTGTTTGTCTTTTTGTTGTTACTAACTTGCCTCTTTAAAAAGTTGTTGAAGTTTGTTTGTGTTTGTAAAGCTTTCCTCTTTTCAAACTTCCTTTCTGGGTTCAGTTGTTTGTAAAGAAGTTAAATATTGTTATCTTAGCTTAATAGCCTTGCATTTGTGTAAAAAGTGTACGTGGCCTAGTGGCTATTAAAGTATAACAGAATTTCTCACATAATTTTTAGGAGCGGAGCCCAGCTATAGCCCACATATTGCCCAGTGGGCAATATGTGGGCTATAGCTGTAGTTGAGCCCATCTACTGCCCATGTGGGGCAGTTTTGTTGTGCCCAACAAAAAAAAAGCCCACTCTGAGCCCATGCCCAGCCGAAGCCCAACCTGCCCAAGTGAGACCCATGTGGGCCCCAACAGGATGTTTGCAGGGCTTGTACTTTCTCCATCCCTGGTGAGAATTTGCATTTTTGTCCACCTGTTATGAGCCACGCCGCCACCATGCCTGACAAATACTGGCGGAAATGGATTCATTGACCATAAAAACCTGTGGACAGACACCAGAAGTGTGGCCGTAGTCCTTCTAGAATAGGAGATATAACACTTTGAAGTTTAGGGGACCGTGCCCAACAGCCATCTTGGATTTGCACAATGGAAACGCCTGACTATGATTTTTAAGCCACTAATTGTTATTTCCTTCCTCAAAACTCACCAAATGATGCCAAAAAACCCCAGATCTTTAGACAAGTCCCTACCACTTAGGACCAACTTTATGTATCTTGGCAGCCATCTTGGATTCTGGACAAATTTCAAGATGGCACAAAATCTTATTTTGATTAGTATGGTCCGAAGGAGCGGAATCTGTTGAGAAAACCTTGACAGGAAAAAATGGCAGTTTTTACCTGGCTCGGCTCAGCTGTCTAATAACACGCCCTGACCACCGGACATACACTACCAGGGGCGACGTTTAGCTAAACATGACGCAGCTTGTTTTGTTGGCAAATGATGATTTGAAGGAGCTAATTGATGGCGCTAACTCTTCTCACACCCAAAAAAATGTTGACTGAGAAAAATTGACTCCTATTTAAAGTTTGTGTTGGACTGTTGACATCAAAGCATCAGAGATGAACACCAAAATCATGCAAGTCCCTTTTCTGTTGTTTATAACTTCATAAAATATCAAATGAAAAGGCTGTATTTGGGCTGTTTATATAACAAAAAAGCGTTTTTTTCTTTCAATGGAATGACTATTTCATGAGGTGAAAGATGGTATGTTCCATCTTTCACCTCATGAAATATTTGTACCATTGAACTCATAAAACATTATTTGTATAATGTCCATTAGGGGGCAATAGTCTTATATTAGTAGAAAAACCCTCTGTTGCAGCAGCAGCCTTTATACAAAGAAAAACAAACATCTGAAAATGACCTTTATTCTGTGATTGCAGATCTTCCAATCCTTCACATTAAAATAATTTTCCTGTACAATACAGTGAAAAAATATGTTCACTCAGACTGCAGGGCAGTTCAGAAAGAGTACAATCGTCAATAGTTTCACATAAGGAGTGCGTACAGTAAGTGACGTGTTTCGAACACTGAAGGCCACCGACAAACTTGACAGAATTCATGTCACATTTCTGTTTGAAAACACGCACGTACAATCACATAAGCATATAAAATATGGCAAGTCATTTTAATATTACGGGGACATTAACATCATAGACACCTAAAATTCATTGGACTAGTCAAAATTCTAATTTTGAGGCATCTGCAAGTTCATTTTAACTAAAGTTTAATAGTGTACAGTATAATTATATAATGCCCTATTATATGAATAGACATTCCATTTTTAAATGTAAATCAAGGACATCTCCATGTGAAATGTCGTCAAAATTCTAATTCAAGCTCTTTTTACTACCAATTTCTGCAAATCATACTGGGTGTCAAAATTGTGTTTAAGATACCAGAAAAAAGGGGGTCTGGATTTTTTTTTTTTTAAAGGTGAGCAATCACAAAAATCAGTAACTAGGAATTTTATGAAGGCATAACTTTTGAGTTATCTTCCACTTATTCTGACAAGACAAACTAAGATTTCTGACATACACGCAAGGTCACAATGCTAACTAAGCAATTATCATACTAGCTGCCATTAACTGTGTTGCTAAATTCATGGCTGACAGCTAATATGGCAGCGCAGTCTCATTTGAACCCTGCGTGATATCGCGGGTTTTGACCATTGATGGGGACAGCTGCTCCCATTGTGAAATATATACACAGCATAACTTCACATGGGAAAAAGGTGTACTGGTTTGTTTTCAGCTGCAATCACCTAAGCATTCGCGAAAAGTGCAGTTTTTCAGTTCCCAATGGAGAAGGGAAGACGTTTGTGTTAGCCTACACAGCTAACCAGAGCAGCTATGTTCTCTCGCCTGCACAATCACCCAGACACTTTTGAGCTCCAGGTCATAAACAAACCACATGTCCACTTTCTGCCACATCGCCGCTTTTTTTTTCTTCCATATTCTCACTTTGTTTGCGTGTAATTTGCCCAAAATTTCAGAGAAAGTGTCATGTTTCTCTCCCTGGAAGTACAGAAATGACGTCATGTGCATCATATTTGATCCCTTTGGTGCCCACCTTCAAATGAGACTGCGCTGCCCAATAAATATGAAAACTTAATAGTTATTTGTAGCGATGAGCTCACTTCACCTCCAATTCACTCATTACAAGACTTTTTGGTTGTGTTTTCACAATACTGTAATTTGATTAGTTGTAATTCTAATCCTGATAACTGGAACATTTTTAGTTGTTTAAATGTTTTATTTGAGTCAGACTTTAGTTAGAGCCTTCTGAAATGATCTTTCAGGATATGTGGCAAGTCAAATAGTTGTGACGTGATGACAGATGAATCAAAATATTTATTGGCCTTACACTATTTAATAATCAAATTGTGAATACGTTTACAACTGTTACAGTGATAGCCATGGCCTTATGAAACATTTAGTGGATTTTTTTGAACCAGAGATGTATTATAAAAAAAAAAAAAAAAAAAAAAAAAAAAAAAAACACACACACATTGAAGCTTTTTTAAAGACACTGCCATCTAGTGGGCACAGAAAAAAGAGCAAACACTTAATGAGGCCTCATTTGGCCATCACGAGTGATAGTGCAATTTTTTTAGATATCTAAGATGCAATTACAATCAATTATACATCAAAATGGCTTGCCATACAAATTCAAAAATGCCTTGTTGAATTGCAGGCAAAATGCAAAGCAGACTGTATAAAACAAGTTAATTCTGCAGAGGTATAACATCATCAATGATAAGTAAACATCAATTACAACAGTTATATCAACAGCAGCGAGAAGACAAGTTTCAGCATCAACAGAGCTTGACCCAACTTCTGCTTGGCACATTAGTGTCCATACTGGTAGAGGGAGGGACATCCAACTGCTGCCCTTTCTTTACTGCCTGCAAGTGGATGAAACTCACTCACTATCCAGCCTGGTAAACAGGCTGCTGGCTGTGCTTATTCAGGACGGAAAAAAAAAATAAGGCAGAGGAGACGAGCTGCTTTGATGACAGAAGATCTGGCACCTCTAGAAGACATAGATTTTGTCTCTCTGGACAGTGTCAAGGTCATCGTCCATGGTCAGGAGGACCTAAAGCAAAGATGACAGGTTGGTGCACACAGAAAGGTGTAAAATCTTATGTTTGCTTGACTAGTGAGAGCTTACAACCGAATTAAAAAAAATGCACAGGAATTCCTGCAGATGTAGCCCAAGCCTTTTTGACCCCATGACCTCTGTCCCCAAAACCATGTACTACTGTCAATATATACTGTGAAGCTGATACACCCATGATTAATTTGGTCAGTTGTAGCTGTGTGGGCAGACATATGAGGTCTGTTAGAAAAGTATCCGACCTATTTATTTTTTTCAAAAACCTGATGTTGTGTGGGCCGCCAGAAGAGGAGGTACTGCTGGCCCACCACCAGAGGGCGCCCTGCCTGAAGTGCGGGCTTCAGGCACGAGAGGGCGCTGCCGCCTACAGGAACAGCCGAGGTGACAGCTGTCACCCATCAACCATGGCGGCTGTCACTGATCATCTGCATCACACCAGGAATAAAAGCAGGAAGACACCTCCACCACATCGCAGAGATATCGACTTCAGTGAGAGGTAATATCCTCAGCCATTTGTGGTAATCTAATAATCTGTCTATTGTGAGTGTTTGCAGGAGTACCGGTCCTTAGTTTTGTGGAAGCTGAGTGAATGCAGGACGGCACTCTTTTCCTCTGAGGGATCACTGCATATACATATTGAGTGAGAGGTGGAGGTGGAATTCCCACCATTATTATTACAGGGTGTACACACACCCACACTTGACTGTCTTTGTTTTCCGCCAGCAGTACCAGATCCGACACGCTGAGACGGTGGCTACCTGGGGACTTCGGGACTTGGCGACTCCAGTATCCCTCGGGTTCGGTGGCGGTGGAAATCGTGTGGTTCCGGTTCGTCTCCAGACGGGCGTCTCCTATCGTCGAGCCTGCCCACACGACACCTTTATTGATTGACTTGTACCCATTCTGTAATCTGCTGTGTTTGGTTGTGGCATTCACAACAGTAAAGTGTTCTAATTTAACTCCTTCTATTGTCCGTTCATTTACGCCCCCTGTTGTGGGTCCGTGTCACTACACTTTCCCAACAGGATATCTCGGCCAGCGTCATGGACTCCGAGGGGCGTCACCCGGCTGTTGAACGACCAATGGGAGAGCAGGGAGCGCAGGCGTCTGCAGGAGGCGTGATTGGTGAGCTGCAGCACATTCTCACCGCCTTTACGGCTCGGTTGGATCAAATGACCGAGCAAAACATCCTCCTGAACCGCAGGGTGGAGGCTCTCTCCGCGCAGGTGGCGGCGAGCGCTCAGGGCGCTGCTGCAGCTCCTCTTCCTGACGACCCTGTGCAGGATATGAATGTTCCAGTGGTGGTTCAACAACCCCTCCCACCATCCCCTGAAGCATACATAAGCCCTCCTGAGTCGTACGGAGGTTGTGTGGAGACGTGCGCGGACTTTCTCATGCAGTGTTCGCTCCGTCATGTACGCGTCAGACGCTAGTAAAATAGCTTATGTGATTACTCTGATTCGGGGAGAGGCACGCGCTTGGGCTACGGCGCTTTGGGAGCAAAATTCACGGCTCCTTCACACGTACACTGGGTTTGTGAGGGAGTTCAGAACAGTGTTTGATCACCCTAACAGGGGAGAGACCGCTTCAGAGACAGGGACGCCGGAGCGCAGCCGCTTATGCAGTCGACTTCCGCGAGGTCCGGCTGGAATAACGCTGCGCTCCGCGCCGCCTTCGTAAACGGACTGTCATCGGTCCTGAAGGAGCACCTGGTGGCCAAGGATGAACCGCGGGAATTAGATGGGCTTATCGATCTTGTTATACGGTTAGACAATCGCTTGGAAGAACGCCGTCGGGAACGAGACGAAGGGCGTGGCCGGGCGCACGCCGTCCCTGTTCCTTCCGGGTCCGAAAAAGGACCGCCCTTCCCACGCTCCCTGGCCTCTACGTCCCGTGGGGCGACAGCTCCCCCTGCTGACGAAGCTATGGACACGAGCAGGGCCACATTCAGACCACCGAATAGACAGAGGAGGCTTCCCCGCGGGGCGTGTTTTGTTTGCGGCTCAATTGAGCACCAATTGAGTAATTGCCCCGAACGGTTAAACACCAACGCCGCCCTAGAAACTGGGCTTAGGGTGGGCCAAGAAATTCACGTGGGACACACACACACATTTCCACACGGCTCCCAGTTACAATCCTTAGCGGGGATTTAACCCTTCAGGCCCCAGCACTGGTAGACACAGGGTCAGAAGGGAATCTGCTAGACAGCAGATGGGCCAGGGAGGTAGGGCTCCCTCTGGTGGCGCTTCCTTCACCATTGCAGGTGCGAGCACTAGATGGCACCCTACTCCCTTTAATCACACACAGGACACTACCAGTAACTCTGGTAGTGTCAGGGAATCATAGGGAGGAGATTGAGTTTTTTGTGACTCCTTCTACCTCCCGTGTGATTCTGGGGTTCCCCTGGATGCTAAAACACAATCCCCGGATTGATTGGCCGTCCGGGGTGGTGGTACAGAGGAGCGAGACCTGCCATCGGGTGTTTGGGATCCTCGGTTCCTCCCGGTTCCCAGGCTAAGGAGCAGGTCAAAGTTCCCCCCAATCTGTCGGCGGTGCCGGTTAAGTACCACAATCTTGCTGACGTTTTTAGCAAGGATCAGGCAATCACCCTTCCCCTGCACCGTCCGTACGATTGTGCCATCGATTTGTTGCCAGGCGTGGAGTTCCCGTCCAGCAAGCTGTACAACCTCTCCCGACCTGAGCGCGAATCGATGGAGACCTACATCCGGGACTCCTTAGCTGCCAGGCTGATCCGTAACTCCACCTCTCCGATGGGAGCAGGTTTCTTTTTTGTGGGCAAAAAAGATGGCGGTCTTCGTCCATGCATTGATTACCGGGGGCTGAACGAGATCACGGTTCGCAACCGATACCCGTTGCCTTTGTTGGATTCGGTGTTCACCCCCCTGCATGGAGCCAAAATATTCACAAAGTTGGATCTTAGGAACGCATACCACCTAGTTCGGGTCCAGAAGGGAGACGAATGGAAGACGGCATTCAACACCCCGTTAGGTCATTTTGAGTACCTGGTCATGCCGTTCGGCCTCACAAACGCCCCCGCGACGTTCCAAGCTTTGGTTAATGACGTCTTGCGGGACTTCCTGCACTGATTCGTCTTCGTATATCTGGACGATATACTCATCTTTTCTCCGGATCCTGAGACCCATGTACGGCATGTACGTCAGGCCCTGCAGCGGTTGTTGGAGAACCGGCTGTTTGTGAAGGTTCACCGCACGTCTTTGTCCTTCCTGGGGTTTATCATCTCCTCTAACTCCGTCGCCCCTGATCCGGCCAAGGTTGCGGCGGTGAGAGATTGGCCCCAACCAACAAGCCGTAGGAAGCTGCAACAGTTCCTCGGCTTCGCTAATTTCTATAGGAGGTTCATTAAGGGCTACAGTCAGGTAGTTAGCCCCCTGACAGCCCTGACCTCTCCAAAAGTCCCCTTCACCTGGTCGGATCGGTGCAAAGCCGCGTTCAAGGAGTTGAAACGACGGTTCTCTACTGCGCCAGTTTTGGTGCAGCCCGACCCTAGCCGCCAGTTCGTGGTTGAAGTGGACGCCTCTGACTCAGGGATAGGAGCCGTGCTATCCCAGAGGGAGAGACTGATAAGGTTCTTCACCCGTGTGCCTACTTTTCACGCAGGATGACCCGGCTGAACGGAACTATGACGTCGGCAATCGAGAACTCCTTGCGGTGAAAGAGGCTCTTGAGGAGTGGAGACACCTGTTGGAGGGAGCGTCTGTGCCGTTCACGGTTTTCACTGACCATCGGAACCTGGAGTATATCAGGACCGCCAAGCGACTGAACCCCAGGCAAGCCCGTTGGTCACTGTTTTTCGGCCGTTTTGACTTCCGGATCACCTACCACCCCGGGACCAAAAACCAGAGGTCGGATGCCCTGTCCCGGGTGCACGAACAAGAAGTCAAGACCGAGCTGTCGGATCCACCAGAACCCATCTTACCGGAGTCCACTATCGTGGCTACCCTAACCTGGGACGTGGAGAAGACCGTCCGGGAGGCCCTGGCACGGAGCCCGGATCCCGGAACAGGACCGAAAAACAGAGTGTACGTCCCACCAGAGGCCAGAGCTGCCGTCCTGGACTTCTGTCACGGGTCCAAACTCTCCTGCCACCCAGGGGTGCGTAGGACCGTGGCAGTGGTCCGGCAGCACTTCTGGTGGGCGTCCCTGGAGGCTGACGTCCGGGCTTACATCCAGGCCTGCACCACCTGTGCCAGGGGCAAGGCGGACCACCAGAAGGCACAGGGACTCCTGCAGCCACTTCCTGTGCCTCATCGCCCCTGGTCCCACATCGGTCTGGATTTCATCACGGGCCTCCCGCCGTCCCGGGGGCACACCACCATCCTCACGATAGTGGACCGGTTCTCCAAGGCGGCCCACTTCGTGGCCCTCCCGAAGCTCTGGTCCACCATGTCGTCCGGCTGCATGGGATACCTACAGACATCGTTTCGGATCGCGGTCCCCAGTTCTCCTCGCAGGTGTGGAGAAGTTTCTGCCGGGAACTGGAGGCCACCGTGAGCCTCTTGTCTGGGTATCACCCTCAGACTAACGGACAGGCCGAACGGGCCAATCAAGAGTTGGAGCAGGCCCTACGTTGTACTACCTCCGCACACCCGACTGCTTGGAGTGAACACCTGGCTTGGATCGAGTACGCGCATAACAGCCAAGTGTCCTCTGCCACCGGCCTCTCCCCGTTTGAGGTGTGTCTGGGGTACCAACCCCCTTTGTTTCCTGTGGTGGAGGGAGAGGTCGGTGTGCCCTTGGTCCAGGCCCACCTGCGGAGATGCCGTCGGGTGTGGCGCACCGCCCGTTCGGCCTTGTTGAGGGCCCGGACGAGGGCAAAAGCCCATGCAGACCGTCGACGGTCCCCGGCCCCCGCATACCAGCCTGGGCAGGAGGTATGGCTTTCAACCAAGGACATACCGCTCCAGGTTGAGTCACCGAAACTGAAAGACCGCTACATCGGACCGTTCACCATCCTCAAGGTCCTCAGTCCCACCGCAGTGAGGCTCCAACTCCCGGCCTCACTGCGGATCCATCCGGTCTTTCACGTCTCCAGGGTAAAACCACATCACACCTCACCACTCTGTGCACCCGGTCCGGTGCCGCCTCCTGCACGTATCATCGACGGGGAGCCAGCTTGGACAGTACGCCGGCTCTTGGACGTCCGTCGAATGGGCCGGGGCTTTCAGTATTTGGTGGACTGGGAAGGGTATGGACCCGAAGAACGCTCCTGGGTGAAGAGGCGCTTCATCCTGGACCCGGCCCTCCTGGCCGATTTCCACCGTCGCCACCCGAACAAGCCTGGTTGGGCGCCAGGAGGCGCCCGTTGAGGGGGGGGTCCTGTTGTGTGGGCCGCCAGAAGAGGAGGTACTGCTGGCCCACCACCAGAGGGCGCCCTGCCTGAAGTGCGGGCTTCAGGCACGAGAGGGCGCTGCCGCCTACAGGAACAGCCGAGGTGACAGCTGTCACCCATCAACCATGACAGCTGTCACCGATCATCTGCATCACACCAGGAATAAAAGCAGGAAGACACCTCCACCACATCGCCGAGATATCGACTTCAGTGAGAGGTAATATCCTCAGCCATTTGTGGTAATCTAATAATCTGTCTATTGTGAGTGTTTGCAGGAGTACCGGTCCTTAGTTTTGTGGAAGCTGAGTGAGTGCAGGACGGCACTCTTTTCCTCTGAGGGATCACTGCATACACATATTGAGTGAGAGGTGGAGGTGGAATTCCCACCATTATTGTTACAGGGTGTACACACACCCACACTTGACTGTCTTTGTTTTCCGCCAGCAGTACCAGATCCAACACGCTGAGACGGTGGCCACCTGGGGACTCGGACATGGCGGCTCCAGTATCCCTCGGGTTCGGTGGCGGTGGAATCGTGTGGTTTCCGGTTCGTCTCCAGACGGGCGTCCCTATCGTCGAGCCTGCCCACACGACACCTTTATTGATTGACTTGTATCCATTCTGTAATCTGCTGTGTTTGGTTGTGGCATTCACAACAGTAAAGTGTTCTAATTTAACTCCTTCTATTGTCCATTCATTTACGCCCCCTGTTGTGGGTCCGTGTCACTACACTTTCCCAACACCTGATGGATTTGAATCACGTGTGCTTGCATGAGCCAACCTTGAACCTTCGTGCGCATGCGTGAATTTTTTTCACGCCTGTCGAGTGCGTCATTTGCTTGTAAGCAGCCTTTGTGTGAGGATGGGTGTAGTCTCTCGTCTGATTTTCTTTGCAAGGGAAATGGCGGAACGACTGGAGCAGCGCGACTGCATCAAATTTTGCCAGAAACTGGGCAACAGCCAGGTGGAAACCATTCGGATTATTCAGACGGCTTTCGGTGACAATCCTCTGGGCATCACACAGATTAAGGAGCAGTACAACCGGTTTAAAGACGGCCGCACAATGGTGGAGAGCGAGCCACGCTCCGGTCGGCCATCAACACGCTGAAATGACCAGATCATTTCCAAAGTGAACGCTGTGGTGATGTGGGACCGTCGTGTGACTATCTGAGAAACTGCGTAAGAGGTGGACATCAGCACTTTTTCGGCATATTCCACATGCTGTGACATGCCCAGCTCTTCCACAATTTCTCGGATAATCACACGACTGAAAAGCCACCGAAAGCCGTCTGAATCTCCGAATGGTGGAAGAGGTGGCATCATTTTTCGGAGTCCAGCATGTCCTGTGAGACTTCAACACGGTGGCACTTTTGCTCCGTCAGCAGCTTCGTGCCGAAGCCATCGGCATGAATTTCGCTGCAACTCTTTTCATGGCCAAATCTTCTGTCACAGTGGAATGTGCCGAAAAAGTGCTTCCGCAATTTCTCGGATAGTCACACGACGGTCCCGCATCACCACAGCGTTCACTTTGGAAATGATCTGGTCATTTCAGCGTGTTGATGGCCGACCAGAGCGTGGCTCGCTCTCCACCGTTGTGCGGCCGTCTTTAAACCGGTTGTACCGCTCCTTAATCTGTGTGATGCCCAGAGGATCGTCACCGAAAGCTGTCTGAATAATCCGAATGGTTTCCACCTGGCTGTCGCCCAGTTTCTGGCAAAATCTGATGCAGTCGTGCTGCTCCAGTTGTTCCGCCATTTTCCTTGCAAAGACAATCCGACGAGAGACTCCACCCATCCTCACACAAAGGCTGCTTACAAGCAAATGATGCAATCGACAGGCGTGAAAAAATTCACGCATGCGCATGAAGGTTCAAGGTTGGCTCATGCAAGCACACGTGATTCAAATCCATCAGGTTTTTGAAAAAAATAAAAAGGTCGGATACTTTTCTAACAGACATAGTGCATCTGGAAAAGATTCACAACGCTTCACTTTGTCCATATTTTGTTATGGTACAGCCTTTTTAAAAAATGTATAAAATTCTTTAAAAACTCAAAATTTGCAGATGTCTGACACAGGATTGTCTTGAGGCACAAATCTGGGGAAGGGTACAGAAACATTTCTGCTGCTTTGAAGATCCCAATAAGCACAGTGGCCTCCAACATCCATAAATAGGATATGTTCATATCCACCAGGACTCTTCCTAGAGCTGGCCACCTGCCTAAAATGAGCAATCAGGGTAGAAGAACCTTAGTCAGGGAGGTGACAAAGAACCCGATGGTGTGTCTGTCAGAGCTCCAGCATTCCTCTATGAAGAGAGGGGAACCTTCCAGAAGGACAACCATCTCTGTGGCAATATATCAACCAGGCCCGTATGGTAGAATGGGCAGACAGAAACCACTCTTTAGTAAAAGGCACATGGCAGCCCCACCTGGAGTTTGCCAGAAGTAACCTGAAGGACTCTCAGACATGAGAAACAAAATTCTCTGGTCTGATGAGCCAAAGACTGAACATTGTGGAGTGAATGCCAGGTGTCATTTTTGGAGGAAACCAGCCACCATCCCTGCAGTGAAGCATGGTGGTGACAGCATCATGCTGTGGGGATGTTTTTCAGCAGCAAGAACTGGGAGACTACTCAGGATTGAGGGAACGATGAATGGAGCAATGCACACAGACATTCCAAAATTAATTTCATTCATTTTGGAATAAGGCTGGAACATAAAATGTGGGAAAAGTGAAGCACTTACGGATGCACTGTTCGGTACGGGACCTGTGGTTCGGTACATAGCTGTGCACGGGTCAGTTCGCATTGCGTGTGTTTACCATGATTTCTGGACTATAGAGCGCACCTGAATATTAGCCGCACCCACCAACTTTAAAAAGAAAAAAACAACTGTACATAAATAAGCCACACTTGTCTATATGCCGCGGGTCTCCACGTTGTAACATGAAACATTTACACAGAAAGATGTTAGAAAGATTTTTCAACTTTTAATTAAGTGAAATTTCCCATCGATGGGATATAAGGCTGAGAAGGGGTTTTAACTTATTACCAGGCAGTACTTTGCAATTATTTTATTTCATGTTTGTATAATGTTACAATAAACTGTTGGTTTAAACAACAAGCAAATTTAGGGTTTGCATTTTGTTCCCATACTGTACCAAAAATTAACCGAACCATGGTACATATCAAACCGTGATTTTTGTGTATCATTACACCCCTAATACACACACTTTATATATATATATATATATATATATATATATATATATATATATATATACACACACACGAGATGTGGCCAGGAGGAGTTGCATAGTGTTTTGAGGCTTCCTGAGCAAGGATGCCAAAATCTGTTCCTGCAGGGCACCGCTTTGCCTGTTTTCAGGACCTGATCTATTCACACCAGAATATTTAATTCTGCTGTTTCCCCGTTCATTCCTCTTTGTCTGAGCATGAGTTACTTAACTGTGGGTGAAAAAAACAAATATGTAGTTCAGTTACAGTATTTCCTTGATTAAACACCTGACCTTAAGTAAGGGCCTGCCTCCTCATTTAACCTCCGTGTCAAAAGTCTGCCAGGAAAAAATAAGCACCAGTCTTGTTTAAAGGTCGGATCACTTATGTTAGCAGCCAGACATCTCTGCCTGGCTGATTGTCTGTGTGAGCAGTTGCAGAGGTATCTTCTTTAAATTAGGCTTTGTGGACATTATTAGGTTCCAGTTGTGAAGAAAAAATTTTGTGCTGTATGAGCATTAAAAAGGATCATATTTTTTCCTAAGTCCACTGCAAAGTGGTTCCTTAAAATCCTAAGATGAAACAGTTGCCACGGTGTCAGCTGCAGAGGAACGATGGTTAGTGGTGCACTTGTATGGTTTTGATTTAGCACTGCATTGATTTCTCACCATCCCATTATAAGATATTGAGAACATCTAGCTAGACGCTACCTGACAGGTGTAAAGCAGTTGTCTTTGGTTCACCACACCCAGGGACATGTGTGAAACTTGAAAATTAAAGTTCAGGCAGCAAGCAGGATTTTGTTAATACTCGCCCACCTTGAATAAGAGCCTGCTTTGTTTTGGCACCAGTGTCACCGACCGAACGGTCCCCCCTAAAAATCGGTCCACCCTGTCTTTACTGCGTGCTTCATTAGCCGCGGTTCACCGATTATCGCCTCGTTTCTGCTTAAAACTGCACTCCGGTCATCATCCATCTCAGCGACAGATATCTGAAGCTTTTGTACAACAATCATTTCCACATAAATTCAGCATCATTTCATAATAAAAGACGGGGGAAGTGATCAGAGCGCCGTAGCTACACAAGCTGCTAGCTGATGCGTTCACTGCGTGTCAGCCATTTCAAAGAGTCACAGAGTATTGCCTTGTTTCTGCTTAAAATGGCCTTGTTTCTGCTTAAAACTAACTTTGGAATGATTTAAGAGGTTTTATCTTGTCATCTGATGGTTAATAATCCCATTAATCCATTTGATCACTTTGGGTGAATAGACTCCGTCTCAGACAAGCTGCTGAGCTCCGAAATGCCGCATGCGCAGTGAAGGCAGGGCAGACTGTTCGGTCTGCGACACCGGGTCTGCGCACGGTTCTGACAAAAATAAATGTCCTGGCTATTAATCTATTCTGTAGTATTCTACAGATGTAGATTCGGGCATCTCTCCTTTAGGGCTAGTTCAAAAGTAATGAAGCCAAAGTGTGACATAACCATCAAAATTTAAAAGTGGTCTTTTTTGTGAAATGTTATTTTATCTATGGTTATATATCAGAGTTTCAATATTTCTATTGGTCTCGGTTCAGTCATTGCTGGAAATTATCAGTGCAGATATACTATAATGAGCGAGAGCGTAACGCTTGCGACAACAGATGGAGGTATCTTCTTTAGTCTGCAGAAGCCTGAAACAAAGACATTCTGTCCATTAGTTCCTGGTATTATTGAACAAGCAATATAATTATTCTATTGAAGCACAGTAGCAGATACAGCTAAGGTTTTGACACAAATAAATAAAGGACTTATTCTCAGCGTTACGCTTGTGACAGTTTTAACTTGCTTTAGAAAGATGATGTTTTTTCTAGGAAATGACATTTCTACCTTTACAAAAATGTATTACTGTGTGTTAGTATGAAGCACAAACAAACTGACAAAATACAAGGTTATTTCTTTAACATTCAACTTGAAATAGTAATGCTAAATATCAATGTCACACAAAATTTATGAAAAAAAGTGCTATTTTTGGAGAAACTTTCGTGCATATCTCTGGAACCGTGTGGAATTTTTCCATGAAATTTTCAGTACCTGTCAAAGAGACTATAGGCAACTCAGATAAATCTGGATGGTGCTAAATAAAATAATGGCTTGTTCATGACAAATGCAATGCAAATCAGCAGTCAGGCTTCATTATTTTTGAACTAGGCCTTTAGAAAACACTGACAGGGTTCCCAGTGAGGAACTGTGGGATTATATAACTTTAATTATGCTCCGGTGTACTCGCTGCCTGCACAGAAACATCATACCAGGAAGGATCCAAACATGGCAATGGAGGAGAGGAATGCCAAATGTCATGGTCGTCAAAGAATGACAGCAGAATACAGTCCCTGTTGTGCTCACGAGACTCAGCTGGAGTTTTCTGTGTTAGGAAAGACACGTGCATCCTGTGAGAATGAATTTAAGATGAAAAGTGGAAAATAAAAACTAATCATTTTCTAAGCATTACTGGATGATACTGACCTGCCAGGTGCTGAGACCCTGGAAGAAAAAATAAAGTGCAAATCCCCACACCACAGCTGTGAAGATGATACACACCAGTGCCAGACACTGGATCCGTTCACCACTCCGCAGCTAAACACACACAAACGAAAAATCACATGGTACACACATTTCTCAAATATAGTTGCTCAGTTTTTTTTTTCCTGACTTTATTCAAATTAATCACTTAAAATCATGCACATTAGGGTCCGCTCCTTTCTCTACCCCTGACTAAGGCAGCATCTCTACATCTGGAGTTGGTCAATTGGTGCCAGACTGTGGTTGCCCACTGCTCCTAGTGGTTAGACTGTGACAAACTAATGAGGACAGACTAAATGCAGAAGGAAAATTTCACTGTGTGCATCCATGTATATACAATGACAATAACAGCCCTTGTTCTTAAGCTGGACCGCTCGGTAACAGTAAGCAAATTCTTTGTCTCTTCATTTTCTTTCAGTCAGGTACTTAAGTATTTGGACAGTGACCCTTAAAAAAAAACAAAAAAAACAACACACTTTAATTTCTGTACACCACAACAGACTTAAAATGAAACAATCCAGGGCCCGGTTTCATAAAGCAGTCTAATCTTTCAGTCTACTAAACTTACTAAGTTGACTACGGTTAGTCGGCCAACATTATCCATCTAATCACCGTTTCACATCGATGGCTCAACTTGTAGATTAGCCATTTTACGTTAGTCAATAGTTTTCACTGGCATAACAGTCTCGCGAGTGCCACTGCCATTCTACGGCTCCAATGCAGGACAGTTTGTTTACTTCCGGCTTGGGTGTTGTCATGAACTATCCAGCCTTTGTTTCGTTAACTGGCTTTATTAACATTTACAGACGCATACAAATGCAGAATTACATACTTAGCACTTAACCTCGCAGTTTTGCTCTACAGTTTCTTCTTCTACACTTCTGTCAAGTCTTTTTGTGCACACAACGCTGCTCAGTGTAACAGCTAATGTGGCTAATGTGAGAACTGCCACAAAGACATCTCACATAACGGTTGTCTGCTACAACCATAGTTAAAAGCGGAGGAAGCTCTCCTTTTGGAGGAATACGAGTGATGTAGGGGTGCTCATGAGTGTTCCATCAAGTGGTGGTACATGATAGCTGCCATTTTTTTTTTGAGGTAAGACACTGAAGTTTTATCCACTATAATAAGATTAAACTCCTCTGGACCAGGCTAAAAACATTAGTCGGGTAGTGCAAACTTTAGCTAACTATGCGCTTTGTGCAACGACGAACGTCAAAAAATTAGTCAACTAAGTGAGTTTAAGGTTAGGTTAAACTTTATTGTCCCCACAGGGGAAATTTGTCTTGGGCTCACAGTGTTGTTTAACACATAAACAACATTCACAACATTTAACATCCGAACACACAGACAACATTACAACAGTCAGCTGGTCTGCACAATTTCAACAAAAGGAATATGACCATGTCATGATATTGCACAATCCCAAGTAAAGTGCATTTGCAAATAAAGTGACTTCAGTATATTGCACATGCCCAATAAATAACATAATTACAATTCAACAATTAAAAAAAACCACATTCCTACTGTCTTGTCTTATTTAACAAAACCACTGACATGGGAACAAAAGAGAGTTTAAACCTATTATTGCGGTGCTTGATCGCTCGATAGCGCCTCCCAGAAGGTGGCAGAGTGTATTCACTGTGCAGTGGAAGGGAGGGTTCTCTGGTTATGGCTTTGGCTTGTGCCAGGACACAGGTTTCAAAAATTGTCTGGAGAGAAGGAAACTCCTCCTGTCCTATGATTTTCATTGCATTTTTTACAAGCTGTCCTATTTTGGTTTTACCCTGCACTATGAGTGAGCCAAACCAGGCCACTATTCCATACCTAATGAGGCTCTCCAGCACCACCTTATAAAACAAACCATGATTCGGGTGCTCACACCAAACAGTCTCAGTCTTCTGAGAAGTGGAGTCTTTGGGAAAATTTCTTACATAAGAAATCCACATGCACATTCCACCTCAGAAGATTATCCACATAGACGCCCAGATATTTCACTGACTCCACCTGAACTATCTCCCTGTCTCCGATGATTACTGGATCATGGGACAGGAGTCTTTTTGGAATCAAATACCATTTCTTTGGTTTTTAACCCCATTTAGAGTCAAGTGGTGCTCCTCACACCAAGACTGAAAGGAGTCGATTTCATCAAAATAAACTGATGGACTTTCACCAACTGAAAGTAAGCTCACAATAATTGTGTCGTCTGAGAATTTCAAGATTTTATTACTTGGATTTATGCTCCTACAGCCATTGGTGTATAGGGTGAAAAGAATAGGCGAGCTTACAGTTAGTTTAATCGACTAAACAAGATTAGACTGCTTCATGAAACTGGGCCCAGATATGCTTGTAGTGTGAACTTTCATCTTTAAATCAAGGGGTTTCATAAAAATATCACAACAAACATTTAGTAACAGCTATGATTATACACAAGCTGTGTACAGACCCAGACTTGACTATCACCATACAATCACTTCATTTTATTATGTTTAACACCAAAGTGGGCAAATGAAGTGAAAAAGTTGGTGATGTAATGAAGCCCCATTTAGTCTTCCTTTTAATTCAGACTCAGAGCAATGCTCCAAAACATGGGTGTTTCTGGAACAGTGTTTGGAGTTTGCCGTCACTAATATGCAGTAGAGACAACAAGTTTTGTTATCATTCCAAACCACACCTTCTATTTTTTTAAGAATTCTGGTTTTACATTTGCATTCAGTTGTATATTTTGTCCCATATTTGCCCATGTAGAGGACAACATGTTCATTCCTGTGGTTAATTTATGTTGTTAGCTGATACTAACATGACGGCGGGTGCTGTGGGTGGAGTGCATCAACAAGCACATGACATGCCCAAAGTTCAGCAGGCAGGGCAGAATAACTGTATGTACAACCTCAGCTGTTTGTAAATTTCCGTAATCCATATATATAGGAGCCCTACACTGTTACAGGCACAGGGAGTAGTCCCTTGGGCTCATTCCCACAGGCTTAGAAAATAAAACACACAGGCTCCCAAGGAACAAGAGTTGAAATTGGCTTTGTATACAAAACACACACCTTCATAATGATATAGAAGGCAAAGTAAAGCAGCAAGTTGCAGATGGCAATGGCCAGCAGGTAGGAGGCAAAGTCGTTGGGTCTCTCTATGAGACCGTAAGCAGCCCTACAAAAAAAACATGGTGACAGACAACTTTATTTTGCCACCTGTACTTGGTGACAGACAACTTTATTTTGCCACCTGTACTTAGTAACACTTTAAAAAGAAACCATACTATGTTTACTTACAGAGACCAGTTGACAATGTTACCCATTACAAGCAGCACCATCCGGTCCTAAGAGATGGACGGGGAAAAAAGACTTATAAATGTGCAAGTTTAATATGTCACTCATTATGGTGTGGACCAGGTGACTATGTACAAATTCATACTACACGCCTCAGTACTCAACATAGTTAGAAAATGTGTTTACAGTATCATATGCTCTTGAAAATCAGATTTGACATTTAACAATGACTAATTGGATAAATTTATATTTTGACTTTTACTTTGAGAATTTTTACATAAATGTGGAGGAACTGATGTCACATCCTACTTCATTCTCTTAAAAGTGCTTTAAAAGGCTCCAAGAGGAAACTGTTTAATCAGTAATGTTTTTTTTTCCCCAATGGAAGTTGGCACCACTAATAACATAGTAACATTCAGGTGTTACAAATAAAACTGTATTTTGAAAAGAGCACACACGATTGTGAAAGTGGTTGGATAAACCAACTCAAAGACCACTCATTGCAAACAAGGTATAAATACATTTGCAGTACTTCAGTGTACTCATGTATTCTTTTCTGCTTATTACTCACAATGTACATTGGTCCACTGCATTGTCTAATGCAGTCTGTGTAGATGACATATATTATCCTGCGTAGAATCCCGGAGTCTGAGACAAAGCATACAGATATGAAAATCATAATGTGCGAATATAAGTCAATGGAAAAAAAAAAAAGGAACCAACATCTTCAAATCCATTACAAAAAATCTAACTTCTCTGGACTTGTGTTATAACATGTTAAACTATCGCTTTACTTTCACAAATAACATTAGTGTAATGTACCATTTTATTCCATAAATTAGACAAAATTCCCTAATACTGATTTTACATTTTCAATGTTCTGGAACAGTGATTCCCAAAGTGTGGGCCAAGATACTGCAGGAGAGGGTTCATTTTGTGTGTGTATAAATTATTTGGGTGTAACAATTAACTGGCATGAATCAAAAAGCAATTTTAAAATAATAGATACGACTCCTTAATCCATGGACCGTAAATGTGCTATGAACCTTTCGATGGCTTGATTTTAACGTTATGCATTAGTTCAGTTATTCTGGTTTTGCTACATCTGCATATTCTGTCAAGGTTCAACGCGTGATGCAAGGCTCTCATGAGACTGATCACTGGAAGATTAACTTCGTGAGGTAAACCAAAATTAACATGTCTGATAGTGGTGGATAAAAGCATGGATGATTAGGAGAAAAAAAAGATAGCAATGTGATTCATCTATAATATTCAAGACAGCAAAAGTTACTCCTCAGAGCTTGGCTCTCCACGTTTCGGTGGCGCATTGTGCGCAATCCAGGAATGAACTGAAGCCAATGTAAAAAGCAAGTAAATCTACAGGTCTAAAGCATGTAAACCACCTCAAAAACAAAACAATTCTAAAATGGAATAACCATATCAACACCTCTTACCACCACCACCACCTGTTAATATATATTACTAAACATATTACCTGAAAAAAAAAAAAGAAAAAAAAAAAAGCTGTAACCCAAAATTACCCCCCAACACCACCTGCACAAAACTTTTGAATTCTAGAAGCTCTGAAATGCAATCTGGGACTATTCCAGACAATAAACTGCAGTGAGTGCAGCATCCATTTTGGTCGAGAAAAAAAAAAAAAACAACTTTCCTTATTCAAATTCATTCCAGTAGTAATTCTGCTCTTACTAGGATGCAGCAGTTTTCTAGCTTGGCAGATAGTTCTGGAGGAAATCACTGAAATTAAAATTGAAAATATGGTTTGACAAATTGTCATTTAAACTTAAATAAAACAGGGATGAAGTGGAGGTGTAAGAGTCACTAGGTGTTCACAGAAAACATTTATTTCTATATTTATTTATTTTCATTGTTAGTTGGTTTTACATTTTCTGTTGTGTTATTTTTCTCAGGTTCTTTGTCTCTTTCTCTAAAACTGTATTGTAGCATTATTAATCTCTAAAAACTGTATTGTAGCATTATTAGTATTATTACTACTATTATTGTTGTTGCTACAGTCACTTGCCCAGTTACGGATCATTGCCAGTTCTGGATCACTGCTGTAGTATTTGCGCCACCATTTCTAGTAATCAGCGCGAATAAGCTAGTACTTGGTGCCAATGGAAAGACTGATGTTTTGTCTACAAATGACCACCAAGCTCGACCAGAATCCAGCCATCCTTGTGATCAGCAGAGGAATCAAAACCATCTGGTGTCTGCGGTGTGCACGCTTTTTTCTCACTCACTCATTCCTGCAAGTTTGAAAGTAACCAATCTCTAAGACGTAGCAAAGGTGAGTTAGCCATTTGGTTGTTTTTGGTTAAGTGGGAAAATACTTATTTACTTGGGTAGAAAATGTCAGTGTGTTATGTCTTGCTGTTTAATTGCTGCACACATTTATCTCTGACGCGGAAAATTTGCCTGTTGTGGATCACTGAAGCAGCAGCCTCGTATCAGTACTTGTGAGCCATGTGTACTTTGGGGGTCATCTCAACATCACGAATGGGCATGAATGTGGGGGGCTTTACTTTCTAATTCAGGAGAAATCTCACCTCCACACTTCATTTTTTTGCTCGTAAAACGTATAACAGTGCCTTTCGAAACTAAGTAAATTCTCATTTAATAAGTATAATTTATATCATTTGTGTTCAAAACACATTCTCGGGCAGAGTGTGTATCATTCTGCATTAGAAGGGCTCCAGCCAGATGCCAGGAATGTCCCCAAAGTGACACAGAGTGTCGTGATCCAGAACCAGGCAAAGTGATCCATTTCCGGCAAATATTTGCACCACAATAATGTAGCTTCACACTTTAAGTAGAAGGGCTACACCATCCAGACTTTTTTCAGCTAGATAACATCCAAATACCCAATACAACAATATGCAATTAAAGGACATTCAGTTGCATTATGGCTCCGTATAGCGGGACTTTAAAAAAGGTGATCTGGAACTGGGCAACTGTCTGTATTATTATTATTAATATCTAAACAAAAATTATTTTAAAAAAATATTACAATTTGTAATATATTTGACTCTTTTACGACAACAAATGCTTAGCCATTAACTATTATACAGAAAACAAATGGACACAAACGTACTGAGATGTGAACACATTAATGCTAACTTTAACATTGAAAATGCCATAGACATGCTAACGCATTAGCATCAGTGCCATTTTTAAGTTACAAAATACATCAACTGTTTCAGAAACCATAACAGGTCAGTCTAACATAAAAAAGGTAAATATTACTCACAGACATGTGCTCTTTGGGGTTTTAGCGGGGACAAATTGAGATAAAGCGAAATTAAACCAACGAAGCAACGGGTTCGGATCAATGCTTCATTGCTTCAAGCTTCAAAGAAGAGTCGCGCTGCAGAAAACGGTTGATTACAGACCCTGCATGGGTTCTGTAATCAATGTAGAGACATGATCATTTTCCCGACAAACATCCCCAAAAACAACGACCCACTCTGAAGGACCGATAAGGGGACCGTTAAGCAAAAAGGCTATTAACTATCGGTGGAATCGAATAATTTCTTAATGATACCGAAGAGAACCAGGTTTCGATACCCAACCTTACTAAGCATTACATTTATCATACAACAATACGAAAAAAATATCACAGAATTTACTTGTTTAAATGATATCAGCATTAAATTATTGCCATACCTATATTTATCTTGTGTAATACTGGAAGTAAACGATGAGAAACTGACGAGGTAGAAATTTTGTTGACCGATTGCTGAGATTTGGCACAGGAAGCAGGTAGGAAATTGTCTAGAACATCGAGACGTTGCGCATTTACTGCCTTCACAATCGCGTTCTTTCAGACACCAAGAATTTACAAAAAGACGGAAAACCGTCCAAAGACGGCAAATAAGCGCCCTTGTAAAAGCACCCGTCTGAAGTTAATGCTCAGTTTACTATTTGTTCATATTGTCATACTGGTTAAGAACGGGAAAGTTATGTTTTGTTTTGTTTTAAGGACTTGTGCCTTTGTTTAAAGCTGAGAGCAGTCAAACAAAATGTTATGTGTATGAATAATGACAATAAAGAATTCTGATTCTTATGCTATTTATGCCACCAATAGTTGCTTCTTCTTCTGGACTCCTTCTATGCTGCACTTTCTGCTGTTGTATGTGATGCTGCCCTCAAGGAGACTGTGCGGGAAGACACTGAAGATGGGAGAATTTAAAATAAAAATAAAAGCACATTTCTAAGAAAAGTAAGGTGTGGGATTTGGAGAGGATGTTCATGAAGATGGCAGCAGTGCTGATTATGTTCTGAGCACTAACTGTGATGGGATGTTGCAGGTGGGCATCAGTTTTTTTTTTTAGTGTTGAATTGAAGCATGAGGCAAGTTTGGGCCGCTCGTAAATGGACCCACGTGCATTGGTGGACCCAAACACCAACTTTTTTTAACTAGAAGTTTGCTCAAAGCAATGGGACTTGTTGTCAAGACATTTCATCACTCATCCAATATTTGCGAGGTCAGAAAAAAACAAAACGTTTTCTGGCTAGTAGGCAGCACCAGAAGGGATGGTTGTGAAGCAGCTGTATGGGAGGGCAAAAGGTTTGAACCCACCAAAGAAGCATCGGAGGTACCTACTTACTTCACAAAATTCCACATGCTGAGATGCACTCTGCCAGAGTTTCTGATCAACATAAAGTTAGAAATTACACCAAAAGCGATATGAAACATTATTACTACTTCTTCGACCCTCATCATGTTTGGTGTTGCCAGAAACTTTCAAGATGGCCAGCAGTGGCATCTGGTGGATATTCCGTAGTCGTGTCCATAAAAATCATAGAGGGATATGCTTTCCAAACTTAATACCCATTACTACGAGGTCTGTCCGTAAACTATAGGTCCTTTTATTTTTTGCAAAAACCATATGGATTTGAATCCCGTGTGATTGCATCAGCCAAGGTTGAACCCTCGTGCGCATGCGTGAGTTTCCCCACGCCTGTCGGTGACGTCATTCGCCTGTGGGCACAGCTTGGGAGGAGCGCTCCACCCCCCTCGTCGGATTTTTTTGTTGTGAGAAAATGGCCGAAGGCGTGGAGCAGCGTTACTGCATTAAATTCTGCCAGAAACTTGGCGACAGCAGGCAGGCAGAAACTATTCGAAAAATCCAAACAGCTTTCGGAGATGAAGCCATGAGCAGCACACGGATTAAGGAGTGGTACAACCGGTTTAAAGACGGGCGCGTAACGGTGGAGAGCGAGCCGCGCTCCGGTCGGCCATCAACGAGCCGAAATGACGAGATCGTTTCCAAAGTGCACGCTGTGGTTATGCGGGATCGTCGCTTGACTGTCCGAGAAATTGCTGAGGAAGTGGACATTGGCAAGACTTCGGCACATTCCATCATAATGGACGATTTGGGCATGAAACGAGTGGCGGCGAAGTTCGTGCCGAGGTTGCTGACGGCGGAGCAAAAGCACCTCCATGTGGAAGTCTCACAGGACATGCTGGACTCCATTGACATTGATCCCAGCTTTATGGACACCATAATCACCGGAGATGAGTCCTGGGTGTACGGGTATGACCCGGAAACCAAATTTCAGTCGTCACAGTGGAAGCATTCCACATCGCCAAGACCGAAGAAGGCGCGCCAAGTGCGCAGCAACATCAAGGTAATGCTGACTGTTTTTTTTTACTCCCGTGGTGTGGTACACCATGAGTACGCACCACAGGGTCAAACAGTAACAAAGGAGTATTACAGGGATGTCCTCCGTCGTCTACGTGATAGTGTGCGGCGCAAGAGACCGGAGTTGTGGGCCGGAGGAAATTGGCGCCTCCACCACGACAACGCGCCAGCTCATTCCTCTCATTTAATTCAGACTTATTTGACCAAAAACCAGACTCCGGTGGTTCAACAGGCGCCTTACTCCCCTGACATGGCCCCTTGTGACTTTTGGCTCTTCCCAAAACTTAAAATACCATTAAAAGGAACCCGATTTGAGCCAAGAGAGGACATTATGGCTGCGACGACGGCGGAGCTGCGCGCCATCCCGAAAAAGGCATTTTTGGAATGCTTCCAACAGTGGCGACAACGCTGGGAGAAGTGTGTGGAGTCCCAAGGACTTCGAGGGTGATTAGGTTTCCAACCCTCCAGGTAAGCCAATTTTTTTTTCCCAGCCAATGGTCCGATACTTTTCGGACAGACCTCGTATATTGGATGATGTTGAAATTGAGGATGGCCCAGTGGTTGTTCCAGCAATAGCAAAGATTTCGTGTCTGCTACCTACAACGCGTGTGGAATGTCTTAAACCTAAACCTACTTCTAGGCATCTTATATATGCTACTCTGGAACCACCCCTAAACCCAAACAGTTCAACTGTCAACCCCACTGAGGTCCTTAGACTGGGTCTTAAACATAAGATCACTGTCCCCAAAATCATTGTTGATCAATGATCTAATTATTGATCATCACTTAGATATAATTGGGCTATGTGAAACCTGGCTTAAACCTACAGCTGTCCTCCCCTTAAATGACGCCTGCCCACCAGCATATACATTTAGTCACGTCCCTCGTGATGCGAAGCAGGGCGGGGGTGTTGCTCTTATTTATAAAGCTAGGTTTAGTTTATTAGCTGTTGGGGGTTACAACTATCACTCGTTTGAGCATCTGATTCTCCGCTCTGCTCAGGATATTACACATTGCCAAAGTCAGAAGAATAAAAATCAATCGTATTACTTTGTCACTGTATATAGGCCTCCTGGCCCATATTCTGAACTCTTAGATGAATTTGGTGCGTTCATCTCTAACTTGTCAACTAGTGTAGATAACATTCTGATCATTGGTGACTTTAACATTCATATAAATAAGCCTTCTGATCCCCTCTGCAAATCATTTATGGAAATTGTGGATGCATTAGGATTTCGGCAATGCATTCGGGATTCGATGCACATTAGTGGAAATACCCTGTATCTGGTTCTCGCACGTGGTATTGCTGTCATGAATACTGACATCATGCCACTTACATCAGTGGTGTCTCATCACTCACTTATTAGGTTTACAGTTTCGCTGCCGTGTTAGTGGTACAACAACCTTATATATTATTACGGCGATGCATCAACTCCTCAACTAAGACTGAACTTGAAGCTAGACTGCCTGATGTCTTTGCTTCACATTTGACAAATGCACAGTTAGTAGACAGACTTGTGGATAGGTTAAACTCAGTGCTCAAAACTACACTCGACATGACTGCACCACCTGTGTTAAAACCACGCTCCCCCAAATCACAGTCACTTTGGTTCAATGATTATCTGTATGACCTCAAGCATAAAGCAAGAGGTCTAGAATGGAAATGGCGTCGTTCAAAATGAGAAGTATTTCACCTTGCGTGGAGTGATGCTATCTTAGACTATAAGCATGCATTATTGACTACAAAGTGGACTTACTACTCTGATTTGATCAACAAAAACAAACATAACTCAAAGTTCTTGTTCTTGGCAACACGTTTTCATGGACAACCACCTGTAGTTCACTCTCCTTTTACAGCACAAGATTTCCTGGATTACTTTGGGAAGAAAATAGAAGACGTCAGGTTAAACATATCCCGGCATGCCTTAATCCAGCCACTACACCCTGCTACTGATGTGGGCGCCACTACTGAGGTATTACCTAGATTTACAGAATTTGACAGTATCTCACTAGGCATGCTGACAAAACTTGTAATGTCAACAAAAAGAACAACCTGTTTATTTGATCCTATACCAACAAAACTGTTTAAGGACCTGTGGTCCACTCTTGAGCCGACTGTGCTGGAAATGATTAATCTTTCTTTAACTTCTGGATCTGTTCCTAAATGTTTCAAATCTGCAGTGATTAAACCATTACTTAAGAAACCTAATCTTGACCCTAGTGTACGGACAAACTTTCGGCCGATATCAAATCTATCATTTTTCTCTAAAATTCTGGAAAAAGTGGTGTCACGGCAGCTCGTAGACCAGGGGTGGGCATCGAGGGCTGAGACACTGCAGGTTTCCCATGCAACCATTCACCTCAGCAGGTGGGTTGCTGATGAGCTTCTCCTCTGAACATAAACACCTGGTTGTCAATGAAATCACCTGCTGAGACACCTGATCATTAATGAAATCACCTGCTGAGGTGACTGGTTGCACAGAAAACCTGCAGTGTCTCGGCCCTTTATGGCACATGATTGCCCACCCCTGTCGTAGACTATCTTACTGAGAATAATCTCTTTGAGCCACTGCAGTCTGCTTTTAGAAAATATCATTCCACAGAGATGGCTCTCACTAAAGTGGTGAATGATCTTCTGCTTACACTGGATTCGGACACCACTACGGTTCTGTTGCTGTTAGATCTCAGTGCTGCATTTGATACAGTGGATCATCATATTCTACTTGATAGGCTGGAAAATCATTTTGGGATTACTGGGAGTGCCCTTGCATGACTGATGTAATACCTGATCAGTTGTTCTGTGTTTTGTACAGTAACACTACCTCTAACCTTAGTGACATGAAATTTGGGGTTCCACAGGGGTCTGTCTTAGCCCCCCTGCTTTTCTCCCTTTATATAGCACCCCTTGGGCACATATTGCGGCGTTTTGGGATTACTTTTCACTGCTATGCAGATGATACTCAGTTATACATGCCGATAACTGCTGGTAATCTCGTTCACATAAAATCCTTAGAAGATTGCCTTGCAGCAGTGAGAAGTCTATAAACTTCCTACTTTTAAACTCTGATAAGACTGAAATGATGGTTCTTGATCCAGTGAGACATCGGTATCAATTTGACCAGTTAACTCTCAGCCTCGGCTCGTGTGTCATACATCACACTGACAAAGTGAGGAACCAGGGGTAATTTTTGATCCTTCGTTGTCCTTTGGCCTCCACATTACAAATATTACTAGGACTGCTTCTTCCACCTGCGAATATAGCAAAGATTCGTCCCATCCTGTCTATGGCTGATGCTGAGACCCTGATCCATGCATTTATCTCTTCTAGATTGGACTACTGCAATGTTCTATTTTCTGGTTTACCGCAGTCTAGCATTAGGGGCCTCCAACTGGTTCAAAATGCTGCAGCCAGACTTTTGACACACAGCAGAAAGTTTGACCACATTACACCCATTTTGGCATCCCTTCACTGGCTTCCTGTCCCAGTGAGATCAGATTTAAGGTTCTGCTACTAACCTAAAATTATTCATGAACTGGCACCTCCCTACCTAGCTGACCTAATTAAACCTTACGTACCGGCCCGGGCTTTACGTTCTCAGGGTACAGGACTACTTTGTGTCCCTAAGGTAAATAAGAAGTCTGCGGGTCACAAAGATATCCTAGCTTTACGGAGGGCTTTTTTATAGAGCAATAGACTCTTTTTCCAGGCTAAGTAAAGATCTTCTAAATTAGTGAGACGCCATTTCCTCTCCAACTTACGGGTTATCTGCTTTAAGCTGCGAGTTTGTGAGTTATACCACGGACTCAGGCACTTCTGATTTAAAGCTCTCTTTTTCAGAGGAGCTACAGCATCCAAAGTTGTCTTCAATGAGGATAAACTATTGACGAGATACTCTATCTCACTTACAGAGTTTAGGTAGCTACTCTGCACTGTGTTGGTATATGGCATTAGAGAACATAAAGAAGGAATCATATCCTTAAACCTAGTTACAGCGCTTTCTGAAAGACTTCTAGTGTAATGAAACTTATTCCCCACTGCTGGGTAGTCCATCAGAGTAAATGTAAATGTTATTAAGAAATGATCAGACAGTTAAGTCTTCAATTTCCATACCATAAGTCAGAACAAGATCTAAGATATGATTAAAGTGGTAGGTGGACTCATTTACATTTTGAGCAAAGCCAATTGAGTCTAATAACAGATTAAATGCAGTGTTGAGGCTGTCATTCTCAGCATCTGTGTGGATGTTAAAATCGCCCACTATAATTATCTTATCTGAGCTAAGCACTAAGTCAGACAAAAGTTCTGAAAATTCACAGAGAAACTCACAGTAACGACCAGGAGGATGATAGATAACAACAAATAAACTGGTTTTTGGGACTTCCAATTTGGATGGACAAGACTAAGAGTCAAGCTTTCAAATGAATTAAAGCTCTGTCTGGGTTTTTGATTAATATAAGCTGGAATGGAAGATTGCTGCTAATCCTCCGCCTCGGCCCGTGCTACGAGCATTCTGGCAGTTAGTGTGACTCTGGGTGTTGACTCATTTAAACTAACATATTCATCCTGCTGTAACCAGGTTTCTGTAAGGCAGAATAAATCAGTATGTTGATCAATTATTATCATTTACTAACAGGGACTTAGAAGAGAGAGACCTAATGTTTAATAGACCACATTTAACTGTTTTAGTCTGTGGTGCAGTTGAAGGTGCTATTTTTTTTCTTTTTGAATTTTTATGCTTAAATAGATTTTTACTGGTTGGTGGTCTGGGAGCAGGCACCGTCTCTATGGGGATGGGGTAATGAGGGGATGGCAGGGGGAGAGAGCTGCAGAGAGGTGTCTAAGACTACAACTGCTTCCTGGTCCCAACCCTGGATAGTCACGGTTTGGAGGATTTATGAAAATTGGCCAGATTTCTAGAAATGAGAGCTGCTCCATCCAAAGTGGGATGGATGCCGTCTCTCCTAACAAGACCAGGTTTTCCCCAGAAGCTTTGCCAATTATCTATGAAGCCCACCTCATTTTTGGACACCACTCAGACAGCCAGCAATTCAAGGAGAACATGCGGCTAAACATGTCACTCCCGGTCCGATTGTGGAGGGGCCCAGAGAAAACTACAGAGTCCGACATTGTTTTTGCAAAGTTACACACCGATTCAATGTTAATTTTAGTGACCTCCGATTGGCGTAACCGGGTGTCATTACTGCCGACGTGAATTACAATCTTACCAAATTTACGCTTAGCCTTAGCCAGCAGTTTCAAATTTCCTTCAATGGCGCCTGCTCTCGCCCACGGAAGACAATTGACTATGGTTGCTGGTGTCGCTAACTTCACATTTCTCAAAACAGAGTCGCCAATAACCAGAGTTTGATCCTCGGTGGATCGGCTAGTTCTAAAACTAGCAATAAAATAAACATACTAACCTAAACAGTAATCAGAGTTATACGATTTAAACCACCCTAATACTGCTCTAAAATAACACAACCTAATCCCTAATCTAAATTAAGGCTTCTTCAAGTTATTATACATGCAAACACACACTCACACCACTACTGACGCACCGACAAAACACTCAAAGCTCACACCAACACAAAAGAACGTTAAGCAAAGTTGAAGTTTTGGTTCAATATTAGATCTAACCAACCAAAATTCAGTACTCACATACAGCACAGATCTCAGTACTAATTAGTGTAGACAACTTTTTAGCATCAGACAGTTTAGCAATAACCATGCCGCTGGTTTCCTCTGGTGAGCAGATAAGTCGCCCGATCCCGAGTCCAGCTGGCTGTCAACTTGTCTTATATTTCCTGCATAGCTCATCCAATAATTTTCCTCGCTTCGCCGTTAGGCTTTCCCAGATGTGTATCTTAGGTGTGTTCCTTGAGCCTTTTTTTCGCCTTATAACCAAATCCCTGATGTTATAATGAGCGAATTTGATAATTCCTCAAAGGGTATCCTTCCTGTTAGATTTGGGTCCAAGGCGATGGCTCCTATCGATGTCCTCTAGCCTCACATCGATGTTGAGATTGTTTTTAATAATGCAATCACTACATGATTTGTGTTTTCACGGTCATTCTCTAGAACACCGTAGACAAGGCGTTTCGTCTAGAATAATGCTCTTGTTCATCTAACATGTCCTCAATGTCATTATACTTGTTTTGAAGTTCGTTTACTTTGTCAACCATGTCCTTTCCATTCATGTTCAATGAGTCTTCTACTTCCGCTATGGAATCTGTGATAGCACGCTTTATGGGCTGAGTGTCAACCAAAAGTTGACTAATTTACGGATAAACCCGCAATCCTGAAATAATGCATCGATTTGTTTGCTTACCAGTGGTTGTAATCCTACCACTAGGTCGTGTTTTCCTGTACTTTTGTCCTGTTGCATCTTATGTTGTTTGACCATCCACTGCCACGCCGCTCCATTAGGAAGATAAAACGTCCTGGCCGAACGGTAAATCCAAATCAGCTATACAGCGGGCGAATAGTAGAGTCAACAATATATTCTCTCTTGGGACACAGCAGAGGCAAAAAAAATAGCCCAGGTTTATTAATAAACCATACTATTGTTGGTCGATCTGAACCAAAGTTTGCTACACGAGCTCTCATGTTGATGACATCACCTCTGTTCCTTATTAAGCCCATAATTATAAAAATTATGGGCTTAAATCCATTTTTGTCACATACAGTTCTTTAAACAAGCTTGGGCTGTGCTCAGAACGCAACAACCTCTGCCAACAGAGTAGTCACATTTTTCAATGTCATACTGGTGCAGTACAAAATTATATTGACCTTTTGTTAAACACACGTTATGGGGTGTTTGCTACAAGCTCATTTGCAAATACCAGGTCAAGGTCATTTAGAGTTTCCACTTGAAAATTTCAAATTAATGTTGACAAATATGTTATACTGAGATGGAAACAATTACATTATAACAAATGGACTATTAACTTAGCAGTCAATGGTATTCTTATTAAGCCAAGGCATCTCCAAGCAGTGGAATTTGAAAAGGTTTAATTTTAGGTCAACTTTGAGCCAAATGCACTTAAATCTCCCACAATACTTATCACACATTAAACACCTATGAGGAGCAATATGGGCCAAGTTGGAAGGCCCTATAATCACAGTTCCAAAGTTATGGCCAGTTATGTTTTTGTAATCTTGTTCACAGACAGATGAAAAAACAAACCAAATACTTTTGAAAACATTTCTTCTGCATACACTATTTAATAATAAACAACCAACAGGGATAGTACCATTTGAACATGTTCATTTTTCAGAAGTGCAACAAAAATTACATTTGTTTTGCGTGGGAATAAAGAACAAGATTGGACGATTCAAGTAGGAAAAAACAGAACACATACAGTGGCTTCCTAAAGTTCATGCATCTATCCCCTGACTTGTCTGAAAAAACTGGCAATTAAAATGATTTACAAGTATTAGACCGAAGGGGCTGATAACTTATGCAACCCATCATCCTGGCTTTTATATTTTTAATTAATTTGTCAAGTTGTAGAGCTTACTTTCAGTTGAGTTTAAGGAAGATAATTTAGAAATTTTATATTGACAAGCCTAATTTACATTTTGTATTTGAAATGCCATAAACAAATTAAAATGTGTGAAATACCAAGGGTGTGAATACTTTTGCAAGCCACTGTATGCGTTGTTTATCCTACTGAATCTTCCAATCTTGCTCTTTATTCCCTCTGTACAAACTGCGGTCCATATGAGGTATTGCTCATTTCAAAGGCTGAGAACATGAGACATGAATGTCCTGTAATGTCTCTACAAGGTCAACACAAAGTGTCACAGACAGAATTGGTTACTGTCCACCTCAAGTGAGGCTGAAGCCTGAAGTCTTCATTGAGGGGTTGCCTGTCGGGCCTATTACCCCCCCCCCCACCTCGATCCGAGCACCTATGAGCCACTTAGACACGGCCTTCTCAACATCTTTACAGGTGATGTGGCTTGTCAAGGAGTTTTCTTCAAGCCTCCTGCAAGGACAAATATAATGGTCACTTCATATGTGCTAACACCTTTCAACAAGGACTGTAAGGCAACTATGTTAAGAAAAGCACTATGGGCAATTCCATATCAATCAACCAAAACCTTGATTTTGACAATGGTCAATATTTTTGTCCAAACATTCCTCCATGTCTGGAATTTCAGCATTTCATTCATATGCACATTTTTCATATCCCTCTCCTCTCTTAATGCAACCACATTCTTTCCTAAAATTTGAACACTGGGGCAGTACCAGGGCTGTGAAATGAAAATTGCGAAATCAGAGGAAAATATGCAGGGGTCTGGCGGGCATAGGCCCCCAGGAGCCGGGGTCTCGGGCTCTGTGGGATCCCAGAAACCAAATTATTTGTTTGTTTTTTTTATTTAATGATACATTTTCCGCATCTACTGGAACAAAAAGCCTCAAAATTGGTGCATATTTAAATGACCCTGTATTCAACCTTTCATTTGAACCGTCAATGATTATGTTGAAATAACAGATGACATGGAAGTTGGACCTGGAATGATTTCATTTTAAACCAAATTATGCATTAACTCAGAACAATTAAACTACATGAAAATCATGAAGACGGAAAAGACTGTTAAAGCATTTCAAAAACCACAGCTAAAGATGGAGAATAGTCAAAAAATAACTTTATTGATCCCACAGAGGACAAATTCACGTTACGCCAGCTCTTAAGAAAACACACAAGGTAGGTTCAAGTAGAGGAAAATGTTCATCAAACAGTGTGTGCAAGATAAGCAATAATAATACAAGACATAAGAAATGAGGTAGAAATAGAATATGTATACACACACACACACAGAGTAGTGTTCAGAATAATATTAGTGCTATGTGACTAAAAAGATTAATCCAGGTTTTGAGTATATTTCTTATTGTTATATGGGAAACAAGGTACCAGTAGATTCTCACAAGCTACAATCCCTCAAATGTGGCTATTGTTTTTTGTAAAAATGCCAATTTTATTGCCTTTTTCAATGACTAGAGGAAATGCAAACCCAACTTTTCTATTTCCTTGCAATAGTATGCCACTTTTAATGTCCCCTCAGAACATGTCTGAAGTTAATGTCCCCTCAGAACATGTCTGAAGTTAGGAAAAAATGGAAAACTGGTAGGTATTATTACCTTTGAATCATCTAAATAAATTAAAAGAAAAAAGGAACTGAGGACCATGGTGTCTGGTCCGTTTCAACTGATATGAAATTGCCCCTATACCACACACACACACACACCTTTGAACACACCAGTTAAGCATGCAAAAGACATGTGCAAACACACTACCTAGCCAGAACAACAAACGCTCCATACACAATATTTAAAATCAACATATTTGTAACAGGGTATTGTGACACCTTCTAGTATCACTAGAACTTAAAACATTGTTAACATATACACCTACCATATATGAGGGTTGTCAATAAAGTAACGGTCCTTTTTATTTTTTTCAAAAACTATATGGATTTCATTCATATGTTTTTACGTCAGACATGCTTGAACCCTCGTGCGCATGCGTGAGTTTTTCCACGCCTGTTGGTGACGTCATTCGCCTGTGAGCACTCCTTGTGGGAGGAGTACTCCAGCCCCTCGTCGGAATTCCTTGTCTGAGAAGTTGCTGAGAGACTGGCGCGTTGTTTGATCAATTTTTTCTAAACCTGTGAGACACATCGAAGTGGACACGGTTCGAAAATTAAGCTGGTTTCAGTGAAAGGTTTAACAGCTGATGAGAGATTTTGAGGTGATACTGTCGCTTTAAGGACTTTTCACGGTGCGAGACGTCGCTCAGCGCTCTCAGGCGGCGTCATCAGCTTGTTCAAGCTGAAAATCTCCAAATTTCAGGCTCTATTGATCCAGGACGTCGTGAGAGAACAGAGAAGTTCAGAAGAAGTCGGTTTCAGCATTTTATCCGGATATTCCACTGTTAAAGGAGATTTTTTTTAATGAAAGACGTGTGGACGGGTCTGCGCGTCGGGATGCAGCCGCCGCGACGCTCCGCCACAGGAAAAACACCTCTGTTGAAAGCCTTAAGGACAAGTTGGAACATGTCCTGCCTGTTAAACAATTTCTCATATACTCACTCCACTGAAAGCCATCAAAAGCCGCCTGGATTTTACAAATGGTTATCAACACGGAGGTGTTTTTCCTGTGCCGCCGCACCGCGTCGGCTGCGTCCCGACGCGCGGACCCGTCCACACGTCTTTCATTAAAAAAAAAATCTCCTTTAACAGTGGAATATCCGGATAAAATGCTGAAACCAACTTCTTCTGAAACTTCTCTGTTCTCTCACAATGTCCTGGATCAATAGAGCCTGAAATGTGGAGGTTTTCAGTGAAAATTTTAACGGCTGATGAGAAATTTTGAGGTGATTCTGTCGCTTTAAGGACTTTTCACGGTGCGAGACGTCGCGCTGCGCTCTCAGGCGGCGTCATCAGCCTGTTTCAAGCTGAAAACCTCCACATTTCAGGCTCTATTGATCCAGGACGTCGTGAGAGAACAGAGAAGTTTCAGAAGAAGTCGGTTTCAGCATTTTATCCGGATATTCCACTGTTAAAGGAGATTTTTTTTAATGAAAGACGTGCGGACGGGTCCGCGCGTCGGGACGCAGCCGACGCGGAGCGGCGGCACAGGAAAAACACCTCCGTGTTGATAACCATTTGTAAAATCCAGGCGGCTTTTGATGGCTTTCAGTGGAGTGAGTATATGAGAAATTGTTTAACAGCTGGACATGTTCCAACTTTTCCTTAAGGCTTCCAACAGAGGTGTTTTTCCTGTGGCGGAGCGTCGCGGCGGCTGCGAGCCGACGCGCGGACCCGTCCGCACGTCTTTCATTAAAAAAAATCTCCTTTAACAGTGGAATATCCGGATAAAATGCTGAAACCGACGACTTCTGAAACTTCTCTGTTCTCTCACGACGTCCTGGATCAATAGAGCCTGAAATGTGGAGGTTTTCAGCTTGAACAGGCTGATGACGCCGCCTGAGAGCGCTGTGCGACGTCTCGCACTGTGTGAAGTCCTTAAAGCGACAGTGTCACCTCAAAATCTCTCATCAGCCGTTAAAATTTTCACTGAAACCAGCTTAATTTTTCGAACCATGTCCACTTCGATGTGTCTCACAGGTTTAGAAAAAATTTTGATCAAACAAAGCGCCAGTCTCTCAGCAACTTCTCAGACAAAGGAATTCCGACGACGGGCTGGACGACTCCTCCCACAAGGAGTGCTCACAGGCGAATGACATCACCGACAGGTGTGGAAAAACTCACGCATGCACACGAGGGTTCAAGCATGTCTGACGTAAAAACATATGAATGAAATCCATATAGTTTTTGAAAAAAATAAAAACGACCGTTACTTTATTGACAGCCCTCGTATAACTTCAAACAGTTTCAAGGCATTGAACTCCGTCTTCCCATTTCGACTCACAAAGTTATACTGCCTGGCTAGGCCATGGTCTAGGAGGAAGGTCATCATTCTTCTTGTGGCCTCGTCAACAGTTGCCCCCCCATGTCAGCCACAGCTGCAACCTGAGGGAAAACAAAGGCAATACAAAGCAAATTCAAAATTTATCTTTATTACTTACTGGAGTAAACTACTCAACATGAAAGAATTGCCAGAAACATGCATGTGATCACACTTGGGAAGTTTCAGATCAAATTAACTGCGAGCCCCCAATAAAACTGAATTGAGTTACACTGCCCCGAACTTAACATACATACCACTTCGGACATGAAATCTGGGTTTGCCAGCTTTTCTTCCATGATTTCAACATCACGAACTGCCTTTAGGGGGAACCCTTCTGGAATAGAAGAAACTGTAGTCCCAACGTTGCCATGCTGTTGTAGTAGTGTTTGTAGGATCCTCCCTTGGATTTTCTGAGTCTCTTTCACCTCCTCAATCAGCGTTATGAGGCAAGCAAACATGCTGTCCTAATTTGTGTTTGATGGGTATGTGGTGAAATGGTGACATCATGACAGGCCGAAACAGTGGGCCATCTATAGTTATCCTGAGGCGGCGGAGGTGAAGACCCGAGGGTGGATGGAGGCGGCGGAGGTGAAGACCCGAGGGTGGATGGAGGCGGCGGAGGTGAAGACCCGAGGGTGGATGGAGGCGGCGGAGGTGTCTGCATAACCCTGAGCGTGGATGGAGGTGGTGGAGGTGACGATCCGAGGGTGGATGGAGGCGGCGGAGGTGTCTGCATAACCCTGAGCGTGGATGGAGGTGAAGACCCGAGGGTGGATGGAGGCGGCGGAGGTGTCTGCATAACCCTGAGCGTGGATGGAGGTGGTGGAGGTGAAGATCCGAGGGTGGATGAGGTGTAGACCTGCTGCCGGACCAATCATCATCCTCATCCTCACTGGACAAAATCACTCGCGTAGAAATGTATAATATACAAGCACAATCAATGAGTTAAAGCATTTTTTAAAACATTTGGTAAGAAATACAGTGGTCCCTCGCTATAAACGCGATTCACCTTTCGCAGCCTCGCAGTTTCACAGATTTTTTTTTTTAGTGCAATTTTGCATGCTTTTTTTTTTTGTTCACAATGCATTGTGTTGTAAACGCGGCTTAACACTTCCGGTGGTTACACAAGGTTCGACTGAGGACAAGCGCCATCTTGTTTCTCCCACTTGGAATCCAACTCAGAGTACCATAGTAACAAAATGCATAACACAAAAGTAGCTTCCAGTACCAATAAAGGTACATTTTTCATCTTAATTAGCGCTTATGTGGAGCACTCCCACAACGAAAAAAAGAAGAAAAAAAAAAACAAAAAAAAACGGACAACGAACAGGCCGGTGCTTCAATTAAACACGGAATTCAGTTTCAAAATTACCATAAAACATCTGCCACCACATTTCTACGAAATGACCAATATGTCAAAATATTTTTGGCATAAAACACAATGTTTACTCACCAAGTCCCGTTCAGCAATGTAGAAAATCTCACCAAACGCAGGACAATCCGAAAAAAAAAAGACTCCTCAAAGAACAAAACCACTTTAAATATATGCCTTTTCCACTCGTTTTTCTCTTTAAAGCAGCAGCTCCAAAATGCTAAATAGACGCCTTTTCCGCTCGTTTTTCTTTTAAAGCAGCAATTCTCTCGAACAGCAGCTCCAAAATGCCGCGGTTTCTCTCTGGTACTTGCAGGAGGGAAAAAAAAAACAAACAAAAAACGATAGGCTGTGGCTAGTCACATGGGCTGCAATGTGACCTTTCAAAATAAGAGTCTATACTTTTTTTTTAGCCATTTTAAAAAATACAATAAAAGCAAGATTAATTTACAAATTTTTAACCATGTAATGTATTAACCCAAATTAAGTACTAATAATGTCTTTGTAATGTATATCTTACGGTTATTTTTATTGACATGGGCTTTGTATACATATTGCCCGTTTGACTGCCTTATTAAGGTGCACAACCACTCCAAATAAGCTCAAATTGATATTGACTTGCTAAATTAGACTCTGGTTAAGATTATGGACTAAAAAAAAATAATAAAAAAATCAACACGTTTATAGTCCATATATCTCTGTGCATATCCCCCCCCCCCCCCCCCCCCCCCAAAAAAAAACTGCAGCAGTTAAACATGCAAAAAGAACAAAAGGTTTACACTGAGTGGACAGTGAAATTTACATCTGTTTTACCTTATCAATGAAATTTCTTATAGAACAGTCATTTTGTTGCAGATCAGAACATGCTGAAACTTTCTGTAAGGTAACCCCAAAATATTTCTGTTTGTCTTTTTGTTGTTACTAACTTGCCTCTTTAAAAAAGTTGTTGAAGTTTGTTTGTGTTTGTAAAGCTTTCCTCTTTTCAAACTTCCTTTCTGGGTTCAGTTGTTTGTAAAGAAGTTAAATATTGTTATCTTAGCTTAATAGCCTTGCATTTGTGTAAAAAGTGTACGTGGCCTAGTGGCTATTAAAGTATAACAGAATTTCTCACATAATTTTTAGGAGCGGAGCCCAGCTATAGCCCACATATTGCCCAGTGGGCAATATGTGGGCTATAGCTGTAGTTGAGCCCATCTACTGCCCATGTGGGGCAGTTTTTGTTGTGCCCAACAAAAAAAAAAGCCCACTCTGAGCCCATGCCCAGCCGAAGCCCAACCTGCCCAAGTGAGACCCATGTGGGCCCCAACAGGATGTTTGCAGGGCTTGTACTTTCTCCATCCCTGGTGAGAATTTGCATTTTTGTCCACCTGTTATGAGCCACGCCGCCACCATGCCTGACAAATACTGGCGGAAATGGATTCATTGACCATAAAAACCTGTGGACAGACACCAGAAGTGTGGCCGTAGTCCTTCTAGAATAGGAGATATAACACTTTGAAGTTTAGGGGACCGTGCCCAACAGCCATCTTGGATTTGCACAATGGAAACCGCCTGACTATGATTTTTAAGCCACTAATTGTTATTTCCTTCCTCAAAACTCACCAAATGATGCCAAAAAACCCCAGATCTTTAGACAAGTCCCTACCACTTAGGACCAACTTTATGTATCTTGGCAGCCATCTTGGATTCTGGACAAATTTCAAGATGGCACAAAATCTTATTTTGATTAGTATGGTCCGAAGGAGCGGAATCTGTTGAGAAAACCTTGACAGGAAAAAATGGCAGTTTTTACCTGGCTCGGCTCAGCTGTCTAATAACACGCCCTGACCACCGGACATACACTACCAGGGGCGACGTTTAGCTAAACATGACGCAGCTTGTTTTGTTGGCAAATGATGATTTGAAGGAGCTAATTGATGGCGCTAACTCTTCTCACACCCAAAAAAAATGTTGACTGAGAAAAATTGACTCCTATTTAAAGTTTGTGTTGGACTGTTGACATCAAAGCATCAGAGATGAACACCAAAATCATGCAAGTCCCTTTTCTGTTGTTTATAACTTCATAAAATATCAAATGAAAAGGCTGTATTTGGGCTGTTTTATATAACAAAAAAGCGTTTTTTTTCTTTCAATGGAATGACTATTTCATGAGGTGAAAGATGGTATGTTCCATCTTTCACCTCATGAAATATTTGTACCATTGAACTCATATTAAACATTATTTGTATAATGTCCATTAGGGGCAATAGTCTTATATTAGTAGATAACCAACCCTCTGTTGCAGCAGCAGCCTTTTATACAAAGAAAAACAAACATCTGAAAATGACCTTTATTCTGTGATTGCAGATCTTCCAATCCTTCACATTAAAATAATTTTCCTGTACAATACAGTGAAAAAATATGTTCACTCAGACTGCAGGGCAGTTCAGAAAGAGTACAATCGTCAATAGTTTCACATAAGGAGTGCGTACAGTAAGTGACGTGTTTCGAACACTGAAGGCCACCGACAAACTTGACAGAATTCATGTCACATTTCTGTTTGAAAACACGCACGTACAATCACATAAGCATATAAAATATGGCAAGTCATTTTAATATTACGGGGACATTAACATCATAGACACCTAAAATTCATTGGACTAGTCAAAATTCTAATTTTGAGGCATCTGCAAGTTCATTTTAACTAAAGTTTAATAGTGTACAGTATAATTATATCAAATGCCCTATTATATGAATAGACATTCCATTTTTAAATGTAAATCAAGGACATCTCCATGTGAAATGTCGTCAAAATTCTAATTCAAGCTCTTTTTACTACCAATTTCTGCAAATCATACTGGGTGTCAAAATTGTGTTTAAGATACCAGAAAAAAGGGGGTCTGGATTTTTTTTTTTTTTTTTTTTAAAGGTGAGCAATCACAAAAATCAGTAACTAGGAATTTTATGAAGGCATAACTTTTGAGTTATCTTCCACTTATTCTGACAAGACAAACTAAGATTTCTGACATACACGCAAGGTCACAATGCTAACTAAGCAATTATCATACTAGCTGCCATTAACTGTGTTGCTAAATTCATGGCTGACAGCTAATATGGCAGCGCAGTCTCATTTGAACCCTGCGTGATATCGCGGGTTTTGACCATTGATGGGGACAGCTGCTCCCATTGTGAAATATATACACAGCATAACTTCACATGGGAAAAAGGTGTACTGGTTTGTTTTTCAGCTGCAATCACCTAAGCATTCGCGAAAAGTGCAGTTTTTCAGTTCCCAATGGAGAAGGGAAGACGTTTGTGTTAGCCTACACAGCTAACCAGAGCAGCTATGTTCTCTCGCCTGCACAATCACCCAGACACTTTTGAGCTCCAGGTCATAAACAAACCACATGTCCACTTTCTGCCACATCGCCAGCTTTTTTTTTCTTCCATATTCTCACTTTGTTGCGTGTAATTTGCCCAAAATTTCAGAGAAAGTGTCATGTTTCTCTCCCTGGAAGTACAGAAATGACGTCATGTGCATCATATTTGATCCCTTTGGTGCCCACCTTCAAATGAGACTGCGCTGCCCAATAAATATGAAAACTTAATAGTTATTTGTAGCGATGAGCTCACTTCACCTCCAATTCACTCATTACAAGACTTTTTGGTTGTGTTTTCACAATACTGTAATTTGATTAGTTGTAATTCTAATCCTGATAACTGGAACATTTTTAGTTGTTTAAATGTTTTATTTGAGTCAGACTTTAGTTAGAGCCTTCTGAAATGATCTTTCAGGATATGTGACAAGTCAAATAGTTGTGACGTGATGACAGATGAATCAAAATATTTATTGGCCTTACACTATTTAATAATCAAATTGTGAATACGTTTACAACTGTTACAGTGATAGCCATGGCCTTATGAAACATTTAGTGGATTTTTTTGAACCAGAGATGTATTATAAAAAAAAAAAAAAAAAAAAAAAAAAAAAAAAAAAAAACACACACACATTGAAGCTTTTTTAAAGACACTGCCATCTAGTGGGCACAGAAAAAAGAGCAAACACTTAATGAGGCCTCATTTGGCCATCACGAGTGATAGTGCAATTTTTTTTAGATATCTAAGATGCAATTACAATCAATTATACATCAAAATGGCTTGCCATACAAATTCAAAAATGCCTTGTTGAATTGCAGGCAAAATGCAAAGCAGACTGTATAAAACAAGTTAATTCTGCAGAGGTATAACATCATCAATGATAAGTAAACATCAATTACAACAGTTATATCAACAGCAGCGAGAAGACAAGTTTCAGCATCAACAGAGCTTGACCCAACTTCTGCTTGGCACATTAGTGTCCATACTGGTAGAGGGAGGGACATCCAACTGCTGCCCTTTCTTTACTGCCTGCAAGTGGATGAAACTCACTCACTATCCAGCCTGGTAAACAGGCTGCTGGCTGTGCTTATTCAGGACGGAAAAAAAAAAATAAGGCAGAGGAGACGAGCTGCTTTGATGACAGAAGATCTGGCACCTCTAGAAGACATAGATTTTGTCTCTCTGGACAGTGTCAAGGTCATCGTCCATGGTCAGGAGGACCTAAAGCAAAGATGACAGGTTGGTGCACACAGAAAGGTGTAAAATCTTATGTTTGCTTGACTAGTGAGAGCTTACAACCGAATTAAAAAAAAATGCACAGGAATTCCTGCAGATGTAGCCCAAGCCTTTTTGACCCCATGACCTCTGTCCCCAAAACCATGTACTACTGTCAATATATACTGTGAAGCTGATACACCCATGATTAATTTGGTCAGTTGTAGCTGTGTGGGCAGACATAGAGGTCTGTTAGAAAAGTATCCGACCTATTATTTTTTTCAAAAACCTGATGTTGTGTGGGCCGCCAGAAGAGGAGGTACTGCTGGCCCACCACCAGAGGGCGCCCTGCCTGAAGTGCGGGCTTCAGGCACGAGAGGGCGCTGCCGCCTACAGGAACAGCCGAGGTGACAGCTGTCACCCATCAACCATGGCGGCTGTCACTGATCATCTGCATCACACCAGGAATAAAAGCAGGAAGACACCTCCACCACATCGCAGAGATATCGACTTCAGTGAGAGGTAATATCCTCAGCCATTTGTGGTAATCTAATAATCTGTCTATTGTGAGTGTTTGCAGGAGTACCGGTCCTTAGTTTTGTGGAAGCTGAGTGAATGCAGGACGGCACTCTTTTCCTCTGAGGGATCACTGCATATACATATTGAGTGAGAGGTGGAGGTGGAATTCCCACCATTATTATTACAGGGTGTACACACACCCACACTTGACTGTCTTTGTTTTCCGCCAGCAGTACCAGATCCGACACGCTGAGACGGTGGCTACCTGGGGACTTCGGGACCTTGGCGACTCCAGTATCCTCGGGTTCGGTGGCGGTGGAAATCGTGTGGTTCCGGTTCGTCTCCAGACGGGCGTCTCCTATCGTCGAGCCTGCCCACACGACACCTTTATTGATTGACTTGTACCCATTCTGTAATCTGCTGTGTTTGGTTGTGGCATTCACAACAGTAAAGTGTTCTAATTTAACTCCTTCTATTGTCCGTTCATTTACGCCCCCTGTTGTGGGTCCGTGTCACTACACTTTCCCAACAGGATATCTCGGCCAGCGTCATGGACTCCGAGGGGCGTCACCCGGCTGTTTGAACGACCCAATGGGAGAGCAGGGAGCGCAGGCGTCTGCAGGAGGCGTGATTGGTGAGCTGCAGCACATTCTCACCGCCTTACGGCTCGGTTGGATCAAATGACCGAGCAAAACATCCTCCTGAACCGCAGGGTGGAGGCTCTCTCCGCGCAGGTGGCGGCGAGCGCTCAGGGCGCTGCTGCAGCTCCTCCTCCTGACGACCCTGTGCAGGATATGAATGTTCCAGTGGTGGTTCAACAACCCCTCCCACCATCCCCTGAAGCATACATAAGCCCTCCTGAGTCGTACGGAGGTTGTGTGGAGACGTGCGCGGACTTCTCATGCAGTGTTCGCTCCGTCATGTACGCGTCAGACGCTAGTAAAATAGCTTATGTGATACTCTGATTCGGGGAGAGGCACGCGCTTGGGCTACGGCGCTTTGGGAGCAAAATTCACGGCTCCTTCACACGTACACTGGGTTTGTGAGGGAGTTCAGAACAGTGTTTGATCACCCTAACAGGGGAGAGACCGCTTCAGAGACAGGGACGCCGGAGCGCAGACCGCTTATGCAGTCGACTTCCGCGAGGTCCGGCTGGAATAACGCTGCGCTCCGCGCCGCCTTCGTAAACGGACTGTCATCGGTCCTGAAGGAGCACCTGGTGGCCAAGGATGAACCGCGGGAATTAGATGGGCTTATCGATCTTGTATACGGTTAGACAATCGCTTGGAAGAACGCCGTCGGGAACGAGACGAAGGGCGTGGCCGGGCGCACGCCGTCCCTGTTCCTTCCGGGTCCGAAAAAGGACCGCCCTTCCCACGCTCCCTGGCCTCTACGTCCCGTGGGGCGACAGCTCCCCTGCTGACGAAGCTATGGACACGAGCAGGGCCACATTCAGACCACCGAATAGACAGAGGAGGCTTCCCCGCGGGGCGTGTTTTGTTTGCGGCTCAATGAGCACCAATTGAGTAATTGCCCGACACGGTTTAAACACCAACGCCCGCCCCTAGAAACTGGGCTTAGGGTGGGCCAAGAAATTCACGTGGGACACACACACACATTTCCACACGGCTCCCAGTTACAATCCTTAGCGGGGATTTAACCCTTCAGGCCCCAGCACTGGTTAGACACAGGGTCAGAAGGGAATCTGCTAGACAGCAGATGGGCCAGGGAGGTAGGGCTCCCTCTGGTGGCGCTTCCTTCACCATTGCAGGTGCGAGCACTAGATGGCACCCTACTCCCTTTAATCACACACAGGACACTACAGTAACTCTGGTAGTGTCAGGGAATCATAGGGAGGAGATTGAGTTTTTTGTGACTCCTTCTACCTCCCGTGTGATTCTGGGGTTCCCCTGGATGCTAAAACACAATCCCCGGATTGATTGGCCGTCCGGGGTGGTGGTACAGAGGAGCGAGACCTGCCATCGGGTGTGTTTGGGATCCTCGGTTCCTCCCGGTTCCCAGGCTAAGGAGCAGGTCAAAGTTCCCCCCAATCTGTCGGCGGTGCCGGTTAAGTACCACAATCTTGCTGACATTTTTAGCAAGGATCAGGCAATCACCCTTCCCCTGCACCGTCCGTACGATTGTGCCATCGATTTGTTGCCAGGCGTGGAGTTCCCGTCCAGCAAGCTGTACAACCTCTCCCGACCTGAGCGCGAATCGATGGAGACCTACATCGGGACTCCTTAGCTGCCAGGCTGATCCGTAACTCCACCTCTCCGATGGGAGCAGGTTTCTTTTTGTGGGCAAAAAAGATGGCGGTCTCGTCCATGCATTGATTAACCGGGGGCTGAACGAGATCACGGTTCGCAACCGATACCCGTTGCCTTTGTTGGATTCGGTGTTCACCCCCCTGCATGGAGCCAAAATATTCACAAAGTTGGATCTTAGGAACGCATACCACCTAGTTCGGGTCCAGAAGGGAGACGAATGGAAGACGGCATTCAACACCCCGTTAGGTCATTTTGAGTACCTGGTCATGCCGTTCGGCCTCACAAACGCCCCCGCGACGTTCCAAGCTTGGTTAATGACGTCTTGCGGGACTTCCTGCACTGATTCGTCTTCGTATATCTGGACGATATACTCATCTTTTCTCGGATCCTGAGACCCATGTACGGCATGTACGTCAGGCCCTGCAGCGGTTGTTGGAGAACCGGCTGTTTGTGAAGGTTCACGCACGTCTTTGTCCTTCCTGGGGTTTATCATCTCCTCTAACTCCGTCGCCCCTGATCCGGCCAAGGTTGCGGCGGTGAGAGATTGGCCCCAACCAACAAGCCGTAGGAAGCTGCAACAGTTCCTCGGCTTCGCTAATTTCTATAGGAGGTTCATTAAGGGCTACAGTCAGGTAGTTAGCCCCCTGACAGCCCTGACCTCTCCAAAAGTCCCCTTCACCTGGTCGGATCGGTGCAAAGCCGCGTTCAAGGAGTTGAAACGACGGTTCTCTACTGCGCCAGTTTTGGTGCAGCCCGACCCTAGCCGCCAGTTCGTGGTTGAAGTGGACGCCTCTGACTCAGGGATAGGAGCCGTGCTATCCCAGAGCGGAGAGACTGATAAGGTTCTTCACCCGTGTGCCTACTTTTCACGCAGGATGACCCCGGCTGAACGGAACTATGACGTCGGCAATCGAGAACTCCTTGCGGTGAAAGAGGCTCTTGAGGAGTGGAGACACCTGTTGGAGGGAGCGTCTGTGCCGTTCACGGTTTTCACTGACCATCGGAACCTGGAGTATATCAGGACCGCCAAGCGACTGAACCCCAGGCAAGCCCGTTGGTCACTGTTTTTTCGGCCGTTTTGACTTCCGGATCACCTACCACCCCGGACCAAAAACCAGAGGTCGGATGCCCTGTCCCGGGTGGCACGAACAAGAAGTCAAGACCGAGCTGTCGGATCCACCAGAACCCATCTTACCGGAGTCCACTATCGTGGCTACCCTAACCTGGGACGTGGAGAAGACCGTCGGGAGGCCCTGGCACGGAGCCCGGATCCCGGAACAGGACCGAAAAACAGAGTGTACGTCCCACCAGAGGCCAGAGCTGCCGTCCTGGACTTCTGTCACGGGTCCAAACTCTCCTGCCACACCAGGGGTGCGTAGGACCGTGGCAGTGGTCCGGCAGCACTTCTGGTGGGCGTCCCTGGAGGCTGACGTCCGGGCTTACATCAGGCCTGCACCACCTGTGCCAGGGGCAAGGCGGACCACCAGAAGGCACAGGGACTCCTGCAGCCACTTCCTGTGCCTCATCGCCCCTGGTCCCACATCGGTCTGGATTTCATCACGGGCCTCCCGCCGTCCCGGGGGCACACCACCATCCTCACGATAGTGGACCGGTTCTCCAAGGCGGCCCACTTCGTGGCCCTCCCGAAGCTCTGGTCCACCATGTCGTCCGGCTGCATGGGATACCTACAGACATCGTTCGGATCGCGGTCCCCAGTTCTCCTCGCAGGTGTGGAGAAGTTTCTGCCGGGAACTGGAGGCCACCGTGAGCCTCTTGTCTGGGTATCACCCTCAGACTAACGGACAGGCCGAACGGGCCAATCAAGAGTTGGAGCAGGCCCTACGTTGTACTACCTCCGCACACCCGACTGCTTGGAGTGAACACCTGGCTTGGATCGAGTACGCGCATAACAGCCAAGTGTCCTCTGCCACCGGCCTCTCCCCGTTTGAGGTGTGTCTGGGGTACCAACCCCCTTTGTTTCCTGTGGTGGAGGGAGAGGTCGGTGTGCCCTTGGTCCAGGCCCACCTGCGGAGATGCCGTCGGGTGTGGCGCACCGCCCGTTCGGCCTTGTTGAGGGCCCGGACGAGGGCAAAAGCCCATGCAGACCGTCGACGGTCCCCCGGCCCCCGCATACCAGCCTGGGCAGGAGGTATGGCTTTCAACCAAGGACATACCGCTCCAGGTTGAGTCACCGAAACTGAAAGACCGCTACATCGGACCGTTCACCATCCTCAAGGTCCTCAGTCCCACCGCAGTGAGGCTCCAACTCCCGGCCTCACTGCGGATCCATCCGGTCTTTCACGTCTCAGGGTAAAAACCACCATCACACCTCACCACTCTGTGCACCCGGTCCGGTGCCGCCTCCTGCACGTATCATCGACGGGGAGCCAGCTTGGACAGTACGCCGGCTCTTGGACGTCCGTCGAATGGGCCGGGGCTTTCAGTATTTGGTGGACTGGGAAGGGTATGGACCCGAAGAACGCTCCTGGGTGAAGAGGCGCTTCATCCTGGACCCGGCCCTCCTGGCCGATTTCCACCGTCGCCACCCGAACAAGCCTGGTTGGGCGCCAGGAGGCGCCCGTTGAGGGGGGGGTCCTGTTGTGTGGGCCGCCAGAAGAGGAGGTACTGCTGGCCCACCACCAGAGGGCGCCCTGCCTGAAGTGCGGGCTTCAGGCACGAGAGGGCGCTGCCGCCTACAGGAACAGCCGAGGTGACAGCTGTCACCCATCAACCATGACAGCTGTCACCGATCATCTGCATCACACCAGGAATAAAAGCAGGAAGACACCTCCACCACATCGCCGAGATATCGACTTCAGTGAGAGGTAATATCCTCAGCCATTTGTGGTAATCTAATAATCTGTCTATTGTGAGTGTTTGCAAGAGTACCGGTCCTAAGTTTTGTGGAAGCTGAGTGAGTGCAGGACGGCACTCTTTCCTCTGAGGGATCACTGCATACACATATTGAGTGAGAGGTGGAGGTGGAATTCCCACCATTATTGTTACAGGGTGTACACACACCCACACTTGACTGTCTTTGTTTTCCGCCAGCAGTACCAGATCCAACACGCTGAGACGGTGGCCACCTGGGGACTTCGGGACATGGCGGCTCCAGTATCCCTCGGGTTCGGTGGCGGTGGAAATCGTGTGGTTCCGGTTCGTCTCCAGACGGGCGTCTCCTATCGTCGAGCCTGCCCACACGACACCTTTATTGATTGACTTGTATCCATTCTGTAATCTGCTGTGTTTGGTTGTGGCATTCACAACAGTAAAGTGTTCTAATTTAACTCCTTCTATTGTCCATTCATTTACGCCCCCTGTTGTGGGTCCGTGTCACTACACTTTCCCAACACCTGATGGATTTGAATCACGTGTGCTTGCATGAGCCAACCTTGAACCTTCGTGCGCATGCGTGAATTTTTTTCACGCCTGTCGAGTGCGTCATTTGCTTGTAAGCAGCCTTTGTGTGAGGATGGGTGTAGTCTCTCGTCTGATTTTCTTTGCAAGGGAAATGGCGGAACGACTGGAGCAGCGCGACTGCATCAAATTTTGCCAGAAACTGGGCAACAGCCAGGTGGAAACCATTCGGATTATTCAGACGGCTTTCGGTGACAATCCTCTGGGCATCACACAGATTAAGGAGCAGTACAACCGGTTTAAAGACGGCCGCACAATGGTGGAGAGCGAGCCACGCTCCGGTCGGCCATCAACACGCTGAAATGACCAGATCATTTCCAAAGTGAACGCTGTGGTGATGTGGGACCGTCGTGTGACTATCTGAGAAACTGCGTAAGAGGTGGACATCAGCACTTTTTCGGCATATTCCACATGCTGTGACATGCCCAGCTCTTCCACAATTTCTCGGATAATCACACGACTGAAAAGCCACCGAAAGCCGTCTGAATCTTCCGAATGGTGGAAGAGGTGGGCATCATTTTTCGGAGTCCAGCATGTCCTGTGAGACTTCAACACGGTGGCACTTTTGCTCCGTCAGCAGCTTCGTGCCGAAGCCATCGGCATGAATTTCGCTGCAACTCTTTTCATGGCCAAATCTTCTGTCACAGTGGAATGTGCCGAAAAAGTGCTTCCGCAATTTCTCGGATAGTCACACGACGGTCCCGCATCACCACAGCGTTCACTTTGGAAATGATCTGGTCATTTCAGCGTGTTGATGGCCGACCAGAGCGTGGCTCGCTCTCCACCGTTGTGCGGCCGTCTTTAAACCGGTTGTACCGCTCCTTAATCTGTGTGATGCCCAGAGGATCGTCACCGAAAGCTGTCTGAATAATCCGAATGGTTTCCACCTGGCTGTCGCCCAGTTTCTGGCAAAATCTGATGCAGTCGTGCTGCTCCAGTTGTTCCGCCATTTTCCTTGCAAAGACAATCCGACGAGAGACTCCACCCATCCTCACACAAAGGCTGCTTACAAGCAAATGATGCAATCGACAGGCGTGAAAAAATTCACGCATGCGCATGAAGGTTCAAGGTTGGCTCATGCAAGCACACGTGATTCAAATCCATCAGGTTTTGAAAAAAATAAAAAGGTCGGATACTTTTCTAACAGACATAGTGCATCTGGAAAAGATTCACAACGCTTCACTTTGTCCATATTTTGTTATGGTACAGCCTTTTTAAAAAATGTATAAAATTCTTTAAAAACTCAAAATTTGCAGATGTCTGACACAGGATTGTCTTGAGGCACAAATCTGGGGAAGGGTACAGAAACATTTCTGCTGCTTTGAAGATCCCAATAAGCACAGTGGCCTCCAACATCCATAAATAGGATATGTTCATATCCACCAGGACTCTTCCTAGAGCTGGCCACCTGCCTAAAATGAGCAATCAGGGTAGAAGAACCTTAGTCAGGGAGGTGACAAAGAACCCGATGGTGTGTCTGTCAGAGCTCCAGCATTCCTCTATGAAGAGAGGGGAACCTTCCAGAAGGACAACCATCTCTGTGGCAATATATCAACCAGGCCCGTATGGTAGAATGGGCAGACAGAAACCACTCTTTAGTAAAAGGCACATGGCAGCCCACCTGGAGTTTGCCAGAAGTAACCTGAAGGACTCTCAGACCATGAGAAACAAAATTCTCTGGTCTGATGAGCCAAAGACTGAACATTGTGGAGTGAATGCCAGGTGTCATTTTTGGAGGAAACCAGCCACCATCCCTGCAGTGAAGCATGGTGGTGACAGCATCATGCTGTGGGGATGTTTTTCAGCAGCAAGAACTGGGAGACTACTCAGGATTGAGGGAACGATGAATGGAGCAATGCACACAGACATTCCAAAATTAATTTCATTCATTTTGGAATAAGGCTGGAACATAAAATGTGGGAAAAGTGAAGCACTTTACGGATGCACTGTTTCGGTACGGGACCTGTGGTTCGGTACATAGCTGTGCACGGGTCAGTTCGCATTGCGTGTGTTTACCATGATTTCTGGACTATAGAGCGCACCTGAATATTAGCCGCACCCACCAACTTTAAAAAGAAAAAACAAACTGTACATAAATAAGCCACACTTGTCTATATGCCGCGGGTCTCCACGTTGTAACATGAAACATTTACACAGAAAGATGTTAGAAAGATTTTTCAACTTTTAATTAAGTGAAATTTCCCATCGATGGGATATACAGGCTGAGAAGGGGTTTTAACTTATTACCAGGCAGTACTTTGCAATTATTTTATTTTCATGTTTGTATAATGTTACAATAAACTGTTGGTTTAAACAACAAGCAAATTTAGGGTTTGCATTTTGTTCCCATACTGTACCAAAATTAACCGAACCATGGTACATATCAAACCGTGATTTTTGTGTATCATTACACCCCTAATACACACACTTTATATATATATATATATATATATATATATATATATATATATATATACACACACACGAGATGTGGCCAGGAGGAGTTGCATAGTGTTTGAGGCTTCTGAGCAAGGATGCCAAAATCTGTTCCTGCAGGGCACCTGCTTTGCCTGTTTTCATGACCTGATCTATTCACACCAGAATATTTAATTCTGCTGTTTCCCCGTTCATTCCTCTTTGTCTGAGCATGAGTTACTTAACTGTGGGTGAAAAAAACAAATATGTAGTTCAGTTACAGTATTTCCTTGATTAAACACCTGACCTTAAGTAAGGGCCTGCCTCCTCATTTAACCTCCGTGTCAAAAGTCTGCCAGGAAAAAATAAGCACCAGTCTTGTTTAAAGGTCGGATCACTTATGTTAGCAGCCAGACATCTCTGCCTGGCTGATTGTCTGTGTGAGCAGTTGCAGAGGTATCTTCTTTAAATTAGGCTTTGTGGACATTATTAGGTTCCAGTGTGAAGAAAAAATTTTGTGCTGTATGAGCATTAAAAAGGATCATATTTTTTCCTAAGTCCACTGCAAAGTGGTTCCTTAAAATCCTAAGATGAAACAGTTGCCACGGTGTCAGCTGCAGAGGAACGATGGTTAGTGGTGCACTTGTATGGTTTTGATTTAGCACTGCATTGATTTCTCACCATCCCATTATAAGATATTGAGAACATCTAGCTAGACGCTACCTGACAGGTGTAAAGCAGTTGTCTTTGGTTCACCACACCCAGGGACATGTGTGAAACTTGAAAATTAAAGTTCAGGCAGCAAGCAGGATTTTGTTAATACTCGCCCACCTTGAATAAGAGCCTGCTTTGTTTTGGCACCAGTGTCACCGACCGAACGGTCCCCCCTAAAAATCGGTCCACCCTGTCTTTACTGCGTGCTTCATTAGCCGCGGTTCACCGATTATCGCCTCGTTTCTGCTTAAAACTGCACTCCGGTCATCATCCATCTCAGCGACAGATATCTGAAGCTTTTGTACAACAATCATTTCCACATAAATTCAGCATCATTTCATAATAAAAGACGGGGGAAGTGATCAGAGCGCCGTAGCTACACAAGCTGCTAGCTGATGCGTTCACTGCGTGTCAGCCATTTCAAAGAGTCACAGAGTATTGCCTTGTTTCTGCTTAAAACGGCCTTGTTTCTGCTTAAAACTAACTTTGGAATGATTTAAGAGGTTTTATCTTGTCATCTGATGGTTAATAATCCCATTAATCCATTTGATCACTTTGGGTGAATAGACTCCGTCTCAGACAAGCTGCTGAGCTCCGAAATGCCGCATGCGCAGTGAAGGCAGGGCAGACTGTTCGGTCTGCGACACCGGGTCTGCGCACGGTTCTGACAAAAATAAATGTCCTGGCTATTAATCTATTCTGTAGTATTCTACAGATGTAGATTCGGGCATCTCTCCTTTAGGGCTAGTTCAAAAGTAATGAAGCCAAAGTGTGACATAACCATCAAAATTTAAAAGTGGTCTTTTTTGTGAAATGTTATTTTATCTATGGTTATATATCAGAGTTTCAATATTTCTATTGGTCTCGGTTCAGTCATTGCTGGAAATTATCAGTGCAGATATACTATAATGAGCGAGAGCGTAACGCTTGCGACAACAGATGGAGGTATCTTCTTTAGTCTGCAGAAGCCTGAAACAAAGACATTCTGTCCATTAGTTCCTGGTATTATTGAACAAGCAATATAATTATTCTATTGAAGCACAGTAGCAGATACAGCTAAGGTTTTGACACAAATAAATAAAGGACTTATTCTCAGCGTTACGCTTGTGACAGTTTTAACTTGCTTTAGAAAGATGATGTTTTTTCTAGGAAATGACATTTCTACCTTTACAAAAATGTATTACTGTGTGTTAGTATGAAGCACAAACAAACTGACAAAATACAAGGTTATTTCTTTAACATTCAACTTGAAATAGTAATGCTAAATATCAATGTCACACAAAATTTATGAAAAAAAAGTGCTATTTTTGGAGAAACTTTCGTGCATATCTCTGGAACCGTGTGGAATTTTTCCATGAAATTTTCAGTACCTGTCAAAGAGACTATAGGCAACTCAGATAAATCTGGATGGTGCTAAATAAAATAATGGCTTGTTCATGACAAATGCAATGCAAATCAGCAGTCAGGCTTCATTATTTTTGAACTAGGCCTTTAGAAAACACTGACAGGGTTCCCAGTGAGGAACTGTGGGATTATATAACTTTAATTATGCTCCGGTGTACTCGCTGCCTGCACAGAAACATCATACCAGGAAGGATCCAAACATGGCAATGGAGGAGAGGAAATGCCAAATGTCATGGTCGTCAAAGAATGACAGCAGAATACAGTCCCTGTTGTGCTCACGAGACTCAGCTGGAGTTTTCTGTGTTAGGAAAGACACGTGCATCCTGTGAGAATGAATTTAAGATGAAAAGTGGAAAATAAAAACTAATCATTTTCTAAGCATTACTGGATGATACTGACCTGCCAGGTGCTGAGACCCTGGAAGAAAAAATAAAGTGCAAATCCCCACACCACAGCTGTGAAGATGATACACACCAGTGCCAGACACTGGATCCGTTCACCACTCCGCAGCTAAACACACACAAACGAAAAATCACATGGTACACACATTTCTCAAATATAGTTGCTCAGTTTTTTTTTTTCCTGACTTTATTCAAATTAATCACTTAAAATCATGCACATTAGGGTCCGCTCCTTTCTCTACCCCTGACTAAGGCAGCATCTCTACATCTGGAGTTGGTCAATTGGTGCCAGACTGTGGTTGCCCACTGCTCCTAGTGGTTAGACTGTGACAAACTAATGAGGACAGACTAAATGCAGAAGGAAAATTTCACTGTGTGCATCCATGTATATACAATGACAATAACAGCCCTTGTTCTTAAGCTGGACCGCTCGGTAACAGTAAGCAAATTCTTTGTCTCTTCATTTTCTTTCAGTCAGGTACTTAAGTATTTGGACAGTGACCCTTAAAAAAAAACAAAAAAAACAACACACTTTAATTTCTGTACACCACAACAGACTTAAAATGAAACAATCCAGGGCCCGGTTTCATAAAGCAGTCTAATCTTTCAGTCTACTAAACTTACTAAGTTGACTACGGTTAGTCGGCCAACATTATCCATCTAATCACCGTTTCACATCGATGGCTCAACTTGTAGATTAGCCATTTTACGTTAGTCAATAGTTTTCACTGGCATAACAGTCTCGCGAGTGCCACTGCCATTCTACGGCTCCAATGCAGGACAGTTTGTTTACTTCCGGCTTGGGTGTTGTCATGAACTATCCAGCCTTTGTTTCGTTAACTGGCTTTATTAACATTTACAGACGCATACAAAATGCAGAATTACATACTTAGCACTTAACCTCGCAGTTTTGCTCTACAGTTTCTTCTTCTACACTTCTGTCAAGTCTTTTTGTGCACACAACGCTGCTCAGTGTAACAGCTAATGTGGCTAATGTGAGAACTGCCACAAAGACATCTCACATAACGGTTGTCTGCTACAACCATAGTTAAAAGCGGAGGAAGCTCTCCTTTTGGAGGAATACGAGTGATGTAGGGGTGCTCATGAGTGTTCCATCAAGTGGTGGTACATGATAGCTGCCATTTTTTTTTTGAGGTAAGACACTGAAGTTTTATCCACTATAATAAGATTAAACTCCTCTGGACCAGGCTAAAAACATTAGTCGGGTAGTGCAAAACTTTAGCTAACTATGCGCTTTGTGCAACGACGAACGTCAAAAAATTAGTCAACTAAGTGAGTTTAAGGTTAGGTTAAACTTTATTGTCCCCACAGGGGAAATTTGTCTTGGGCTCACAGTGTTGTTTAACACATAAACAACATTCACAACATTTAACATCCGAACACACAGACAACATTACAACAGTCAGCTGGTCTGCACAATTTCAACAAAAGGAATATGACCATGTCATGATATTGCACAATCCCAAGTAAAGTGCATTTGCAAATAAAGTGACTTCAGTATATTGCACATGCCCAATAAATAACATAATTACAATTCAACAATTAAAAAAAACCACATTCCTACTGTCTTGTCTTATTTAACAAAACCACTGACATGGGAACAAAAGAGAGTTTAAACCTATTATTGCGGTGCTTGATCGCTCGATAGCGCCTCCCAGAAGGTGGCAGAGTGTATTCACTGTGCAGTGGAAGGGAGGGTTCTCTGGTTATGGCTTTGGCTTGTGCCAGGACACAGGTTTCAAAAATTGTCTGGAGAGAAGGAAACTCCTCCTGTCCTATGATTTTCATTGCATTTTTTACAAGCTGTCCTATTTTGGTTTTACCCTGCACTATGAGTGAGCCAAACCAGGCCACTATTCCATACCTAATGAGGCTCTCCAGCACCACCTTATAAAAACAAACCATGATTCGGGTGCTCACACCAAACAGTCTCAGTCTTCTGAGGAAGTGGAGTCTTTGGGAAAATTTCTTACATAAGAAATCCACATGCACATTCCACCTCAGAAGATTATCCACATAGACGCCCAGATATTTCACTGACTCCACCTGAACTATCTCCCTGTCTCCGATGATTACTGGATCATGGGACAGGAGTCTTTTTGGATCAAATACCATTTCTTTGGTTTTAACCCCATTTAGAGTCAAGTGGTGCTCCTCACACCAAGACTGAAAGGAGTCGATTTCATCAAAATAAACTGATGGACTTTCACCAACTGAAAGTAAGCTCACAATAATTGTGTCGTCTGAGAATTTCAAGATTTTATTACTTGGATTTATGCTCCTACAGCCATTGGTGTATAGGGTGAAAAGAATAGGCGAGCTTACAGTTAGTTTAATCGACTAAACAAGATTAGACTGCTTCATGAAACTGGGCCCAGATATGCTTGTAGTGTGAACTTTCATCTTTAAATCAAGGGGTTTCATAAAAATATCACAACAAACATTTAGTAACAGCTATGATTATACACAAGCTGTGTACAGACCCAGACTTGACTATCACCATACAATCACTTCATTTTATTATGTTTAACACCAAAGTGGGCAAATGAAGTGAAAAAGTTGGTGATGTAATGAAGCCCCATTTAGTCTTCCTTTTAATTCAGACTCAGAGCAATGCTCCAAAACATGGGTGTTTCTGGAACAGTGTTTGGAGTTTGCCGTCACTAATATGCAGTAGAGACAAGTTTTGTTATCATTCCAAACCACACCTTCTATTTTTTTAAGAATTCTGGTTTTACATTTGCATTCAGTTGTATATTTTGTCCCATATTTGCCCATGTAGAGGACAACATGTTCATTCCTGTGGTTAATTTATGTTGTTAGCTGATACTAACATGACGGCGGGTGCTGTGGGTGGAGTGCATCAACAAGCACATGACATGCCCAAAGTTCAGCAGGCAGGGCAGAATAACTGTATGTACAACCTCAGCTGTTTGTAAATTTCCGTAATCCATATATATAGGAGCCCTACACTGTTACAGGCACAGGGAGTAGTCCCTTGGGCTCATTCCCACAGGCTTAGAAAATAAAACACACAGGCTCCCAAGGAACAAGAGTTGAAATTGGCTTTGTATACAAACACACACCTTCATAATGATATAGAAGGCAAAGTAAAGCAGCAAGTTGCAGATGGCAATGGCCAGCAGGTAGGAGGCAAAGTCGTTGGGTCTCTCTATGAGACCGTAAGCAGCCCTACAAAAAAACATGGTGACAGACAACTTTATTTTGCCACCTGTACTTGGTGACAGACAACTTTATTTTGCCACCTGTACTTAGTAACACTTTAAAAAGAAACCATACTATGTTTACTTACAGAGACCAGTTGACAATGTTACCCATTACAAGCAGCACCATCCGGTCCTAAGAGATGGACGGGGAAAAAAGACTTATAAATGTGCAAGTTTAATATGTCACTCATTATGGTGTGGACCAGGTGACTATGTACAAATTCATACTACACGCCTCAGTACTCAACATAGTTAGAAAATGTGTTTACAGTATCATATGCTCTTGAAAATCAGATTTGACATTTAACAATGACTAATTGGATAAATTTATATTTTGACTTTTACTTTGAGAATTTTTACATAAATGTGGAGGAACTGATGTCACATCCTACTTCATTCTCTTAAAAGTGCTTTAAAAGGCTCCAAGAGGAAACTGTTTAATCAGTAATGTTTTTTTTTTCCCCAATGGAAGTTGGCACCACTAATAACATAGTAACATTCAGGTGTTACAAATAAAACTGTATTTTGAAAAGAGCACACACGATTGTGAAAGTGGTTGGATAAACCAACTCAAAGACCAACTCATTGCAAACAAGGTATAAAATACATTTGCAGTACTTCAGTGTACTCATGTATTCTTTTCTGCTTATTACTCACAATGTACATTGGTCCACTGCATTGTCTAATGCAGTCTGTGTAGATGACATATATTATCCTGCGTAGAATCCCGGAGTCTGAGACAAAAGCATACAGATATGAAAATCATAATGTGCGAATATAAGTCAATGGAAAAAAAAAGGAACCAACATCTTCAAATCCATTACAAAAAAATCTAACTTCTCTGGACTTGTGTTATAACATGTTAAACTATCGCTTTACTTTCACAAATAACATTAGTGTAATGTACCATTTTATTCCATAAAATTAGACAAAATTCCCTAATACTGATTTTACATTTTCAATGTTCTGGAACAGTGATTCCCAAAGTGTGGGCCAAGATACTGCAGGAGAGGTTCATTTTGTGTGTGTATATAAATTATTTGGGTGTAACAATTAACTGGCATGAATCAAAAAGCAATTTTAAAATAATAGATACGACTCCTTAATCCATGGACCGTAAATGTGCTATGAACCTTTCGATGGCTTGATTTTAACGTTATGCATTAGTTCAGTTATTCTGGTTTTGCTACATCTGCATATTCTGTCAAGGTTCAACGCGTGATGCAAGGCTCTCATGAGACTGATCACTGGAAGATTAACTTCGTGAGGTAAAACCAAAATTAACATGTCTGATAGTGGTGGATAAAAGCATGGATGATTAGGAGAAAAAAAAGATAGCAATGTGATTCATCTATAATATTCAAGACAGCAAAAGTTACTCCTCAGAGCTTGGCTCTCCACGTTTCAGGTGGCGCATTGTGCGCAATCCAGGAATGAACTGAAAGCCAAGTTAAAAAGCAAGTAAATCTACAGGTCTAAAGCATGTAAACCACCTCAAAAACAAAAACAATTCTAAAATGGAATAACCATATCAACACCTCTTACCACCACCACCACCTGTTAATATATATTACTAAACATATTTACCTGAAAAAAAAAAAAGAAAAAAAAAAGCTGTAACCCAAAATTACCCCCCAACACCACCTGCACAAAAACTTTTGAATTCTAGAAGCTCTGAAATGCAATCTGGGACTATTCCAGACAATAAACTGCAGTGAGTGCAGCATCCATTTTGGTGAGAAAAAAAAAAAAAAAACAACTTTCCTTATTCAAATTCATTCCAGTAGTATTCTGCTCTTACTAGGATGCAGCAGTTTTCTAGCTTGGCAGATAGTTCTGGAGGAAATCACTGAAATTAACAAATTGAAAATATGGTTTGACAAATTGTCATTAAACTTAAATAAAACAGGGATGAAGTGGAGGTGTAAGAGTCACTAGGTGTTCACAGAAAACATTTATTTCTATATTTATTTATTTTCATTGTTAGTTGGTTTTACATTTTCTGTTGTGTTATTTTTATCAGGTTCTTTGTCTCTTTCTCTAAAACTGTATTGTAGCATTATTAATCTCTAAAACTGTATTGTAGCATTATTAATTATTATTACTACTATTATTGTTGTTGCTACAGTCACTTGCCCAGTTCCGGATCATTGCCAGTTCTGGATCACTGCTGTAGTATTTGCGCCACCATTTCTAGTAATCAGCGCGAATAAGCTAGTACTTGGTGCCAATGGAAAGACTGATGTTTTGTCTACAAATGACCACAAGCTCGACCAGATCCAGCCATCCTTGTGATCAGCAGAGGAATCAAAACATCTGGTGTCTGCGGTGTGCACGCTTTTTCTCACTCACTCATTCCTGCAAGTTTGAAAGTAACAATCTCTAAGACGTAGCAAAGGTGAGTTAGCCATTTGGTGTTTTTGGTTAAGTGGGAAAATACTTATTTACTTGGGTAGAAAATGTCAGTGTGTTATGTCTTGCTGTTTAATTGCTGCACACATTTATCTCTGACGCGAAAATTTGCCTGTTGTGGATCACTGAAGCAGCAGCCTCGTATCAGTACTTGTGAGCCATGTGTACTTTGGGGGTCATCTCAACATCACGAATGGGCATGAATGTGGGGGCTTTTACTTTCTAATTCAGGAGAAATCTCACCTCCACACTTCATTTTTTGCTCGTAAAAACGTATAACAGTGCCTTTCGAAACTAAGTAAATTCTCATTTAATAAGTATAATTTATATCATTTTGTGTTCAAAACACATTCTCGGGCAGAGTGTGTATCATTCTGCATTAGAAGGGCTCCAGCCAGATGCCAGGAATGTCCCCAAAGTGACACAGAGTGTCGTGATCCAGAACCAGGCAAAGTGATCCATTTCCGGCAAATATTTGCACCACACATAATGTAGCTTCACACTTTAAGTAGAAGGGCTACACCATCCAGACTTTTTCAGCTAGATAACATCCAAATACCCAATACAACAATATGCAATTAAAGGACATTCAGTTGCATTATGGCTCCGTATAGCGGGACTTTAAAAAAGGTGATCTGGAACTGGGCAACTGTCTGTATTATTATTATTAATATCTAAACAAAAATTATTTTAAAAAAATATTACAATTTGTAATATATTTGACTCTTTTACGACAACAAATGCTTAGCCATTAACTATTATACAGAAAACAAATGGACACAAACGTACTGAGATGTGAACACATTAATGCTAACTTTAACATTGAAAATGCCATAGACATGCTAACGCATTAGCATCAGTGCCATTTTTAAGTTACAAAATACATCAACTGTTTCAGAAACCATAACAGGTCAGTCTAACATAAAAAAGGTAAATATTACTCACAGACATGTGCTCTTTGGGGTTTTAGCGGGGACAAATTGAGATAAAGCGAAATTAAACCAACGAAGCAACGGGTCGGATCAATGCTTCATTGCTTCAAGCTTCAAAGAAGAGTCGCGCTGCAGAAACGGTTGATTACAGACCCTGCATGGGTTCTGTAATCAATGTAGAGACATGATCATTTTCCCGACAAACATCCCCAAAAACAACGACCACTCTGAAGGACCGATAAGGGGACCGTTAAGCAAAAAGGCTATTAATATCGGTGGATCGAATAATTTCTTAATGATACCCGAAGAGAACCAGGTTTCGATACCCAACCTTACTAAGCATTACATTTATCATACAACAATACGAAAAAATATCACAGAATTTACTTGTTTAAATGATATCAGCATTAAATTATTGCCATACCTATATTTATCTTGTGTAATACTGGAAGTAAACGATGAGAAACTGACGAGGTAGAAATTTTGTTGAACGATGCTGAGATTTGGCACAGGAAGCAGGTAGGAAATTGTCTAGAACATCGAGACGTTGCGCATTTACTGCCTTCACAATCGCGTTCTTTCAGACACCAAGAATTTACAAAAAGACGGAAAACCGTCCAAAGACGGCAAATAAGCGCCCTTGTAAAAGCACCCGTCTGAAGTTAATGCTCAGTTTACTATTTGTTCATATTGTCATACTGGTTAAGAATGGGAAAGTTATGTTTTGTTTTGTTTTAAGGACTTGTGCCTTTGTTTAAAGCTGAGAGCAGTCAAACAAAATGTTATGTGTATGAATAATGACAATAAAGAATTCTTGATTCTTATGCTATTTATGCCACCAATAGTTGCTTCTTCTTCTGGACTCCTTCTATGCTGCACTTTCTGCTGTTGTATGTGATGCTGCCCTCAAGGAGACTGTGCGGAAGACACTGAAGATGGGAGAATTTAAAATAAAAATAAAAAGCACATTTCTAAGAAAAGTAAGGTGTGGGATTTGGAGAGGATGTTCATGAAGATGGCAGCAGTGCTGATTATGTTCTGAGCACTAACTGTGATGGGATGTTGCAGGTGGGCATCAGTTTTTTTTTTAGTGTTGAATTGAAGCATGAGGCAAGTTTGGGCCGCTTGTAAATGGACCCACGTGCATTGGTGGACCCAAACACAACTTTTTTTAACTAGAAGTTTGCTCAAAAGCAATGGGACTTGTTGTCAAGACATTTCATCACTCATCCAATATTTGCGAGGTCAGAAAAAAACAAAACGTTTTCTGGCTAGTAGGCAGCACCAGAAGGGATGGTTGTGAAGCAGCTGTATGGGAGGGCAAAAGGTTTGAACCCACCAAAGAAGCATCGGAGGTACCTACTTACTTCACAAAATTCCACATGCTGAGATGCACTCTGCCAGAGTTTCTGATCAACATAAAGTTAGAAATTACACCAAAAGCGATATGAAACATTATTACTACTTCTTCGACCCTCATCATGTTTGGTGTTGCCAGAAACTTTCAAGATGGCCAGCAGTGGCATCTGGTGGATATTCCGTAGTCGTGTCCATAAAAATCATAGAGGGATATGCTTTCCAAACTTAATACCCATTACTACGAGGTCTGTCCGTAAACTATAGGTCCTTTTTATTTTTTGCAAAAACCATATGGATTTGAATCCCGTGTGATTGCATCAGCCAAGGTTGAACCCTCGTGCGCATGCGTGAGTTTCCCCACGCCTGTCGGTGACGTCATTCGCCTGTGGGCACAGCTTGTGGGAGGAGCGCTCCACCCCCCTCGTCGGATTTTTTTGTTGTGAGAAAATGGCCGAAGGCGTGGAGCAGCGTTACTGCATTAAATTCTGCCAGAAACTTGGCGACAGCCAGGCAGAAACTATTCGAAAAATCCAAACAGCTTTCGGAGATGAAGCCATGAGCAGCACACGGATTAAGGAGTGGTACAACCGGTTTAAAGACGGGCGCGTAACGGTGGAGAGCGAGCCGCGCTCCGGTCGGCCATCAACGAGCCGAAATGACGAGATCGTTTCCAAAGTGCACGCTGTGGTTATGCGGGATCGTCGCTTGACTGTCCGAGAAATTGCTGAGGAAGTGGACATTGGCAAGACTTCGGCACATTCCATCATAATGGACGATTTGGGCATGAAACGAGTGGCGGCGAAGTTCGTGCCGAGGTTGCTGACGGCGGAGCAAAAGCACCTCCATGTGGAAGTCTCACAGGACATGCTGGACTCCATTGACATTGATCCCAGCTTTATGGACACCATAATCACCGGAGATGAGTCCTGGGTGTACGGGTATGACCCGGAAACCAAATTTCAGTCGTCACAGTGGAAGCATTCCACATCGCCAAGACCGAAGAAGGCGCGCCAAGTGCGCAGCAACATCAAGGTAATGCTGACTGTTTTTTTTTACTCCCGTGGTGTGGTACACCATGAGTACGCACCACAGGGTCAAACAGTAACAAAGGAGTATTACAGGGATGTCCTCCGTCGTCTACGTGATAGTGTGCGGCGCAAGAGACCGGAGTTGTGGGCCGGAGGAAATTGGCGCCTCCACCACGACAACGCGCCAGCTCATTCCTCTCATTTAATTCAGACTTATTTGACCAAAAACCAGACTCCGGTGGTTCAACAGGCGCCTTACTCCCCTGACATGGCCCCTTGTGACTTTTGGCTCTTCCCAAAACTTAAAATACCATTAAAAGGAACCCGATTTGAGCCAAGAGAGGACATTATGGCTGCGACGACGGCGGAGCTGCGCGCCATCCCGAAAAAGGCATTTTTGGAATGCTTCCAACAGTGGCGACAACGCTGGGAGAAGTGTGTGGAGTCCCAAGGACTTCGAGGGTGATTAGGTTTCCAACCCTCCAGGTAAGCCAATTTTTTTTTCCCAGCCAATGGTCCGATACTTTTCGGACAGACCTCGTATATTGGATGATGTTGAAATTGAGGATGGCCCAGTGGTTGTTCCAGCAATAGCAAAGATTTCGTGTCTGCTACCTACAACGCGTGTGGAATGTCTTAAACCTAAACCTACTTCTAGGCATCTTATATATGCTACTCTGGAACCACCCCTAAACCCAAACAGTTCAACTGTCAACCCCACTGAGGTCCTTAGACTGGGTCTTATTAACATAAGATCACTGTCCCCAAAATCATTGTTGATCAATGATCTAATTATTGATCATCACTTAGATATAATTGGGCTATGTGAAACCTGGCTTAAACCTACAGCTGTCCTCCCCTTAAATGACGCCTGCCCACCAGCATATACATTTAGTCACGTCCCTCGTGATGCGAAGCAGGGCGGGGGTGTTGCTCTTATTTATAAAGCTAGGTTTAGTTTATTAGCTGTTGGGGGTTACAACTATCACTCGTTTGAGCATCTGATTCTCCGCTCTGCTCAGGATATTACACATTGCCAAAGTCAGAAGAATAAAAATCAATCGTATTACTTTGTCACTGTATATAGGCCTCCTGGCCCATATTCTGAACTCTTAGATGAATTTGGTGCGTTCATCTCTAACTTGTCAACTAGTGTAGATAACATTCTGATCATTGGTGACTTTAACATTCATATAAATAAGCCTTCTGATCCCCTCTGCAAATCATTTATGGAAATTGTGGATGCATTAGGATTTCGGCAATGCATTCGGGATTCGATGCACATTAGTGGAAATACCCTGTATCTGGTTCTCGCACGTGGTATTGCTGTCATGAATACTGACATCATGCCACTTACATCAGTGGTGTCTCATCACTCACTTATTAGGTTTACAGTTTCGCTGCCGTGTTTAGTGGTACAACAACCTTATATATTATTACGGCGATGCATCAACTCCTCAACTAAGACTGAACTTGAAGCTAGACTGCCTGATGTCTTTGCTTCACATTTGACAAATGCACAGTTAGTAGACAGACTTGTGGATAGGTTAAACTCAGTGCTCAAAACTACACTCGACATGACTGCACCACCTGTGTTAAAACCACGCTCCCCCAAATCACAGTCACTTTGGTTCAATGATTATCTGTATGACCTCAAGCATAAAGCAAGAGGTCTAGAATGGAAATGGCGTCGTTCAAAATGAGAAGTATTTCACCTTGCGTGGAGTGATGCTATCTTAGACTATAAGCATGCATTATTGACTACAAAGTGGACTTACTACTCTGATTTGATCAACAAAAACAAACATAACTCAAAGTTCTTGTTCTTGGCAACACGTTTTCATGGACAACCACCTGTAGTTCACTCTCCTTTTACAGCACAAGATTTCCTGGATTACTTTGGGAAGAAAATAGAAGACGTCAGGTTAAACATATCCCGGCATGCCTTAATCCAGCCACTACACCCTGCTACTGATGTGGGCGCCACTACTGAGGTATTACCTAGATTTACAGAATTTGACAGTATCTCACTAGGCATGCTGACAAAACTTGTAATGTCAACAAAAAGAACAACCTGTTTATTTGATCCTATACCAACAAAACTGTTTAAGGACCTGTGGTCCACTCTTGAGCCGACTGTGCTGGAAATGATTAATCTTTCTTTAACTTCTGGATCTGTTCCTAAATGTTTCAAATCTGCAGTGATTAAACCATTACTTAAGAAACCTAATCTTGACCCTAGTGTACGGACAAACTTTCGGCCGATATCAAATCTATCATTTTTCTCTAAAATTCTGGAAAAAGTGGTGTCACGGCAGCTCGTAGACCAGGGGTGGGCATCGAGGGCTGAGACACTGCAGGTTTCCCATGCAACCATTCACCTCAGCAGGTGGGTTGCTGATGAGCTTCTCCTCTGAACATAAACACCTGGTTGTCAATGAAATCACCTGCTGAGACACCTGATCATTAATGAAATCACCTGCTGAGGTGACTGGTTGCACAGAAAACCTGCAGTGTCTCGGCCCTTTATGGCACATGATTGCCCACCCCTGTCGTAGACTATCTTACTGAGAATAATCTCTTTGAGCCACTGCAGTCTGCTTTTAGAAAATATCATTCCACAGAGATGGCTCTCACTAAAGTGGTGAATGATCTTCTGCTTACACTGGATTCGGACACCACTACGGTTCTGTTGCTGTTAGATCTCAGTGCTGCATTTGATACAGTGGATCATCATATTCTACTTGATAGGCTGGAAAATCATTTTGGGATTACTGGGAGTGCCCTTGCATGACTGATGTAATACCTGATCAGTTGTTCTGTGTTTTGTACAGTAACACTACCTCTAACCTTAGTGACATGAAATTTGGGGTTCCACAGGGGTCTGTCTTAGCCCCCCTGCTTTTCTCCCTTTATATAGCACCCCTTGGGCACATATTGCGGCGTTTTGGGATTACTTTTCACTGCTATGCAGATGATACTCAGTTATACATGCCGATAACTGCTGGTAATCTCGTTCACATAAAATCCTTAGAAGATTGCCTTGCAGCAGTGAGAAGTCTATAAACTTCCTACTTTTAAACTCTGATAAGACTGAAATGATGGTTCTTGATCCAGTGAGACATCGGTATCAATTTGACCAGTTAACTCTCAGCCTCGGCTCGTGTGTCATACATCACACTGACAAAGTGAGGAACCATGGGGTAATTTTTGATCCTTCGTTGTCCTTTGGCCTCCACATTACAAATATTACTAGGACTGCTTTCTTCCACCTGCGAAATATAGCAAAGATTCGTCCCATCCTGTCTATGGCTGATGCTGAGACCCTGATCCATGCATTTATCTCTTCTAGATTGGACTACTGCAATGTTCTATTTTCTGGTTTACCGCAGTCTAGCATTAGGGGCCTCCAACTGGTTCAAAATGCTGCAGCCAGACTTTTGACACACAGCAGAAAGTTTGACCACATTACACCCATTTTGGCATCCCTTCACTGGCTTCCTGTCCCAGTGAGATCAGATTTAAGGTTCTGCTACTAACCTATAAAATTATTCATGAACTGGCACCTCCCTACCTAGCTGACCTAATTAAACCTTACGTACCGGCCCGGGCTTTACGTTCTCAGGGTACAGGACTACTTTGTGTCCCTAAGGTAAATAAGAAGTCTGCGGGTCACAGAGCTTTCTCTTGTCATGCCCCTGTTCTGTGGAATGATCTCCCTGCGTCAATAAAACAGTCAGATTCTGTGAAGATTTTCAAGTCCAGACTAAGACGCACTTATTTCCCTTTCATATGGCTAGCATACTGGTACAGTTTTGTTTTACGCTTTTTACTCTTTTAATTCATTTATTAGTAATTGGAGCGGGCCGCGGCCTCAACTTTACCTAAATTCTGGGTCTTTTAGTGAAGTTTAGGGCTAGTGGCTGGCGATCACCTTAGTATTTCTCTGTTTTTCTTGTTGTTTAATGCTGGCAAATTCATTCATCCATTCATCTTCTACTGCTTAGTCCAATTAAGGGTCGCGGGGGGCTGGAGCCTATCCCAGCAGTCATAGGGCGCGAGGCGGGGTACACCCAGGACAGGACGCCAGTCTGTCGCAGGGCCACAAATAGACAAACAAACACAGACACACCCACACCTATGGACAATTTTAAAGATGCCTGCTGGCAAATTATACAGTATATGTTTTGTCTTTCTGATGCCTGATTCTGTTTTTTCTCTGTTTAAGGTGCAGCTCCATACAGAGATGGGAGTTGTGTTTGTGTTGGCGACCCTCCTGTCCTGTGCACCAACAGCAATTCTTGTATATTTGTCTGTGAATTGTTCTGTGAATTATTTCTGTAATTTATGTTTGTAGCATGGCCCAAGCAGAGGGTCACCCCTTTGAGTCTGGTCTGCTTGAGGTTTATTCCTCAGAGGAAGTTTTTCCTTACCACTGTTGCTCTGGGGGTTGGTAAGGTTAGACCTTACCTGTGTGAAGCGCTTTGAGGCAACTCTGTTGTGATTTGGCGCTATATAAATGAAAATAAATTGAAAATTGAAATTGAAAATTGAAATATTTTGTTTTAACAACATAAAGGACAAGTGGAAGTCAGTGGACAGCTTCAGTAGCCTAACGCAATACATCAAGAATAAGAAGTAACTTCAAATAATATCCCACCTGGATGACTGAGAACGACACAAAATCTGTGACAGAACTACCTAATATTCAACCATGAAGTCTCCAACATTACTTTTAAAGGTTTTGGTTTGTGTTGTGACCTTACCGAGCCTCCATCGACCCATGTAGTAGAGCTGTGTGCTGAGGAGGAGGGTGGCCAAAATGTGGATCACTGAAAAAATGATCCAAAACACAGTGTTTCCTCTTCCAAATACCTGCAAACAAACCACAAACGGCGTGTTGAAGGTAATCGAACCGAGCCTAGTTTTGTGCACGTGTGTGTATGCGTACCACTCCCAGCACAGAGAAGAAGATAACAGCAGCCAGACAGGCGTAGGCGGTATAAGCACTGGCATTGATGTCTGGGTGTCTCTTCTGGTACAACTTCAGCATACAAAGTCCAGCTATCATGTACATGAAGGAGGTGTCTGCAAAGACACAAACGTTAAGCAGCAGACAGTCAGCACTTTGAACAACTGAAAATCTAAACAAAATCTCTGAGGATGATGCCACATAGATGACACTTTATTCCTCAGTGCTCAACATCTGTTATGGTTCACAGAAGAAGAGGGAAAAAACTCATTGGAGAATACAAAAAAAGTATTTTTACCAAACTGGAAGTTGGTGTAGTTGGGACAAACATGGTAGCAGGCACTGAGTAAGCCCTCCATCATCAGCGCCGTTCCCATTGCATAGAACAGACCAAAATGCTTTGGAATTCCACATTCCTGAAGGAGGAAACACAGAAGCAACACAGGAGGTCCACACACACACACAAACACACACACACACAGTTATATATAAATGCATCAAATCCACACTGTGCTTCTATTAAAAATGTGCAGAGCTCCCTGCACAAGAGGGAATAGCAGGCCATACTCAGTATGTCCCTTAACGCTTCAAATGTAATGCTGCGTTTACACATAACGACGACAAGTCACGAATGCCACGAAGTACACATTCTTGGCCGCTGATCACGAATGTGATGATTCGGGGCAGAGGCATCAGGTGTCCTCAGGAACTGCAGCAACCTGTTACCACACGTTACGATTAATGGCACGTGTTGCTGGAGAATTATCAGGAACCATTACGCACTGTCAAGAATAATGTTCCGCGTTGTTGCGCACTATTGCGCGTAACAGCACATCGTTAAGTTCTGTCACGTTGTGAACGAGGTGAACTGTCTCCACACACACACCCATATTCATCCAACTGAATTCAGATCGCTCCAGTTTTTCAGAAGAACTTTGTGACTGCATGCGTAGTTGGGCTCTGTGCCATGGAGTGGCGCAGAGAGTAGGAGGAGCAGACGGACAGAGCCAGATGTGTGGCTTCATGCGGCTCTCGTCTCGCACGTTTTCTCAAACATCAGGCACATGCAGCAGGTGGAACACCTGCAGGAGCGCGCTGAAGAGCACTGAAATGAGACTTTTAGCCAACTTGGTATCAGCAATCAAACTGAATGCGGTGCAGCAGGGTTTAATTGTGTGCGCGCGCTTCTTCCTCTGCCGGACTGGAGGAGGTGCAGAGATGTCTGGCTGCACGTGAGTCTCCTCTGGTTCCTCTGGTTGCTCAGACTCGTTCTCCCGCTCATCGGTTACAACAGCAGGTAGAACACCTGCGGGAGCATCCTGAGGAGCTTCAGCAGGAACCGTGGAACGACATTTGGCTCACTTCGCGTCACTGTTCCTCTTCGACATCCTGCATCAAACTGAACGCTGTGGAGCCGAATTTAATTGTGCGCACATGACAGAAAACTGATTCATCGTGGTGCACAGTTAAATGTGACGCCGCGTTACAAGTCGTGTCGAAACTTGACAGTTTCCGTGTCACTTCGTAATAACGCGTGACAGTTTGGGCTCCAAAAACCATCAAAGGAACCACTACGAACGTTGTCACATTCTATTAAGGATCACTACTCATCAAGACGGATCAACACGCTCAGTTGCGACCTCCATGTTGTGAGACGAAATGAGGGTGGCGTGTGACATTCGTGGAAGATTTTGACAGGCAAAAACATGCTCCACGAATATCAAGAATATCACGCACCAACACGCACCTAAGGAACCTATTCAGATGCGTTAAGTCACATTAAGAATGTCAGGAATGTGTCATGAATGACAGAAAAATGACATTCGTAATGCGTCTTGTTTATGTACAACCCCTGGCAAAAATTATGGAATCACCGGCCTCGGAGGATGTTCATTCAGTTGTTTAATTTTGTAGAAAAAAAGCAGATCACAGACATGACACAAAACTAAAGTCATTTCAAATGGCAACTTTCTGGCTTTAAGAAACACTATAAGAAATCAGGAAAAAAAAATTGTGGCAGTCAGTAACGGTTACTTTTTTAGACCAAGCAGAGGGAAAAAAATATGGAATCACTCAATTCTGAGGGAAAAAATTATGGAATCATGAAAAACAAACGAATGCGCCAACACATCGCTAGTATTTTGTTGCACCACCTCTGGCTTTTATAACAGCTTGCAGTCTCTGAGGCATGGACTTAATGAGTGACACACAGTACTCTTCATCAATCTGGCTCCAACTTTCACTGATTGCTGTTGCCAGATCAACTTTGCAGGTTGGAGCCTTGTCATGGACCATTTTCTTCAACTTCCACCAAAGATTTTCAATTGGATTAAGATCCGGACTATTTGCAGGCCATGACATTGACCCTATGTGTCTTTTTGCATGGAATGTTTTCACAGTTTTTGCTCTATGGCAAGATGCATTATCATCTTGAAAAATGATATCATCCCCAAACATCCTTTCAATTGATGGGATAAGAAAAGTGTCCAAAATATCAACGTAAACTTGTGCATTTATTGATGATGTAATAACAGCCAACTCCCCAGTGCCTTTACCTGACATGCAGCCCCATATCATCAATGACTGGAAATTTACATGTTCTCTTCAGGCAATCATTTTTATAAATCTCATTGGAACGGCATCAAACAAAAGTTCCAGCATCATCACCTTGCCCAATGCAGATTCGAGATTCATCGCTGAATATGACTTTCATCCAGTCATCCAAAGTCCACGATTGCTTTTCCTTAGCCCATTATAACCTTGTTTTTTTCTGTTTAGGTGTTAATGATGGCTTTCGTTTAGCTTTTCTGTATGTAAATCCCATTTCCTTTAGGCGGTTTCTTACAGTTCGGTCACAGACGTTGACTCCAGTTTCCTCCCAGTCGTTCCTCATTTGTTTTGTTGTGCATTTTCGATTTTTGAGACATATTGCTTTAAGTTTTCTGTCTTGATGCTTTGATGTCTTTCTTGGTGTACCAGTATGTTTGCCTTTAACAACTTTCCCATGTTGTTTGTATTTGGTCCAGAGTTTAGACACAGCTGACTGTGAACAACCAACATCTTTTCCAACATTGCATGATGATTTACCCTCTTTTAAGAGTTTGATAATTCTCTCCTTTGTTTCAATTGACATCTCTCCTGTTGGAGCCATGATTCATGTCAGTCCACTTGGTGCAACAGCTCTCCAAGGTGTGATCACTCCTTTTTAGATGCAGACTAACGAGCAGATCTGATTTGATGCAGGTGTTAGTTTTGGGGATGAAAATTTACAGGGTTATTCCATAATTTATTCCTCAGAATTGAGTGAGTCCATATTTTTTTTTCCCTCTGCTTGGTCTAAAAAATTAACCGTTACTGACTGCCACAATTTTTTTTCCTGATTTCTTCTAGTGTTTCTTAAAGCCAGAAAGTTGCCATTTGAAATGACTTTAGTCTTGTGTCATGTCTGTGATCTGCTTTTTTTCTACAAAATTAAACAACTGAATGAACATCCTCCGAGGCCGGTGATTCCATAATTATTGCCAGGGGTTGTATAAACGCACCTTAAGCTCTTTTCAACAACAAACACACCATAATCACTTCTCTGATCATGTTCACACACTGCACATGTGTATGTCTCTTCAATACATTTAATATTTGATTTATACAACAAACAACCTGAAAAGAAATCCAAAGGTTGATGTAGAAGCCAAGGCAATACACCAACCAGTAACTGAAGATGTCTTTGCTGTTTAGAAAAAAATGGACAGACTAAGACATATTCATGGCAATGATTAATAAAACACCACTTAATGAACCCAAAATAAATATAACAATGTGCATATATAATCTAAAAAGAAAAACATCACCTTACGTTAAGATTAATAAACATTAAAAAAACTTTTCATATTTGAAATTTGTCAGACAAAACAGAAAAACAACTATTTTTAGAACTTAATGTTATTGTAGAGTAAAAAATAATTGTCATTTCATTTCATCCTCTTGAAATGACACAAAAATTTATCAATATCAGTGTAATGTTTTTAAAATGTGGTGTTTTTATGTTTGGTATCGGAAAGCTCTTTGAAATGTATTTATCCCGAAAGTGATATATAAATAAAGTCATGAAGATTAATATTTCCAAATTTGAATGAATGGGTACAAATAGGAATAAAAAAAAACCCTGTAATTTAATTATTAAGGAAGAAAACTGCATTTTCGCTGTTCCCAGTACTACCTTTAATGTGCAGTGATGATAAAGTAAATGTTGTGTGCTGGGGTGTTTGGCTGGCTTGGTTTTTGTTTCTCCCACCAGGTGGTATGCATTCAGGACTGAGTGGCTGAGTATTAGGACCTCACCCTGAACACCTGAGGCTTGTTTTCACGTGCAGGTCATCAGGGCTCACAGCTGTGGTGTATTCTGTCTTGATCAGAGATTGCTGCACTTAAACCTTGAATGCACAGTGTGTGACTGCCAGAGACTCGACCTTGTGAGCAGACGTGTGAGATCGACGTCAGGAGAACAATCTCACCATTACGGACGCAGAGACCGCTCCAGGTTTGGCGCCACAGTCTGTGAAGGAGGATTGGGTGAGGTCTCACGCTCTTCAGCACACTTCCTGAGGTAATTTGGTTTTGGTGACTTTTATGAAGTAATGACAGTGGATTTGGTGTCCCTCACACCTTGTGTTATTGAGCTGTCACGTTATACTAATTGTCTAATCAGCTTCTGTTGCAGTGGAGATTTGAACTGAGTTGTTCCGTGCCTGCAGGGTGAGAAGCTGATATATATATTTAAGCCAGGAAGTGTTTGCTGATTGTGTGCATCTTTTGAGCTGTGTCTCTCTGGGTGGAGAGTGTTGGACTCACCTCATGTTTTCTTTCTTCACAGACTCGGTTTGTCGCGGCCACCTGGGGGGTGTCGGCGGGGTCCCTGGGTCCGAACTGCTGTGGCTCCGGACCGTTTGCGCTGCTGAGAGCGCGCCATGTTTTCACCTCACCAGACCGCGGACATTTTTTGTTGTTTATCACTGCACTCATTATGATTATTAAATTCTGTTATCTTTTGAACCGTGCTCTGCTTATTTCGTGCTGGGTCCTGTCAAACGCTGGGTCGGTGCTCTGACCGCGTCCGACACATAACAGTAAAGAGTTAAAAAAACAAACAACAACAAAAAAAACAGGTTTTAAATAAAATAAAAACCCAGAAATGACCATTTATTTAAAATTTTAATGCTTTGTAACAGTAAATTCACATCACTTCAAATGCTCAGTGAGGTCACTGATCAGTGTCTGTGTGTGCTGGTTTTACCACTGCATTGAGATCGTTGCGGACCAGGGCTCGTTTGTGGATAATCTCTCTCTTGAGGACGATAAGAAGGAAGAGGAGTCCCAGCATGACATAACCCAGGTTACTCACAATGTTGTTGAAAGCACTGAACAGGCAACAATGAAGTGACATCATTATGACATATTTAAACAGCCATAATAACATACACAGGACATTTAAAGATACAGTGTACTTTCTGCAGGACTTGGTTCATTCTGGCTGAATAGAAAAGTTTCCCAGTGAAACAATCACAATTTATGGGCTTAGTAGCTCTTATTAACTTGTACATACTGTTTTCTTTCTGTGTGTGAGTAACCACAGTCCATGTGTATCTGTTTACAGCATAGATGTCAAACTGATTCCAGAAAGGGCCAAGAGGGTGCAGGTTTTCTTTGTAACCACCCACTGCACCAGGTGATTTCACTGATGAACTGATTCCATCTGCTCAAAGTGATGGTGCAGTGGGTGGTTACAAAGAAAACCTGCACCCTCTTGGCCCTTTCTGGAATCAGGTTGACACCTGTGGTTTACAGTAACAGATCTTGATCATTCGTGAAAACTTTGAACCAGCAAGACATTCTGTAGCAAGACAACTACAGTGGAATATGCGTGTCGTGTGCACTGAAGATGGAGCTGAAGTTGTGTAACCATTCAAATTTCACTGGCAAGCTCATGGAAGTTTGAGTACACAATAAATGCACATATTAGATTTATTTATTAGTTGTGGTTTTGAAAGGCTCATGAAGAATGACTGCACTATGATGTATATAATTTTTACAGGGTTAACTATGCAAGGAAATGTTACCAGTACAAATAGATATGCTAATGAGGGTAACCAGAAGTTTATTATTATTATTATTATTATATTGTATAGATCATGTGGTGTATTCACTGAACCACCCAAAAACGACACTGCCTTGGAAAACACTCTTCCAATGTACCCATGATTATAAATTTGTTGTAGTGTAATTATAAATATTCTACCAAGTATAAATATTACAAAATGCATACATCTATGCTTGTAGTTATTTACATTATAAACACAAAGTATAATGAACCTTCAATTAATATTTACTTTTTATTGCTTATCAAATAAAATATAATCTGTGTATGGGTATAGTGGTGTGTGCTATGTGTACACTGTTGAATGTACACTTTTAAAGTTTTTATGCAGTGGTCTGCATAACTAATGAAAAGGTTTCTGAATTATATCTTGACTATGAGGAGAAACCACAGCATTTCATGTGCAATTAATATCCCTATAATGGAATGGGCACCTGTAAACACACACACCTGAGAGCTCCCAGTGGATGTGCACACAAAAAGTTGTAATAACAGATGTCCTGGTTTCCTGTAACATTGACAACCTGAGGAACAAAAAAGTCAGAGGTGATCTACATTACACAGCTGTGAGACAACCACTGCTATCATTCATTTTTCATCTTTTTTTTTTAATACTGTATTTTCCGGAGTATAACTGGCACCAGAGTATAAGTTGCATTGGTCCAAAAATGCCTCTTTAAGAGGAAAAAAAATGTATAAGTTGCACCAGTGTATAAGTCACATTTATCACTTCAGGCAAGAAAAAGCAAAATGTATTAAATTGCTATATTATTAATTTATAGGACACAGATGGTGTTAAGGAGTGCAGCTAAAAAGCTAAATCACGTGAGCAAGTTGTGATCTAATATATAAAGCTGTGTGTGTGTGTGTGTGTGTGTGTGTGTGTGTGTGTGTGTGTTCACTATGCACAGCCACAGTAATTAAGCAATCGACATGAAATTTGCCCTGGTGGTGACTGGTGGCACCAAGAGGGAGGACACCGAGGCCCTTAGGTTGAAAGCATACAGGCACGCGCGCATGCGCGCACACACACACACACACACACACACACACACACACACACACACACACACACACACACACACACACACACACACACACACACACACACACACACACACACACACACACAGTCGGCCTTATATATTAGATCACAACCTGCTCACTGGAGCCCTTATTTTCGTAGTTCACGTGGTACTCAGGTCAGGTGACAAGCATCACAATTTGCTTAGTACATAGTAGTGGCTGGCTAGGGTGCACTTTAATTACAATCCGAGAGGACAGCGAGCACCGTTTGCCAGTTAAAGTGCACATTTTTCCAATTAAAATGTACTTGCTGTGTACGGCATGCCAGAGCATTGCTGTGATATGACATGATATCACCATTTATCATCATCAGTCTTATGAATGTCACAAACTGCTCTATGAAAATTAATGACAACATACACACAATGCAATGTAACTTACTACACCTTAATTACAGTGACATGAAATATACAATAATATTGCTAACATGCATCCCTATTACCTGTGCGTAGAACGGGTAACTCGGCTAGTCATTTATATATTTACAACGCAAACAGTGTTTCAGCCACGAGCCAATTAATGTTTTTGTTACAGGCGCAAAGTGCTTCTTTAAGTCACTGAACAGACAATTGATCATATGCAAGATGAACGTACAACACATTCTCAACTCCTTTTTAGTACATTTATAAAATAAACTCACCATTCATTTTCTTCTTGTTAAAATAGCTGTCCTTGTACTTTCAAATAAATCCATATAAGGATTCTTCCAATTGGGCAGTGCAGTGTTGTTTGAGGGTGGGTGCTAAAGGGTTAAAATACGACACACATGACGCATCAATCCTACATCCAGGGACAGCCCTCGCATGTCCACATCAGAAACACGGCACTTTCTCTGAGTTGTTGAGCAAATTACACAGCAAACAAAGTGAAAATACAAAGAAAAAGTGACGATGCAGTGGAAAGTGGACATGTGTTGCGGTTTGTTTATGACCCAGAGCTCAAACATTTCGAGGCAGTTGTGCAGGTGCAAGAATGCAGCTACTCTGGCTAGGTGTGTAGTCAGTGATTGCAGTCGAAAACAAAACAATACACCATTTCTCCATTAAAAGTGATGCTGTGTTTGTACTGGCTGTACCCGGATGTGGTCAAATACCACGATATCACACAGGGGTCAAACGAGACTGCACTGCCCTATTAGAAAAAAAAAAAACAGAAACAGTCTTCCATTAAAAAAAAACAAAAAAAACAAAATACCTCGCAGTATTTCTTCAAAACAATGAAGGATTTTTTTTTTTGCATACAAGTCACACCGGACTATAAGTCACAGGGCCTCTAAAACTCATTAAAAAAAAAATGCAACTTATACTCCGGAAACTATGGTAGAATGTGTTGTAGGTCAAACCCAGATCACTTCTCATCAACCTACTGTCTGATAGGTGATGACCAGCTGGATGACTGGGAGGGCGTAGAACACAGCAATAGTGGCAATATTCCTGGGGTAAAGAAAGAATCAATTAGTTGTGGCTATGATGACAGTTTGGTTCCAAGATTCTGTACTTTATTATATCACAGCTCTGTGAAATACACTCTGCCCGCTTACTTCTCTGGAACATCAACCAGAGTTTTACTGCAGTGTGACTCATTCATTCAGAAAATATTCACTTTCAGATATTCACTTCACAAATTCACAAATATTCACTGTCAGACAGAGCTTTTTAATGTCCATCCACCTGTGCAATATGCATAATTTAAGGACAGAATTCAACAAACATCATGTTCAGGCCACTCCACACATAACACGAAAGAGGCAGAAACTGGAAGAAAATAAGCGAAACAAACACAAAATGGGGAACCACGAAACATTCCACCTGCTGTCATGAGGGACGCACGGTCACACAGGCGTGCATGACACACCGGCAACAGTTTCGTGCATGCTGTGCGCGTGCATGAACCCAGTGCGAGTAGCTGGAACATGTTGCACCACATCGCGCGATGTTGTGGAGAAACAAAAAAATAAAAAAAAATACATGCCACCTGCAGGATTCGAACCTGCAATTTACAAAAACTCTGATTAACAGACGGAAACGCTACCATCGCTGCGCTACCATCTCTGTCCTATAATAGGATCACAAAATGCCTAAAATCAACAAGGAGATAAACATATTTAAAGAAAAAGAGAAATCAGATGATGCAGACGAAGAGGAAGTCTTCAATTTTCATCGTAATAACTGACCAAACAGTGTTTGTTACAGCGTATTTTTGTCTGTATTGTAATGTAACACCTTGCATGCACGGTCATGACCAGCTGTCAGTCAGTCGGCGGTCAGCTGACATGCGCTAGTGTCCACAGCATCACACAAGAATGAGTTTGTGCCTTAGTCACCCTTATTTGTTTGATTTAATTTCCAATCTTTTTGTCTGTCATGTAAACTGCAATTTACGTGGTGGACATGAAATCAGCTGGCCAGGCGGCTTCATATCATGCTGTGCGCTCAGACGCTGGCCGGTCCTCATGAGAGCACGAGTGCCCGCACACACATGTACAATGCGTGTTCTCTGGCTAAGGTGCAGCACACAGCGGTCAGCTGGTCCAGCAGTGGACGCCGGGACCTCCCGGCACAGTTACACCCATGTCTGTTGCGAGGTTACGCCACTTTCGTGTTGCACTTAGACACTTTTCACAGACAGGCTGAATGTGATCGCCTGCTCTCGGCTATCGTACCAGGTGCGCAAATATCGCCACCTTTTCTAAGTGTGCAGCGAGTGGTGTTAGATGTTCCTGTGTGACACCTGGAATTTGGCCAACACCTGCCGAGAAGGGGATCAAATGAGCATGCACAGGGCATTCACTGTCTTTCGGCCGCTTGTGTGCGCGAATGTTGTAGCGACAGGTGTACGAGGCGTTCGAGGCAGCTCTGATTTTTCACGAATGACATGCAATTCCTCCTTCGTGCGCAAGTCGGCTTCAATTGTGTTACGTGTGAAGGGGCCCTTATATTGCTAGTCCAACATTAGAATGTTTAAGCTCCATTATGCATCCTGGAAGGTCACTGTTTACACTTTAACAACACTGTTGTTAAGGTATGTTCATGTTCACAATCACTGCCCTAAATGTTTACATACACTTTATGTAAACCTAATATGTTTACATTCATATATCAGTATACCATACATATTTTATATTTAAGCAATTTTTGTGGTGTATAAAATGTCTTGTTACAGTAACTCTGTGGAAGCACCCCCAATTTCATCGTCCCCCCAATATAATGACAAAGACTATTCTTCTATTCTTGTTTAAACCTCATCCATATCTTGGAAAACCACAATTGTACTATGACCTTGTTTTAACTGTGGTAGGATTCTCAAGGCATTCAACAATTCCTTTTTCCTGTCAAGGACTTTGATAGACTTTAGTAATCCCTTGCATTTCCATGGAACATATAACTTTGTGATAAATGCCACAACACCACTGTTTTCTAGAAGTGCCAAGTCTGTACTAAAGTACACTGTACTACAGGTACGGTGCATCAGGAAAGTATTCACAGCGCTTCACTTTTTCCTCATTTTATGTTATTCTTCTACTCTTATATTTTTATTTTATTCTTTCCAAATTAATTAAAAATAAAAAAAAACTAAGAAATCACATGTACATAAGTGTTCACACACTTTGCTCAATACTTTGATGATGCACCTTTTGGCAGCAATTACAGCCTCAAGTCTTCTTGAATATGATGCCACAAGCTTGGCACACCCATTGCTGGTCAGTTTTGCCCATTCCTCTTTGCAGCACCTCCAATGCCCCATCAGGTTGGACGGGGAGTGTCAGTGCACACCCATTTTCAGATCTCTCCAGAGATGTTCAATCGGATTCAGGTCTGGGCTCTGGCTGGGCCACTCAAGCACATTCACAGAGTTGTCCTGAAGCCACTCCTTTGATATTTTGACTGTGTGCTTAGGGTCATTGTCCTGCTGAAAGATGAACCGTCTCCCCAGTCTGAAGTCAAGAGTGCTCTGGAACAGGTTTTCATCCAGGGTGTCTCTGTGCATTGCTGCATTCATATTTCCCCTCAATCCTGACTCATCTCCCAGTTCCTACCACTGAAAAACATCCCCACAGCATGACGCTGCCACCACAATGCTTCACTGTAGGGATGGTGCCTTGTTTTCTCCAAACATGATGCCTGGCATTCACGCCAAAGACTTCAATCTTTGTCTCATCAGACCAGAGAATTGTGTTTCTCATGGTCTGTGAGTCCTTCAGGTGCCTTTTGGCAAACTCCAGGTGGGCTGCCATGTACCTTTTACCAAGGAGTGGCTTCCGTCTGGCCACTCTGCCATACAGGCCTGATTGGTGGATTGCTGCAGAGATGGTTGTCCTTCTGGAAGGTTCTCCTCTCTCCACAGAATGTTGGAGCTTTGACAGCGTGACCATTGGGTTCTTGGTCACCTCCCTGACTAAGGCCCTTCTCCCCTGATTGCCCAGTTTAGATGGGCGGCCAGCTCTAGGACAAGTTCTGCTGCATCTGAACTCCTGCAATTTACAGATGATGGAGGCCAATGTGCTTAATGGGATCTTCAGAGCAGCAGAAATGTTTCTGTATCCTTCCCCAGATTTGTGCCTCGAGACAATCCCATCTCGGAGGTCTACAGGCAATTCCTTTGACTTCATGCTTGGTTTGTGCTCTGACATGCACTGTCAACCGTGGGATCTTATATGAAGACAGGTGTGTTTCCAAATCATGTGCAATCCACTGACTTTACCCTAGGTGGACTTGAATTAAGCTGTAGAAGCATCTCAAGGATGATCAGTGGAAACAGGATGCACCTGAGTTCAATTTTGAGCTTCATGGCAAAGGTTGTGAATACTTATGTACATGTGATTTCTTTTTTTTTTATTTTTAACAAATTTGCAAAAATCTAAAAAAAAAAGTTTTCACAGATGTCATTATGGGGTGCTGTGTGTAGAATTTTGGGGGGAAAAATGAATTTCATCCATTTTGGAATGAGGCTATAACATAAATTGTGGAAAAAGTGAAGTGCTGTGAATACTGTCTGGATGCGCTGTATGCTATGGCTGTTTTTGGACAGCTCACATTGTATATGTTTCGTGTTATATCATTAAATGGGTGTTAGATCACATTTTGCGTACCCAGTATCTTTACACAGTTAAAGAATGAACGCTTCCAAGATGCATATCTGTGAAAGTGAGAATGAAGTTTTAGTAAACTTTGTTCTCTTTATATTTGTCAGTCTCCAACAACCCAATATTCTCACCAGAAGTAGATTTGGTATTTTTTGCTGAGGACCCGCTTGTCTTTACGGGCCAGGTCAGATACACAGAGAAATTTCTGTAACGAAAAGAAAGCACCATCACTGGTAGTTATAATATCAAATGGTCAGTATTTGACATAAGATTGCAAAATATTCAAGTTTTTCCTCAACCATCCAGGCAGACAACCAGTCCATCCCCACTTCTTCAAAGTAACCATCCATCTGCTGCAGCCAGGTGAAATGTGAACAGCCACTTGGCTTTTTCCAGCCATTGAGGATATCAACAATGAGGCACCCGCATGCTAAATCATGCCCAAGAAAATGTGCCACATGCCCAAAATGTTGTACCTGACATTCTCTCATAATGCAACTTATACTACTCATGTGAGTCTCCCTTTACAAACTGTTTGTTTGACTTAAATTTATTCCAGCAGATCCTCGGAAAAGACATTGTACCAAAGACATCTTGCCATCCCCTTAGGTCACTTTTTAGCATTAAAGTCACAACCATACAGTAAGACTGGGAGCACCAAGACCTTAAAGAGTTTGTTCTCCTGCAACACCTTTGTTCAGCAGCCTCATCACTCCCTAAGCACTTCCTAGGGTTCTCCAGATTGAAAAGGCTGAGGGATCCAGATATGTGAATGCTGCTGCTAAGCTGAGTTCATGTCTCTACAACTTCAACACTTTCACCACATACAGATACACTTCCGATGGCCGAGTCCTGGAAGTTACTGAAAACCTGTATCTTAGTCTTGATTGAGGACAATCATAAACATAGAAACTCCAACTCCTCACTGGGCTTCACATGTACTGCAATCGAGCCACCATTTATTTCCACAAAGGTCACAGCATCAGCCATGAAGTTAAAATGCCTTTTCCACAAGCCTACCAAGCATCTAGTCCCTGCAAGCACTGAATAGTGTAAGAGCCACAACACATCCCTGAAGAATGCCAGCATGTAATATATGTAGAGATGGTGTAGTGGTTTTTACCTTGGTGCGTACAATGTTTTTGTCCGAGTTGATGTCATCCAGAGTGTCATAGTCGTCTTCTTCCACAGAACTCAAAGATTCCTGCCTGCTTCTCCCAACACTCTCCAGTGATCGCTCTGTTGAGTGGAAAAGAGGGACATGATGGAATCGATAAGACACGTTTACGTCACTGGAGAATCACTGGGGTATTGTAAGGACGACTGGATATAGAATAATTTTTTCATAGACACAATTGTGTTCAAACAAATCAATTTCAAATCTTTTGAATTCATTAAAACACAATTATAATGATTGTTAATGCTTTGATCTGGGTGTCACTGTTTTCCATTATTAATGTCATTTGATTCAGAATTTTTAATTCACTGGGCTCACCCAGCTGCACAAAACGTCAGCTTGAATCAGTCTTCTCAAACCCTGTCTCACTGACACATGATTATGATTAATACTGTGCTGATTTGTTTAGCGAATTAGGAGGCAGCGTGTCACCAATGCGGATGGCTATGTGGTGGAGGTGATTGAAGATTGGTCGACGTTTGAAAGGCTCCTGTCCTGACAAATAAAAGCACACAGAAAACTGTGAGAGGCCAAAGCAGCTTGTAGCTCACCAACCGCAAGCTACTGAAAGTGACAGCAGCATGTGGAAACATAATGAAGAACTAGACAATCAAGTGGCACACCAGTAATAATAGGCCTTATTCACGGAACATTTACATCGAAAGTTTGGATCTAACATGTTGAATGACCAAAATAGTAAAATTTAACACTGGTTTGGCACCAGTCATGATCTTATAAAATAAATACTGTGTTACTTGTAACATTTTCATGGCCCTGAACAGGAAGTGAGACAACTGCAATCAGGAAAGTACTACATATATAAAATCTATGAGGTAAAGTGAGAGACTGGAGTTTAGTCAGCAGAGTGGGCTGTCTGATAACCAAACGGTTGATGGGTTTGTTTGGCTGAGTATCAAACTGTCCTTGAACAAGACTGTGAACCCTGAAAATTGTTCCACTTCAGATCATATAGTCCTGTTTGACCCAACAGTAATGTAGGACAAAGATATACATACACATGGGCAGGATGCACATGGGTCTCCCTCATAAACATCAGTCATTCAGAAAGTGTATGTACTGTATATGCAAAGGCCTGATGTTCACACACATGTTTTTGCCATGACATGTTTGTTCATACCCATATATCCATAGTTGTTATCAGCAGATGTCGCACTCTCTGTGATTGCCTCTGAACTGAGTGTGCTGCCGTTGTCAGCTGCAGAAAATAAAGAGGACAAAAACATAAAGTTGTGGTCTGAGAATTACATCCACTCACAACAGACATAAATCTTAATATTGGGCTTTCTGTGATTTCCTTAAATTGATCCTTTGTTTAACACTTGTACTTGTTGCGATGTATGACATGTACTTGCAATGTGAAACTTTTTTGTTGTTATTATTTTTGACATTTATATTTGTTGTGTGAGGGCCTCACTGAAAAGTAGCCTGTGGCTAATGTGAGCTACCCTGTATAAATTAAGATATCCATCTGTCTATGTTCTGGTTCAAACCAGTCACCTCATCACAGCAACAAATTCAACCAATCAGTTTCTTTGGACATGCAGCAGAGACAACAGCTGTCACGGATGTTCACTGCCTAAAAACGGCGGCTAAAACCAGAGCTACTGCTGGTAACTGACTTGCTAGTAGTGAACAAATGAGATTCTGAACGATGGCACCGAGAAGATCAGGGCTTGAAGATGAACTGGAAGAAATTAAGAAGTCTCTGAATTTCATCACAGATGAGCTCTCAAAAGTGGTGAAAAATCAAGAACAATTTCAAAATCTTGTGAAGGAGATGAGGGATCTGAAGAATATGATCATGAAAAAAGACAAAAAAATTGAATACTTGGAGAGGAGAGTTGATGATCTTGAACAGTATTCAAGAATGAATGATTTGGTAATTCAAGGATTGGACACAAGACATCGAACGTATGCCCGAACTGTAACAGCTGACAGGGATGGGGAGGATATTTCTGCCAAAGAATTAGAAACTTTAGAAAAACAAGTTGTGAAGATTTTTGAAAGTAAGAATATGAGCATTCAGAGCAGTTTCATTGAGGCTTGCCATACACTTCCTAGGAAAGATGTGATAGCCAAACCATCGGTAATTATCAAATTCTGGAACAGAAAACAGAAAATTGAGGTGCTCAGACAAGCAAAAAAACTTAAAGGGTTAGGAGTGTTCCTGAATGAGCACCTGACACAGAGAAATGTTGAAATTGCAAGACCAGCTCGAATGTTGAAAAAACAAAACAAAATTAATGCGACCTGGATCAGAAATTGTAAAATAATGCTGAGACAAAGTGAAGAGTCCAGAGTGATGGTCATCAGTGAACTAAAAGATTTAGACAAATACAGATGAATCAGAAGATGACCTCATAGGACTTTAAAAGAAAAATCAGGTCAGTAAAATAAAATCATGCTAATGCTAAACAATATTTCACAAAAATGTTAAAAATAGCTCATATCAATATATGTAGTTTAAGAAACAAGGTGATTGAAATTGAAAATTTAAGTGCTGAACAAAATTTTCAAATACTGGCAGAGTCAGAAACTCACTTAGATTCGACTTTGGAAGATAGTTCAGTTACAGTCAATGGGTACAATATATTCCGTCGAGACAGAGATGCACATGGAGGTGGAGTGGCAATTTATGTTCAAAGTCACTTGCCAGTAAAAGTGAGATATGATCTAATGCCGAATTCTATTGAATCCATTTGGATACAGGTATATTTAAAACAATCTCAAGCCAATTCTCATAGGATGTTGTTATAGACCTCCAAATTCATGTAAAGATTATTTAGATAAAATTGATCAGATGCTTGATCATGTCACTAGTACAGATTCTGAGGTGTTTTTGCTCGGTGACCTCAACACTGACTGGACTATGAATTGTCCAATGAAATCTAGACTGATGACACTGGCAACGGCATATGGTCTGACACAAATGATATCTGAACTGACCAGAGTGAGTCTCAAAATTGATGGAACTGAGGTGGCAACATGTATTGACCATATATTTACAAACAGACCAAATCTCTGTTTGAATGCCTCTTCTACATCTGTAGGATTTACTGATCACAACCTAATAGGCATTGTCAGGAGAACAAAAGTTCCCAAAGCTGGTCCTAAAATTATAAGGAAGAGATTTTTAAAATATTTTAATCTTGACAAGTATGTGGATGAAATCATACATGAAAATTGGTCTGACGTAATGACTGAAAAAGATCCAGAGAAAGCTTTTCAAATATTTGACGGTCTATTAACAAGAATTGTCAACAAATATGCACCTATTAAGAAATGTATTGTATCCAACTCAAACAGTCAGGATGTCAACTTGAAAGCACAAATGAAGGAAAGAGATAAAGCGAAGCAGACTGCAATATCTGGAAGGGAGTTTGACTGGAAAGTATATCGTAAACTTAGAAACTTTGCGGTGAAAGAAAACAAGAAAAAGAAAAGATTATACTATTATGAGAAATTTAAAACTTTTACGGACAGTAAACAGTTATGGAAAAGTCTCAATTCCCTCCTGTATGGTAATACATCAACTCCACTGGTCTTGGAAACAAATGAGGGATTTTTAACTAAATCTGATGAAATTGCAAATTATTTAAATAATTATTTTATAGAAAAGATAGACGCATTCAGAAATAAGTTAAAATCAAAAAATGAAAATCAGTCATTTGAGATCATAAAAGAAAATATGAAATCAAAAAAGTGTCATTTTTGCCTTAAGGTTCTAAGTATAAATGAAGTTGAACAATATTTGAAGACACTAAAAGACAAACCTCCAGGAGTAGATGAACTAGATGGGCGCCTCCTAAAACCTGTAGCCTCAATAATTGCACCAGCCATAACCCATATAATTAATCAATGTTTCAATGAAAATAAATTTTTGTCGGCTTGGAAAATATCAAAAATTATAGCATTGCCAAAAAATAAAAAAGTGTCATTTTCTGCAACGAATAGTAGACCTATCAGTTTACTTCCGGTATTGAGTAAATTAATGGAAAAAATTATGTATGATCAGATGAATGCTTATTTTTGAGAGAATAATTTAATAACAAATTATCAGCATGCTTATAGAGAAAAGCATTCAACAGCGACTGCACTGACCCAAATGACTGATGACTGGTTATGGGAAATGGACAAAGGTAACATTATTGGGACAGTATTATTGGACTTCTCCGCTGCTTTTGATCTCATTGATCACAAAATTCTTCTAAAAAAAAAACCTTGAATGTTATGGCTTTTCCAAATCTGCTGTGCAATTTATTAGTGATTATTTATGTGACAGAAAACAATTAGTGTATTATAATGGATGTTTTTCAAATGTTTTAACTGTGAAACATGGTGTGCCACAGGGCAGTTGTCTTGGTCCGCTTTTATATTCTATCTTCACAAATGATCTACCATTAGTGCTTGATACAGCAAGCATTTCAATGTTTGCAGATGACACAACAGTCTATATGGCTGGGAAATCAATTGAGGAAGTTAAAACAAAACTTGAGCAGGAAATTAAAAAGATTGAAAATTGGATTGAAGGCAACAAACTAATTCTGAATGTAGGAAAAACAGTAAGCATTGTTACTGGAACTAAACATTCCTTAAGAGGCGAACCACAACTAAATCTTGTTTAACAACTGTATTTTTCATTACAAGTGGAAGAAGTCAAACTCCTTGGAGTCTGTATTGACAGCCAACTGTCCTGGGACAAACAAATAAATAATGTAGTCTCTAAAATGGGATGGACTTTGGCAGTGATAAAAAGATGTTCAAGATATTTAACTAAACCAGTGATACCATATGTCATTCAAAGTTTGGTGTTGTCTCAGTTGGATTATTGTGCAGTTGTCTGGTCAAATACTTCAGTAAATAATGTAAAAAAATTACAGAGCTGCGTGTCGTCAGAGTGAGCTACAAAAAGTTTGTACCTGAGTTTTCAGAGGTGGTGTTTGTAGTTGCCATCTGCCACGCCGGTGTTTGCCAACCCGGACAGTGGGAATACCACCTCAACCGGCAACTTAGCCCCGCGACTGGACAGCAACAACGTCCGAGGCCCAACGTGGTGAATTCACTGAGGCCGCGCGCTGCGTCATTAGAGCCGCGCGTCACGAGTGCCGCTTCCCCGAGGCCTCGTGCAGCCACCGCGGATCCATCAGCGCGGAAACACCGAGGCCGCGCGGCACCAGCGCAGTGCAGATCCATCCCGGTGATAAACAACACAGGCTGTTAACATCGGCGATCGACAAGCTGCTCATAAACCGACCATGGGGCCTAAGAAGGTTCTGACAGCGGAGGAAGGTGACGATATTAAAAAATCTCTGGACTTTTTATCAGAGGAGATTTCTGTTGTGAAGCAGCAACAGAAATCAATCATGGATCTGGTGGAGGAGGTGAAGGCATTACGGCTCCAGAATGCCGAGAAAGACCGGCATCTGGTGCAGCTGGAAAATAGAGTGGCTGAATTGGAGCAGTACACCAGAATTAATGACGTCATCATCACAGGTCTTCATATCAAACCACGGTCCTACGCACGGGCGGTAACAGATGAGAGCGGAGGGGAGCCCAGTGAACAGGAGGTCAGCTCTGTGGAAAAACAGGTTGCTGATTTCCTCCTATCTAAAGGTATAGAAATGGATTTAAATAACATTGAAGCGTGCCACCCTCTGCCCCGGAGAAATGACGGTGATAAACGAACCGTCATCATGAGATTCATCAACAGAAAACACAAAACAGCACTGTTAAAACAAGGAAGAAAACTGAAAGGGACAAACGTATTCATCAATGAACATCTCACCAAACGGAATGCCGACATCGCCAGGAAAGCACGCTTCTTGAAGAAACAGGGAAAAATCCAGCACACATGGACTTCAAACTGTAAAATATTCATCAAACTGAACGGATCACCAGAACAAGCAAAAGTCATGGCAATAAGGAACATCGAGGAGCTGGACAAATATGAACAATAGTGTTTCTTAAAGCTAGGATCTGGACAAATATGACCAATAAGGTATGAGGACACAAACACATCACAACACCATGACACAGACCAGAGGAACCTATTCATCTACTACCTATTCATCTACATCTGGAGACAAGAAGGATATAACTCAAAGGATTGCTGATCATGGAAAAGTAGAACTGAGAACATTTAAATACACAGACCACAATGTACTGGACTTGGAGCACGATATAGACCCGGACAATAATTTCTTCTCAAATATCAATGACAGTTGTTGCTATTATACAGATGAACAGTTTAATCGGATCATTAAAACGGATAACAAATTATCAATAATCCATTTCAACAGCAGAAGTCTATATGCAAACTTTAACAACATTAAAGAATATTTAAGTCAGTTTAAAAAAATATTTAACATAATTGCTATATCAGAAACATGGATCAATGAAGATAAAGGAATGGATTTTGAACTGGATGGATATGAATTTAATTGTGTAAACAGAAAGAATAAGAGTGGAGGAGGAGTGGCTGTGTATGTGGATAAGAACATGGATTATAAAATAGTAGACAATATGACAACTGTGATTGATAACTTATTAGAATGTATAACTATTGAAATATGTGAAGAAAAAAGCAAAAATGTATTAGTCAGCTGTATATATAGAGCACCAGGATCTAGTATTGAAACATTCACTGACTGTATGGGAAAAATGTTCTCAAAAACTAATCAAAAAACTGTGTTCATTTGTGGTGACTTAAATATTGATCTGATCAATCCAAATAAGCATAAAATAACAGATGAATTTATCAGTATAATGTACAGTATGAGTTTATATCCAAAAATCACCAGGCCAAGCAGAATTACATCCCATAGTGCCACCTTAATTGATAATATATTCAGCAATGATATTGAGAATAACACTGTGAGTGGATTATTAATCAATGACATTAGTGATCATCTACCAGTTTTCATCGTTTATAATAGAAACCATTGGCGGAATCAGCCAGAGGAGAAAATAAAATACAGGCGAGTGCGGACAGAGGAAAACATGAACACACTAAAGAAGGATTTACAGGAGCAAAACTGGGAAAAGGTATACAGTGAAAGTGATGTTGATAGTGCATATGAAACTTTTTTACAAATATTTACATCATTATATGATAAAAATTGTCCAATTAAACAAGACTACAGAAAACAAAAAATCCAAGCTCGACCATGGATGACGAAAGGGTTACGAAATGCATGTAATAAGAAAAATACACTGTATAGAGAATTCATAAAACTAAAGACTAAAGAGGCAGAAAATAGATATAAGAAATACAAAAATAGATTAACTAATATTATACGGGTATGTAGGAAGGAATATTATAGTAACATATTATATAATAACAAAAACAATATTAAAGGAATATGGGATATATTAAATAGCATTATCAAAAATGGTAATAAAAAACAGAGTTACCCTCAGTATTTCATTGATAATAATGTCAAGAAGGAAAATAAGGATGAGGTAGTCAACGGTTTTAATAATTTTTTTGTAAATATTGGACCAAGCTTGGCAGAAAAAATTCCCGATTCCCAACCTGAGGATTGGGATAATAATCTCATAGAAAGAAATCCCTGTTCAATGTTCCTCACAGCAGTGGATGGAAATGAAATTATAGACATTGTGAATAATTGTAAATATAAAACATCTACCGATTTAAATGAAATTGATATGGTGGTGGTAAAACAGGTCATTGAATGGATTGTAGAACCATTAACATACATCTGTAACTTATCATTTCAAACCGGTAAATTTCCCAATCAAATGAAAATAGCTAAGGTTGTGCCGCTGTATAAGACTGGGGATAGACACCACTTCACAAATTATAGACCTGTTTCTTTGCTTCCACAATTTTCCAAATTATTAGAAAAGTTATTCAATAATAGATTAGACAAATTCATAAATAAACATAAATTACTTACTGATAGTCAATATGGATTCAGAGCACATAGTTCAACATCACTTGCATTAATAGAATCAGTTGAGGAGATTACAAACGCCATAGACCACAAATTACATTCAGTTGGAATATTTATAGATCTTAAAAAGGCTTTTGATACAATTAATCATGACATATTAATCAATAAACTTGAACAGTATGGGATTAGGGGGTTGGTGTTGCACTGGGTGAGAAGCTACTTAAGTAACAGAAAACAGTTTGTGAAGTTGGGGGAATATACATCATCATGCTTGGACAATGCTTGTGGCGTCCCACAGGGGTCAGTATTGGGTCCAAAACTGTTTCTAATTTATATAAATGATATTGTCAATGTTTCCAAAATATTAAAATTAGTATTATTTGCAGATGACACAAGCATTTTTTGTTCAGGGGGGGATTTGCAGGAGTTACTGAGGAGGATCAGTATAGAAATGGGAAAATTGAAAATATGGTTTGACAGAAATAAATTATCATTAAACTTAAGTAAAACAAAATACATGTTATTTGGCTATTGTAATACAGATATACAGGTTCAGTTACAAGTCGAGGGGGTAGATATTGAAAGGGTACATGAAAATAAGTTTCTGGGGGTGATAATAGATGATAAGATAAACTGGAAGACTCATATAAAACATATTCAAAGTAAACTGTCAAGAAGCATTTCAGTTCTAAACAAAGCGAAACATATTCTGGACCACAACTCACTCCGCATTCTTTACTGCTCACTGGTTTTACCATATTTACAGTACTGTGCAGAGGTATGGGGTAATACTTATAAAGGTACAACACAATCACTGTCAGTAATGCAGAAAAGAGCTATAAGAATTATTCATAATACTGGCTATAGAGATCATACAAATCCACTATTTTTACAATCCAAATTCTTAAAATTCACAGACTTGGTTCATTTTCAAACAGTACAAATTGTGTATAAAGCAATAAACAATTTACTTCCAGCAAATATTAAAAATATGTTTTTTAACAGATCAGGGGATTACAGTCTGAGGGGGAAATTTAATTTAAAGCATCAGTGGGCACGAACAACATTAAAAGGTTTCTGTATTTCTGTCTGTGGGGTGAGGATGTGGAACAGATTGGGAGTGGGGCTCAAGCAATGTCCAAGCATGAACCAGTTCAAACAGCGGTACAAAAATATGGTTTTTTCTGGGTATAGGGAGGAGGAAGGGTAATGAGGGTTAGGGTGTTTTTGTTGTTTGCTTCGGCTTGTAAATATATAGTATTTTGTATGTAAGTAGGTATGTGTAGGTGTATATTTATGTTTGTGTATATATGTATATGTGTATATATGTGTATGTTGATGTGTATATGTATGTGTGTGTATATATATGTATATATATATATATTGATATCGGTTTAGGTGTGTAGGAATTTATGTGTATATGTGGCAAAGGGTATTACTGGTTGTGGGGAAGAAGGGGTAGGGATAAATAAGCTGATGCTTCACCCTACCCCTTTTCGGACATGTTGGGTACACAGTAGGAACTTTTTTGTTGTTGTCTTTACTGATCTATCTTGTAATTGTTGTTGTATCAAATGTTCGAAATAAACAGTTTTCATTCATTCATTTTCATTCATTCATTCATTCACAGCTTGTGCAAAATAAAGCTGCACATGTGGTGTTAAAATGTGGCTTTAGGACAAGTGTGGATACAATGCATAAGCGCCTCTCTTGGCTTTTGGTGAGGGACAGGTGGCTATATGCAAAAGCAAACTTTTTAAGAAATATTATTACAACTCAGATACCGTCTGTCCTTTACCAACAACTGCCTTTTAGTAAGGATACTCATTTTTATCCAACCAGGCATGTCAATGGACTGTTTCATTTTGCCTAAATGTAAAACAAACCAGAGCCAACGGACAGTGATGTTTCGAGCCATGAGAGAATGGAATCATTTACCACTAAAGTTAAGGGAATTGAGCAGTGGACTGGGTTTTAAAAAGGAACTTAAAAAATATTATTTGAGGCAAATGGTTGAAGTATTGTGATGTATTATGAATTGATTATGAATGAATTTATTCTGAATGTATTATGAATTTCCATTATGATTTACAGGCCTTAATGGAAATCTATTATGTTATTGTACTGAAACTGTGATTAAAACATGAATGGACCCCAGGAAGAGCAGCTGATGCAGTTATACTGCAGATGCTAATGGGGATCCAAATAAATAAACAAATAAACTGGCTCATCGGAAAACTTTTGTTCATTTTATTACCTACAATTCTCATTAATGCTTAGGCTAGGCGCCAGAGAGATATACAGCAGCGCAGAATTAAAAACCAGCATTCAGTCACAACACACAGACTAATACAGATATCTGTCTGGCAAAGAACAATCAAAACACCTAGATTCAATGTAAAATAAGCCTTAGCCATGCAGCTATTTAACTGGCAACACTAGAGTTCACATGGTAAAGCATTATCTTTTCCTTGTCTCAACAAATTAGTAGACTTTTTGAATTTATCTGTATATTAATTACATAGTTTGAAACTAAGAATGGTCATCACTGTGGAAATAAAGTTCAATGAACAGGTTATTAAGACACAAGTCTGTTCTCAGGTAAGGCAGTACAGTTTGGGGCCCGTGGGTTACATCTCACCCATACACCCTTTGTTTTGTCTCACCATGACAACTGACAAGCTCTCTACAAATTAATGAATTACAGTCCAGCAGATTAACCTCCTAAGATCTGAACTTGAACAGAAAAGATGTATTCAGAGGGGACGGAGATGCCCCCATATGTGGATGCAGGGTTTCAAAGTAAAGAGGTCCTCATTCTGTATGGGCCCTGAGACCCACTGGTGCTTATCCCCAAACACCAAAGTAGATGAGAGTCTACAGCTCCTCTTGGATGGGACACCAGCCCCATGTAGGTTACTTCACCAGCCAAGGCCAGTACCAAATTATAGTGAGGTGGACTAAGACAAAGCTTTAGGAAGCGTCTTGTCCAAGGATATAGACAGATAATGTGACGGGGAATCGAACCCAGGTCTACATATTGATAGCACCACTGAGCTGCTTGGTCTACATTCTGTCCAATCTGTACAAAGACAAAAAATAAAAAATTGCTCTCACTTTAACAGAAAAAGTCAGAAATCACCAAAACTCACCAATGGAGCCATAGTCATGTGGGGAGGTGGGGGTCTTACCTGTGGACATATGCATGAAAATAGTTTAAATCCCCAATCCACTATACTTAATAACAAAGCACATGTATGAGCAACACTTGCATGTTATTGCTGCATACTACACAAGCAATGAAGGTGCACTGTTAGTATATTACAGTATCACCAAGTTCAGGGAAGCACAAACACATGCAAGGAGTTAATCAGAAGACTGATGCCATATGTTTTATTAAAACAAAATTACTAATGAGGCTTTTTCCAGGTTAAAACATAACAAATACAGATACTTTTTCTGAGAGACTGACAGAAACCGAATAATAAACATTTACCTCCACATTTATATTTTGATGAAAAGTGTCAATACAATAATTTAGCATATGGGTGACAAACAACCCACCACTCAAATCAAGGATCTATTAGGTGTCATATGACATGCTGTCAATATGACACGCTTTCCAACATTTCTGCTTCCAGCAGGGCAAGAGAGCAGTGTTGTTACAGTTAGGTCCTTAAGTAATTGGGCATGACGGTGTTGAAATAATAAAGTGTCAACGGAACCAACAAAATATGATGATTTTGAATACAAATCATGACTTTTACAGTCAGTTGTCTTCAGACAAGTCAGGGAATGGATACATAAACATTTCCAAATACTGAATGTGTCTTGGACTTAATTTTCATTAATATTTCAGAAATATAAACAGTGTGGTACTGTATGGGAAAACTTTCTGGAATGGTTCTCAAAGATGGAGTGACTATGCAAGAAGGAAACTAATAAAGGAAGTCACCAAGACAGCTCTGAAAGAGTTATAGGCTTCTTTGGTTGAGTAGATAAACTGTGTGCATTGCACAGCATTTGTATTGTTGCATAACCAGATATACAGATTCATAGCAGATTGACACAGAGGAGGAATTTCTTAAAAAGAAGAACTGAAATTTCAGCTACATTGTTAGAACACACATGGGAGACACAAGCCTACTTTGATCTGTTTTCTAGAAGAAAATCCTTATCTGTTCCACTCCACCCTGAAACTGTGAGTTATGGTGCAACAGTCAAAAGTAGCATTATATACAGTTTCTCCAGTCCTGGCCATAGAGGCTTACTACTCTACCAGAAATGCCTGGTGTCTTGGTGGCTTCCCTCATGAGTTTCTTTCTTGCATGGTCACTCAGTTTTGAAGAACTACGAGGTCTGTCCATAAAGTATAGGTCCCTTTTATTTTTTTCAAAAACTATATGGATTTCATTCATATGTTTTTACGTCAGACATGCTTGAACCCTCGTGCGCATGCGTGAGTTTTTCCACACCTGTCGGTGACGTCATTCGCCTGTGAGCATTCCTTGTGGGAGGAGTCGTCCAGCCCGTCGTCGGAATTCCTTTGTCTGAGAAGTTGCTGAGAGACTGGCGCTTTGTTTGATCAAAATTTTTTCTAAACCTGTGAGACATATCGAAGTGGACATGGTTCGAAAAATTAAGCTGGTTTTCAGTGAAAATTTTAACGGCTGATGAGAGATTTTGAGGTGACACTGTCGCTTTAAGGACTTCCCACAGTGCGAGACGTCGCACAGCGCTCTCAGGCGGCGTCATCAGCCTGTTCAAGCTGAAAACCTCCACATTTCAGGCTCTATTGATCCAGGACGTCGTGAGAGAACAGAGAAGTTTCAGAAGTCGTCGGTTTCAGCATTTTATCCGGATATTCCACTGTTAAAGGAGATTTTTTTAATGAAAGACATGCGGACGGGTCCGCGCGGCGGCTGCGCTCCGCCACAGGAAAAACACCTCTGTTAGAAGCCTTAAGGACAAGTTGGAACATGTCCAGCTGTTAAACAATTTCTCATATACTCACTCCACTGAAAGCCATCAAAAGCCGCCTGGATTTTACAAATGGTTATCAACACGGAGGTGTTTTTCCTGTGCCGCCGCTCCGCGTCGGCTGCGTCCCGACGCGCGGACCCGTCCGCACGTCTTTCATTAAAAAAAATCTCCTTTAACAGTGGAATATCCGGATAAAATGCTGAAACCGACTTCTTCTGAAACTTCTCTGTTCTCTCACGACGTCCTGGATCAATAGAGCCTGAAATGTGGAGGTTTTCAGCTTGAAACAGGCTGATGACGCCGCCTGAGAGCGCAGCGCGACGTCTCGCACCGTGGGAAGTCCTTAAAGCGACAGTGTCACCTCAAAATCTCTCATCAGCCGTTAAAATTTTCACTGAAAACCAGCTTAATTTTTCGAACCATGTCCACTTCGATGTGTCTCACAGGTTTAGAAAAAATTTTGATCAAACAAAGCGCCAGTCTCTCAGCAACTTCTCAGACAAAGGAATTCCGACGACGGGCTGGACGACTCCTCCCACAAGGAGTGCTCACAGGCGAATGACGTCACCGACAGGCGTGGAAAAACTCACGCATGCGCACGAGGGTTCATGCATGTCTGACATAAAAACATATGAATGAAATCCATATAGTTTTTGAAAAAAATAAAAAGGACCTATACTTTATGGACAGCCCTCGTACATACTCTGGACAGAGCTACCATACATTCCCTTATTGTTTGTATTCCTTAATGATTTCTGTTAATACCAGATATATTCAGTGGCTTAGAAATGTTCATGTGTCCATCCTCTGACTTCTTTAAAGTAAACTAGCTGCAAAATCTATGACTTGTATTAAAAATAAACATTATATTTAGTTTAGTCAATTCCTTATGGGCTCTGAAAATGAAGGCACTGTGTAAAAAAAATGTCTGTAATTCCTAAATGGTCAATGTGATACTTGAGATAAATCTACTGTACTGAAGTTGAAAATGTACACTGCAAACACATCTTAACTGTTTCATTTGGTGCTGTACAGAGGCAAATTACGAAAATGTCATTGTCCAGTTACTTATGGCCCTGAATGAACATACAGTGCATGTGCAGACCAGTAATGCAACGGGCAATAGCAGTATGTGCACAAAAATGAGATGACAGTATTATTATACCATCTCCATTCTTCCCAAGCAGAGATGCTGAACCACACATTAGCATGAGGGAGAGAAGAGCATAAGAATCATTCAGTATACAGATGGGAATGATGGATTCCACATAAAATGTTCAACCTTCAAAACAGCAGAATGCGAGGTCTGTTTCAGTTTATGATGGACTTCCGAACAGAATCCATTACACCCCTGCAGCCAACAATGAATCAAATACTCGCAGGATGAATGCAAACAATATCACCTTGATTTCAGTCCTGGTCAGTACTGTGAAAGGTATATTAGAATAGGTTAGTCCACCCCCCAAAATATATTTAAAATAACTTTTTGATACTGAGATACTAATCCATACTAAAACTTAGTACTGGATTAGTTATTCATTTGCAACAGTATTGTACCAACAATGCCGGCTTTGCTTCCTCTAGTGAACACACCACACAGTGCCTCCTCAACAATATGGATACACGCAGTAACATAATTGAGCTTGGTTGTCTTTACAAGGAAGACATAAATAAGTTGCTGTCCCTCATTGCCCTGACGGAGGGACATATAAATGCTGTTCCTCTGTTCCTGATAACCTTTCATAAATTTGAGACAGGCTTATCAAATTTGCAGCAGAAATGCATCCCTTGAATGTCTAGCTCAAGTTCAGTGATGAGTGATCTTGACCAAATACTGAAGATCACACAGCCAAAACTAGTGTCTGTGTGATGAAGAATGTACTCCCAATAACTGTCCAAAGATTCATCAAATTTACAGAAAACATGCATCCCTTCAGGGTTTAGAGCTAGGCCAACTTCAAAGATGATTAACCTTGACCTAATTTTGACCAAAAATATCCACAATGCTGTACTCCCAATAGCTTTTCAAAAAAAATAACAGGTTTACCAAATTGGGAACAAGGATACATCTCCTGAAGGTCTCGGTCAAGTTCAATGATGAATGGCTTTCATCTAGTTTTGAAGGTCACAAAGCAAAATATTGTGTCCATGCTCAAACAAAACTGGACTCTCTATAAATTTCTAGGGATTTAATTTGCAGCATCCCTTGAAGATCCAGGTCAAGTTCCTACTCCCACACTCTAGCCTTCATGCCTGCTTCTGCTGCGTTTACACATAACAACGACAAGTCAAATGCCACGAAATACACATTCTTGGCTGCTGATCACGAATGTGATGATTCGGGGCAGAGGCGTCAGGTGTCCTCAGGAACTGCTGCAACCTGTTACCACACGTTACGATTAATGGCACGTGTTGCTGGAGAATTATCAGGAACCATTACGCACGGTCAAGAATAGTGTTCCGCGTTGTTGCGTGCTATTGCGTGTAACAGCGCATCGTTAAGTTCTGTCAAGTTGTGAACGAGGTGAATTGTCTCTACACACACCCATATTCATCGAACCGAATTCAGATCACTCCAGTTTTTCAGAAGAACTTTGTGACTGGATGCATATCTGGGCTCTGTGCCATGGAGTGGTGCAGAGAGGAGGAAGAGGACAGAGCCAGATGTGTGGCTTCATGCGGCTGTCATCTTGCGCATTTTCCCAAACATCAGGCACATGCAGCAGGTGGAACACCTGCAGGAGCGCGCTGAAGAGCACTGAAATTAGACTTTTAGCCAACTTGGTGTCAGCAATCAAACTGAATGCGGTGCAGCAGGGTTTAATTGTGCGCGCGCTTCTTCCTCCGCCGGACTGGAGGAGGTGCAGAGATGTCTGGCTGCACGTGTCTCCTCTCGCTCCTATGGCTCAGACTTGTTCTCCCGCTCATCGGTTACAACAGCAGGTGGAACACCTGCAGGAGCATCCTGAGGAGCTTCAGCAGGAACTGTGGAACGACACTTGGAGCCGAGTTTAATTGTGCGCACGTGACAGAAACTGATTTGTCGTGGTGCACAGTGAAATGTGACGCTGTGTTACAAGTCGTGTCAAAACTTGACAGTTTCCGTGTCACTTCGTAATAACGCGTGACAGTTTGGGCTCCAAGAACCATCACAGGAACCACTACGAACGTTGTCACGCTCTATTAAGGATCACTACTCATCAAGATGGATCAATACGCTCAAAAACATGCTCCACGAATATCAAGAATATCACGCACCAACACGCACTATTAAGAAACCTATTCAGATGCGTTAAGTCACGTTAAGAATGTCAGGAATGTGTCACGAATGACACAAAAATGACATTCGTAACGCATCTTGGTTATGTGTAAACGCACCTTTCACTCAAACTTACACATCTTTTCCAGAATTTTCCCAAACCAATAACACACACACACACACACACTTTTGTTTTGTACTACTCTTGACACCTTAAAATTGGTGTTCTCATTAATGTTATTGTTTGTACTTCTCAAATAATCAGGTTCCTTATCGAATGATTCATGGCTTCATTAAAATTGGTTGTCATGGCTGACATCTTGGAGTTCCAAAATTTGCAACCTTTGTAAATACTCATGTTCCTTGTGTCATTTCATTAGCTTTTTTTTTTTTTTTTTTTTTTTTTGGATTTGGTAAACTATACATTTTAGACAGCATTTTAAACATGTTTCCATTTTTTTTCCAAACGTTGTTATGTCGGACATCTTGGATTTCTACAAATGGAAGTGTTCAAAAACTAACTTTTCCCTTTTTGCACATCTGGTTAACCTAGGACAATAGAAGTGAATAAATAAGAATTTTGGAGGGCAAGGATCCAGAGATGTAAATTACTGAAGCTGATGAATATTAATAGTGTGTGCTGCCATTTTGGATTTTTATTGCAAATAGCTGCTGTTAATGACTTATGGGACATAGGAACCAGATGCATGTGGATGTTTTTTACTTCCTAATCAGATACAGATATTTGTAACTGTCTATTTTTTTAAAAAAAACATGTATTCAATTCTTCTTGGCATTTATAATAAAGGTTATGAACCCTTAAGCCAATACGTTTGCTGTTATTTGTTAACTGCACACCACAAAGCTGACCCACAAATAGCCAGAAGCTCAGGGTCTTGTTCATGAGTGGGGGAAGAAATTCAGGGTTTATAGAGAGAAAAAAAAAAAAAAAAAAAAAAAAACATACTCCTGACCAGGTTAGGGCCACAGACTAAATTACCACAATAATCAACTCTGAGGTTAACGTAACTCCATTTTGGAAATGGGCTTGAGCCCTCTTACTTTGCTGAAACAAAACTCAAGAGTTTCCCCTCATTCTAGGGTTAAACTCAAGTGTTTTCACTCAACCTGCTTTCTGAAACATTCTCCAGATATCAGGGACTTCAGCAGCAAATGTAGGTGCACTTTTTCAAAAATCTTTCTCCACCATGATTCCTAGAAAAATGCACAACCAAAACTTTAAACTCCTTCCTTGGGACAACACAAACAAAAGTTAAATTTAGTCCACCATTCTATTCAGTTGTATTATGTCATCTGATTTACACTGCAGGTTTTATTTTTTAAAGACATAGTGCACTGTACATACACTGTGGTAACAACGTATGATAACTGCATTACCTGTCTCTGCAGGCGACATGTCAGCAGGATTCTGAAACAACTCTCTTTTCTTTGTCATTCTGCAGAAAGCATGAGAAAAATATATGAAATGCTAATTTACACAATTACTGATGATAAATATATTCTTATAAAGCAGATCTAAACCTAAATTATTACAGAGCCAATACACATTATTAATTGAAAGTTTTATTTCTTTAGCCTTGCATGTGCTACAAACACAAAGGAGCATGATACTATCACCAAGAATGAAAAAAAAAAAAAAGTACCAAGAAGTACCCTGCACACCAATGTACGAGGGTAGGCTGAAAAGTTTTAAGGCTCCCCATGAAGGAGTAATGCATTAACTGCATTATAGTGAGCCTTAGAACTTTTCAGCCTACCCTCGTAATTATGAAACATTCAGATAGCAGTGAGCCAAATGTGTGGCTGGAGTGAATTCACTGACTTAAGAAGGTTGATGAGCCTTACCGCTTGTTTTCCAGACAGGTGATAAGCAAGGTAAGCAGGTAAAAGAACAGGAAGATACCCAAACAGAACAACATGCCCATCACATACACCTCCACTGTGGAGTAGAGAGACAGGTATAAACCAATTCACGTGCCAATAGTGCTGCAATAAATGCATAAATCCAGTAACAGAATACAGCTACCAACAGCACACAGGGAGAGGAACAACCAGTACAGCTGCAAACATTATGACACTTTTAGAAATATGTCCAATAACATGAAACCAAAGTCAAATTGTCACATTGTGGACAATAAAGTTCTCATAACGTAATGCCAACAGACACACAGACCAGAAGGCACTTCCCTATTTAACCTTTCTCAAAATTACAATGGAACTTTATCAAGTGCCACATGGTTAAATTTGTACAATTTTAACTATTTGGGGGGGGGGGGGGGGGGGGGGGGGGTAATCAATTTTATCTGAGAAACTGTGGTTTGAGTTTTGAATGATGTGAGAATGCTACTTCTAAAAATGGGACTTACAGTTGATGGCAGGAGAGACCATCACATCGAGAATCTTGGTGCGGTTGCCAGCATTGATCAACTCATCTGGATGGAGAGGATAGAAGCGCAGTGGACCACCGCATGCTTCATCTTCCGTTTTCACCACTACCACCACGTAGAAACTGTTGCTCGGAAAATCCTTTTTCTGGGTGTCAGGGAGAGATGAGAGAAGACTCAATGGATAGTCTGACCAAACACATTCAAACATATGGAAACAGGGTTACATCCTATACTACGTTATGGTAAATGTAACTAAACTGCATTCATGTTGCACGTTAATGGTCAAAGCACTTTACAGTGAGAATTTTACTATGTACTCTAGGTAAGGATATGGATCGGTTGGAGTTACATTGAGATGGGTTTTTATTCTTTTAAAGAATTACTGATGTCACTGCTTGTCTCATACTTTCAGGTAGACTGTTAAGGATTTCTTGAAGACTGACAAAGGTGCACTGTTGGTGCACTGATTTAAAGGGGAACTATGCAACATTTTTACCTTAATTTTACAGTTACAGAAAATTGTAATTGCAAAATGACCTGTAGTGTCTTGTAGCGGAAAACCATCGTTGCAACTTCAGGGACGCCAACTCTGTGTCCTTTGAATGAGAGCCTTGGGTCTCGGAAGACACACAAACTGCTTTACGGCACTCCAACACATACACGTCCCCTATCAATACACTGGCAAGCTAGCCAACAAAGGCTTTATTTCTTACATGTTCATCGTCATGTTCATCGTCTTCCTCTGTCAGAGGAAGAGAAAAAGAGCGTGTGACCACGCGAGGGGTCTCACACACACACGCACACTAGTCAGTCGGGCTAGCGTGTGAAAACCAAGAAAGCTCCCTCAGTTGGGCTTTCTTGGAATGTCGAGAGCTGAAAGATAAAGAAGCGTGCAAAACAGATGCAGACCTGGTCTTCTTGCAGCTACACTTGTAAGTATACTGACATAAACTCTGTTCTGTGTCTTGTCGCTTTCTTGACATGGCTCCATGGGTTTGCCAGCTCCGTTGAAAACAAATACACATGGACAGCAGGGAAAGCAGGAAGAGGAGAGGGCAGGCAGTGACTTTTCACAAAAGCTTTGTGACATATGTACTCCAAACTGTAGGGGGAGCTCCAGAGAGAAAAAAAGGGGGAAACAAAATAGAAAACTGACCAGAGTTGTATACTGCTGCTTTAACTGCAAAACTCAGTTCCTCCTCAATAAAGCCTTCTTCTGACTTAGCAGCAGCCTGTTCATCTAATGTGTGAAGGATCAAATCTTGAAAGAATGAATCCATTAGCATTACAACATTATACGACTCAGAAGTGTATAGTTTGCTGTAGAACAACTAAAACACATAATGATTTAGATAATCTGTCTGTAGCATGCTGAATTGATCTTTCATTTCATACATACTTATTAAGGTTTTACTGTTCTTTGTCACAGTTGATAAATAAGTATTTTCCCTACTTTTTCCTCATGTTTATATGCTTTATGTCTAGTTTTGTTCAGAACATTTCCAATCTGATGAGTTGACAAAATATTAAATTCTGATTTCAAAGTCATTCGATGCTTGAGAAAGGCAGGTAAAGAAGAGTGAGCGATTCGGCTAATTTCTGAATAGCTTACAAACGGATCTTTTGGAGCTGGGCAGAGTAAGAATTTGTCCTCTTAAATATGCCTTCAATGCCTCTCAAACTATTAAAAAGCGACATCCCAGGTGTTTGATTTTCTCTTTTAAAATTTTGATTTTGGAAGATCTAAATCTCTCTTTGGATAACATTAAAGCACCGGAGATGGTAGACTATTTAACTGAGACATACAGGGATAAAAAAACAAAAAAAAAAACAATCAATCAACTTCTGACTTAAATTTCAAATCATAAGCTGTTTCACCATGTACATTTTTACAGAAACCCTTTTGCGATCATGTCCTAGAGTTTAAAGTAAAACAAGGTGGAGACAGCTAAGAAAACAGCAAATTGTTCTCCTGCTGAACAAGATTATATTTCACTGGACTTTCGTTGGCATCGTTCAACCTTCGCGCAGCTTCATTCCTGCTGCTGGCGCTTCGTCAGGGTTTCCAAAACTGTTGAAAAATTTGAACAAATGCCACCAAAAACCTCAATTCGCCCGTATTTGGCTTTGCTGTCGTTATGGATGTTTTTTTTTATCATTTGCTTAGTTTTTGTAATGTTAGCATTTAGTATGACTTCATCTGACCAGCTGAATGTTTTCACACAGTACAGAAGCCGTTTGTGAGTGCTGCTGCCACTGCTTTCATGTATTATCAGAAAGTACAGGGCAAACTCAGCCAGTCTGCTTATTTTTTGTTTGTTTTTTTATCTGGGTGGGAGGTTGGCTTCACTGGATTCAGGCAACTTATATAGGCCAGAATTAATCTTTTATGTGGATACAATTCATTATTTTGGCACAAGAAACTGCTGAATTTGAAACAATAAAAAAGTTGTGTAATTTCCGACGGTACTTGAACGCAGCGTTAGCGGCAGTAGCAGCAATCGCCTCCTGCGTGCACTTGTTATTTTTTATTAAATATAAAAATATGTGGGTAGGAATGACAATCCAGCACTTATGTGCACGTGGCAACAGGTAGATGATTCAGATGATTATACAAGAGCTGGATCAGTGGCAGCTTGTGGAATAACTGCACATAGGGAGTCGATGCGTTCACACGGACTGATCAATTTACTGCTCTGATATATTCAATCATCTTTACACTTATTCCCCCTTTTGAGTTTTCTGTTATAAATCAATATATATGGCTTAGCAACGTAATACAGTGATACAGCAGTGACCATGGCACACCAGGGTTTTTGTTTTGTTGTTTTTTTAAATTGGAGCAAGACGGAGTGTGCAGCGTGTCTTCAGACAGTGAGGATACTGATGATGAAGGAGATGATCCCTCTTTTGTTCTGGACAAGGAACCAGAGCAGGTGGACCAACTGACGTGTGCACAGACCTCCACAGTGGGTCGGATCATGCGCTTCTGTTTGCAGTTTCTCCAGGACTCAGGCGCAATGAGCTCCGTCCCAGCGTTGAGTCCTGGAACTCAGAGATGCAGACACACACTGCTCCAGCAGTGGCTCCAGGTGCATTTTGTTTAAAGTGTCGAGATCAACGTTAGCTTCAGTTTACTTTTGTTCCTCTTTGGTCCCTTTTGCGCTCTTGGTTGACAGGCTATTCTGTGATAAAGCTTGCTCGCCCACCTTTTCTCAACGAATTGTGATTTTTTTTTTAAATTTCCCTTCGTTCAGGAATCGTCATATGCTGTGTGACCGGGCCATCAGTTATGCAGAAAAGTTAAATTAGGTAAACTTATTTTTATATGGCTCATCAATTAAACTTAGTCCAGAACTATAGTAAAACTTAGGCCCAGATTAATACTGATTTAAAACATTTTAGCTAAAATTATTATTATTACTACAAGTAGTAGTAGCAGTAGCAGTATGAAAAACATCTTTAAAAGTGGTCCTTTAATCAAGAGATGTTGTGGACGGCACGTTGTCCGCCCCCCACCAAGCGAGACATGATTGAGAGCTAAGAAGGTTTTATCAGTGTATTTATGTTATACCATCCTCAGCAAGAGATTTTAATCATATTTTGGAAGGGAAAAAAGGTTAGTGTTTGTTGTTAATATATCGCGGGTCGTATTTTTAGTTCAACCACAGTGAGGACACTCACAGACTTTGACTCAGGGCAGACTTTGAAGGAAAAATTAAAAATATGTTTGTAAAACTGCTCTTTGCTCGCTGAGTGCACCCCACTCCACGTACAGACAGGATATGACTCGCTGACAGGAGTAAAAAACAAAACAGTAGGTTTGGGTAGTGAGAACCGGATTTTTGAGAATCGTTAAGAACTGATTCAATCCACTGACATCAATAGCCTTTTTGCTTAACAATTCCCTTATCGGTCCTTTAGACTGGCTGTTGTTTTTGAGGGTGTTTGTTGGGAAAATTATGATTTCTCAATGTTGATTGCAGACCCTGCAGCGGCTCTGTAATCAACCGCTTCTGTAATGGCTCCACTTTGAAGCTTGAACCAAAGAAACGGAGCTTCCAACTACTGCTTCGTTAGTTCTCTGCTTCACTGCTTTTCAGAAACGGAAAGTCCGCTTCTTAACCCCTCTCAAAGCCATTTAAAGATATCAATCATGAGTCACTTTTGTGTGGATTAAAATCGCTAACTGGGACTCTTGTCTTGTTGCAGGCAAGAAACAAGAATTGTCCTCCTTTCCATTCGCACAGCTCCAAACGCTGTGCCGCTCTCTGCCTGACACCTCTTTTCTAAACGTTGTAATACAAACAAACTACAATCGACCAAAACATTTTTTCCTCCCAAAATGAGATGTCCTGCGTTCTTTATGAATTATGATGCTGACGTGCAGCGCAGCCAGCTGAGCTCAGCTCAGAGGCTGTAGAGTGACATTTATGCCATTAATGTCTGAATTGAAATGCTTTGGCAGATTGTTTATTTCTATTTATGTCCAGAGAATCAATAATGTCATTGATATTGATAAAATCTTATCAGTACCCATCCCTACAAAATAGAGACGTTATTCTAAAAATCGATTTTTGAACGTTTTGAATGCGGTAAATTTTATATTTTGCGTCCAAGCTTGATTCTGTGTCAGGAGGGTGTCAGCGTGTACTCTGCCTTTTGGCAACCCATTTGACGGAAATCCATCATAGCGATGGAGGACTAAATCCCTGGACATACCGTCACCAAAACAGGTGTCTGTTCTGAAATCACTAATTTCTTAATCAATGGCAGTAGTCTTTTGTTTGTAAAAAGTAATTAATATAGGAATAACTGTTATGAATTGAAGGAAGGAGTATCTTCTTGATGGTGGGTTCCATTTACACCAGACATCCGTTATTTCATGTGTGTCTAAAAAGACCTGGATTGTTTGAGCTTCTTTCGAATTGGCTGTACTTTGTGTGGTTTAAAGACTGAAAATGTGTCCATATTATGGCACAAGAACACTGGATGGTGGTAATATCTGCAATGAAAAGAGGGAACTGTTGGAGAGAATGGTGAAATTCTGTGGTCTTTCATCTTTCCTCATCCTCTTTGAATTTGAATCTATCAGCCATGTGACGCACAACTGCTCAGACAAAAGTAATGGTAGGAGCAGGCCTCAAATTATTACACCGATATGACATTTAATAAATCAGTTTACTATAAGAAGTAACTTGCATGAAAATATACCCATGCGAGTGACTGTATGTGAGACACTACCTGCACAGTAATGGCACCTTTTTTGGTCATTGTCTGATACATCCCAATGAAGGCCACATTGTTGTCAAGGTCATACACAGGGCACTAAAAAGAAATGGAGGGAGAAAGGATATAGATGAGGGAGTGTGACATACAGAAACAAAGAAACAAGATAGACAAAAGAATGAAGGGAAGACATCTGGTAAAAAAAAAACAAAAAAAAAAACATTGAAAATGTCGACTGTACCAGGATATCTTGGATGGACATGACAGAGCATGGAAAGTTCATCTCCGAGTTGACTTTGACAATCACAGTGTCCACCCCATCTGGAAAGATATACTTAAAGTACTGGGGGAAAAAGACAGAAGAAGGAAACCAGTCAATAGAAAGCACTTTGGGGAGTGGACAGCTGTGACAGAGAGCTGTTCTAGGACAAATATTTGCCTAGAATACAATATACCATTGTCACTTTTTCATGTCTTTTTTTTACTATGTCATGCTTTGCTAAAAAAAATAAAAAACAGAATACAGAATAAAAGAAAATGCTAAATTGAAGCAAATATTAAAACACTATTTTTGAACCTTAAAGCCCAGTGTCCACATGTTCCTGTCAGTTTCCAGGTGGGTTCCACACAGAAATAGGAACGCAAACGGCACCCGAAGCTGCAAAAAGGGTAAGAGGTGAAGCTGGCAGTGACCTTGCCACGCATGATACCTAGTCACAGGATGGAATATTCTGCCACCTGCTCACTGCACTGCACTTTAGGATAACAGATCGGGTACAGATCTGCGTCAATGTTTGGTACAAATCGGATGCCGTCAGCTTGCAGCAGGATTCCTGGGACGTTGCAGACGCCCAGCTAAGTTGCCACGAGCCTGCCAGTGAGCCGGTCGGGTTCCCGATGATTTCTATCTGCGTCGAAATTTTGAACCATCCAAAATTTTGTTCCCAATGATCCCAACAGTCCAGATGGTGAGCAATGTGCTCTGGGACGACCATGTACGCTTGCAGATGGATTGCGGCAGGGTTGGTGGTTATCTTATGATTTTGCCATTTTGCAATTTTTTTCTTTCAGGAAGCCAACCACAACCTAACAGGATGCATGTGGACAGGGGGTTTTAACGACTAGATGGAATAAAGGAAACAAAGTGCTATGAAAGGCTGAAAAAAACAGAAGCTCTTCTCTTTAGTTTGTGTTGAAAAGCAGAACTTAGCAAGTGACAAAAAGAAAGTTACCACATAATGCCAAAATTTGCAACAAAACCCTTTCCGTTTGTGTACTTTGTGATTTCCCGTCATGCCTCTCCATTCCTTAACCTGTCTGTCTTGCCATCTACAAATTAGTATTCTTAACATTACATATTTTATGACTTAGGTTCATTGGTGTAAAATATCACTTATTCCCTCACAAAAAAAAAAAAACCTAGTAAAGTTTTTGCACTGTGTACCTGAGGCTGGGACGGTGATGCAGTGAAGCTGAATTTCTTGTCTGTCCTGCAAACAAATGTGAAAATAAAACTTCAGATACACCAGCCATTCTGAGTCTGCTATGACAAATGTGTTCAGCTTTGTCGTCAGGCAACTGCACAGTATATGGGTCACACCACCAGGGTGGCACACACACAATTAGTGGTTAACAAAAATAAATTCACAAAATATGGCCATTTTGGCTGGTGATGTGCTATTATGTATAGCTGTATGAACTACTTACAATCAAGTTAACAGTTACATCATTTTCTGTGGAATTTGTCAGTAATTAGATCCCCCCCCCCCCCCCCCCTCCGAATCAGATCTGTGTGTGTAACACTGATCAGAAAACCAAGATAATGAAGGGTGAAATAATTCAGATTTGCTACAAGAAGAATGTTTTTTTTACACCTTGAAACAAATAGATTATCTCATGTAAAAAAGGTTATATTCTGTACCTAATTTTATGGTATGATCTCACGGGGGTTAGCGTGGTGACATCACTTCCTGGTGTCACTAGTTGCTAACTACGCTTCATTTTTGGCTAGAAATAACACCCTTCTCATATATTATGTAAAAGCTAGTGAGACAAACACAACTGAAAATGTTTTTGTAACCTGATAACACCTCTGGAAGGATTTACAAAACATTTAGCAGATGTTAGCATGGTGACATTACTTCCTGGTTTCACGAGCTGCTAACTTTGCTTCATTTTTGGCTAGAAATAACACCTCTCTCATGTATTATGTAAAAGCGAGTGACAAATAAGCACTTCCAAAACTGAAAACGCTGTTTTTGGAACCTAATAACACCTCTGAACTGTTTTACAAGACAATTTGCAGTCGTGAGCGTGCACGCTAACTTCTGCTAACGCAAAGGTAACTTCCTGTGGAGTTAAATTTGTGTCATTAATACTGCAAATGCACAGAGGGTGATCTACAAATATTCCTTGATTTGCACAACTTCTACTCTTCTCAAAAGCTCATAGATGAGCACACGCAAGGCCTCCTGCAGACGCCGTTATAACGGAAATATTGTTTTTGATTGAATGACTGATAGAGGGGCTTTACTGAACAAGTACACATTGTACGTAAGACAATAGGATCGTAATAATTAATTAAACTACTGCAAATTATAAAGAACACAATTCTCATACAGCCGAGTGTATTTTAGCATTGTGTTATATTTAAAACTTACTTTTCAAGGAAATGCCTATTTACATTAGATTATCCACTTGTTTCAAGGTGTAGAAAAACACTCTTCTGGTAGACAACCTGAATTTCTACCAGAAATACTTATTTTCCTCACTGTTAGTGAGGAAAATAAGTATTTGAACACACTGCGATTTTGAAAGTTCTCCCACTTAGAAATCATGGAGGGGTCTGAAATTTTCATCTTAGGTACATGTCCACTGTGACAGACATAATCTAAAAAAAAAACAAGAAATCCGGAAATCACAATGTATTATTTTTTAAATAATTTATTTGTATGTTACTGCTGCAAATAAGTATTTGACCCCCTACCAACCAGCAAGAATTCTGGCTCACACAGACCTGTTAATTTTTCTTTAAGAAGCCCTCTTATTCTGCACTCTTTACCTGTATTAATTGCACCTGTTTGAACTTGTTACCTGTATAAAAGACACCTGTTCACACACTCAATCAATCACACTCCAACCTGTCCACCATAGCCAAGACCAAAGAGCTGTCTAAGGACACCAGGGACAAAACTGTAGACCTGCACAAGGCTGGGATGGACTACAGGACAACAGGCAAGCAGCTTGGTAGAAGACAACAACTGTTATGATTATTTATTAGAAAGTGGAAGAAACACAAGATGACTGTCAATCTCCCTCGGTCTGGGATTCCATGCAAGATCTCACTTTGTGGGGTAAGGATGATTCTGAGAAAGCTCAGAACTACACAGGAGGACCTGGTCAATGACCTGAAGAGAGCTGGGACCACAGTCACAAAGATTACATTAGTAACACATGATGCTGTCATGGTTTATAATCCTGCAGGGCAGCAAGGTCCCCCTGCTCAAGCCAGCACATGTCCAGGCCCATTTGAAGTTCACAGTGACCATCTGGATGATCCAGAGGAGGCATGGGAGAAGGTCATGTGGTCAGATGAGACCAGAACAGAGCTTTTTGGAATCAACTCCACTTACCATGTTTAGAGGATGAAAACAACCCCAAGAAAACCATCCAAACTGTGAAGCATGGTGGTGGAAACATCATACTCTGGGGGTGCTCTTCTGCAAAGGGGACAAGATGACTACACCGTATTGAAGGGAGGATGGATGGAGTCATGTATTGCAAGATTTTGGCAAACAACATCCTTCCTTCAGTAACAGCATTGAAGATGGGTCATGGCTGGGTCTTCCAGCATGACAATGACCCCAAACACACAGCCAGGACAACTAAGGAAGGGCTCCGTAAGAAGCATTTCAAGGTCCTGGAGTGGCCTGGCCAGTCTCCAGACCTGAACAGACCTGAAAATCTTTGGAGGGAGCTGAAACTCCAAATCTGAAAGATATGGAGAAGATCTGTATGGAGGAGTGGACCAAAATCCCTGCTGTAGTGTGTGCAAACCTGGTGAAAAAGTACAGGAAATGTTTGACCTCTGTAATTGCAAACAAAGGCTACTGTACAAAATATTAACATTGATTTTCACAGGTGTTGAAATACTTATTTGCAACAGTAACATAAATAAATGATTAAAAAGAAATCATACATTGTGATTTCCGGATTTTTTTATTTTATTTTTTTAGATTATGTCTCTCACAGTGGACATGCACCTACGATGAAAATTTCAGACCCCTCCATGATTTCTAAGTGGCAGAACTTGTAAAATCACAGGGTGTTCAAATGCTTATTTTCCTCACTGTGTGTATACGAGGTCTGTTAGAAAACTATCCGACCTTTTTATTTTTTTTAAAAACTATATGGATTTGAATCATGTGCGCTTGCATCAGCCAAGCTTGAACCTTCGTGCGCATGCGTTGAGTTTTTTCAAGCCTGTAGGTTGCGTCATTCGCCTGTGGGCAGGCTTTGCGTGAGCACTGGTCCACCCCCCTCGTCGGATTTTCATTGTCAGGGAAATGGCTGAGCAATTGGAGCAGCGCTGAATCAAATTTTTCCAGAAACTGTGAGAGACAGCCAGGTGGAAACCATTTGGAAGATTCAGACGATTTTTGGTGAGGATACTCTGGGTGTCACACAGATTAAGGACCATTACAACCGAATTAAAGACGGCCCACAGCGGCAGAGGGCGCGCCGTGCTCCGAGCGGCCATCGACAGGCTGAAACGACCAGATCATTTCCAAAGTGAAGGCTGTGTTGATCAGGGACGTCGTCTGACTACCAGAGAAATTGCAGAAGAGGTGTACATCAGCACTTTTGCGGCACATTCCACTGTTACAGGAGATTTTGTAATGAAAGACGTGTGGAGGAATTCGCACGTCGGGACGGAGCCGCAATGGCGCACAACAAAAAGCACGTCCGTGTTGGAAGTCTCACAGGACAAGTTGTGACATGCCCAGCTGTTACACAATTTCTCGGATACTCACTCGACTGAAAAGCCACCGAACGCCGTCTGAATCTTCTGAATGGTTTCCAACACGGACGTGCTTTTTGTTGTGCGCCATTGCGGCTCCGTCCCAACGCGCAAATTCTTCTGCACGTCTTTCATTACAAAATCTCCTGTAACAGTGAAATGTGCTGCAAAAGTGCTGATGTCCAACTCTTCTGCAATTTCTCTGGTAGTCAGACAAAGTCCCGGATCAACACAGCCTTCACTTTGGAAATGATCTGGTCGTTTCAGCCTGTCGATGGCCGCTTGGAGCGCAGCGCGCCCTCCGCCGCTGTGGGCCGTCTTTAATCTGGTTGTAATGGTCCTTAATCTGTGTGACGCCCAGAGTATCCTCACCGAAAGCTGTCTGAATCTTCCGAATGGTTTCCACCTGGCTGTCTCTCACAGTTTCTGGAAAAATTTGATTCAGCGCTGCTCCAATCGCTCAGCCATTTCCCTGACAATGAAAATCCGATGAGGGTGGTGGACCAGTGCTCACTCAAAGCCTGCCCACAGGCGAATGACGCAACCGACAGGCGTGAAAAAACTCACGCATGTGCACGAAGGTTCAAGCTTTGCTGATGCAAGCGCACGAAGGTTCAAGCTTTGCTGATGCAAGCGCACGATTCAAATCCATATAGTTTTTTAAAAAAATAAAAAGGTCGGATAGTTTTCTAACAGACCTCATATATATATATATATATATATATATATATATATATATATATATATATATATATATATATATATATATATATATATATATATATATATATATATATATATATATATATATATATATACATACACACATACACACACACACACACACACACACACACACGTACATATACGAGGTCTGTTAGAAAAGTATCCGACCTTTTTATTTTTTGCAAAAACCTGATGGATTTGAATCACGTGTGCTTGCACGAGCCAACCTTGAACCTTCGTGCGCATGCGTAAATTTTTTCATGCCTGTCGATTGCGTCATTTGCTTGTAAGCAGCCTTTGTGTGAGGATGGGTGTAGTCTCTCTTCGGATTTTCTTTGCAAAGAAAATGGCGGAACGACTGGAGCAGCGCGACTGCATCAAATTTTGCCAGAAACTGGGCGACAGCCAGGTGGAAACCATTCAGATTATTCAGATGGTTTTCGGTGACGGTCCTATGGGCATCACAAAGATTAAGGAACGGTACAACCAGTTTAAAGACGTCCGCACAACGGTGGAGAGTGAGTCACGCTCCGGTCGGCCATCAATATGCTGAAATGACCAGATCATTTCCAAAGTGAACGCTGTGGTGATGCGGGACCGTCGTTTCGGCACATTCCACTGTGACAGAAGATTTGGCTATGAAAAGAGTTGCAGCGAAATTCGTGCCGCGAAGCAAAAGCGCCTTCGTGTTGAAGTCTCACAATAATCCGAATGGTTTCCACCTGGCTGTTGCCCATTTTCTGGCAAAATTTGATGCAGTCGTGCTGCTCCAGTTGTTCCGGCATTTTCCTTGCAAAGAAAATCCGAGAGACTCCACCCACCCTCACACAAAGGCTGCTTACAAGCAAATGACGCAATCGACAGGTGTGAAAAACTTTATGCATGCGCACGAAGGTTCAAGGTTGGCTCATGCAAGCACACGTGATTCAAATCCATCAGGTTTTTGCAAAAAATAAAAAGGTCGGATTCTTTTCTAACAGACCTCGTATATATATGTGTGTGTGTGTGTGAACCACTAATTTTAACATGGCACCTTGGTGGAGTGACCTGTAATGTGTTGAAATCGTAACCCGTAATGAAATCAAACTCACTGGAGGGTGAAGCTGTCTACACGGCTGACCCTGAGCTGGTAGTTTGTACCCAGACTAGACAGGGTAGACACATCCACAAAGAAGTACTGGGTCTCAGAAAAAGCCAGTGTCAGAGGTTGGCACAACGTCCGCCCCACGTGGGCATATAGGTATTTCCTTTGGTAGCTAGAGACAAAATGGAGGGGAATCAAATGGGGACGGAAAAAAAGAACAGAAATGTGAATGTTCTCATTCAAACTTTCTGTGTTTCGTACTTTAAAATTACATCTGCACTATCATGAACCTGACAAATGTTAAGTTTAATGATATTTATCAAAATATGTTTTCAGTTGAATAAAAGTAATATGAGCAAAGTGATGTGCAGCGGCTCGAAGCTCGCTCATGGTACAGGGAGTCCCAAACAGAAAGTGCCAAATTTTGAGTCCACAGTGAAACAGGAAATGTCAAATGTTGAACACTTCCTGGCATGTGTGGAGCTTGAGGGGAGGCCAGGGTTGCACTGGACTCCCCTGAAATCTGATTGGACATAGATGATTGATGTGATGGCCCCCTGCAGCCGTCCTAATGCGTTTGTTGTGTTTGTTGTTCATTCGGCTGCTCCCGGTTTTGTTTGAGGTCGCCACAGCGGACACAGCCAGATCCGCATTGGTAATTGGCACACGTTTTACACCGGATGCCCTTCCTGATGCAACTCCAGTTTTAAATGAAGAAACACACACAACCGCTGGTGTTCCAAAGAGGTCTCCCATCCAAGTACTAACCAGATCCTGCTCTGCTTAGCTTCTGAGGTCCTGGCCACCAGGAGGCGCTGGTGTTGTCTTCTGCCTTGGGCTATAAAAGGAGGGGCTTTCCTCTTCTCTGGGCGCTCTGCTTCTTCCTCCTCCGGATCATGGCTTGGAGAGTGGCCGTGGGCATTTGATCCTGGTTTGGTCTTTTGGCTGGTTCATCTCACTACGCCTTCCTTTTTCTTTTCTTTTGTACTTTTAATAATAAATATTTGTTATACGTTTTAAAAGCCTGTCTGCTCTCGTGTGTGCCTCACTTTTTGTTGCGGCTTTTGAGCCGGGTCGTGACATTGATATGTCACAGCACTACACATCCGGTAGAAAAGAGTTGCATTTTGAAATCAGTGAGTCACATTGACAGGTTGGTTCCTCCTGTCTAGTAGTTGGTGCTGTGTACCACAAAAACATCTAATCCACCTTAGTATAAGAAAAAAAATGCTTGCCTCAGATTTGAACTAAACGCGTCGTTTGAACCATGGACTAGTAATGACACCAAAGTTATATTGGTGAGTAAACGGCTGTATTTTATGCCAGAAATGAGGTCCAGGTTGTTAAAAGCGGCATTTCTCCTTCAATTCGGGTATATATATATATATATATATGTGTGTGTGTGTGTGTGTGTGTGTGTGTGATTTTTAAACGAGCAGGCAGCTGTTGATTAAATAACGTCTTAATTTTGCTGTCTGACTGACACACCAGTGACATGACTTTAGATAAATAAGTCTAAAGTTATCTTCCTTAAACTCAAACTGAAAGCAAATCTCTACAACTTGAAATAAATTAATTAAAAATATAAAATCCAGCTTCCTGATGAAGTCTTGGAGAGGAGGATTTTCATTAAAAAAAAAAAAAGACACCCGATAGTTCAGCTACAATTTGCCAGAAAATACATCCAAGATGCAAGCCTTGACTTGATGTTTTGGTGAAAGAAACCTTTGTATTTCTTCATAATTGATGTAAATAAAGTGCAAGACATATTCAGTGACTTGGAAATGTTCATGTTTCCATCCCCTGACTTGTCTGAAGAAAACTGACAATAAAACTAATTACTATTTACAGGTATTATCAAGTTTTAGAGATCTACTTAGAGTTTAAGGAAGATAATTTTAGAATTTTTTATTCCTTATATTTTTTGTATTTCTTGTATTTAAAATGGCATAAACAAATTAAAATGTGTGAAATACCAAGTGTTCCAATACTTTTGGAGGGCACAGTATCTGAACCTTATAATGAGTGTGAAATTATTACTGTTTTGTTTAATTTTCACTGTTGCTGCACTTTGTGTGAAATCATAGTCATATTGTATATCATACTGATATGACAATATTGAGATATGATAATTTGGCCATATTGTACAGCCCTACTAACTAGCTGAAAACTTTGAATATTAATTTACATCTACATTCTGTCTGGGGGAGCGGAGTCCCCACAGAAACTGAAAGGCAAAAAATGTTTAAAAAGTAGGAGGGTCTGGGTGGGCGGAGCACCCAGAAGCTGAAAGGCAAACAATCTTTAAAAAGGCAGGGGGTCTGGGTGGCCGGAGCCCCCCAGAAGCTGAAAGGCAAAAAATGTTTATAAAGGCGAAGGGTCTGGGTGGCCAGAGCCCCCCAAGAAGCTGAAAGGCAAAAAAAGAAAAATGCTTAAAAGATGGGGGAGCTATGCCCCCCAGAAGCTGAATGGTTTCAGCCATGCTAATGTGCCCCTGACACATTTGCTCAAAAAAAAAAAACTGTCTGAAGGACCCCAACGACATGGTGATATGCTGAAGAGCTTTACTCGTTCATGTCTGCGACTGCGACATATACATATTAGGTGATCTGGAATGGTAATTTTAAAAAGAAATGAGATGACCAAAGCAGAAAATGTACTTCCAACATGTGAATAAAATTAATTTTGCTCTCAAGAGTCTTGTTAAACTCTCGCTCACATGGAAATACAGTATTTTAACAAAGCATGTAACAAGGGCATAAGAAAAAAAAAGTTTTATAGCAGATTTCCTCATTTACAATAAGTGTGGCTTTTCCCAAAGGACTATGAGGAAGTCAAGAAAAAGGATGTGAGAGGCCAAAGTTCTTTAGTCATCTGCCGAGTCAAGGTTTGCAAAGGGACTTCAGAATCAAGACTGACCACATCACTGCAGTATTGCATAACCAAAGAAAGTACCTCAGAATGAGAGAGACAAAGGTCACACCACAAGCAGGCTATTCGCCACAAGCTAATAAACAGATGAACCACCTGATTAAATCAGGTTATAAAATATGTGCTTCTTACAGTCACTAAAATTAATGCCACAACATATGAAATCCAGAAAATGTTAGCATTTCTTCTGTCCAATATACTCAGGTCCATGAGTATTGAGATCGTGATAGTTTTTGTAAATAAAGCTGAAAGTCTACATGACATGCACATCTTGATTGCTTCATTTCAACTGCACTCCAGTAATGGACAGAGGCAGAACATTGCAAACACTGTCACTAACTGTCCAATTACTGATAGACCTGACTGTAAAAGACACATGTGACTTTGTTCTGTAAAGGGTGGCTGCAACCAACTTTATTTTCATAATTGATTAATTGATAGATTGCTTTCTTGAATAGTCAGTTACTTGTTAGGTGCATAAAATAAAAAAGGTGAAAAATGTCAATCAATGTTATCCAGAAGACAAGATGATGCCTTCACATGTCTTGTTTTGTCCACAACCCAAAATACTCAGTTTACTGCCAGGAAAGAGTAAATCAACTCGTAAAATAAAACAGAAAATATTCACACTTAAGAAATTGAAACAAAAAAATTTGGATATTTTGATTACCAGAAGTTATTGATTAATAGTCTAACAACTGCCAATTAATCACTGGAGCTCGAAAGTTTATTCAGACTGCCCCATAGCCAGGAAGGAGTTCAGAAGTGTTGTAAGGGAAAGAATCATAAGGCAGGACCGAAGCTGAGGAAGTGGGGAAAAAAAATGATAGAGCGATCAACCCAGTTTACATGAATTTCTTTGACGCTGGCTTTAATAATTGTAGGGCTACTTACAGGCCTCTGAGGATCAGCGGGACTTGGAAAGACAATACAGCTTGCTTCTGCCGTACCACAAACAGGATAGGACTCTCCAAGCCCTGGGTCATGACATCCACAGTAACACGCACGCCTTCTGTCTGAGAGCCAAAGAAAGGAAAGACGAGAAGAAAGGTCACATTTCATTATCATTATAACCTACAGGTTGTCAGAGTTTATAAGGAAACACAGATTGAACAATCCTGTATGTACCTTGTGAGAACATGTCTGAGATTCATAGAATTAAGCTCACCTTATTTCTGGAAACGGTATGATTGAAAGCATAGATGGTCTGGTTGTCACTTGTAACCTTGTCATTGTAGGTGACATCAAACTCAGCATCTTTCTGGACCACAGTTTTTCTCTCCCCCACCAGTCCACTGCCACATCCAAACTGACTCACACAGAACCAAAGCAGGGCTGCGAATCCTAACCGGGTCCAACAGCCGCCCTTGTACCGAGATTTCCAACAGCTTCTTAGAAACATTTTGTGTGACGTCTTCCAAACGGACGAGGGATATCACAATTATCCTGTATGAAAACTCCTCCCCATTCAACAACAGATAAGGAGCTGGCAACCTGTCCAACAGCAGGTGCTGACAAACATCAACGACAAGCTAAAGGCAACAGAGTGACGGCTTCCACGTCGTACCAGCAGCACCCATAACAAAGCCAAAGTGATATTTAGGAAATAAGACGACAATGGGGAGAAAGAGAGAGAGGAAAAAAAAAAATCTCAGTTTCGCTTCCCTTTTCCAACAGCAAAGGCTAGCAGCCGCTAACTAGCCACCGATCGTTAGCACTATCGGCGTCAAAGTTCGGTTCCAGTGAAGCAGTCCGCGTTTAAAAATACACCACCGTGTCGTTATTTTGTCGTCTGTCCGAGAAACACAATTGTTCCGACCTGTAGTCGCAGTCCTGAGGGATTTTTCAAGTATTTTCAAGTGCGGGGAGGTTGTGTTTACAATATGAAGAAACCTGTGACTTTAACGCCCCCACCACGCTCAGACAGCAAACACTAACCAGAGGGACGTCGTGACGTCAGGACGTACTGCGCGCTCCTCCAGCCAATGCTCCATATCAGAATGTAAATGCAGAACCAAATGCACATTTTGCAGATCTCATTTACCCTTTTTTTGCAAAATTCGAAACACATTCTCAGGCAATAAAGAACATTTTGCACTGTGATGCAGCATCTTTAAAGCATATTATTCATCACACAAGGCCAGTGGCAGCACCAAGGGGGGGCTTAAGCCCCCCCAACAATTTCGCCAATAATGTGAATAGCGACTGACATATTTGTGGATCTCAACTGCAGTTTTGCGCTTGGGCTAGATTGTACACAAACTTCATAAAGAATCACTTTTTTGTATATTGTTTACAACTAAGTTTCTCAAGCTATACCTTTTACTTACTTTTATCGAATGGTTATGACCGCTGTGTAAAATTGGCAATAAATTTTTGATACAGACGATTTGTGTAAGGTTGATTCCATGCATTGTCTTGAGCACCATTTCAATGAATTCAGTTTGCATACCTATGTGCAAGTTTACTGAATTTGCAATCATTCTAAGTGATGTGTGTGCATTGATACCACATTTTAGAGGAGCACGGGTGACTAAAACATATACCTTGGTATTTATAAAGCAATTTACTATATATTGTTCATTTCGATGACATTTTGTGGAGCCCCTCCAACTTTTACCCCAGCCCCCCCCCCCCCCCCCCCCAGCTCCCCAACAAAAATTTCCTGGCACCGCCACTGCACAAGGCAACAGGTAGACAGTGACACAGATGTCACAAATTAAGCACGACTCAAAATTGCTAACACTATTTGATAACACTTGTGTCCAATGATGTGACAACTAAAACCATACAGTTCAAAGTACAAAGAGGGTGATTAGCGACTCATATTAACAATGGACAGAAATCATCTGTGTGTGTTAGAGGTGGGGTACAAGGAGTAAGAAGAGGGGGCAGAGGAAGACAAAGAGTATGAAGAGATGTAATTTCTGATGAAATTAAGGCAATAATCATTGACCATGTTCAAGTCCATGGAATGATGATGAGAGAAGCATACGAGTGCAACCCAAGCTCAGCATTTGGAAAGACCCCTAGTATGTATCCGGAAAGTATTCGCATCGCTTCACTTTTTCCACATTTTGCTATGTTACAGCTTTATTCCAAAATGAAGTAAATTCATTTTTTTTTTCCCTCAAAATTCTACTCACAACACCCCATAATGACAACACGGAAAATGTTTTTTTTCTTTTCACATTTTTGCAAATTTATTAAAAATAAAAAAACTAAGAAATCACATGTACATTAGTATTCACACCCTTTGCTCAGTACTTTGTTGATGCACCTTTGGAAACCATTACAGCCTAAAGTCTTTTTAAATATGATGCCACAAGCTCAGCATGCCTGTCCTTGGGCAGTTTTTCCCATTCCTCTTTGCAGCACCTCTCAAGCTCCATCAGGTTGGATGAGGCTTGTCGGTGCACGGCCATTTTCAAATTTCTCCAGAGATGTTCATTCGGATTCAGAGAGTTGTCCTGAAGTCACTCCGACAACAATCTCACTCCAGAGATGTATCTCACCTTGATTGCTCTGTTTCATCCAGGATCTCTCTCTATATATTGCTGCAATCATCTTTCCCTCAATCCTGACTAGTCTCTCAGTTCTTGCTGCTGAAAAACATCCCCACAGCTGCCACCATCACGTTTCACTGTAGGGATGGTGCCTGGTTTCCTCCAAACATGACGTCTGGCATTCACGCCAGTCAATTCAAGTCATTTCAGTCTTTGTCTCATCAGACCAGAGAATTTTGTTTCTCATGGTCTGAGGGTCCTTCAGGTGCCTTTTGAAAAGTCCAGGTGGGCTGCCAGGTGCCTTTTACTAAGGAGTGGCTTCTGTCTGGCCACTCTATCAGAGATGGTTGTCCTTCTGGAAGTTTCTACTCTCTTCACAGAGGAATGCTGGAGCTCTGACAGAGTGACTGTTGGGTTCTTGGTCACCTCCCTGACTAAGGCCCTTCTCCCCTAATCGTTCAGTTTACATGGGCGGCCAGCTGTCCTGGTGGATCCGAACTTCTTCCATTTACAGATGATGAAGGCCACTGTGTTCATTGAGTCCTTCAAACCAGCAGAAATGTTTCTGTGCCCTTCTCCACATTTGTGCCTCAAGATAATCCTGTGACTATATTTTTGTGGATGAAGCAGGGTTCAGTCTAACAAAGAGAAGGACAGGCTGGAACATAATTGGACAGCAAGCCATTGTTTGACGTCCCTGGCCAGCGTGGTGGTAATGTGACGACATGATGTTAGGTTGTCTGCCATATACTCCATGGGCCATGGAGTTGATCTGTGGTGACATAAGTGATGAAATATGTCAAGTCTGGATACGGATACACCAGAATTTTCTTTCCACCGTTGCCTGGAAAGGGAGAATATTTCATGTGAAGTTGATGAATTAACTATAGGCCAGTATCTTTACTTTCTCAATTTTCCAAAATTGTGGAAAAAGTTTTTCCTAAAAAATTGATTATTTTTTTGAAAAACATTCTTTAATTTATGATAATCACTTCAGCTTCAGAATCAATCAATCAATTCAATCAATTTTATTTATATAGCGCCAAATCACAACAAACAGTTGCCCCAAGGCACTTAATATTGTAAGGCAAGGCCATACAATAATTACGTAAAAACCCCAACGGTCAAAACGACCCCCTGTGAGCAAGCACTTGGCGACAGTGGGAAGGAAAAACTCCCTTTTAACAGGAAGAAACCTCCAGCAGAACCAGGCTCAGGGAGGGGCAGTCTTCTGCTGGGACTGGTTGGGGCTGAGGGAGAGAACCAGGAAAAAGACATGCTGAGGAGGGGAGCAGAGATCAATCACTAATGATTAAATGCAGAGTGGTGCATACACAGCAAAAGGAGAAAGAAACACTCAGTGCATCATAGGAACCCCCCCCAGCAGTCTAAGTCTATAGCAGCATAACTAAGGGATGGTTCAGGGTCACCTGATCCAGCCCTAACTATAAGCTTTAGCAAAAAGGAAAGTTTTAAGCCTAATCTTAAAAGTAGAGAGGGTATCTGTCTCCCTGATCTGAATTGGGAGCTGGTTCCACAGGAGAGGAGCCTGAAAGCTGAAGGCTCTGCCTCCCATTCTACTCTTACAAACCCTAGGAACTACAAGTAAGCCTGCAGTCTGAGAGCGAAGCGCTGTATTGGGGTGATATGGTACTATGAGGTCCCTAAGATAAGATGGGACCTGATTATTCAAAACCTTATAAGTAAGAAGAAGAATTTTAAATTCTATTCTAGAATTAACAGGAAGCCAATGAAAAGAGGCCAATATGGGTGAGATATGCTCTCTCCTTCTAGTCCCCGCTAGTACTCTAGCTGCAGCATTTTGAATTAACTGAAGGCTTTTCAGGGAACTTTTAGGACAACCTGATAATAATGAATTACAATAGTCCAGCCTAGAGGAAATAAATGCATGAATTAGTTTTCAGCATCACTCTGAGACAAGACCTTTCTAATTTTAGACATATTGCGTAAATGCAAAAAAGCAGTCCTACATATTTGTTTAATATGCGCATTGAATGACATATCCTGATCAAAAATGACTCCAAGATTTCTCACAGTATTACTAGAGGTCAGGGTAATGCCATCCAGAGTAAGGATCTGGTTAGACACCATGTTTCTAAGATTTGTGGGGCCAAGTACAATAACTTCAGTTTTATCTGAGTTTAAAAGCAGGAAATTAGAGGTCATCCATGTCTTTATGTCTGTAAGACAACCCTGCAGTTTAGCTAATTGGTGTGTGTCCTCTGGCTTCATGGATAGATAAAGCTGGGTATCATCTGCGTAACAATGAAAATTTAAACAATGCCGTCTAATAATACTGCCTAAGGGAAGCATGTATAAAGTGAATAAAATTGGTCCTAGCACAGAACCTTGTGGAACTCCATAATTAACCTTAGTCTGTGAAGAAGATTCCCCATTTACATGAACAATCTATTAGACAAATATGATTCAAACCACCGCAGCACAGTGCCTTTAATACCTATGGCATGCTCTAATCTCTGTAATAAAATTTTATGGTCAACAGTATCAAAAGCAGCACTGAGGTCTAACAGAACAAGCACAGAGATGAGTCCACTGTCTGAGGCCATAAGAAGATCATTTGTAACCTTCACTAATGCTGTTTCTGTACTATGATGAATTCTAAAACCTGACTGAAACTCTTCAAATAGACCATTCCTCTGCAGATGATCAGTTAGCTGTTTTACAACTACCCTTTCTAATAAAGCTAACTAATAAAGATAGATTGATCATATTTAAGATCGAAGCATTAAATAATGGTAGGGCTTCCTTGAGCAGCCTGGTAGGAATGGGGTCTAATAGACATGTTGATAGTTTGGATGAAGTAACTAATGAAAATAACTCAGACAGAACAATCGGAGAGAAAGAGTCTAACCAAATACCGGCATCACTGAAAGCAGCCAAAGATAACGATACGTCTTTGGGATGGTTATGAGTAATTTTTTCTCTAATAGTTAAAATTTTATTAGCAAAGAAAGTCATGAAGTCATTACTAGTTAAAGTTAAAGGAATACTCGGCTCAATAGAGCTCTGACTCTTTGTCAGCCTGGCTACAGTGCTGAAAAGAAACCTGGGGTTGTTCTTATTTTCTTCAATTAGTGATGAGTAGTAAGATGTCCTAGCTTTATGGAGGGCTTTTTTATAGAGCAACAGATTCTTTTTCCAGGCTAAATGAAGATCTTCTAAATTAGTGAGACGCCATTTCCTCTCCAACGTACGGGTTATCTGCTTTAAGCTGCGAGTTTGTGAGTTATACCACGGAGTCAGGCACTTCTGATTTAAGGCTCTCTTTTTCAGAGGAGCTACAGCATCCAAAGTTGTCTTCAATGAGGATGTAAAACTATTGACGAGATACTCTATCTCACTCAGAGTTTAGGCAGCTACTCTGCACCGCGTTGGTATATGGCATTAGGGAACATAAAGAAGGAATCATATCCTTAAACCTAGTTACAGCGCTTTCTGAAAGACTTCTAGTGTAATGAAACTTATTCCCCACTGCTGGGTAGTCCATCAGAGTAAATGTAAATGTTATTAAGAAATGATCAGACAGAAGGGAGTTTTCAGGGAATACTGTTAAGTCTTCTATTTCCATACCATAAGTCAGAACAAGATCAAAGATATGATTAAAGTGGTGGGTGGACTCATTTACATTTTGAGCAAAGCCAATTGAGTCTAATAATAGATTAAATGCAGTGTTGAGGCTGTCATTCTCAGCATCTGTGTGGATGTTAAAATCGCCCACTATAATTAACTTATCTGAGCCAAGCAATAAGTCAGACAAAAGGTCTGAAAATTCACAGAGAAACTCACAGTAACGACCAGGTGGACGATAGATAATAACAAATAAAACTGGTTTTTGGGACTTCCAATTTGGATGGACAAGACTAAGAGTCAAGCTTTCAAATGAATTAAAACTCTGTCTGGGTTTTTGATTAATTAATAAGCTGGAATGGAAGATTGCTGCTAATCCTCCGCCTCGGCCCGTGCTACGAGCATTCTGACAGTTAGTGTGACTCGGGGGTGGTGACTCATTTAAACTAACATATTCATCCTGCTGTAACCAGGTTTCTGTAAGGCAGAATAAATCAATATGTTGATCAATTATTATATCATTTACTAACAGGGACTTAGAAGAGAGAGATCTAATGTTTAATAGACCACATTTAACTGTTTTAGTCTGTGGTGCAGTTGAAGGTGCTATATTATTTTTTTCTTTTTGAATTTTTATGCTTAAATATCTTTTTACTGGTTATTGGTGGTCTGGGAGCAGGCACCGTCTCTACGGGGATGGGGTAATGAGGCGATGGCAGGGGGAGAGAAGCTGCAGAGAGGTGTGTAAGACTACAACTCTGCTTCCTGGTCCCAACCCTGGATAGTCACGGTTTGGAGGATTTAAGAAAATTGGCCAGATTTCTAGAAATGAGAGCTGCTCCATCCAAAGTGGGATGGATGCCGTCTCTCCTAACAAGACCAGGTTTTCCCCAGAAGCTTTGCCAATTATCTATGAAGCCCACCTCATTTTTTGGACACCACTCAGACAGCCAGCAATTCAAGGAGAACATGCGGCTAAACATGAGACTAGACTTTCTTGAGACTAATTGAACTTCTATGTGTGCTGCCTCCTGACTCGCCCAGAATTAAAATGGCAACCACGCCTCCTTGCCGGGACACAGCTCAGTGCAAGTGTGGCCTCTCGTACTCATATATATAACCTGTTTGGTTGGTCCACAGGTGGCCTTTAGTTCTCTTACTCTGCACCAGGAGGGAGCACGGCTTGGGCTTTGGACTGGAAGGGGTGGGCTTCATGCTGGCATTTACAACCCTAGACCCTGGCACTAGACTCTACAGAGTTGAAGACATCTGTTCTACTTCTACACTGATGATGGTCATCACACTTTCGAGTAAATTTCATCATCAATTTTTTTTCTTGGCCTTTGGAATATTTTTTTAGACAAACATATTTTCCTTAACATGGCCCATGCCCGAATTTCCCAGCCCATCTGCCCGAATTTGAGCATTTTGCCAAGCCCGGGGGGAGGGGGGGAAACCCAGCCATTTACACAAAAATTTGCTGCACAGCCTCTCCATCTCTTCCACTCGTGACATGGGAATGGCTATTGCAGTCTGGGTACAATGCCATACTGAAAGAACCACAACTTGAAGCGTCCAAGCATTTGACATTAGCACATTACTGTACAAAATTCTGTTTATATCTATAAGTCAGATGATTTTATTTTCTGGGTTACATTTTCAAATGGCATTCAATTTTTACTTACCACCTCGTAAGATCAAATGAGAAGGAGGGCCACAACCTTTGGAAAACAGAGGAATGTGAATTGGAGAAAGTCATGACATAAACCACAGACAAGAATTTTCTTGGGGACTCCTTACTGGGGTCAGGAACCATAAAATAAAATTATACACAAAAAAATTATTGGAAGTGACAGCTAACCGATAACTTTCAGTATTGTCTCCGGTACACTTGCAACTACTAACAAGCCGATAGCTTCTGGTAGCGTCAAAGGTGATCACAAACCCAAACAATAAGTCAGCACGTCTGTCCCAGTGTGCCCTGACCACTGCTGGAAGCTTGTTTACTATGTATTTTGCAGCAGTGAAGCAGTTGAGAGAAGCTACGCTCAACTCTACACAAAAAACAAAAAAGTCATTATTCCGTAACAGCTATTGCAGTCCCACTGTGAGGCAGAGGTCTTGGAAAATAAAGCAGTTTTGACTTATGGTTTTGATATATAAATCCAATTAATCTGGATAGAATAACTCCATTAATGTCAATTCTGTCATTTGTACAAAGTTAAAATACAACACATATCTTTTAATTCTGACATTTTGTAACAAACACAGACAGATGCCAAAGGGATGACGGGTAAAATGAGACTCTGCTAACATTGATTGGTTGACTCATTCATTCTATGTAAAAAAAAAAACAAGACGTTAATGCGAGATGTTTGCTGGTGTTTACATATAAATGTGCTTTTGTAAAATATGCCATTTTTTATTTGTTAAAAAAAGCCATTTGCAAAAGCCAAAGGTCAAATTGGCCAGATTTCTAGAAATGAGAGCTGCTCCATCCTAACAAGACCAGGTTTTCCCCAGAAGCTTTGCCAATTATCTATGAAGTCCACCTCATTTTTTGGACACCACTCAGACAGCCAGCAATTCAAGGAGAACATGCGGCTAAACATGTCACTCCCGGTCCGATTGGGAGGGGCCCAGAGAAAACTACAGGAGTCTCCGACATTGTTTTTGCAAAGTTACACACCGATTCAATATTATTTTAGTGACCTCCGATTGGCGTAACCGGGTGTCATTACTGCCGACGTGAATTACAATCTTACCAAATTTACGCTTAGCCTTAGCCAGCAGTTTCAAATTCCTTCAATGGTCGCCTGCTCTGGCCCCCGGAAGACAATTGACTATGCTGGTTTCGCTAACTTCACATTTCTCAAAACAGAGTCGCCAATAACAAGAGTTTGTTCCTCGGCGGGTGTGTCGCCGAGTGGGGAAAAACGGCTAGAAATGTGAACGGGTTGGCGGTGTACACAGGGCTTCTGTTTAGGACTACGGTTCCTCCTCACAGTCACCCAGTCGGCCTGCTTTCCCGGTTGCTCGGGATCTGCCAGAGGGAAACTAACGGCGGCTAAGCTACCTGGTCCGCAACCGACTACAGAAGGCCTGGCTGTAGAAGTTTCTACGGTGCGGAGCTGAGTCTCCAATTCGCCCAGCCTGGCCTCCAAAGCTACGAATAAGCTACACTTATTACAAGTACCATTACTGACCCCATTCCTACCAGGCTGCTCAAGGAAGCCCTACCATTAGTTATGCTTCGATCTTAAATATGATCAATCTATCTTTGTTAGTTGGCTATGTACCACAGGCTTTTAAGGTGGCAGTAATTAAACCATTACTTAAAAAGCCATCACTTGACCCAGCTATCTTAGCTAATTATAGGCCAATCTCCAACCTTCCTTTTCTCTCAAAAATTCTTGAAAGGGTAGTTGTAAAACAGCTAACTGATCATCTGCAGAGGAATGGTCTATTTGAAGAGTTTCAGTCAGGTTTTAGAATTCAATCATAGTACAGAAACAGCATTAGTGAAGGTTACAAATGATCTTCTTATGGCCTCGGACAGTGGACTCATCTCTGTGCTTGTTCTGTTAGACCTCAGTGCTGCTTTTGATACTGTTGACCATAAAAATTTTATTACAGAGATTAGAGCATGCCATAGGTATTAAAGGCACTGCGCTGCGGTGGTTTGAATCATATTTGTCTAATAGATTACAATTTGTTCATGTAAATGGGGAATCTTCTTCACAGACTAAGGTTAATTATGGAGTTCCACAAGGTTCTGTGCTAGGACCAATTTTATTCACTTTATACATGCTTCCCTTAGGCAGTATTATTAGACGGTATTGCTTAAATTTTCATTGTTACGCAGATGATACCCAGCTTTATCTATCCATGAAGCCAGAGGACACACACCAATTAGCTAAACTGCAGGATTGTCTTACAGACATAAAGACATGGATGACCTCTAATTTCCTGCTTTTAAACTCAGATAAAACTGAAGTTATTGTACTTGGCCCCACAATCTTAGAAACATGGTGTCTAACCAGATCCTTACTCTGGATGGCATTACCCTGACCTCTAGTAATACTGTGAGAAATGTTGGAGTCATTTTTGATCAGGATATGTCATTCAAAGCGCATATTAAACAAATATGTAGGACTGCTTTTTTTGCATTTACGCAATATCTCTAAAAATCAGAAAGGTCTTGGTCTCAGAGTGATGCTGAAAAACTAATTCATGCATTTATTTCCTCTAGGCTGGACTATTGTAATTCATTATATCAGGTTGTCCTAAAAAGTTCCCTAAAAAGCCTTCAGTTAATTCAAAATGCTGCAGCTAGAGTACTGACGGGGACTAGAAGGAGAGATCATATCTCACCCATATTGGCCTCTCTTCATTGGCTTCCTGTTAATTCTAGAATAGAATTTAAAATTCTTCTTCTTACTTATAAGGTTTTGAATAATCAGGTCCCATCTTATCTTAGGGACCTCGTAGTACCATATCACCCCAATAGAGCGCTTCGCTCTCAGACTGCAGGCTTACTTGTAGTTCCTAGGGTTTGTAAGAGTAGAATGGGAGGCAGAGCCTTCAGCTTTCAATCAATCAATCAATTTTTTATATAGCGCCAATCACAACAAACAGTTGCCCCAAGGCGCTTATATTGTAAGGCAAGGCCATACAATAATTATGTAAAACCCCAACGGTCAAAACGACCCCCTGTGAGCAAGCACTTGGCTGCAGTGGGAAGGAAAAACTCCCTTTTAACAGGAAGAAACCTCCAGCAGAACCAGGCTCAGGGAGGGGCAGTCTTCTGCTGGGACTGGTTGGGGCTGAGGGAGAGAACCAGGAAAAAGACATGCTGTGGAGGGGAGCAGAGATCGATCACTAATGATTAAATGCAGAGTGGTGCATACAGAGCAAAAAGAGGAAAGAAACAGGCATCATGGGAACCCCCAGCAGTCTACGTCTATAGCAGCATAACTAAGGGATGGTTCAGGGTCACCTGATCCAGCCCTAACTATAAGCTTTAGCAAAAAGGAAAGTTTTAAGCCTAATCTTAAAAGTAGAGAGGGTGTCTGTCTCCCTGATCTGAATTGGGAGCTGGTTCCACAGGAGAGGAGCCTGAAAGCTGAAGGCTCTGCCTCCCATTCTACTCTTACAAACCCTAGGAACTACAAGTAAGCCTGCAGTCTGAGAGCGAAGCGCTCTATTGGGGTGATATGGTACTACGAGGTCCCTAAGATAAGATGGGACCTGATTATTCAAAACCTTATAAGTAAGAAGAAGAATTTTAAATTCTATTCTAGAATTAACAGGAAGCCAATGAAGAGAGGCCAATATTGGGTGAGATATGCTCTCTCCTTCTAGTCCCCGTCAGTACTCTAGCTGCAGCATTTTGAATTAACTGAAGGCTTTTTAGGGAACTTTTAGGACAACCTGATAATAATGAATTACAATAGTCCAGCCTAGAGGAAATAATGCATGATTAGTTTTTCAGCATCACTCTGAGACAAGACCTTTCTGATTTTAGAGATATTGCGTAAATGCAAAAAAGCAGTCCTACATATTTGTTTAATATGCGCTTTGAATGACATATCCTGATCAAAAATGACTCCAAGATTTCTCACAGTATTACTAGAGGTCAGGGTAATGCCATCCAGAGTAAGGATCTGGTTAGACACCATGTTTCTAAGATTTGTGGGGCCAAGTACAATAACTTCAGTTTTATCTGAGTTTAAAAGCAGGAAATTAGAGGTCATCCATGTCTTTATGTCTGTAAGACAATCCTGCAGTTTAGCTAATTGGTGTGTGTCCTCTGGCTTCATGGATAGATAAAGCTGGGTATCATCTGCGTAACAATGAAAATTTAAGCAATACCGTCTAATAATACTGCCTAAGGGAAGCATGTATAAAGTGAATAAAATTGGTCCTAGCACAGAACCTTGTGGAACTCCATAATTAACTTTAGTCTGTGAAGAAGATTCCCCATTTACATGAACAATTGTAATCTATTAGACAAATATGATTCAAACCACTGCAGCGCAGTGCCTTTAAATACCTATGGCATGCTCTAATCTCTGTAATAAAATTTTATGGTCAACAGTATCAAAAGCAGCACTGAGGTCTAACAGAACAAGCACAGAGATGAGTCCACTGTCCGAGGCCATAAGAAGATCATTTGTAACCTTCACTAATGCTGTTTCTATACTATGATGAATTCTAAAACCTGACTGAACTCTTCAAATAGACCATTCCTCTGCAGATGATCAGTAGCTGTTTTACAACTACCCTTTCAAGAATTTTTGAGAAAAAAGGAAGGTTGGAGATTGGCCTATAATTAGCTAAGATAGCTGGGTCAAGTGATGGCTTTTTAAGTAATGGTTTATTACTGCCACCTTAAAAACCTGTGGTACATAGCCAACTAACAAGATAGATTGATCATATTTAAGATCGAAGCATTAAATAATGGTTAGGGCTTCCTTGAGCAGCCTGGTAGGAATGGGGTCTAATAAACATGTTGATGGTTTGGATGAAGTAACTAATGAAAATAACTCAGACAGAACAATCGGAGAGAAAGAGTCTAACCAAATACCGGCATCACTGAAAGCAGCCAAAGATAACGATACGTCTTTGGGAAGGTTATGAGTAATTTTGTCTCTAATAGTTAAAATTTTGTTAGCAAAGAAAGTCATGAAGTCATTACTAGTTAAGTTAATGGAATACTCAGCTCAATAGAGCTCTGACTCTTTGTCAGCCTGGCTACAGTGCTGAAAAGAAACCTGGGGTTGTTCTTATTTTCTTCAATTAGTGATGAGTAGAAAGATGTCCTAGCTTACGGAGGGCTTTTTTATAGAGCAACAGAACTCTTTTTTCCAGGCTAAGTGAAGAGCTTCTAAATTAGTGAGACACCATTTCCTCTCAACTTACGGGTTATCTGCTTTAAGCTAGAGTTTGTGAGTTATCCCACGGAGTCAGACACTTCTGATTTAAAGCTCTCTTTTTCAGAGGAGCTACAGCATCCAAAGTTGTCTTCAATGAGGATGTAAAACTATTGATGAGATACTCTATCTCCCTTACAGAGTTTAGGTAGCTACTCTGCACTGTGTTGGTATATGGCATTAGAGAACATAAAGAAGGAATCATATCCTTAAACCTAGTTACAGCGCTTTCTGAAAGACTTCTAGTGTAATGAAACTTATTCCCTACTGCTGGGTAGTCCATCAGAGTAAATGTAAATGTTATTAAAAAATGATCAGACAGAAGGGAGTTTTCAGGGAATACTGTTAAGTCTTCTATTTCCATACCATAAGTCAGAACAAGATCTAAGATATGATTAAAGTGGTGGGTGGACTCATTTACTTTTTGAGCAAAGCCAATAGAGTCTAATAATAGATTAAATGCAGTGTTGAGGCTGTCATTCTCAGCATCTGTGTGGATGTTAAAATCGCCCACTATAATTATCTTATCTGAGCTAAGCACTAAGTCAGACAAAAGGTCTGAAAATTCACAGAGAAACTCACAGTAACGACCAGGTGGACGATAGATAATAACAAATAAAACTGGTTTTTGGGACTTCCAATTGGATGGACAAGACTAAGAGACAAGCTTTCAAATGAATTAAAGCTCTGTCTGGGTTTTGGATTAATTAATAAGCTGGAATGGAAGATTGCTGCTAATCCTCCGCCCCGGCCCGTGCTACGAGCATTCTGACAGTTAGTGTGACTCGGGGGTGTTGACTCATTTAAACTAACATATTCATCCTGCTGTAACCAGGTTTCTGTTAGGCAGAATAAATCAATATGTTGATCAATTATATATCATTTACCAACAGGGACTTAGAAGAGAGAGACCTAATGTTTAATAGACCACATTTAACTGTTTTAGTCTGTGGTGCAGTTGAAGGTGCTATATTTTTTATTTTGAATTTTTATGCTTAAATAGATTTTTGCTGGTTATTGGTAGTCTGGGAGCAGGCACCGTCTCTACGGGGATGGGTAGACATAAATGGTTAGATGGTTAGATATAAATAGATGGTTTATAACATAAAGTCATTACCAGAATACCCAATGTTACGATCTAGTTTTTGTACAAAAGTGAAATTAATAATCTCAACATTATTTACCATCTACTTAAAGGCAAAAACACACACAAAACATTTTTTTTATATACAGCTATATAAATTTGGGCGTTAAGGGGTTAAATCTGTTCTTAAGATTCATTTTTATGCTTTGGCTTTTAATACAATTTAAGATGTGTGTGTCTGGTCTTATGTGTATTTGTATATTTTGGAATTTTAATGCTCTGTTTTTTGTGGTATGGTTTTTGATATTGTTTTTACTGTGAAGCACTTTGGGCAGCTGCTGTTGTTGTAATGTGCTATATAAATAAAATTGAAATTGACATTGACATTGACATTCGTGTTGGCGATCCTCCTGTCCTGTACGCCAATAGCATTTCTTGTCTATTCGTCCGTGAATTGTTCTGTGAATTGTTCTGTAATTTATGTTTGTAGCATGGCCCAAGCAGAGGGTCATCCCTTTGAGTCTGGTCTGCTTGAGGTTTCTTCCTCAGAGGGAGTTTTTCCTTACCACTGTTGCTCTGGGGGTTGGTAAGGTTAGACCTTACTGTTATGTGGGCCGCTGAAGAGGAGGTACTGCTGGCCCACCACCACCAGAGGGCGCCCTGCTTGGAGTGCGGGCTCCAAGCACGGGAGGGCGCCGGACCCTGAAGAAGTGACAGCTGTCATTCATCCCCTGCACCAGCTGTCACTCGTTCATCCATCATCATCACCATCTTAAAAGCCGGATCGTGACTCCACCTCCTCGCCGAGAAATCGACTACCGTGAGGTAATCTCTCTGCTGATTAACACGTTGTGTAGGATTCTGAACTTTGTGCAGCCGGTATCCTGTGGTGTTCACCCTTATCTGGGAAGTGGCGTGGAGCGTGACGACGACAACCGCGCTACAGATAAGTGGTCACACTAGGAGCTGCACGAGTGTGTGATTCGGAGGTGGAGGTTCTCCTCCTAACTGTGTACAGACTATAGACCGCTGAGTGTAAGGATTTACACTCATTCATCTTTCTCTGCTTTCTGCCAGCAGTACCAGGGTCGACAGCCGAAGACAGAGGTCACCTGGGGATTCGGGACTTGGCGGCTCCGGTGTTCTTCAGACCGTTGGTGGTGGAGGCCGTGTGGGACGCGGTCTCTCTCTCGTCGGGGTCTTCTATCTTCGAGCCTGCCCACACGTCACCTGGTGTTCATTGACTTTGTAATTTCTGTACGTTTAGTTGTGTATTGTCACAACAGTAAATTGTTACCTTTTGGCTTACTCATTGTCCGTTCATTTGCGCCCCCTGTGTGGGTCCGTGCTACGACACCTTCCCAACACTTACCTGTGTGAAGCGCTTTGAGGCAACTCTGTTGTGATTTGTCGCTATATAAATGAAAATAAATTGAAATTGAAATTGTCTGAATTTAAATTTCTTGGAGTACTCATTGATTAAAACTTGAAATGGAAGTCGCACATAGCAGGTGTAAAAAAGAATTTGTAAAAATATTGCTGTTTTGAGCAAGATCAAGTATATGTTAATTACAATGCAATGAGACTCCTTTATTGTTCTTTGATTTTGCCATACCCGATGTATTGTTTGGAGGTATGGGGCAATACATATGTCACTAACTTAATGCCTTTATTTATTTTACAGAAGAGGGCTATAAGGATAATTAATAGAGCTGCTCCAACAGCACATACAACAGAACTGAGGTCACACCTATTAAAACTGAAGGACTTGGTTGTTTTAAAAACATTATTAGTTCTTCATAAAGCCAAACTTTTTATGTTACCATGTAGTCTGCAAACACTTTTCACTGTAATAGTGACACAAGCCGAAGAAGATATGATTTTAAAACCTCTTTTGCTAGAACTACACTGAAGCAAATGTGTGTTTCAGTGGCGGGGCGTGGAACTCTATGGAAAATCATTTAAAATGTTGTTCAAATGTCTTTCTATTTAAATGCCTGTATAAACAGAAATATTAAAATTGTATGAAAATCAAAATGAATAGAGCTAAAAAAGAAAAAGGAAAAAAATGCTCATTGTTGTGTATTCTTATAATGGAACTCAAAGGTGAGGCCGTCTAAACTTGTGTTGAAACAAGAATGGGGTAGGAGATATGTTTTTTTTATCCTATCTCCTGTTCTTTTTACATGGAATGTGTTATTTGTACTCTGTAAAGGCCAATTTTCTTGTTTTTTTTAATTCATTACCATGGAAAAAGAATAAAACAAATGAACTGAAATGAAATGAAATCGAGTGCTGTGGCCTGACCAAGGCTAAAGGCATAATGACACCCAGTGAGCAGTCATTTTTATACAGTCCTTTGACTTTTTTTTTCCCCATGCCGGAGACAAATGTAACATTTCCACTGTTTCCATATTCTATTTTTTTACTGTATGTACAGTAAATGCTGAATCCTGAGTTTTGCATTTTTTTTTTCTTTTTGCTGGCCATGAAAAATACTTTTACTATATCATATTTCTCCAGGACCTATATGAACTGCCCTGAACACTTTTTTCAATTGTTTGATGTAGTCTGTAATGACTGTTCTGCAGTGTTTTCATTTTGACTGCTTTGTGAATGATCTGTTGCAAGTGTTTTGAGGTGATTGCTTTTGCAACAGGATTCAAGGGTTTTGAGAGTTTGAAAATTGGTTTATGTGTTCACAATTTTGAGAAAAAGATAAAAGGTTTCAAGGAAATGGTTTTAGCAATTGTGAAAACCTATAATAATAATGCAAGATCCATGTGTGACACTTGTGGGTAACTCTTTATGCCTCTGACGCTTTGGGATATTTTAGCACATGCCTGTGTTTCCGTTTTTGGCCATGGAGTGGCGCTGTTTACAATCTTGTGAAGAGAAGATTAAAGTGTTCTGAACATTGTAATTTTTATATTCACAATTACAGTGGTTCAACAAATGTTTTCATTTCATACTGTATTTGACTAGTCATGTATTTAACCAAAAATAGGAAGATCCGCACCACCACGGCGCTCCCATGCAAAAAAAAAAAAAAAAAAAGCTTTATTAGTAGAGACGTGACGTTTCAGGCAAACTGCCCTTCCTCAGACCAGTATTTAAACCATCTTTTATATTAATGTCATTTGATTTTACACAATGTTTTTTGTGTGGAGCTTAATAATTTGCTTCCAGTTAATTTTGCCTTTTTTCAAACAATCCTGTTTGTGCAGAAGCTGTGGATATATTAACTTTTCCACTAAAACGGGCGAAATGCTAAAAATATTTGATGGCTTTCCACATTCTAAACTGCAAAAAGACAGTTCAAAGCTATAATGACTGATTCAGACCCTTTCCATTATGCCGTTTGTTGAAATGCAATATTGCAATTATTCAGATATTTAGGCATTTATTCCCATTGTCAAAGACTATTTATTACTCAGTTTTGTTGTTTATCTGTAAGCAAAAGGTGAATGGATTGCAATGAAGTTTGTTTTAGAGCTGGGACGTGGGTTAAAGAAGAGCTGATTAGATTTTGAGCCTTTAGATGCCCCTCTCCAAACAGGAAAAGCAAAAACAAAGGTTTGCCCCCCCCCCCCCCCCCCCATTGTTGGGTGTGTATGTGAGTCTTTCCATTTCATCCACATTTCATAAATCCACACCAGAATTTCCCAATATATTTTGATGGTTGTATTCTTTATTTCCAGTTATTTTTATTTTGTTTCATTATTTAGTATGCTATGCTGTTGCCCTGCTGCAAAACAATTCTCCCCTGCGTAACAGTTAAGGTTTGAAATTGAAATTATGACTTTTGATCAATGATGATAAGTATTTTATAAAAATTTGACTTGGGGGGGGGGGCACCCCCACCTCCACACACACGCACACACTTCTGCCGCCCCTGTATATTATCTACTAAATATTCACTACACGTATAACAACGGCAGGTTTTGCTCTGCATTAATGTGTTCTGTGCGGAAGAGCATAAAATGGGTTGACAACAGTCTGGACCACTGCATATCGTGAACAAACAATCACTAATGTCATTCGTGTCAGATAAAAATCTGACTGTCAGCGCCGTTATTGCGCCTGTAAATCGCCATGAGCCCCATATGCAGCAGTTTGGCACAGAATCACTGAATCATGGGAACCGGGAGCGATAATGCGCACTTTCTCTGTCGCCTAGGCAACCACAATACGTTTCAGCGGATGAAGTCATTTGTTACGCTCATCGTTGCCTGGTTACGGCCTAGCGAGGGCGCTGCGGAGGAGCGTTCCACGTACAATGGACGCAGGGCGGGGGCGTGCCCGCGAAGCGCGCTGCGCAAGCCTGCTTGTTGTTCCCGCAGAGAGGCGAGAAGATGGGCGGCCGTGTCAAGCGGAGGTGCTGCTGGGTCCCCTGCGGTCGGGGATTACGCACTCTGCCCGACCGACCCATGCAGGCATGGGCTCCCAGAACAGAGCCCAGCCGTCCTCCGGATGAGTCGCGCCGGCACGGCCGCTGGCTGCATCACCAGCCCCGTCCAGTCTTCGGTCACCAGGCCCCCCCCAGCCCGTGTGGGCCACTATGAGATCGAGCGGACATCGGCAAGGGAAATTTCGCGGTTGTTAAACTAGCCACACACATCATTACCAAAGCAAAGGTAAGGTTGGTGATGCCCGCGCCGCAGAGGGGGACGCTTACGGGTTGTCATTGCTTTATTTGTGGCATTTTGGAGCGTGTAGTGAGGATGACGCTGGGGCCTTGAGCAGCCAGCCCCGCTTCGGTGACATCGCCGCTGGGTGTCTGGGGGACCGTTTGAAACGCGGGGCATCACCTCTGCCCGCTGCTTCCACACACATCTTCACCGCCAAATCACTCTTATTCACTGGTACTTTCTTTGCAGTGTTGTTGGGAAAAGTTAGAAAGGTCTGATGCTAACAGTGTGTGGCACAGCTTAGAGGACGGGAGAAGGGTATTGACGGAGATGAGGAAAAAAAGAGACAAACCCTTCCAGCTGCAGTAGCTTAGCTTAGCTCACAAGCTAATTAGCGCTTGCTTAGATGGCAGATAGTCATTCAAACAGATACAAAGTAGTTTTGCTGTACAGCTGGATGAGTTAACTATATGGCAGTAGAACCGGCCGTCGGTGTTAATAGCTGTAGTTTGTGTTTGTGTGACTTTGAAGACTTTATCAAAACTTGTTTTATAAAGTTAGCAGAGCCATATAATGTGTTCCAGTACGCAGAATAATGCTGAATGTATGAGGTGGTTGTTGTTGTTTCTTTTTTTTTTTTTAAATTAGAAGGATTATTTTTCCCTTTCGGGTGAACTACAAGCATTTTTGTCGTGATAGATTGAAAGCTGCATAACAATCTTGTGCAAGTTTTGGTTGCCATTTTTGTAGGTGCATTTTCTATCTTGTCCGAATGGCTATGATTTACAGAAGTAAGTTCCTTTAAAGTTCTCCCTGTTTTTCCCCCCGAAGTGGCTAAGGATACGTACATCCGTATCTTCTGCAGGACTGCTAAAGGTACGGACCGAGGAGAATTACGGCCAAGAGATTTCCCCTAACCCTGACCTGAGTCTGAGCATGGTTTGAAAAAAGTAAATGGCCGGACTTTGAATCAAGGAAAATGCGGTACCCATTTTCTTCAACTCAGTTATTGTCAGTGCTGAACTTTAATTTCGTACCTCTGTTACTAGGCACGTCTAGGCTGCTCTGTCTGGTATGTGCAAGGGTTTTTTTTTTTTTTAATCAAAATGCGTTGCTGTCAGACAGGACGTTTTGGTCCGACTTATAAGTGAAAATCCGTTGCATAAGATCTATTATATACAGTGTTTATTACATGGAAACCATACAGAAACATTGGGACGTTTGCTTTTGGCTGGTGACTGCTAGTATCTGGTTTATACGCTGACGGTTTAGGCGAGTTTTATTACTGAGATGCCATCAGTAACCCGACTGATAACCACATTCTGCACCCATCTAGCCGCGAAGAAGCTGTCTGCATCCAAACTTTTATATGCCTTCAGGGCTTCTCCTGTTGTAGCGTGATGGAGTGTGATAAAGTAGTTGAAAATGTCTGGATATCGCAATCTGGCTTCCGCTCAAAATCGATAAAACTAGTGAACATCTCGTGGGAAATATTGTAGGGATCCATGTGATTCTCTGTATTTTTTTAAAACACCTCTTCTGATGTTTAGGATAAAGCATTTTCGCTATATCGGACAAATTAGCTTGGCCGTCCACCAACGATCCAAACATCGGCCATGCTGGGGTGTGAACTGAGCTTGCCGTCCAGTATGGCTACATACACAAAACGTGTGTTGCATGTAAAGCCAGTCTATAATATGAAGTGGTTATTGATACAGTACCCTATTGTTTTTTCACAGTATGACATCTTGTGATTATCACAAGATAAAGAGGGACATCATGGCGTTTAAAGCTGTACAGGGCACAATTGACAAGTTAGGGTTATGCATGCACTAATAACATAGACCTGAAATGATTACTCAAGTAACTGGAATAATTCGATTGCAAAAAATGTTCAAGACAAATTCCTTTGCCCCGAGGTTTTGTTTAATTCTTGGCACCATTGAAACTGCAGTATATACATCAGGCGTGTATGTGTCGCAGTAACACTCCCACAAAAAACTGAGAAGAAGACATGGTGCATGCGCATAAGGAGCTAATGACCCATTTTGCCCCACTGGCAACAATTGTTGCTGAAGTATATCACTTTCATTTTCATTGTAATTTCTACTCACAATAAAAAATCTCAAAGGTACTAATGCAACTTTTTCCACTTATATAAAAAATATGGGCATAAATGGGTTAATGTAGCAGTAGAAGCCACAATTTTCCCAAGTGGCACACAGAGAAAAATGAGAAAAATGAAGCCTTTTAAGAGAGTCTGCACTGATCATCTGAAACAGACGTATTGTGTATTTAAAGTGAAGCAGTGTGTTTGTGCATTTAAAAAAAAACAAACAAAAAAAAACACAGTGCTGTGTATTAGTCCACTGCTGCTCTCCACCTCACAAATGAAGTGAAAGGACATTCACTTTACGTGAATCAATATTAACTATTCAAGAAATGCTTTTATTCGGATATCATCAGAGTTTTGATCAACAGGGTGCGCAGCAGATTTATCAATGCGGCTTTTTGCGGAAAAGCTGCATTCCACAGGCTGTGTTCACGTTCACAGGCAGCCTGCCCCACTGACTGAGGATTTTGCCAACTGCCTAGGCTAACAGTCCAGGAAAGCTCAGAAACTTGTAACGACATGAAAAATAATTACTCAGGAAAAGGGAAAGGGAACATCCTAATTTTGAAAATCTGCAGGATGGCACAGTGGCGCAATATGTCACTGCTTAGGGAGAGCCTGGCACTAGTGATGTTCAAGAGCCGTTTTTGTAAGAATCAGGCGGCTGTGATTCAAGCAACTCAGATTTCAACGAAACATGGCTCACAGATAGAACCTACCAGGAAACGAACTTTCCCCAAAGATTTTCGACCGAAAACCACAACTGGGACCTTGCCAGGGGGTCATCAAAGTTCAGGGAAAAAATACACAAAAACTGATATTTCATTAACTTCCCCATCTTTCAAGTGGTGTAACATTCAGCGCCATCAAGTCCCCAAGCCAGTTTAACTATCAAATGACTTATGGAGGCAAACTCTTTCATATTACATACATATTAGGTTGGGGGGGGGTGCTCAAAGTCTGGTTATTTTGCGAAATTGGCTGTATTTAAAGGCCTGTAACGTTCTGTGCCATCAAGACCCCAACCAAATTTCAGTGTTATCAACAAATATAGGCCCTACTCTATCAAATGCAACTGAAAAAACATTGGGGTCTTGATGACGTAGGCCACCAGGTGGTGCTAAACGTCTTCAAAATTACTTTGGCATAATTAATGAATGTTTGAGTGCAGTGGTAAAAAATATTTGCACGAGTTGAAAGGTCTTTCATTCAATGAAGTGTCTTTGAATGAAACCTCTTCGGACACAGTTCCTACTCTGCCCACTGCTGTCGGCTTCCCAGAAGTCAGATTTCAAATGATGTGGCTCTATTTAGATGCAGAATTCAACAAATAGTGTTTGCTATTCATGCAATGTAAAGAATTTTTTCATTTGTTGAAAGATGGAATGCACCATTGAACTCAGCTGACGCCTCTTTTAATAAAATGTTCCGTCTTTCAAATCATGCAAAGAGTCTTACCATTGCACTTAAAAACATTCATCTATATTTTAATAGCCAAGTGGCCTCTGTGTCCATGCGTGCATATGGCTTCGATCATGGGGAAGGGCTGACATTTGCCGTTTCATATGGTTATGTGTTTTGGGTCAAGGATGAATGCTGCAAAAACTGAAAGTTGATAGGACTAATATTTTTGGAGAAATTAGTGATATTGGCTAACAACAGTGAACAATGGACATTGTGCTGCAATGCATCATGGAAGTTTGGGGTTTTAAACGTTATCATGGTTCATGTTAGTTTAACAGTGTTGTTAGTGTTATTGATTTAACTTATAATTAATCCAATTATTCACTTTTATCATTTCATCACTGATTCTTTATGTTAATTCTAACAAAATACTTCCTGAGTAATATATACTCATATCATCAGCAAATGACAAAAATGTAACATTTTTGATGATTCACGGATATCATTAATAAACTAAAGAAATTGCAGAGGCCCTAAAATGTACTCTTGTGGGACTCCATATATGACTTTTCTACAATCAGAATTTAGCCTACTAATATGAACATACTGTTGATGCTTAGTAATAACTTTGAAGCCACTGGTGTGCTGTGCCTCTAATCTCATACTTTTATAACTTTGATAATAACAAGGAACAATTTATGTTGTCAAATGCTTTGTGTAAGTCAGTAAACGCTCTCACAGTATACTCTTTTCTTTTAATTGCAGCTATAATTGCTTCTACTAGTTATTTAAGTGCAAAGTTTGTAGATTATTTATCTGAAACCATATTGTTTTTTGCTAATTAACTTATGTTTCTCTAGAAAATTGGTTAGTCTTTGAGTGAACCATTTGTCAAGAACTTCAGAAAACTGTGAGAGCTGCGACACAGCTCTGTAGTTGTTAAATTTGTGTTTGTCTTCATTTTAAAAATAGGAATTACTTCAGTAACTTTCATTTGTTCTGGAAAAATCCTGGTTTGTATGGAAAGATTACAAATGAAGGTCAGCGGTTTAACAATGCAGTCAATAGTTCTTTTAATAATTGTCATATCTAGTCCATCACTATCTGTAGATGTTTTACTTTTACATTTCTTACTATAGATAAGACTGGGCTCGACAATAGCACTGGTCCGATGGCCCGGCGGCCTTTTTTACATGTTCCGGGCCACCACGGGCCATTGAAGTTCATATTTCACTGGTCCGTATGGGCCAGTAAGAATTAAAATCGCTTTGGGCAGATTTATTAGTCTAATGCTGCGTTCACACCGGGCGCGATCAAATGCTACAAATTCGCGGGGTCGCGTGGCAACGGACGCGCCTCCTTCACCCGGTGTGTCGCTCTGCTTTTGCTGCGAAAATTCGCCCCGGTGCGTCATCAAATAGGAGGAGCTTCCATTCAGCTCGCCGGCCGGTTGTCAGTCAAGTTAACATGACGGACCTTGATCACACGGAGCGAGTTGTTGTGGAAAGCTGCCAAACGTCATGAGACGTTCCCAATTCAGGCAGTATCATTATTTGCTGCAGGAGCTGCGTCTGGATGATGGCTGCTTTCAGCGGTCCTTCTGCCTCTGCAGGACCCAACTTGAGGACCAACTGTCCCGTTCACGCGCGCACATGTAAACAATTAAAAGAAAAAGAAACTCCGCTCCCGCTGCTGTGGGGCTGCTGCTCCTCCAAAAACTCTTGTCATAGTTGTGAAATAAAGGACAAAAGAGACATACGTCCTGCTCACAGGCTGCTACCAGAGACGGGACATGTTGCACCACTTTGCAATGTTGGGAACATTGCCGAAGTGCAGACAAACTTCGTCTGCAGGCGCATCTTCTGATGTGGCGCAAATTTAGCTTCAACATCGACGCGTCATTTTCGCTTAAGCAAGATCGAGCGCAGTGAATATTATGAATTTCTTGAAACCTCCTGCCCCTGGGCAGAAACCAGGAAAGCAAAGGAAAGAACAGCTATCACCCTCAAAACAAGCACAGAAGAGGAAGGCTGCTGATGCTGAATATGAGAAGAAAAGGGTGAGGAAAACTTGGCAAACTTCCTGGAAGAAAAGACGCCATAGCTGGAGCGTGATGAGGAGAGTGAGGTTGTCTTCTGTGGAACTTGTAGGGCCATGCCAGAATATGCTAACAAGTAAGTATAAATATACCATGTCCTGGTAGACAATGTGGTATGATTTCATACGCCAGTTTAAAAGTCTAATCAGTATGCCCTTGTGGAAACCCCACGGTGACAACATTAGCAAGGGAACTTGGTTTATGAAATTTAACATATTAATTTTGTAAATGATCAAGAAATAAATTTATTTTGTATTAATGTCTGAGTGTTGAAAAAATTCCTATCAGTTACCTACCGACATTTTTTTTCAAAGTTTACTCACTTTAAGGTTTTTATCATGTAGTATAAGAATTTTGTGTTTGTTTTCAAGTGTTTTTACATTAAGGAAACCCAATTCTAATGTCTGAGTGTTGATTTAAAAAATTCTTATCAGTTACCCCCCGGTTCGGCACAGGCGTGAAAGTATGGGCCAGTGATATTTTCATCCGGGCCAGTAACTTTCAGATTCTACTGGCCCTGTGGGCCAGTGCATAAATTGCCTTATTGTCAAGCCCTGTAAGACCTCCTGTTCACTGACCTCCCCAACAAACATAGACTGCATTATCTTGCTATATCTTCCTATTTCAGATGCTTAAAAAGCCAGTGTCAGAGGTTGGCACAACGTCCGCCCCACGTGGGCATATAGGTATTTCCTTTGGTAGCTAGAGACAAAATGGAGGGGAATCAAATGGGGACGGAAAAAAAGAACAGAAATGTGAATGTTCTCATTCAAACTTTCTGTGTTTCGTACTTTAAAATTACATCTGCACTATCATGAACCTGACAAATGTTAAGTTTAATGATATTTATCAAAATATGTTTTCAGTTGAATAAAAGTAATATGAGCAAAGTGATGTGCAGCGGCTCGAAGCTCGCTCATGGTACAGGGAGTCCCAAACAGAAAGTGCCAAATTTTGAGTCCACAGTGAAACAGGAAATGTCAAATGTTGAACACTTCCTGGCATGTGTGGAGCTTGAGGGGAGGCCAGGGTTGCACTGGATCCCCTGAAATCTGATTGGACATAGATGATTGATGTGATGGCCCCCTGCAGCCGTCCTAATGCGTTTGTTGTGTTTGTTGTTCATTCGGCTGCTCCCGGTTTGTTTGAGGTCGCCACAGCGGACACAGCCAGATCCGCATTGGTAATTGGCACACGTTTTACACGGATGCCCTTCCTGATGCAACTCCAGTTTTAAATGAAGAAACACACAAACCGCTGGTGTTCCAAAGAGGTCTCCCATCCAAGTACTAACCAGATCCTGCTCTGCTTAGCTTCTGAGGTCCTGGCCACCAGGAGGCGCTGGTGTTGTCTTCTGCCTTGGGCTATAAAAGGAGGGGCTTTCCTCTTCTCTGGGCGCTCTGCTTCTTCCTCCTCCGGATCATGGCTTGGAGAGTGGCCGTGGGCATTTGATCCTGGTTTGGTTTTTGGCTGGTTCATCTCACTACGCCTTCCTTTTTCTTTTCTTTTGTACTTTTAATAATAAATATTGTTATACGTTTTAAAAGCCTGTCTGCTCTCGTGTGTGCCTCACTTTTTGTTGCGGCTTTTGAGCGCGGGTCGTGACATTGATATGTCACAGCACTACACATCCGGTAGAAAAGAGTTGCATTTTGAAATCAGTGAGTCACATTGACAGGTTGGTTCCTCCTGTCTAGTAGTTGGTGCTGTGTACCACAAAAACATCTAATCCACCTTAGTATAAGAAAAAAAATGCTTGCCTCAGATTTGAACTAAACGCGTCGTTTGAACCATGGACTAGTAATGACACCAAAGTTATATTGGTGAGTAAACGGCTGTATTTTATGCCAGAAATGAGGTCCAGGTTGTTAAAAGCGGCATTTCTCCTTCAATTCGGGTTATATATATAATATATGTGTGTGTGTGTGTGTGTGGGTGTGTGTGATTTTTAAACGAGCAGGCAGCTGTTGATTAAATAACGTCTTAATTTTGCTGTCTGACTGACACACCAGTGACATGACTTTAGATAAATAAGTCTAAAGTTATCTTCCTTAAACTCAAACTGAAAGCAAATCTCTACAACTTGAAATAAATTAATTAAAAAATAAAATCCAGCTTCCTGATGAAGTCTTGGAGAGGAGGATTTTCATTAAAAAAAAAAAAGACACCGATAGTTCAGCTACAATTTGCCAGAAAATACATCCAAGATGCAAGCCTTGACTTGATGTTTTGGTGAAAGAAACCTTTGTATTTCTTCATAATTGATGTAAATAAAGTGCAAGACATATTCAGTGACTTGGAAATGTTCATGTTTCCATCCCCTGACTTGTCTGAAGAAAACTGACAATAAAACTAATTACTATTTACAGGTATTATCAAGTTTTAGAGATCTACTTAGAGTTTAAGGAAGATAATTTTAGAATTTTTTATTCCTTATATTTTGTATTTCTTGTATTTAAAATGGCATAAACAAATTAAAATGTGTGAAATACCAAGTGTTCCAATACTTTTGGAGGGCACAGTATCTGAACCTTATAATGAGTGTGAAATTTTACTGTTTTGTTTAATTTTCACTGTTGCTGCACTTTGTGTGAAATCATAGTATTGTATATCATACTGATATGACAATATTGAGATATGATAATTTGGCCATATTGTACAGCCCTACTAACTAGCTGAAAACTTTGAATATTAATTTACATCTACATTCTGTCTGGGGGAGCGGAGTCCCCACAGAAACTGAAAGGCAAAAATGTTTAAAAAGTAGGAGGGTCTGGGTGGGCGGAGCACCCAGAAGCTGAAAGGCAAACAATCTTTAAAAAGGCAGGGGGTCTGGGTGGCCGGAGCCCCCCAGAAGCTGAAAGGCAAAAAATGTTTATAAAGGCGAAGGGTCTGGGTGGCCAGAGCCCCCCAAGAAGCTGAAAGGCAAAAAAAGAAAAATGCTTAAAAGATGGGGGAGCTATGCCCCCAGAAGCTGAATGGTTTCAGCCATGCTAATGTGCCCCTGACACATTTGCTCAAAAAAAAAAAACTGTCTGAAGGACCCCAACGACATGGTGATATGCTGAAGAGCTTTACTCGTTCATGTCTGCGACTGCGACATATACATATTAGGTGATCTGGAATGGTAATTTTAAAAAGAAATGAGATGACCAAAGCAGAAAATGTACTTCCAACATGTGAATAAAATTAATTTGCTCTCAAGAGTCTTGTTAAACTCTCGCTCACATGGAAATACAGTATTTTAACAAAGCATGTAACAAGGGCATAAGAAAAAAAAAGTTTTATAGCAGATTTCCTCATTTACAATAAGTGTGGCTTTTCCCAAAGGACTATGAGGAAGTCAAGAAAAAGGATGTGAGAGGCCAAAGTTCTTTAGTCATCTGCCGAGTCAAGGTTTGCAAAGGGACTTCAGAATCAAGACTGACCACATCACTGCAGTATTGCATAACCAAAGAAAGTACCTCAGAATGAGAGAGACAAAGGTCACACCACAAGCAGGCTATTCGCCACAAGCTAATAAACAGATGAACCACCTGATTTAATCAGGTTATAAAATGTGCTTCTTACAGTCACTAAAATTAATGCCACAACATATGAAATCCAGAAAATGTTAGCATTTCTTCTGTCCAATATACTCAGGTCCATGAGTATTGAGATCGTGATAGTTTTTGTAAATAAAGCTGAAAGTCTACATGACATGCACATCTTGATTGCTTCATTTCAACTGCACTCCAGTAATGGACAGAGGCAGAACATTGCAAACACTGTCACTAACTGTCCAATTACTGATAGACCTGACTGTAAAAGACACATGTGACTTTGTTCTGTAAAGGGTGGCTGCAACCAACTTTATTTTCATAATTGATTAATTGATAGATTGCTTTCTTGAATAGTCAGTTACTTGTTAGGTGCATAAAATAAAAAAGGTGAAAAATGTCAATCAATGTTATCCAGAAGACAAGATGATGCCTTCACATGTCTTGTTTTGTCCACAACCCAAAATACTCAGTTTACTGCCAGGAAAGAGTAAATCAACTCGTAAAATAAAACAGAAAATATTCACACTTAAGAAATTGAAACAAAAAAATTTGGATATTTTGATTACCAGAAGTTATTGATTAATAGTCTAACAACTGCCAATTAATCACTGGAGCTCAAAAGTTTATTCAGACTGCCCCATAGCCAGGAAGGAGTTCAGAAGTGTTGTAAGGGAAAGAATCATAAGGCAGGACCGAAGCTGAGGAAGTGGGGAAAAAAAATGATAGAGCGATCAACCCAGTTTACATGAATTTCTTTGACGCTGGCTTTAATAATTGTAGGGCTACTTACAGGCCTCTGAGGATCAGCGGGACTTGGAAAGACAATACAGCTTGCTTCTGCCGTACCACAAACAGGATAGGACTCTCCAAGCCCTGGGTCATGACATCCACAGTAACACGCACGCCTTCTGTCTGAGAGCCAAAGAAAGGAAAGACGAGAAGAAAGGTCACATTTCATTATCATTATAACCTACAGGTTGTCAGAGTTTATAAGGAAACACAGATTGAACAATCCTGTATGTACCTTGTGAGAACATGTCTGAGATTCATAGAATTAAGCTCACCTTATTTCTGGAAACGGTATGATTGAAAGCATAGATGGTCTGGTTGTCACTTGTAACCTTGTCATTGTAGGTGACATCAAACTCAGCATCTTTCTGGACCACAGTTTTTCTCTCCCCCACCAGTCCACTGCCACATCCAAACTGACTCACACAGAACCAAAGCAGGGCTGCGAATCCTAACCGGGTCCAACAGCCGCCCTTGTACCGAGATTTCCAACAGCTTCTTAGAAACATTTTGTGTGACGTCTTCCAAACGGACGAGGGATATCACAATTATCCTGTATGAAAACTCCTCCCCATTCAACAACAGATAAGGAGCTGGCAACCTGTCCAACAGCAGGTGCTGACAAACATCAACGACAAGCTAAAGGCAACAGAGTGACGGCTTCCACGTCGTACCAGCAGCACCCATAACAAAGCCAAAGTGATATTTAGGAAATAAGACGACAATGGGGAGAAAGAGAGAGAGGAAAAAAAAAATCTCAGTTTCGCTTCCCTTTTCCAACAGCAAAGGCTAGCAGCCGCTAACTAGCCACCGATCGTTAGCACTATCGGCGTCAAAGTTCGGTTCCAGTGAAGCAGTCCGCGTTTAAAAATACACCACCGTGTCGTTATTTTGTCGTCTGTCCGAGAAACACAATTGTTCCGACCTGTAGTCGCAGTCCTGAGGGATTTTTCAAGTATTTTCAAGTGCGGGGAGGTTGTGTTTACAATATGAAGAAACCTGTGACTTTAACGCCCCCACCACGCTCAGACAGCAAACATAACCAGAGGGACGTCGTGACGTCAGGACGTACTGCGCGCTCCTCCAGCCAATGCTCCATATCAGAATGTAAATGCAGAACCAAATGCACATTTTGCAGATCTCATTTACCCTTTTTTTGCAAAATTCGAAACACATTCTCAGGCAATAAAGAACATTTTGCACTGTGATGCAGCATCTTTAAAGCATATTATTCATCACACAAGGCCAGTGGCAGCACCAAGGGGGGCTTAAGCCCCCCCAACAATTTCGCCAATAATGTGAATAGCGACTGACATATTTGTGGATCTCAACTGCAGTTTTGCGCTTGGGCTAGATTGTACACAAACTTCATAAAGAATCACTTTTTTGTATATTGTTTACAACTAAGTTTCTCAAGCTATACCTTTTACTTACTTTTATCGAATGGTTATGACCGCTGTGTAAAATTGGCAATAAATTTTTGATACAGACGATTTGTGTAAGGTTGATTCCATGCATTGTCTTGAGCACCATTTCAATGAATTCAGTTTGCATACCTATGTGCAAGTTTACTGAATTGCAATCATTCTAAGTGATGTGTGTGCATTGATACCACATTTAGAGGAGCACGGGTGACTAAAACATATACCTTGGTATTTATAAGCAATTTACTAATATTGTTCATTTCGATGACATTTTGTGGAGCCCCTCCAACTTTTACCCCACCCCCCCCCCCCCCCCCCCCAGCTCCCCAACAAAAATTTCCTGGCACCGCCACTGCACAAGGCAACAGGTAGACAGTGACACAGATGTCACAAATTAAGCACGACTCAAAATTGCTAACACTATTTGATAACACTTGGTCCAATGATGTGACAACTAAAACCATACAGTTCAAAGTACAAAGAGGGTGATTAGCGACTCATTAACAATGGACAGAAATCATCTGTGTGTGTTAGAGGTGGGGTACAAGGAGTAAGAAGAGGGGGCAGAGGAAGACAAAGAGTATGAAGAGATGTAATTTCTGATGAAATTAAGGCAATAATCATTGACCATGTTCAAGTCCATGGAATGATGATGAGAGAAGCATACGAGTGCAACCCAAGCTCAGCATTTGGAAAGACCCCTAGTATGTATCCGGAAAGTATTCGCATCGCTTCACTTTTCCACATTTTGCTATGTTACAGCTTTATTCCAAAATGAAGTAAATTCATTTTTTTTTCCCTCAAAATTCTACTCACAACACCCAATGACAACACGGAAAATGTTTTTTTTCTTTTCACATTTTGCAAATTTATTAAAAATAAAAAAACTAAGAAATCACATGTACATTAGTATTCACACCCTTTGCTCAGTACTTTGTTGATGCACCTTTGGAAACCATTACAGCCTAAAGTCTTTTTAAATATGATGCCACAAGCTCAGCATGCCTGTCCTTGGGCAGTTTTCCCATTCCTCTTTGCAGCACCTCTCAAGCTCCATCAGGTTGGATGAGGCTTGTCGGTGCACGGCCATTTTCAAATTTCTCCAGAGATGTTCATTCGGATTCAGAGAGTTGTCCTGAAGTCACTCCGACAACAATCTCACTCCAGAGATGTATCTCACCTTGATTGCTCTGTTTCATCCAGGATCTCTCTATATATTGCTGCAATCATCTTTCCCTCAATCCTGACTAGTCTCTCAGTTCTTGCTGCTGAAAAACATCCCACAGCTGCCACCATCACGTTTCACTGTAGGGATGGTGCCTGGTTCCTCCAAACATGACGTCTGGCATTCACGCCAGTCAATTCAAGTCATTTCAGTCTTTGTCTCATCAGACCAGAGAATTTTGTTCTCATGGTCTGAGGTCCTTCAGGTGCCTTTTGAAAAGTCCAGGTGGGCTGCCAGGTGCCTTTTACTAAGGAGTGGCTTCTGTCTGGCCACTCTATCAGAGATGGTTGTCCTTCTGGAAGTTTCTACTCTCTTCACAGAGGAATGCTGGAGCTCTGACAGAGTGACTGTTGGGTTCTTGGTCACCTCCCTGACTAAGGCCCTTCTCCCTAATCGTTCAGTTTACATGGGCGGCCAGCTGTCCTGGTGGATCCGAACTTCTTCCATTTACAGATGATGAAGGCCACTGTGTTCATTGAGTCCTTCAAACCAGCAGAAATGTTTCTGTGCCCTTCTCCACATTTGTGCCTCAAGATAATCCTGTGACTATTTTTGTGGATGAAGCAGGGTTCAGTCTAACAAAGAGAAGGACAGGCTGGAACATAATTGGACAGCAAGCCATTGTTTGACGTCCTGGCCAGCGTGGTGGTAATGTGACGACATGATGTTAGGTTGTCTGCCATATACTCCATGGGCCATGGAGTTGATCTGTGGTGACATAAGTGATGAAATATGTCAAGTCTGGATACGGATACACCAGAATTTTCTTTCCACCGTTGCCTGGAAAGGGAGAATATTTCATGTGAAGTTGATGAATTAACTATAGGCCAGTATCTTTCTTTCTCCATTTTCCAAATTGTGGAAAAAGTTTTTCCTAAAAATTGATTATTTTTTTGAAAAATCTTTAATTTATGATAATCACTTCAGCTTCAGAATCAATCATCAATTCAATCAATTTTATTTATATAGCGCCAAATCACAAACAAACAGTTGCCCCAAGGCACTTATATTGTAAGGCAAGGCCATACAATAATTACGTAAAAACCCCACGGTCAAACGACCCCCTGTGAGCAAGCACTTGGCGACAGTGGGAAGGAAAAACTCCCTTTTAACAGGAAGAAACCTCCAGCAAACCAGCTCAGGGGGGCAGTCTTCTGCTGGGACTGGTTGGGGCTGAGGGAGAGAACCAGGAAAAAGACATGCTGGAGGGAGCAGAGATCAATCACTAATGATTAAATGCAGAGTGGTGCATACACAGCAAAAGGAGAAAGAAACCTCAGTGCATCATAGGAACCCCCCCCAGCAGTCTAGTCTATAGCAGCAACTAAGGGAGGTTCAGGGTCACCTGATCCAGCCCTAACTATAAAGCTTTAGCAAAAGGAAAGTTTTAAGCCTAATCTTAATTAGAGAGGGTATCTGTCTCCCTGATCTGAATTGGGAGCTGGTTCCACAGGAGAGGAGCCTGAAAGCTGAAGGCTCTGCCTCCCATTACTCTTACAACCCTAGGAACTACAAGTAAGCCTGCAGTCTGAGAGCGAACGCTGTATTGGGTGATATGGTACTATGAGGTCCCTAAGATAATGGGACCTGATTATTCAAAACTATAAGTAAGAAGAAGAATTTTAAATTCTATTCTGAATTAACAGGAAGCCATGAAAAGAGGCCAATATGGGTGAGATATGCTCTCTCCTTCTAGTCCCCGCTAGTACCTAGCTGCAGCATTTGAATTAACTGAAGGCTTTTCAGGGAACTTTTAGGACAACCTGATAATAATGAATTAAATAGTCCAGCCTAGAGGAAAAAATGCATGAATTAGTTTTTCAGCATCACTCTGAGACAAGACCTTTCTAATTTAGACATATTGCGTAATGCAAAAAGCATCTACATATTTGTTTAATATGCGCATTGAATGACATATCCTGATCAAAATGACTCCAAGATTTCTCACAGTATTACTCGAGGTCAGGGTACCTCCACCAGAGTAAGGATCTGGTTAGACACCATGTTTCTAAGATTTGTGGGGCCAAGTACAATAACTTCAGTTTTATCTGAGTTTAAAAGCAGGAAATTAGAGGTCATCCATGTCTTTATGTCTGTAAGACAACCCTGCAGTTTAGCTAATTGGTGTGTGTCCTCTGGCTCATGGATAGATAAAGCTGGGTATCATCTGCTAACAATGAAAATTTAAACAATGCCGTCTATAATACTGCCTAAGGGAAGCATGTATAAAGTGAATAAAATTGGTCCTAGCACAGAACCTTGTGGAACTCCATAATTAACCTTAGTCTGTGAAGAAGATTCCCCATTACATGAACAATCTATTAGACAAATATGATTCAAACCACCAGCACAGTGCCTTTAATACCTATGGCATGCTCTAATCTCTGTAATAAAATTTTATGGTCAACAGTATCAAAAGCAGCACTGAGGTCTAACAGAACAAGCACAGAGATGAGTCCACTGTCTGAGGCCATAAGAAGATCATTTGTAACCTTCACTAATGCTGTTTCTGTACTATGATGAATTCTAAAACCTGACTGAAACTCTTCAAATAGACCATTCCTCTGCAGATGATCAGTTAGCTGTTTTACAACTACCCTTTTAATAAAGCTAACTAATAAAGATAGATTGATCATATTTAAGATCGAAGCATTAAATAATGGTAGGGCTTCCTTGAGCAGCCTGGTAGGAATGGGGTCTAATAGACATGTTGATAGTTTGGATGAAGTAACTAATGAAAATAACTCAGACAGAACAATCGGAGAGAAAGAGTCTAACCAAATACCGGCATCACTGAAAGCAGCCAAAGATAACGATACGTCTTTGGGATGGTTATGAGTAATTTTTCTCTAATAGTTAAAATTTTATTAGCAAAGAAAGTCATGAAGTCATTACTAGTTAAAGTTAAAGGAATACTCGGCTCAATAGAGCTCTGACTCTTTCAGCCTGGCTACAGTGCTGAAAAACCTGGGGTTGTTCTTATTTCTTCATGATTGAGTAGTAAGATGTCCTAGCTTTATGGAGGGCTTTTTTATAGAGCAACAGATTCTTTTTCCAGGCTAAATGAAGATCTTCTAAATTAGTGAGACGCCATTTCCTCTCCAACGTATGGGTTATCTGCTTTAAGCTGCGAGTTTGTGAGTTATACCACGGAGTCAGGCACTTCTGATTTAAGGCTCTCTTTTTCAGAGGAGCTACAGCATCCAAAGTTGTCTTCAATGAGGATGTAAAACTATTGACGAGATACTCTATCTCACTCAGAGTTTAGGCAGCTACTCTGCACCGCGTTGGTATATGGCATTAGGGAACATAAAGAAGGAATCATATCCTTAAACTAGTTACACAGCGCTTTCTGAAGACTTCTAGTGTAATGAAACTTTTCCCACTGCTGGGTAGTCCATCAGAGTAATGTAATGTTATTAAGAAATGATCAGACAGAAGGGAGTTTTCAGGGAATACTGTTAAGTCTTCTATTTCCATACCATAAGTCAGAACAAGATCAAAGATATGATTAAAGTGGTGGGTGGACTCATTTACATTTTGAGCAAAGCCAATTGAGTCTAATAATAGATTAAATGCAGTGTTGAGGCTGTCATTCTCAGCATCTGTGTGGATGTTAAATCGCCCACTATAATTAACTTATCTGAGCCAAGCAAAAGTCAGACAAAAGGTCTGAAAATTCACAGAGAAACTCACAGTAACGACCAGTGGACGATAGATAATAACAAATAAAACTGGTTTTTGGGACTTCCAATTGGATGGACAAGACTAAGTCAAGCTTTCAAATGAATTAAAACTCTGTCTGGGTTTTTGATTAATTAATAAGCTGGAATGGAAGATTGCTGCTAATCCTCCGCCTCGGCCCGTGCTACGAGCATTCTGACAGTTAGTGTGACTCGGGGGTGTTGACTCATTTAAACTAACATATTCATCCTGCTGTAACCAGGTTTCTGTTAGGCAGAATAAATCAATATGTTGGTAAATTATATATCATTTACTAACAGGGACTTAGAAGAGAGAGATCTAATGTTTAATAGACCACATTAACTGTTTTAGTCTGTGGTGCAGTTGAAGGTGCTATATATTTTTTCTTTTGAATTTTTATGCTTAAATATCTTTTTACTGGTTATTGGTGGTCTGGGAGCAGGCACCGTCTCTACGGGGGGTAATGAGGCGATGGCAGGGGGAGAGAAGCTGCAGAGAGGTGTGTAAGACTACAACTCTGCTTCCTGGTCCCAACCCTGGATAGTCACGGTTTGGAGGATTTAAGAAATTGGCCAGATTTCTAGAAATGAGAGCTGCTCCATCCAAAGTGGGATGGATGCCGTCTCTCCTAACAAGACCAGTTTTCCCCAGAAGCTTTGCCAATTATCTATGAAGCCCACCTCATTTTTGGACACCACTCAGACAGCCAGCAATTCAAGGAGAACATGCGGCTAAACATGAGACTAGACTTTCTTGAGACTAATTGAACTTCTATGTGTGCTGCCTCCTGACTCGCCCAGAATTAAAATGGCAACCACGCCTCCTTGCCGGGACACAGCTCAGTGCAAGTGTGGCCTCTCGTACTCATATATATAACCTGTTTGGTTGGTCCACAGGTGGCCTTTAGTTCTCTTACTCTGCACCAGGAGGGAGCACGGCTTGGGCTTTGGACTGGAAGGGGTGGGCTTCATGCTGGCATTTACAACCCTAGACCCTGGCACTAGACTCTACAGAGTTGAAGACATCTGTTCTACTTCTACACTGATGATGGTCATCACACTTTCGAGTAAATTTCATCATCAATTTTTTTTTCTTGGCCTTTGGAATATTTTTTTAGACAAACATATTTTCCTTAACATGGCCCATGCCCGAATTTCCCAGCCCATCTGCCCGAATTTGAGCATTTTGCCAAGCCCGGGGGGAGGGGGGGAAACCCAGCCATTTACACAAAAATTTGCTGCACAGCCTCTCCATCTCTTCCACTCGTGACATGGGAATGGCTATTGCAGTCTGGGTACAATGCCATACTGAAAGAACCACAACTTGAAGCGTCCAAGCATTTGACATTAGCACATTACTGTACAAAATTCTGTTTATCTATAAGTCAGATTATTTATTTTCTGGGTTACATTTTCAAATGGCATTCAATTTTTACTTACCACCTCGTAAGATCAAATGAGAAGGAGGGCCACAACCTTTGGAAAACAGAGGAATGTGAATTGGAGAAAGTCATGACATAAACCACAGACAAGAATTTTCTTGGGGACTCTTACTGGGGTCAGGAACCATAAAATAAATTATACACAAAAAATTATTGGAAGTGACAGCTAACCGATAACTTTCAGTATTGTCTCCGGTACACTTGCAACTACTAACAAGCCGATAGCTTCTGGTAGCGTCAAAGGTGATCACAAACCCAAACAATAAGTCAGCACGTCTGTCCCAGTGTGCCCTGACCACTGCTGGAAGCTTGTTTACTATGTATTTTGCAGCAGTGAAGCAGTTGAGAGAAGCTACGCTCAACTCTACACAAAAAACAAAAAAGTCATTATTCCGTAACAGCTATTGCAGTCCCACTGTGAGGCAGAGGTCTTGGAAAATAAAGCAGTTTTGACTTATGGTTTTGATATATAAATCCAATTAATCTGGATAGAATAACTCCATTAATGTCAATTCTGTCATTTGTACAAAGTTAAAATACAACACATATCTTTTAATTCTGACATTTTGTAACAAACACAGACAGATGCCAAAGGGATGACGGGTAAAATGAGACTCTGCTAACATTGATTGGTTGACTCATTCATTCTATGTAAAAAAAAAAACAAGACGTTAATGCGAGATGTTTGTGGTGTTTACATATAAATGTGCTTTTGTAAAATATGCCATTTTTTATTTGTTAAAAAAAGCCATTTGCAAAAGCCAAAGGTCAAATTGGCCAGATTTCTAGAAATGAGAGCTGCTCCATCCTAACAAGACCAGGTTTTCCCCAGAAGCTTTGCCAATTATCTATGAAGTCCACCTCATTTTTTGGACACCACTCAGACAGCCAGCAATTCAAGGAGAACATGCGGCTAAACATGTCACTCCCGGTCCGATTGGGGAGGGGCCCAGAGAAAACTACAGAGTCTCCAACATTGTTTTTGCAAAGTTACACACCGATTCAATATTAATTTTAGTGACCTCCGATTGGCGTAACCGGGTGTCATTACTGCCGACGTGAATTACAATCTTACCAAATTTACGCTTAGCCTTAGCCAGCAGTTTCAAATTTCCTTCAATGTCGCCTGCTCTGGCCCCCGGAAGACAATTGACTATGCTGGTTTCGCTAACTTCACATTTCTCAAAACAGAGTCGCCAATAACAAGAGTTTGTTCCTCGGCGGGTGTGTCGCCGAGTGGGGAAAAACGGCTAGAAATGTGAACGGGTTGGCGGTGTACACAGGGCTTCTGTTTAGGACTACGGTTCCTCCTCACAGTCACCCAGTCGGCCTGCTTTCCCGGTTGCTCGGGATCTGCCAGAGGGAAACTACGCGGCTAAGCTAACCTTGGTCCGCACGACTACAGAGGCCTGGCTGTAGAAGTTTCTACGGTGCGGAGGCTGAGCTCTCCATTCGCCCAGCCTGGCCTCCAAAGCTACGATAAGCTACACTTATTACAAGTACCATTACTGACCCCATTCCTACCAGGCGGCTCAAGAAGCCCTACCATTATTTAATGCTTCGATCTTAAATATGATCAATCTATCTTTGTTAGTTGGCTATGTACCACAGGCTTTTAAGGTGGCAGTAATTAAACCATTACTTAAAAAGCCATCACTTGACCCAGCTATCTTAGCTAATTATAGGCCAATCTCCAACCTTCCTTTTCTCTCAAAAATTCTTGAAAGGGTAGTTGTAAAACAGCTAACTGATCATCTGCAGAGGAATGGTCTATTGAAGAGTTTCAGTCAGGTTTTAGAATTCATCATAGTACAGAAACAGCATTAGTGAAGGTTACAAATGATCTCTTATGGCCTCGGACAGTGGACCTCATCTCTGTGCTTGTTCTGTTAGACCTCAGTGCTGCTTTTGATACTGTTGACCATAAATTTATTACAGAGATTAGAGCATGCCATAGGTATTAAAGGCACTGCGCTGCGGTGGTTTGAATCATATTTGTCTAATAGATTACAATTTGTTCATGTAAATGGGGAATCTTCTTCACAGACTAAAGTTAATTATGGAGTTCCACAAGGTTCTGTGCTAGGACCAATTTTATTCACTTTATACATGCTTCCCTTAGGCAGTATTATTAGCCGGTATTTGCTTAAATTTTCATTGTTACGCAGATGATACCCAGCTTTATCTATCATGAAGCCGAGACACACACCAATTAGCTAACTGCAGATTGTCTTACAGACATAAAGGACATGGATGACCTCTAATTTCCTGCTTTTAAATTCAGATAAAACTGAAGTTATTGTACTTGGCCCCACAAATCTTAGAAACATGGTTTCTAACCAGATCCTTACTCTGGATGGCATTACCCTGACCTCTAGTAATACTGTAGAAATGTTGGAGTCATTTTGATCAGGATATGTCATTCAACGCATATTAAACAAATATGTAGACTGCTTTTTTGCATTTACGCAATATCTCTAAAATCAGAAAGGTCGTGTCTCAGAGTGATGCTGAAAAACCTAATTCATAGCATTTATTCCTCTAGGCTGGACTATTGTAATTCATTATTATCAGGTTGTCCTAAAAGTTCCCTAAAAAGCCTTCAGTTAATTCAAATGCTGCAGCTAGAGTACTGACGGGGACTAGAAGGAGAGAGCATATCTCACCCATATTGGCCTCTCTCATTGGCTTCCTGTTAATTCTAGAATAGAATTTAAAATTCTTCTTCTTACTTATAAGGTTTTGAATAATCAGGTCCCATCTTATCTTAGGGACCTCGTAGTACCATATCACCCCAATAGAGCGCTTCGCTCTCAGACTGCAGGCTTACTTGTAGTTCCTAGGGTTTGTAAGAGTAGAATGGGAGGCAGAGCCTTCAGCTTTCAATCAATCAATCAATTTTTTTATATAGCGCCAAATCACAACAAACAGTTGCCCCAAGGCGCTTTATATTGTAAGGCAAGGCCATACAATAATTATGTAAAACCCCAACGGTCAAACGACCCCTGTGAGCAAGCACTTGGCTGCCAGTGGGAAGGAAAAAACTCCCTTTTAACAGGAAGAAACCTCCAGCAGAACCAGGCTAGGGAGGGCAGTCTTCTGCTGGGACTGGTTGGGGCTGAGGGAGAGAACCAGGAAAAAGACAGTGCTGTGGAGGGGAGCAGAGATCGATCACTAATGTATTAAATGCAGAGTGGTGCATACAGAGCAAAAGAGAAAGAAACAGTGCATCATGGAACCCCCCAGCAGTCTACGTCTATAGCAGCATAACTAAGGGATGGTTCAGGGTCACCTGATCCAGCCCTAACTATAAGCTTTAGCAAAAAGGAAAGTTTTAAGCCTAATCTTAAAAGTAGAGAGGGTGTCTGTCTCCCTGATCTGAATTGGGAGCTGGTTCCACAGGAGAGGAGCCTGAAAGCTGAAGGCTCTGCCTCCCATTCTACTCTTACAAACCCTAGGAACTACAAGTAAGCCTGCAGTCTGAGAGCGAAGCGCTCTATTGGGGTGATATGGTACTACGAGGTCCCTAAGATAAGATGGGACCTGATTATTCAAAACCTTATAAGTAAGAAGAAGAATTTTAAATTCTATTCTAGAATTAACAGGAAGCCAATGAAGAGAGGCCAATATGGGTGAGATATGCTCTCTCCTTCTAGTCCCCGTCAGTACTCTAGCTGCAGCATTTGAATTAACTGAAGGCTTTTTAGGGAACTTTTAGGACAACCTGATAATAATGAATTACAATAGTCCAGCCTAGAGGAAATAAATGCATGAATTAGTTTTTCAGCATCACTCTGAGACAAGACCTTTCTGATTTTAGAGATATTGCGTAAATGCAAAAAAAGCAGTCCTACATATTTGTTTAATATGCGCTTTGAATGACATATCCTGATCAAAAATGACTCCAAGATTTCTCACAGTATTACTAGAGGTCAGGGTAATGCCATCCAGAGTAAGGATCTGGTTAGACACCATGTTTCTAAGATTTGTGGGGCCAAGTACAATAACTTCAGTTTTATCTGAGTTTAAAAGCAGGAAATTAGAGGTCATCCATGTCTTTATGTCTGTAAGACAATCCTGCAGTTTAGCTAATTGGTGTGTGTCCTCTGGCTTCATGGATAGATAAAGCTGGGGTATCATCTGCGTAACAATGAAAATTTAAGCAATACCGTCTAATAATACTGCCTAAGGGAAGCATGTATAAAGTGAATAAAATTGGTCCTAGCACAGAACCTTGTGGAACTCCATAATTAACTTTAGTCTGTGAAGAAGATTCCCCATTTACATGAACAAATTGTAATCTATTAGACAAATATGATTCAAACCACTGCAGCGCAGTGCCTTTAATACCTATGGCATGCTCTAATCTCTGTAATAAAATTTTATGGTCAACAGTATCAAAAGCAGCACTGAGGTCTAACAGAACAAGCACAGAGATGAGTCCACTGTCCGAGGCCATAAGAAGATCATTTGTAACCTTCACTAATGCTGTTTCTATACTATGATGAATTCTAAAACCTGACTGAAACTCTTCAAATAGACCATTCCTCTGCAGATGATCAGTTAGCTGTTTTACAACTACCCTTTCAAGAATTTTTGAGAAAAAAGGAAGGTTGGAGATTGGCCTATAATTAGCTAAGATAGCTGGGTCAAGTGATGGCTTTTTAAGTAATGGTTTAATTACTGCCACCTTAAAAACCTGTGGTACATAGCCAACTAACAAAGATAGATTGATCATATTTAAGATCGAAGCATTAAATAATGGTAGGGCTTCCTTGAGCAGCCTGGTAGGAATGGGGTCTAATAAACATGTTGATGGTTTGGATGAAGTAACTAATGAAAATAACTCAGACAGAACAATCGGAGAGAAAGAGTCTAACCAAATACCGGCATCACTGAAAGCAGCCAAAGATAACGATACGTCTTTGGGAAGGTTATGAGTAATTTTTTCTCTAATAGTTAAAATTTTGTTAGCAAAGAAAGTCATGAAGTCATTACTAGTTAAAGTTAATGGAATACTCAGCTCAATAGAGCTCTGACTCTTTGTCAGCCTGGCTACAGTGCTGAAAAGAAACCTGGGGTTGTTCTTATTTTCTTCAATTAGTGATGAGTAGAAAGATGTCCTAGCTTTACGGAGGGCTTTTTTATAGAGCAACAGACTCTTTTTCCAGGCTAAGTGAAGAGCTTCTAAATTAGTGAGACACCATTTCCTCTCCAACTTACGGGTTATCTGCTTTAAGCTACGAGTTTGTGAGTTATACCACGGAGTCAGACACTTCTGATTTAAAGCTCTCTTTTTCAGAGGAGCTACAGCATCCAAAGTTGTCTTCAATGAGGATGTAAAACTATTGATGAGATACTCTATCTCCCTTACAGAGTTTAGGTAGCTACTCTGCACTGTGTTGGTATATGGCATTAGAGAACATAAAGAAGGAATCATATCCTTAAACCTAGTTACAGCGCTTTCTGAAAGACTTCTAGTGTAATGAAACTTATTCCCTACTGCTGGGTAGTCCATCAGAGTAAATGTAAATGTTATTAAAAAATGATCAGACAGAAGGGAGTTTTCAGGGAATACTGTTAAGTCTTCTATTTCCATACCATAAGTCAGAACAAGATCTAAGATATGATTAAAGTGGTGGGTGGACTCATTTACTTTTTGAGCAAAGCCAATAGAGTCTAATAATAGATTAAATGCAGTGTTGAGGCTGTCATTCTCAGCATCTGTGTGGATGTTAAAATCGCCCACTATAATTATCTTATCTGAGCTAAGCACTAAGTCAGACAAAAGGTCTGAAAATTCACAGAGAAACTCACAGTAACGACCAGGTGGACGATAGATAATAACAAATAAAACTGGTTTTTGGGACTTCCAATTTGGATGGACAAGACTAAGAGACAAGCTTTCAAATGAATTAAAGCTCTGTCTGGGTTTTGGATTAATTAATAAGCTGGAATGGAAGATTGCTGCTAATCCTCCGCCCCGGCCCGTGCTACGAGCATTCTGACAGTTAGTGTGACTCGGGGGTGTTGACTCATTTAAACTAACATATTCATCCTGCTGTAACCAGGTTTCTGTTAGGCAGAATAAATCAATATGTTGATCAATTATTATATCATTTACCAACAGGGACTTAGAAGAGAGAGACCTAATGTTTAATAGACCACATTTAACTGTTTTAGTCTGTGGTGCAGTTGAAGGTGCTATATTTTTTATTTTTGAATTTTTATGCTTAAATAGATTTTTGCTGGTTATTGGTAGTCTGGGAGCAGGCACCGTCTCTACGGGGATGGGTAGACATAAATGGTTAGATGGTTAGATATAAATAGATGGTTTATAACATAAAGTCATTACCAGAATACCCAATGTTACTATCTAGTTTTTGTACAAAAGTGAAATTAATAATCTCAACATTATTTACCATCTACTTAAAGGCAAAAACACACACAAAACATTTTTTTTTATATACAGCTATATAAATTTGGGCGTTAAGGGGTTAAATCTGTTCTTAAGATTCATTTTTATGCTTTGGCTTTTAATACAATTTAAGATGTGTGTGTCTGGTCTTATGTGTATTTGTATATTTTGGAATTTTAATGCTCTGTTTTTTGTGGTATGGTTTTTGATATTGTTTTTACTGTGAAGCACTTTGGGCAGCTGCTGTTGTTGTAAATGTGCTATATAAATAAAATTGAAATTGACATTGACATTGACATTCGTGTTGGCGATCCTCCTGTCCTGTACGCCAATAGCATTTCTTGTCTATTCGTCCGTGAATTGTTCTGTGAATTGTTCTGTAATTTATGTTTGTAGCATGGCCCAAGCAGAGGGTCATCCCTTTGAGTCTGGTCTGCTTGAGGTTTCTTCCTCAGAGGGAGTTTTTCCTTACCACTGTTGCTCTGGGGGTTGGTAAGGTTAGACCTTACTGTTATGTGGGCCGCTGAAGAGGAGGTACTGCTGGCCCACCACCACCAGAGGGCGCCCTGCTTGGAGTGCGGGCTCCAAGCACGGGAGGGCGCCGGACCCTGAAGAAGTGACAGCTGTCATTCATCCCCTGCACCAGCTGTCACTCGTTCATCATCATCATCACCATCTTAAAAGCCGGATCGTGACTCCACCTCCTCGCCGAGAAATCGACTACCGTGAGGTAATCTCTCTGCTGATTAACACGTTGTGTAGGATTCTGAACTTTTGTTGCAGCCGGTATCCTGTGGTGTTCACCCTTATCTGGGAAGTGGCGTGGAGCGTGACGACGACAACCGCGCTACAGATAAGTGGTCACACTAGGAGCTGCACGAGTGTGTGATTCGGAGGTGGAGGTTCTCCTCCTAACTGCGTACAGACTATAGACCGCTGAGTGTAAGGATTTACACTCATTCATCTTTTCTCTGCTTTCTGCCAGCAGTACCAGGGTCGACAGCCGAAGACAGAGGTCACCTGGGGATTCGGGACTTGGCGGCTCCGGTGTTCTTCAGACCGTTGGTGGTGGAGGCCGTGTGGGACGCGGTCTCTCTCTCGTCGGGGTCTTCTATCTTCGAGCCTGCCCACACGTCACCTGGTGTTCATTGACTTTGTAATTTCTGTACGTTTAGTTGTGTATTGTCACAACAGTAAATTGTTACCTTTTGGCTTACTCATTGTCCGTTCATTTGCGCCCCCTGTTGTGGGTCCGTGCTACGACACCTTCCCAACACTTACCTGTGTGAAGCGCTTTGAGGCAACTCTGTTGTGATTTGTCGCTATATAAATGAAAATAAATTGAAATTGAAATTGTCTGAATTTAAATTTCTTGGAGTACTCATTGATTAAAACTTGAAATGGAAGTCGCACATAGCAGGTGTAAAAAAGAATTTGTAAAAATATTGCTGTTTTGAGCAAGATCAAGTATATGTTAATTACAATGCAATGAGACTCCTTTATTGTTCTTTGATTTTGCCATACCCGATGTATTGTTTGGAGGTATGGGGCAATACATATGTCACTAACTTAATGCCTTTATTTATTTTACAGAAGAGGGCTATAAGGATAATTAATAGAGCTGCTCCAACAGCACATACAACAGAACTGAGGTCACACCTATTAAAACTGAAGGACTTGGTTGTTTTAAAAACATTATTAGTTCTTCATAAAGCCAAACTTTTTATGTTACCATGTAGTCTGCAAACACTTTTCACTGTAAATAGTGACACAAGCCGAAGAAGATATGATTTTAAAACCTCTTTTGCTAGAACTACACTGAAGCAAATGTGTGTTTCAGTGGCGGGCGTGGAACTCTATGGAAAATCATTTAAAATGTTGTTCAAATGTCTTTCTATTTAAATGCCTGTATAAACAGAAAATATTAAAATTGTATGAAAATCAAAATGAATAGAGCTAAAAAAGAAAAAGGAAAAAAATGCTCATTGTTGTGTATTCTTATAATGGAACTCAAAGGTGAGGCCGTCTAAACTTGTGTTGAAACAAGAATGGGGTAGGAGATATGTTTTTTTTATCCTATCTCCTGTTCTTTTTACATGGAATGTGTTATTTTGTACTCTGTAAAGGCCAATTTTCTTGTTTTTTTTAATTCATTACCATGGAAAAAGAATAAAACAAATGAACTGAAATGAAATGAAATCGAGTGCTGTGGCCTGACCAAGGCTAAAGGCATAATGACACCCAGTGAGCAGTCATTTTTATACAGTCCTTTGACTTTTTTTTCCCCATGCCGGAGACAAATGTAACATTTCCACTGTTTCCATATTCTATTTTTTTACTGTATGTACAGTAAATGCTGAATCCTGAGTTTTGCATTTTTTTTTTCTTTTTGCTGGCCATGAAAAATACTTTTACTATATCATATTTCTCCAGGACCTATATGAACTGCCCTGAACACTTTTTTCAATTGTTTGATGTAGTCTGTAATGACTGTTCTGCAGTGTTTTCATTTTGACTGCTTTGTGAATGATCTGTTGCAAGTGTTTTGAGGTGATTGCTTTTGCAACAGGATTCAAGGGTTTTGAGAGTTTGAAAATTGGTTTATGTGTTCACAATTTTGAGAAAAAGATAAAAGGTTTCAAGGAAATGGTTTTAGCAATTGTGAAAACCTATAATAATAATGCAAGATCCATGTGTGACACTTGTGGGTAACTCTTTATGCCTCTGACGCTTTGGGATATTTTAGCACATGCCTGTGTTTCCGTTTTTGGCCATGGAGTGGCGCTGTTTACAATCTTGTGAAGAGAAGATTAAAGTGTTCTGAACATTGTAATTTTTATATTCACAATTACAGTGGTTCAACAAATGTTTTCATTTCATACTGTATTTGACTAGTCATGTATTTAACCAAAAATAGGAAGATCCGCACCACCACGGCGCTCCCATGCAAAAAAAAAAAAAAAAGCTTTATTAGTAGAGACGTGACGTTTCAGGCAAACTGCCCTTCCTCAGACCAGTATTTAAACCATCTTTTATATTAATGTCATTTGATTTTACACAATGTTTTTTGTGTGGAGCTTAATAATTTGCTTCCAGTTAATTTTGCCTTTTTTCAAACAATCCTGTTTGTGCAGAAGCTGTGGATATATTAACTTTTCCACTAAAACGGGCGAAATGCTAAAAATATTTGATGGCTTTCCACATTCTAAACTGCAAAAAGACAGTTCAAAGCTATAATGACTGATTCAGACCCTTTCCATTATGCCGTTTGTTGAAATGCAATATTGCAATTATTCAGATATTTAGGCATTTATTCCCATTGTCAAAGACTATTTATTACTCAGTTTTGTTGTTTATCTGTAAGCAAAAGGTGAATGGATTGCAATGAAGTTTGTTTTAGAGCTGGGACGTGGGTTAAAGAAGAGCTGATTAGATTTTGAGCCTTTAGATGCCCCTCTCCAAACAGGAAAAGCAAAAACAAAGGTTTGCCCCCCCCCCCCCCCCCATTGTTGGGTGTGTATGTGAGTCTTTCCATTTCATCCACATTTCATAAATCCACACCAGAATTTCCCAATATATTTTGATGGTTGTATTCTTTATTTCCAGTTATTTTTATTTTGTTTCATTATTTAGTATGCTATGCTGTTGCCCTGCTGCAAAACAAATTCTCCCCTGCGTAACAGTTAAGGTTTGAAATTGAAATTATGACTTTTGATCAACTGATGATAAGTATTTTATAAAAATTTGACTTGGGGGGGGGGGCACCCCCACCTCCACACACACGCACACACTTCTGCCGCCCCTGTATATTATCTACTAAATATTCACTACACGTATAACAACGGCAGGTTTTGCTCTGCATTAATGTGTTCTGTGCGGAAGAGCATAAAATGGGTTGACAACAGTCTGGACCACTGCATATCGTGAACAAACAATCACTAATGTCATTCGTGTCAGATAAAAATCTGACTGTCAGCGCCGTTATTGCGCCTGTAAATCGCCATGAGCCCCATATGCAGCAGTTTGCACAGAATCACTGAATCATGGGAACCGGGAGCGATAATGCGCACTTCTCTGTCGCCTAGGCAACCACAATACGTTTCAGCGGATGAAGTCATTTGTTACGCTCATCGTTGCCTGGTTACGGCCTAGCGAGGGCGCTGCGGAGGAGCGTTCCACGTACAATGACGCAGGGCGGGGGCGTGCCCGCGAAGCGCGCTGCGCAAGCCTGCTTGTTGTTCCCGCAGAGAGGCGAGAAGATGGCGGCCGTGTCAAGCGGAGGTGCTGCTGGGTCCCCTGCGGTCGGGATTACGCACTCTGCCCGACCGACCCATGCAGGCATGGGCTCCCAGAACAGAGCCCAGCCGTCCTCCGGGATGAGTCGCGCCGGCACGGCCGCTGGCTGCATCACCAGCCCCGTCCAGTCTTCGGTCACCAGGCCCCCCCCAGCCCGTGTGGGCCACTATGAGATCGAGCGGACCATCGGCAAGGGAAATTTCGCGGTTGTTAAACTAGCCACACACATCATTACCAAAGCAAAGGTAAGGTTGGTGATGCCCGCGCCGCAGAGGGGGACGCTTACGGGTTGTCATTGCTTTATTTGTGGCATTTTGGAGCGTGTAGTGAGGATGACGCTGGGGCCTTGAGCAGCCAGCCCGCTTCGGTGACATCGCCGCTGGGTGTCTGGGGGACCGTTGAACGCGGGGCATCACCTCTGCCCGCTGCTTCCACACACATCTTCACCGCCAAATCACTCTTATTCACTGGTACTTTCTTTGCAGTGTTGTTGGGAAAAGTTAGAAAGGTCTGATGCTAACAGTGTGTGGCACAGCTTAGAGGACGGGGAGAAGGGTATTGACGGAGATGAGGAAAAAAGAGACAAACCCTTCCAGCTGCAGTAGCTTAGCTTAGCTCACAAGCTAATTAGCGCTTTGCTTAGATGGCAGATAGTCATTCAAACAGATACAAAGTTAGTTTTGCTGTACAGCTGGATGAGTTAACTATATGGCAGTAGAACCGGCCGTCGGTGTTAATAGCTGTAGTTTGTGTTTGTGTGACTTTGAAGACTTTATCAAAACTTGTTTTATAAAGTTAGCAGAGCCATATAATGTGTTCCAGTACGCAGAATAATGCTGAATGTATGAGGTGGTTGTTGTTGTTTCTTTTTTTTTTTTAAATTAGAAGGATTATTTTTCCCTTTCGGGTGAAATACAAGCATTTTTGTCGTGATAGATTGAAAGCTGAATAACAATCTTGTGCAAGTTTTGGTTGCCATTTTTGTAGGTGCATTTTCTATCTTGTCAGAATGGCTATGATTTACAGAAGTAAGTTCCTTTAAAGTTCTCCCTGTTTTTCCCCCCGAAGTGGCTAAGGATACGTACATCCGTATCTTCTGCAGGACTGCTAAAGGTACGGACCGAGGAGAATTACGGCCAAGAGATTTCCCCTAACCCTGACCTGAGTCTGAGCATGGTTTGAAAAAAGTAAATGGCCGGACTTTTAATCAAGGAAAATGCGGTACCCATTTTCTTCAACTCAGTTATTGTCAGTGCTGAACTTTAATTTCGTACCTCTGTTACTAGGCACGTCTAGGCTGCTCTGTCTGGTATGTGCAAGGGTTTTTTTTTTTTTTTAATCAAAATGCGTTGCTGTCAGACAGGACGTTTTGTCCGATTATAAGTGAAAATCCGTTGCATAAGATCTATTATATACAGTGTTTATTACATGGAAAACCATACAGAAACATTGGGACGTTTGCTTTTGGCTGGTGACTGCTAGTATCTGGTTTATACGCTGACGGTTTAGGCGAGTTTTATTACTGAGATGCCATCAGTAACCCGACTGATAACCACATTCTGCACCCATCTAGCCGCGAAGAAGCTGTCTGCATCCAAACTTTTATATGCCTTCAGGGCTTCTCCTGTGTAGCGTGATGGAGTGTTGATAAAGTAGTTGAAAATGTCTGGATATCGCATATCTGGCTTCCGCTCAAAATCGATAAAACTAGTGAACATCTCGTGGGAAATATTGTAGGGATCCATGTTGATTCTCTGTATTTTTTTAAAACACCTCTTCTGATGTTTAGGATAAAGCATTTTCGCTATATCGGACAAATTAGCTTGGCCGTCCACCAACGATCCAACATCGGCCATGCTGGGGTGTGAACTGAGCTTGCCGTCCAGTATGGCTACATACACAAAACCGTGTGTTGCATGTAAAGCCAGTCTATAATATGAAGTGGTTATTGATACAGTACCATATTGTTTTTTCACAGTATGACATCTTGTGATTATCACAAGATAAAGAGGGACATCATGGCGTTAAAGCTGTACAGGGCACAATTGACAAGTTAGGGTTATGCATGCACTAATAACATTAGACCTGAAATGATTACTCAAGTAACTGGAATAATTCGATTGCAAAAAATGTTCAAGACAAATTCTTTGCCCCGAGGTTTTGTTTAATTCTTGGCACCATTGAAAACTGCAGTATATACATCAGGCGTGTATGTGTCGCAGTAACACTCCCACAAAAAACTGAGAAGAAGACATGGTGCATGCGCATAAGGAGCTAATTGACCCATTTTGCCCCACTGGCAACAATTGTTGCTGAAGTATATCACTTTCATTTTCATTGTAAATTTCTACTCACAATAAAAAATCTCAAAGGTACTAATGCAACTTTTTCCACTTATATAAAAAATATGGGCATAAATGGGTTAATGTAGCAGTAGAAGCCACAATTTTCCAAAGTGGCACACAGAGAAAAATGAGAAAAATGAAGCCTTTTAAGAGAGTCTGCACTGATCATCTGAAACAGACGTATTGTGTATTTAAAGTGAAGCAGTGTGTTTGTGCATTTAAAAAAAACAAAACAAAAAAAAACACAGTGCTGTGTATTAGTCCACTGGCTGCTCTCCACCTCACAAATGAAGTGAAAGGACATTCACTTTACGTGAATCAATATTAACTATTCAAGAAATGCTTTTATTCGGATATCATCAGAGTTTTGATCAACAGGGTGCGCAGCAGATTTATCAATGCGGCTTTTGCGGAAAAGCTGCATTCCACAGGCTGTGTTCACGTTCACAGGCAGCCTGCCCACTGACTGAGGATTTTGCCAACTGCCTATGCTAACAGTCCAGGAAAGCTCAGAAACTTGTAACGACATGAAAAAATAATTACTCAGGAAAAGGGAAAGGGAACATCCTAATTTTGAAAATCTGCAGGATGGCACAGTGGCGCAATATGTCACTGCTTAGGGAGAGCCCTGGCACTAGTGATGTTCAAGAGCCAGTTTTTGTAAGAATCAGGCGGCTGTGATTCAAGCCAACTCAGATTTCAACGAAACATGGCTCACAGATAGAACCTACCAGGAAACGAACTTTCCCAAAATTTTTCGACCGAAAACCAAACGGTGACCTTGCCAGGGGTCATCAAAGTTCAGGGAAAAAATACACAAAAACTGATATTTCATTAACTTCCCATCTTTCAAGTGGTGTAACATTCAGCGCCATCAAGTCCCCAAGCCAGTTTAACTATCAAATGACTTATGGAGGCAAACTCTTTCATATTACATACATATTAGGTTGGGGGGGGGTGCTCAAAGTCTGGTTATTTTGCGAAATTGGCTGTATTTAAAGGCCTGTAACGTTCTGTGCCATCAAGACCCCAACCAAATTTCAGTGTTATCAACAAATATAGGCCCTACTCTATCAAATGCAACTGAAAAAACATTGGGGTCTTGATGACGTAGGCCACCAGGTGGTGCTAAACTTCTTCAAAATTACTTTGGCATAATTAATGAATGTTTGAGTGCAGTGGTAAAAAATATTTGCACGAGTTGAAAGGTCTTTCATTCAATGAAGTGTCTTTGAATGAAACCTCTTCGGACACAGTTCCTACTCTGCCCACTGCTGTCGGCTTCCCAGAAGTCAGATTTCAAATGATGTGGCTCTATTTAGATGCAGAATTCAACAAATAGTGTTTGCTATTCATGCAATGTAAAGAATTTTTTCATTTGTTGAAAGATGGAATGCACCATTGAACTCAGCTGACGCCTCTTTTAATAAAATGTTCCGTCTTTCAAATCATGCAAAGAGTCTTACCATTGCACTTAAAAACATTCATCTATATTTTAATAGCCAAGTGGCCTCTGTGTCCATGCGTGCATATGGCTTCGATCATGGGGAAGGGCTGACATTTGCCGTTTCATATGGTTATGTGTTTTGGGTCAAGGATGAATGCTGCAAAAACTGAAAGTTGATAGGACTAATATTTTTGGAGAAATTAGTGATATTGGCTAACAACAGTGAACAATGGACATTGTGCTGCAATGCATCATGGAAGTTTGGGGTTTTAAACGTTATCATGGTTCATGTTAGTTTAACAGTGTTGTTAGTGTTATTGATTTAACTTATAATTAATCCAATTATTCACTTTTATCATTTCATCACTGATTCTTTATGTTAATTCTAACAAAATACTTCCTGAGTAATATATACTCATATCATCAGCAAATGACAAAAATGTAACATTTTTGATGATTCACGGATATCATTAATAAACTAAAGAAATTGCAGAGGCCCTAAAATGTACTCTTGTGGGACTCCATATATGACTTTTCTACAATCAGAATTTAGCCTACTAATATGAACATACTGTTGATGCTTAGTAATAACTTTGAAGCCACTGGTGTGCTGTGCCTCTAATCTCATACTTTTATAACTTTGATAATAACAAGGAACAATTTATGTTGTCAAATGCTTTGTGTAAGTCAGTAAACGCTCTCACAGTATACTCTTTTCTTTTAATTGCAGCTATAATTGCTTCTACTAGTTATTTAAGTGCAAAGTTTGTAGATTATTTATCTGAAACCATATTGTTTTTTGCTAATTAACTTATGTTTCTCTAGAAAATTGGTTAGTCTTTGAGTGAACCATTTGTCAAGAACTTCAGAAAACTGTGAGAGCTGCGACACAGCTCTGTAGTTGTTAAATTTGTGTTTGTCTTCATTTTAAAAATAGGAATTACTTCAGTAACTTTCATTTGTTCTGGAAAAATCCTGGTTTGTATGGAAAGATTACAAATGAAGGTCAGCGGTTTAACAATGCAGTCAATAGTTCTTTTAATAATTGTCATATCTAGTCCATCACTATCTGTAGATGTTTTACTTTTACATTTTCTTACTATAGATAAGACTGGGCTCGACAATAGCACTGGTCCGATGGCCCGGCGGCCTTTTTTACATGTTCCGGGCCACCACGGGCCATTGAAGTTCATATTTCACTGGTCCGTATGGGCCAGTAAGAATTAAAATCGCTTTGGGCAGATTTATTAGTCTAATGCTGCGTTCACACCGGGCGCGATCAAATGCTACAAATTCGCGGGGTCGCGTGGCAACGGACGCGCCTCCTTCACCCGGTGTGTCGCTCTGCTTTTGCTGCGAAAATTCGCCCCGGTGCGTCATCAAATAGGAGGAGCTTCCATTCAGCTCGCCGGCTCCGGTTGTCAGTCAAGTTAACATGACGGACCTTGATCACACGGAGCGAGTTGTTGTGGAAAGCTGCCAAACGTCATGAGACGTTCCCAATTCAGGCAGTATCATTATTTGCTGCAGGAGCTGCGTCTGGATGATGGCTGCTTTCAGCGGTCCTTCTGCCTCTGCAGGACCCAACTTGAGGACCAACTGTCCCGTTCACGCGCGCACATGTAAACAATTAAAAGAAAAAGAAACTCCGCTCCCGCTGCTGTGGGGCTGCTGCTCCTCCAAAAACTCTTGTCATAGTTGTGAAATAAAGGACAAAAGAGACATACGTCCTGCTCACAGGCTGCTACCAGAGACGGGACATGTTGCACCACTTTGCAATGTTGGGAACATTGCCGAAGTGCAGACAAACTTCGTCTGCAGGCGCATCTTCTGATGTGGCGCAAATTTAGCTTCAACATCGACGCGTCATTTTCGCTTAAGCAAGATCGAGCGCAGTGAATATTATGAATTTCTTGAAACCTCCTGCCCCTGGGCAGAAACCAGGAAAGCAAAGGAAAGAACAGCTATCACCCTCAAAACAAGCACAGAAGAGGAAGGCTGCTGATGCTGAATATGAGAAGAAAAGGGTGAGGAAAACTTGGCAAACTTCCTGGAAGAAAAGACGGCCATAGCTGGAGCGTGATGAGGAGAGTGAGGTTGTCTTCTGTGGAACTTGTAGGGCCATGCCAGAATATGCTAACAAGTAAGTATAAATATACCATGTCCTGGTAGACAATGTGGTATGATTTCATACGCCAGTTTAAAAGTCTAATCAGTATGCCCTTGTGGAAACCCCATGGTGACAACATTAGCAAGGGAACTTGGTTTATGAAATTTAACATATTAATTTTGTAAATGATCAAGAAATAAATTTATTTTTGTATTAATGTCTGAGTGTTGAAAAAATTCCTATCAGTTACCTACCGACATTTTTTTTCAAAGTTTACTCACTTTAAGGTTTTTATCATGTAGTATAAGAATTTTGTGTTTGTTTTCAAGTGTTTTTACATTAAGGAAACCCAATTCTAATGTCTGAGTGTTGATTTAAAAAATTCTTATCAGTTACCCCCCGGTTCGGCACAGGCGTGAAAGTATGGGCCAGTGATATTTTCATCCGGGCCAGTAACTTTCAGATTCTACTGGCCCTGTGGGCCAGTGCATAAATTGCCTTATTGTCAAGCCCTGTAAGACCTCCTGTTCACTGACCTCCCCAACAAACATAGACTGCATTATCTTGCTATTATCTTCCTATTTCAGATGCTTTCTTTTGGTTGGTTATATTCATGGAATTTGCAATGGTAGCTCTAATATTTGTAAAGAACAAGTTAAATTCATTAGGTGTATTTTTGCTGTTGTTATACACAACATCATTTTCAATTCATAGCTTGGTTAACTGAAAGGCTCTGCAAAGTTGAGGCTTGTCAATGCAGGGCAGCTGTTGGTTGGGCTGAGTGTTCCAAAAAATTCAGTACTGGTGCATAGGTTTGGGTATTACAGGTTCTTTTTGGGTATTGTTAAGAAATTATTCAATCCACCGACATCAATAGTCTTTTTGCTTAATGATTCCCTTATTGGTCCTTCAGAGCGGCCGTTGTTTTTTAGGGTGTTTGTCGGAAAAATGATCATTTCTTTATGTTGATTACAGACCCTGCAGAGGCTCTGTAATCAACCCCTTCTGCAGCGCGACTCCACTTTGAAGTATCCACCAAAGAAGCAATGCTTCGATCCGCTGGCTCATTGGTTGTTTGATTTGCTGCTGTTCAGAAGCGGCAAGTCCGCTTCTTAACCCCTCTCAAACCCATTAAAATATGTTAATCGTGGGTCACTTTTGTGTGGATTAAAGTCACTAACTGGGACTCTTGACTTGTTGCAGTCAAGAAACGAGAATCGTCCTCCGTTTTGTTGCTCCAAATGCCGATCGGCTCTCTGCCGAGACAGAATCCGGTCGGAATTAATATCTTCAAAACGAATTGAAGCTTTAAATAAAATGACACCTCTTTCCAAATGCTGCAATACAGACAATAAACTACAATCGACTAAAACGTTTTTTCCTCCCAATATGACACATCCAGCATTCTTCATGAATTACATCCTGACGTGCAGCACATTTAAGCTCAGCTCAGAGGCATGGAAAGGCATTCATGCCAATAATGTCTGCTTTTGACAAAAACTACAGATTTTGTTTATTTCTATTTATGTCCAGAGATCAAGGATCCACCTTGTAGAGTTTATTATGTCCAGAGTTTAAGGATCCAGTGACCAATTTCATATTTATTTACTTTAAGACTCCATAAAATGTTTTTGACATAGGAAACCTGTAAAGCCTACTTTTAGTACACAGAAAATTCACAAGAGGTATCGATAAGGGAATCGATAAGGAATCGGATTGATAAACGGAATTGATAATGGTATCGATAAAATCTTATCAGTACCCATCCCTACTGGTGCGTGTGCTGATACCTTGACTTTGATATCCAGGAGGAGAAGCCCCTGCATTTTTGCCTTTTTCAAATTCCAACGGAAGCCATTTCCTACAACTTCATAAACAGATGAGACTTGGAAAAACATTGTCTGAAAAAGAGAAGAAAAATAATAAATAATAATAATAATAATAATAAACAAATAAACTTGCAGGTACATTTCAGTCTTGCTTATTTATTGTGGTATTTATATGATGCATGCTTTCTTTATACTTTTATGTATTTTTTTTTAACAGTAATAAATGAATTTTGATCTGTTTTCTCGACAAAAGCGTGAGCTTTTCTTCCGTCTCAGCACTGATGACCCCCCACCCCCAATGTGGTCATTGACTGCAGCGCCCTGGATGCTCCGGTGGTTCTCAGTTTTACGTACGGCGGGTACTGCCAGAGATGGCACAAGAAAACAATAAACTAGTCCTGTGATCCACAGGCTTTGTGTATCGTTTGTGCATTGTCACGATTCATGCAAACAGAGTTTGCTGAAAGTGATCATGAACTTTCCCTTGTGGAAATGGGGCTCTTAAACATTGACGTGACGTCGGACATTCCTCCAATAACCGTTTTTATTTTTTTTTAGTGACAGTTAACCAGACCAATGACATTGCATGTTGAATCATCACAAGACACCTGCTTTGAGATTCCACCAATAATAGCGTTTTATTTTTTTGAATGACAGTTAACTAGACCAATGATGTGGAGTCTTGCTGAGATGTCTGCTTTACAAGATTACACAGGAAAGCAATGGAGACAAGAGAAATCACTCTGCGCGGCTGCAATCTGACGAATTTCACTACATTTCAGCAAAATTACCTGAGAAAAGAGTGAATGCTCTAAACTTGAAAATCGTCATGATGGCGCTGAGATTTTAACTACCTGGCACTGCACCACACATTCATTAGGGAGAGCCCTGTAAGCAGTTTCATAAACTATATCTGTTGCAGCACATTTCAGCATCTTGGCATTTTTCCACTCAACATAAAAAAGACACCTATTTATCATAACTTGAACTTTGAACCCAGTCATAGCTGTGGTTGGCTTTAAAAAAACTGATCACCAGTCTGTTGCCTTTTTGAATCATGTTCATCATTATGCTTCTTAAAATTCCAATTTAAATTCCTCACATGAAATACTAAACGCTGCCAATGTTTTGATGAAAGAAACTACAGCATCACTGTAGAGATGTGAAAGATACTGAGCTGAAATGACATCATAAAGTCACTACTTGTCTCTCTGATCACCATCTGAGCACCATGTTTAGCCGCATGTTCTCCTTGAATTGCTGGCTGTCTGAGTGGTGTCCAAAAAATGAGGTGGGCTTCATAGATAATTGGCAAAGCTTCTGGGGAAAACCTGGTCTTGTTAGGAGAGACGGCATCCATCCCACTTTGGATGGAGCAGCTCTCATTTCTAGAAATCTGGCCAATTTTCTTAAATCCTCCAAACCGTGACTATCCAGGGTTGGGACCAGGAAGCAGAGTTGTAGTCTTACACACCTCTCTGCAGCTTCTCTCCCCCTGCCATCCCCTCATTACCCCATCCCCGTAGAGACGGTGCCTGCTCCCAGACTACCAATAACCAGCAAAAATCTATTTAAGCATAAAAATTCAAAAAGAAAAAATAATATAGCACCTTCAACTGCACCACAGACTAAAACAGTTAAATGTGGTCTATTAAACATTAGGTCTCTCTCTTCTAAGTCCCTGTTGGTAAATGATATAATAATTGATCAACATATTATTTATTCTGCCTAACAGAAACCTGGTTACAGCAGGATGAATATGTTAGTTTAAATGAGTCAACACCCCCGAGTCACACTGTCAGAATGCTCGTAGCACGGGCCGGGGCAGAGGATTAGCAGCAATCTTCCATTCCAGCTTATTAATTAATCAAAAACCCAGACAGAGCTTTAATTCATTTGAAAGCTTGTCTCTTAGTCTTGTCCATCCAAATTGGAAGTCCCAAAAACCAGTTTTATTTGTTATCTATCGTCCACCTGGTCGTTACTGTGAGTTTCTCTGTGAATTTTCAGACCTTTTGTCTGACTTAGTGCTTAGCTCAGATAAGATAATTATAGTGGGCGATTTTAACATCCACACAGATGCTGAGAATGACAGCCTCAACACTGCATTTAATCTATTATTAGACTCTATTGGCTTTGTTCAAAAAGTAAATGAGTCCACCCACCACTTTAATCATATCTTAGATCTTGTTCTGACTTATGGTATGGAAATAGAAGACTTAACAGTATTCCCTGAAAACTCCCTTCTGTCTGATCATTTCTTAATAACATTTACATTTACTCTGATGGACTACCCAGCAGTAGGGAATAAGTTTCATTACACTAGAAGTCTTTCAGAAAGCGCTGTAACTAGGTTTAAGGATATGATTCCTTCTTTATGTTCTCTAATGCCATATAACAACACAGTGCAGAGTAGCTACCTAAACTCTGTAAGGGAGATAGAGTATCTCGTCAATAGTTTTACATCCTCATTGAAGACAACTTTGGATGCTGTAGCTCCTCTGAAAAAGAGAGCTTTAAATCAGAAGTGTCTGACTCCGTGGTATAACTCACAAACTCGTAGCTTAAAGCAGATAACCCGTAAGTTGGAGAGGAAATGGCGTCTCACTAATTTAGAAGATCTTCACTTAGCCTGGAAAAAGAGTCTGTTGCTCTATAAAAAAGCCCTCCGTAAAGCTAGGACATCTTTCTACTCATCACTAATTGAAGAAAATAAGAACAACCCCAGGTTTCTTTTCAGCACTGTAGCCAGGCTGACAAAGAGTCAGAGCTCTGAGCTGAGTATTCCATTAACTTTAACTAGTAATGACTTCATGACTTTCTTTGCTAACAAAATTTTAACTATTAGAGAAAAAATTACTCATAACCATCCCAAAGACGTATCGTTATCTTTGGCTGCTTTCAGTGATGCCGGTATTTGGTTAGACTCTTTCTCTCCGATTGTTCTGTCTGAGTTATTTTCATTAGTTACTTCATCCAAACCATCAACATGTTTATTAGACCCCATTCCTACCAGGCTGCTCAAGGAAGCCCTACCATTATTTAATGCTTCGATCTTAAATATGATCAATCTATCTTTATTAGTTAGCTATGTACCACAGGCTTTTAAGGTGGCAGTAATTAAACCATTACTTAAAAAGCCATCACTTGACCCAGCTATCTTAGCTAATTATAGGCCAATCTCCAACCTTCCTTTTCTCTCAAAAATTCTTGAAAGGGTAGTTGTAAAACAGCTAACTGATCATCTGCAGAGGAATGGTCTATTTGAAGAGTTTCAGTCAGGTTTTAGAATTCATCATAGTACAGAAACAGCATTAGTGAAGGTTACAAATGATCTTCTTATGGCCTCGGACAGTGGACTCATCTCTGTGCTTGTTCTGTTAGACCTCAGTGCTGCTTTTGATACTGTTGACCATAAAATTTTATTACAGAGATTAGAGCATGCCATAGGTATTAAAGGCACTGCGCTGCGGTGGTTTGAATCATATTTGTCTAATAGATTACAATTTGTTCATGTAAATGGGGACTCTTCTTCACAGACTAAAGTTAATTATGGAGTTCCACAAGGTTCTGTGCTAGGACCAATTTTATTCACTTTATATATCCTTCCCTTAGGCAGTATTATTAGACGGTATTGCTTAAATTTTCATTGTTACGCAGATGATACCCAGCTTTATCTATCCATGAAGCCAGAGGACACACACCAATTAGCTAAACTGCAGGATTGTCTTACAGACATAAAGACATGGGTGACCTCTAATTTCCTGCTTTTAAACTCAGATAAAACTGAAGTTATTGTACTTGGCCCCACAAATCTTAGAAACATGGTGTCTAACCAGATCCTTACTCTGGATGGCATTACCCTGACCTCTAGTAATACTGTGAGAAATCTTGGAGTCATTTTTGATCAGGATATGTCATTCAAAGCGCTTATTAAACAAATATGTAGGACTGCTTTTTTGCATTTACGCAATATCTCTAAAATCAGAAAGGTCTTGTCTCAGAGTGATGCTGAAAAACTAATTCATGCATTTATTTTCTCTAGGCTGGACTATTGTAATTCATTATTATCAGGTTGTCCTAAAAGTTCCCTAAAAAGCCTTCAGTTAATTCAAAATGCTGCAGCTAGAGTACTGACGGGGACTAGAAGGAGAGAGCATATCTCACCCATATTGGCCTCTCTTCATTGGCTTCCTGTTAATTCTAGAATAGAATTTAAAATTCTTCTTCTTACTTATAAGGTTTTGAATAATCAGGTCCCATCTTATCTTAGGGACCTCGTAGTACCATATCACCCCAATAGAGCGCTTCGCTCTCAGACTGTAGGCTTACTTGTAGTTCCTAGGGTTTGTAAGAGTAGAATGGGAGGCAGAGCCTTCAGCTTTCAGGCTCCTCTCCTGTGGAACCAGCTCCCAATTCAGATCAGGGAGACAGACACCCTCTCTACTTTTAAGATTAGGCTTAAAACTTTCCTTTTTGCTAAAGCTTATAGTTAGGGCTGGATCAGGTGACCCTGAACCATCCCTTAGTTATGCTGTTATAGACGTAGACTGCTGGGGGGTTCCCATGATGCACTGTTTCTTTCTCTTTTTGCTCTGTATGCACCACTCTGCATTTAATCATTAGTGATCGATCTCTGCTCCCCTCCACAGCATGTCTTTTTCCTGGTTCTCTCCCTCAGCCCCAACCAGTCCCAGCAGAAGACTGCCCCTCCCTGAGCCTGGTTCTGCTGGAGGTTTCTTCCTGTTAAAAGGGAGTTTTTCCTTCCCACTGTAGCCAAGTGCTTGCTCACAGGGGGTCGTTTTGACCGTTGGGGTTTTACATAATTATTGTATGGCCTTGCCTTACAATATAAAGCGCCTTGGGGCAACTGTTTGTTGTGATTTGGCGCTATATAAAAAAATTGATTGATTGATTGATCTGTGAGTACAGTCACATGCTGTGTTGTGCTGCAGTGCCTGTGACGTGGAACAGCACAGAAGCAATCTGTGCACATCAGCTTCTGTGTGTCGCCCATATAAAGAATTTGAAGTTGATCATAGTACAAAAGACCGCAATCCTAAATCCTTTTTAAAAATGGTAGTATTGGCATCAATACGTGGCTCGGAATTAATAACATTGTTTGGTGTCCATTTTATGACCACATACAGCGGTATGTAATTACATACAGCTTGGTTGATTTGAAGGAGTATTTAATTTTAATGACGTTTTGGGGAAGCAAAGTATGTGCTTGTTTACATGCATAGACTGACAGAGACATATCAGTTGTTTGATTTACACCACACAATAAAGAGAACCCTCCATTTACTTGCATGGTAGTTTATGAGCCTGGGCAAAATTTTCTAGTTTCACACTGTACTGTACAGTAGTGTTTGTCAACTCTGGATTGAAGGGTTTGGTGATTGCTTTGGACTGACCATTCTGCAATTTAAAAACCAGTCATTTGTGTGTGTGTGAGCAGTCACTTAGAGAACAGAGCAGTGTAAAGACACCAATGGAATGCAATAGCTGGATTTTGATGAGCTGGTTATGAGGCTTTATTCCTTGTATATGAGCTTGTTTATGTATAGAAAATCTGCATTCACAGTCGATCTAGACTAGAGACGCCTGTAAGTGGGTTTGTTTACCCTGGAAATGTCATTGCATGCTGACAAACATATAGTCCCTGACAGATCCTTAGCCCGGTCCGATGGCTGGGAAATCCCAGACGATTGGGGTCCGAGGACCTGCTACAGCTTTCATCCACTTTCACAGCTGTTGGGTTACAAGGTATCGCCTCCTCCACCTGATCCACCATTAAGGACTTCTTTTTTGACCAGAGCCTCATTAACAGTCTCATGCTAAGGTGTCCTGTTGGGCCTTCATGGTTACCGTAGCGATCACGGGGCACTCAAGGACCCCACTGTATTTCACTCCAACAGACAATCCCCTAATTGATCCATTGCCCATGTGTCACAACACGCTGCATATCAGTACATGTCCACAGTGATGTGTTGTGCAGTGAGCCTTGTCGTTCATCCTGACGAATCAGATAACATAAAAAAAAGTTAAGTCCTAATATAATTTATTTAACTATTATCCTTATTTTAAAAACATCCACAGCCTTTAGTATTCTTGTTTTTCTAATGAAAGGCTAGTGGCAATGAACATAATAGTGCAGCACCTTCACCTGTGATACTAATTGCAAGTGTTTCTGCTGAAAATCACACTGGTCAGTAAGAACAACTACAATGATAATATTTATATGCTGTAGCAATTGTACACATTAACAAGGAAAATGTTAGTATTATGATAGTAAAGACCAATAAAGAAAGAATAACACTCAGAATGTCCCCAAAATATGTAACCAGATTAGAGTGAATACACTATTGTGGTATAGTGACATAAACACAAAAAGGCTGTAAATGGCTATCCTAATGGTCATGCTTCAAACAAAAATGCACATCGGTACCTTGTTTTGTTGATCGCATATTTGTGTGTGTTTTTTAAATGTAACTGGATGATATTCTGGCCTGCAGTCATCCAGATGAAAACATGGAATTTACAGTACACAGCACACGAGTGGCAGAACAGGACAGTCTCCTTCCAGACGTCATTTGTTTCTACTTTGTGAAACATGAGTGTTTAGTTTGAAACTTGTTTCCTGCAAAATATTTCTGTTTCTACTTGAGAAATGGGGACTATTGGTGTGTGTTCTCATACAACATATGAGGTCTATTAGACAATAAACCGACCCTTTTTTTTTTTTAACTATATGGATTTGAATGACGTGCGATTACACCAGTCATGCTTGAACCCTCGTGCGCATGCGTGAGTTTTTTCACGCGTGTTGGGGACGTCATTTCTCTGTGGGCAGGCCTTGAGTGAGATGTAGTCCAGCCCTCTCGGCTGAATTCCTTTGTTTCACACGCTGCTCGAGACGGCGCGCGTTGCTTTATCAAAATTTTTTCTGGACCTGTGAGGAATATCCGAGTGGACACTATTCGAGAAATTAAGCTGGTTTTCGGTGAAAAGTTTAACTGCTGATGAGAGATTATGGGGTATTTCTGTCGCTGTAAGGACTTCCCACGGAGCGGGACGTCACGCAGCGCTTCCAGGCGCCGTCGTCGGCCTGTTTCAACCTGAAAACATCCTAATTTAAGGCTTAATTCACCCAGGACATCGTGAGAGAACAGAGAAGATTCAGAAGCGGCCGGCATGAGGACTTTATGCGGACATTCCACTGTTTAAGGACATTTTTTAATGAAAGACGTGCGCGCAAATTCGCTGAGTTGTTTCCGTGACGACTCGGCGAATCTGTGCGCCGCGACATGAAAAACACCTCCGTGTTGAAAACCATTTGTAAAATTCAGGTGGCTTTTGATGGCTTTCAACAAGTGAGTAACTGAGAAATTGTTTAACAGCTTGGGCATGTTCCAACTTGCCTGTTAAGGTTTCCAACGGAGGTGTTTTTCCTGTCGTGACCCCCACGGTCGGGTCCGGCCCGACATGCAACTCTACCCGCACGTTCTTTCATTACAAAATGTCCGTTAACAATGGAATGTCCGAATAAACTCCTCATGCCGACTTCTTCTGAAAGTTCTCTGTTCTCCGACGACTTACTGGGTCAACAGAGCCTGAAATGTGGAAGTTTTCAACTTGAAATGGCAAGACGCTGCCGCCTCGAAGCGCAGATCGCCGTCAGGCACCGTGGGCCGTCCTTACGGCGACACTACCAGACCAAAATCTCTCATCAGCCGTTAAAATTTTTACCAAAAACCAGCTGAATTTATCGAATGGTGTCCACTCAGTTGTGCCTTACAGTTTTGAAAAAAATTTTGATCAAACAAAGCAGCAGTCTCTGAGCCATTCCTAAACAATGGAAAAAAGGACGAGAGGGTGGGCCACTCCTCACTCAAAGACTGCCCACAGGCGAATGACGTAACCGACAGGCGTGAAAAAACTCTTGCATGCCCACGAGGGTTCAAGCATGTCTGATGTAATCACACGTGATTCAAATCCATATGGTTTTTGGAAAAAATAATAAGGTCGGATACTTTTCTAATAGACCTCGTATGTCTTTGGATTGCCAATAGCTAACATCCTGCATCATGATATTGCAATATTTGTCCCCTGAAAGGGCAGAAAATCACAACAGAAATGTTACTGCTTACACAGATTTAGCCATGCTTTCTGCTTCCTTGACACAGTAAACTGTGACACAGTAACCTTCTTTTCATAGCGTTGCTGTCATGCTTATTGCTGTAAGTATTTTGGCAGTGAGTAGACTACATTGAAGAACAGTATGTGTGATCTCATATTTCTTCAAAGTCATTGAGGCAATTTTTGTGCTTTATACAACTTAGGCTAGTTTAAAAAAGTATGATAGTATACTGGTATAGGTTTGTATTCACTTTTTGAAAAAAAAAAAAAAGCACAAAAAATATTTAATGAATATTTAAAGTAATGCATTTTGGGTATACACGAGCACCCATAACATTGTGATCACTGACTAGTGGAGTGAATAAAATGATCTTGTAACAATGGCATCTGTCACTGCGAGGGATATATTAGACAGCAAGGTAACATTGTGCTACACTACATTAGTAGTGTATCATGCACATGCATTGTTCTGGGTAATTCATCGTTTCGAAACGTCGCATGTAAATTAGTGTGTAATCTGGTGTGTCAAGGTGACCAAACCTCAACACTGCAGATGCACATTGTGAGCTTATTGAGATACCCCCCAAAGATGATTCAGTGAATATTAACACAATACATGTTAATCTTCTGAAAAATGCAGTTTGATTATTCATTAAACACATTGGCCACCAGAGGGCACCAAAGTTGTATGACGAACACAAATTTAACCACTTTGGCGTCGCCTGGTGGCCAACGTGTACAATCCCCCACTTATTTTTTTGTTGTTTTAACCCTCTGGGGCTGATGCCATCATATACGATGGCTAAGACCAAGCTTTACTAAATTATAAATAACCTTTTAATGATATGAGATAGAAACTTACTTTTTTTTTTTGCTGAAAAGTTAACTCAGCGGACTTTCGAGCCAGCCAGCAGTACTCCTCATAGAAGCTGTGTGATGACGTGCACAATGTGAGTGTCCAATCGGACACTCCAATGAGTTGCTCCAGTGAGTACATACTATTCCAATGTGCCCTGTGCCATTACGCACAGCGAAAGTGAAAGCAGATGGAGCAGACAGAGAGCCTCTGATGACAATCTCACGTGCTCAAACAAAGAGTGTGTAACTGTCAGGATTGCTCCACTAGTTTGCATGTGAATGTTACTGGATGACTTTGTTGCTTTCTTGGCGTAAAGCACTGTTTAACATATCAAAATAACAAAAACACATAGACCATTTTGTATATATTGTTTAAAATGTGCATTTGTGTTTATTGTTTGAACTTTTTTGTTGTACAGTATTTCACACAAGACCTCAAATTACCTTTATAAAGTGTCAAAGCAGTTGTTTATTATAGTCTGCTGTGTGTTTTGAATATATTTGTGTGGAAAATTATTTTTTGCTTTATTTTTTCCTTGCCTATTTTTGATTGTAAACCTTTATTAGACTTATAAAACACAACAAATACATATATGTTCTGAAAGCACAGGTTGTCCTGAAAAAAGAGACATAAAACGTGATTGTGGGCTGCAGGGAGAGCTGTTAACAGCAATAATATAACATTTATGCCAGGCGAGTGAACTGTACAAAAAATGCCCTTGGACCTCAGAGGGTTAAAGAGGGTAAGTATTGCCCTTTCTAATACAATAAAAATCTTGCTGGGGGATTAAACATGTATTGAGTAATAGCCTTCAAAAATATGAGTATTTCTGGAAATTCGCCAACTTGAAGTGCCCCCTATAGTCAATACATTCAATCCCCCAACCTGAAATAGTGATTTATTTTGAAGAACTGTCCTCCTATAATACTTAGATCACAAAAGTACTTTGGGAATTGAATGCATTTCATGTACGAGCTGTCTAAAACCTCATTGTTCACCAAATTCCAGTTTTATGCCATACTGGGTGTGAATTTGATGACCCCTGGCATGGTCACCGTAGGGAATTTGGCCAAAATTTTTGGTGTATGTTTGTTCGTTTGGAGGGTGCATCCAGTTACCAAAGTTTAAGCCTGTCTGACTCTTATTAAAAATTGGCTCTTCATTTTCCAGTCCAGATGTCATATGTGGACTATTTTTATCTTAAACAAGTCAATGAGACGGATCATCACAAAATTGTCAAACTCGAAATCAAATGATAGGCTATTAATATACGAGGGCTGTCCGTAAAGTATAGGTCCTTTTTATTTTTTTCAAAAACTATATGGATTTCATTCATATGTTTTTACGTCAGATATGCTTGAACCCTCGTGCGCATGCGTGAGTTTTTCCATGCCTGTCGGTGACGTCATTCGCCTGTGAGCACTCCTTGTGGGAGGAGTCGTCCAGCCCCTCGTCGGAATTCCTTTGTCTGAGAAGTTGCTGAGAGACTGGCGCTTTGTTTGATCAAAATTTTTTCTAAACCTGTGAGACACATCGAAGTGGACACGGTTCGAAAAATTAAGCTGGTTTTCAGTGAAAATTTTAACGGCTGATGAGAGATTTTGAGGTGAGACTGTCGCTTTAAGGACTTTTCATGGTGCGAGACGTCTCGCAGCGCTCTCAGGCAGCGTCATCAGCCTGTTTCAAGCTTAAAACCTCCACATTTCAGGCTCTATTGTTCCAGGACGTCGTGAGAGAACAGAGACGTTTCAGGAGAAGTCGGTTTCAGCATTTTATCTGGATATTCCACTGTTAAAGGAGATTTTTTTAATGAAAGACGTGCGGACGGGTCCGCGCGTCGGGACGCAGCCGACGCGGCGCGGCGGCACAGGAAAAACACATCCGTGTTGATAGCCATTTGTTAAAATCCAGTTGGCTTTTGATGGCTTTCAGTGGAGTGAGTATATGAGAAATTGTTTATCAGCTGGAGATGTTCCAACTTGTCCTTAAGGTTTCCAACGGAGGTGTTTTTCCTGTGACGGAGCGTCGCAGCGGCTGCGAGCCGACACTGCAATCCGCCCGCACGTCTTTCATTAAAAAAATCTCCTTTAACAGTGGAATATCCGGATAAAATGCTGAAACCGACTTCTTCTGAAACTTCTCTGTTCTCTCACGACGTCCTGGATCAACAGAGCCTGAAATGTGGAGGTTTTAAGCTTGAAACAGGCTGATGACGCTGCCTGAGAGCGCTGCACGACGTCTCGCACCGTGAAAAGTCCTTAAAGCGACAGAATCACCTCAAAATCTCTCATCAGCTGTTAAAATTTTCACTGAAGACCAGCTTAATTTTTCGAACCATGTCCACTTCGATGTGTCTCACAGGTTTAGAAAAAATTTTGATCAAACAAAGCGCCAGTCTCTCAGCAACTTCTCAGACAAAGGAATTCCGACGAGGGGCTGGACGACTCCTCCCACAAGGAGTGCTCACAGGCGAATGACGTCACCGACAGGCGTGGAAAAACTCACGCATGCGCACGAGGGTTCAAGCATGTCTGATGTAAAAACATATGAATGAAATCCATATAGTTTTTGAAAAAAATAAAAAGGACCTATACTTTACAGACAGACCTCATATATATATATTATATAATATCAGTAGTTGCTTTCCAAAGAAGATACAGTGATGTCCTAGTTAAACCATTAACATATCTGGTCAGTCTGTCTATAAGAACCTCTAAATTTCCCTCAGGCTGGAAAAGAGCAGTTGTACCAATTTTTAAAGCAGGAGACCAGGACTCCATGTGCAGTTACCGGCCCATATCAATTTTGCCTGTACTATTTAAAGTGATTGAGAAAGTGGTAGTTGCACAATTGACTGACCATTTGGAAGCCAATCAGCTCTTCCACCCACAGCAGTTTGGTTTTTAGATCTGGTTATTCAGCCGAAATAACAAACTGCTGTTTGGTTGAGAACGTGGAAAAAGTCCCTGGATCGGGGTCAGGTGGTAAGAGCAGTATTTTTAGATCTTAAAAAGGCTTTCGAAATGGTCAGTCACAGGCTGCTCTTATCCAAAATGTCATCTTTTAGCATCTCTTCAGAGGCAGTGGACTGGTATGCATCATATCTTCAGGACAGAGAACAGTGTGTTAAAGTAGCCCAAGATAAGTCCTCAATTTTAAACATTCGACAGGGCATACCACAGGGCTCTATACTGCGATGCTTGCTGTTTGGTATCTTTACAAATAATTTACCTGTAACCTGCAACGGTGTCACTTGCCAAGTCTATGCGAATGATACAGTTTTTTATGCACGTGCTGAGTCACCGGAGCATGCAGCTGAAGTTTTGTCCACATGTATGTCTGAGATGAGGCAATGTCTCATTCAAAATTATTTGGTGCTAAATCTAACTAAGACAGTTTCAATTCGAAAACAAAATGTCGAACAAAGTTTTCAAATACATTTGCAAAATACAAACATACAATCTGTAACGGAATTTAAATATCTTGGGCTGATCCTTGACCCCCAATTGAAATTTGTTAATCATATTAAGAACATTTCTAAAACCATACAAAGAAATCTTAACTGTTTTAAATTAATTAGATCTTATGTTCCAAAACAGGCAGCCCTCCTGCACATGCATGCTAAAAAGCCAATTCGTTACTATCAATGTAATTTTCTTGAGAAGTATGACCTGCTGAACTCTAAAAGCTTTAGTAATCTATGCTTTCTTAAACTGTTGTTCAAACGCACAACCCCAATTCCAGTGAAGTTGGGATGTTGTGTGAAATGTAAATAAAAACAGAATACAATGATTTGCAAATCCTCTTCAAGCTATATTCAATTGAATACACCAAAAAGACAAGATATTTAATGTTCAAACTGATAGACATTTTTGTGCAAATATTTGCTCATTTTGAAATGGATGCCTGCAATACATTTCAAAAAAGCTGGGACGGGCAACAAAACACTGTAAAAGTTGATGAATGCTCAAATAATACCTGTTTGGAACAGTGGAACAGGTTAATTGGAAGCAGGTGGGTGTCATTATTGGGTGTAATATGATCATCCCCAAAAGGCTCAGCCATTCACAAGCAAAGATGGGGCAAGGATCACCACTTTGTGCATAACTGTGTGAAAAAAAAATAGTCCAGCTGTTTCAGAATGTTTCTCAATGTTCAGTTGCAAGGAATTAAGGGATTCCATCATCTACAGTCCATACTATAATCAGAAGATTCAGGGAATCTGGAGAACTTTCTACACGTAAGTGGCATGCCCAAAAACCAACATTGCATTAAAAACCGACATCATTATGTAAAGGATCTTACCACGTGGGCTCAGGAACACTTCAGAAAACCATTAGCAGTTAACACAGTTCGTCGCTACATCTACAAGTGCAAGTTAAAACTCTACCATGCAAAGCAAAAGCTATACATCGACAACATCCAGAAACGCTGCCGCCTTCTCTGGGCCCAAGCTCATTTGAAATGGACAGACACAAAGTGGAAAAGTGTGCTGTGGTCTGATGAGTTCACATTTCAAATTGTTTTTGGAAATCATGGACATCATGTCCTCCAGACGAAAGAGGAAAAAGACCATCAAGATTGTTACCAGCGCAAAGTTCAAAAGCCAGCATCTGTGATGATATGGGGGTGTGTTAGTGCCCATGGCATGGGCAACTTACACATCTGTGATGGCACCATCAATGCTGAAAGGTACATCCAGGTTTTGGAGCAACTCTTTGTGTATCGCATCTGTTGAAATACTGCTTGCTTGATGTCTGATTGCATTGTCCCAGTCAAATAAACAAATAAATGAAATTGATTCATTCGTCTTTTATTGTTTCTGCTTCAGTATGACATAGAACTTTCTCATTGGTTCTGTGGCCAAATTTTCTATGACAACTGCTCTGTTTTTGTGAGATATTTAAAATATGAAGCAGCAGTGGATGCAGTCTTATGAAAAAATGTTTGCTGTCCAGGCGTGCTACTTCTTTGGTGTCACAGGAGGATTGTAGATGTGGTGTTAGTTTCCCTGCCCCAGGCTGTTGTGTGGTTACGGGACTGACAGCAATGCATCACAATTTGATAGGCTATTAATTAGGCTTGTTTTTGTGACGTCTTTCCATGTGCTTTCGGTTGGAGATTGCAATTATCATTGGCAGGAGGTTCCCTCCCCATCCTTTTAACATTTCTGCTAATATCTTGGTTTGGATCAAAATGACTTTTGTTTATTCATTTGTTGACTAATTTCACAGGACATTGACAGAAGTTTTAGTTATTGATTAGCTTACATAGGTAAACATTCTCTGGTTAAAGATTTTCCAGTCTTGCCTTTCTGTTCTATATCATTTTAAACTGAATATTCATTGCATCCTTGGGCCACAGTCATGCTGTTCTGAGTACACCTGGTCCCCTCATATAGGCCTGGGAGGTATGAGATAACAATTATTTTGTGGTATAATTTTGAAGAATGGATGACAGGGTTCTCAACAGGATTTTTTCACAGCATAGGCAATAACTTGGTGCGCGGTGAGAGCTGCAGGTGCATGTATTGTAGGAGGGTCTGGATCATCTCCCCCCACCACCCCTGAAAATTTGCAAATTTAGAACCCTCTGAACCATTATTTCCTGCATTTTGAGGGCCAAATTTAGTCAAATAAATCCCATGATTTTTATATTTGTTAGAGCCTTACTTGAAAGCCAAAAGAAATGAGGCATCAGGCCAAAACATGGAACAATGTAGAAATGTGTGACACAGGAACATCAGAACTGCTAATTTATACACAGCAGTTTTCTAAAGAAAATCCTTACAAATGTTTTTTTTTTCTTCAAGATCAATTTCTCATTACTGTATATTTTGAAGTAAAAAAAAAAACTTTTCTTACATTAGAAAACTTGTAACTAAAATTGTTTTGAGTTTAAAAAAAAGTCTTTAGAAATCTTTAATCATCTGTGAATTAAAACCATAACCTATGTGTTGTTCTTGTGTCAAATGATAGGATTTCTTGATGAACATTAAAAGGAACCATGGGCCTTTATGTTTAGACAAATAAAATGGCATGAAACGTAATGTGTACATTTTTAAGTCTGATAGATTCATTAATTCATTCATATCTGCATTTCGACCAGGAAAAAAACACACCATGAAAATAAATATAAGTATTTATTGTAAACACAAAAGGAGATGATGTAACAATGACAGCAGTGTGTCTGTTAATTGGGATTTCTCAATGTGGCATAAACATCATGATATCATTTTTTAATTAATTTCAGCATTTAATTACATCCTCATTGACTATGTGCTTTTAATGTTGTAATCAGGACAGAGTAATTGTGAAGGCTTTTAAATTGCGCACAATGGGGTGGGGCTTCTACCTGTACAAGCGTCTTATTGACTGAATGGACACGTTTAATATTCATTCATTTAGTGTTAAAATATAAAAGGAAACAGATTTTTCAAATAATACATTAGTTTCCCTTTGAAGAGCCTTTGTTTTATTTCGAAGCGTAGCAACAGGTGTTGTTTGTCAGAGACAACTGGTGAGCTGGACTCACAGGACATTTAACCAGATGAGGGTCCCCTCCACAGCTTTGACCTCTTGGTGGAGTTTATGGAGACACTTTCCTCACATTTTGAAAAGCAGAGTTTTGTTGTTCGGCTCCATTGCTGGAACTTTTTGATGTGCATCTGTATTCACAAGGTTCTCTGCACAGCAAATGTTGAAATGTTGCTGATGTGGAACAAGTGAAGAAATATATTTCTTAAAATATAAAGAAACATGAAACAGTTAAAAAGCAGTTATAACTGCTATTTTCTTTAAGGTCTAAATTCTAGATAGTTTTAAAAAAAATCTAAGTTATTTAAAGTTGAGACTTTTCTTGTAGTCAGAGCAGTAGCCATTATAAAACTGTGTAGCTTTATTTGGTAAAAACAAAAATAGATTGAACAGTTTAACTATAACTCAGCTTCAGCTATATTAATATTAACTCAGCTATATTCGCTCAGCTCGATTGAGCTGTTGATTCAATATCCTGCAGCTGCTGAGCTAACGTTAGTTGATAAAACTTCAGCGGTGCAGTGACGTCATGTTTTATTTTCATATTACTCACCGGTCAAAGACAAATTTGCAAAAGTTCCATTGCTCAAACTGGATGTGTGTATATATCCAAAAGTGAAGAATTTCAGACTGCGTATGTCTGCTTGATCACAGCGGCTGCTGGCTTGCAGAGCAAGAGGGATAATTAACAATAAAATACATCAGTGACCACTAATTATTACCACATAGACTTACAATCATGAATAATTTGTGTTGCTAACTGGGACATTAAGTAACGTGCAAAAAAAAAAAAAAGCTCCTCTACGCTGGTTAAATACAGCGTAGGGGCCCCCTACGCTCAACTGCGCCGGCGAGAACCCTGTATGATAACTGCATGTATCACAGTATCAGCATTTGTTTTAAATTTAATCATAAATGCTCCAGAAAGCATAAAATACTGCTATGGCAACTGCATGACAGCTACTATTGTACTCATCCATATTACTGGTACATATTTCACATAAACCAAGGAAACTTGCTACATTGTGTGTGTGTGTGTGTGTGTGTGTGTGTGTAAAACTCCAATAAAGATAAAAAGAATTATGCAACTGTAACAAATAGGAAAAATGCAAAGCCTCCCCCCCTCCATAATTCTGCCAACTGTTATATAAAATAGAGATGCTGTTTATCCACTCCTGCAAATTCCGTTAAAAAAGGCTGATGGCGCAGGCCACCAGGTGGTGCTAAACTTCCTCAAAATTGGGCAAGTTGAGTACCTTGGCGCCCCCTGGTGGCTAGTGCCATCAAGACCCCAATGTTTTTTCAGTTGCATTTGATAGAGTAGGGCCTATATTTGTTGATACCATTGAAATCTGGTTGGAGTTTTGATGGCGCAGAGGGTTATGGGCCTTCAAATACAGCCACTTTCGCAAAATTACCAGACTTTGAGCGCCCCCTATATTCAACGCCATTGATCCCCCAACCTAATATGTATATAAGATGAAAATTTGGGAAAGTTCGTTTCTTGGTAGGTTCCATCTCTGAGCCAAGTTTCGTTGAAACGAGTCTTCATGAATCACACCCTAATGTAAACCTGCCTAAAGTTTAAAAATATTGACTCTTAAAATATGACGAGAGAAGAAGTGAAAGCGGAAAAGTGACAAATCACAGCCCTAGTGGTCTCATTGATTTGGCAGGTGCTCATCAGGCTGTGGAGAGGGGTCGCAACCAGGTAGAGGGCTGTGATCTACCGTATTTTCCGCACCATAAGGCGCACCTAAAAGCCTTAAATTTTCACAAAAATCGGCCGTGCGCCCTATAATCCGGTGCACCTTATGTGCGCACTGAATTCCAAAATCTGTAAAAACCGACGTTGTCTTTGACTGTCGGAATATCGGACCATTTCCCGCTGACACAAGGATGTAATATGTAAAGTACGTACGCTGGTAACGTAGTGTACGTACGCTGCCAGTGATAAACCAGTCAGAGAAGAGTCCGTGGTACGTACACTTACCTCCGCCACGCCTCCGGTAGTTACCGTATACTACAGGTATCCTGCAAAACATTTGTTTGTCTAAGGACCCCTGAAAATGGCGCCAGCGAAGAGACATGCTTACAAGGCACAATTCAAACTGCAGGCTATCAGTTACGCGGTTGTTCATGGGAATAGAGCAGCTGCGAGAGGAAACAAGAAAATGAGCTGCGCCAAGTTAAAAAGACCAAATGAAGTTTCCGCAGAAACAAAGCGAGGTAGCCACAGCTAGAAGACCAGCTGTTCAGTTCAGACACAGAAGATGAAGACTTCGATGGATTTGTGACAGAACCATAATAAAAAATAATGTGAGTACCATATTGTTAAATACCGGTAGTTCAAAGTTGTTAAAAAGTTCAAATAAACTCACCATTTTGCTTCCGTGACCTTTTTTTTTTTTTTTGTAGACTATATGTTTTAGTGTGCGCCTTTTGTAAGGGTTAAGTACCCGCTAATTGAGGCCGCGCCTTATAATCCAGTGCGCCTTTTGTAAGGGTTAAGTACCCGCTAATTGAGGCCGCGCCTTATAATCTGGTGCTCCTTGTGGTGCAGAAAATACGGTAATGCTCTTTGGTTTGTCGCACCCACATATATGTGTGAAACGTGACACCATATTACAGTGCAGGCAATAAGCAGCATTTTGTTAATCACCAGACTTCAATTATGGGCTGCCTCGCCCGTGTCTGAACACGGTTTGAAAAAATAAACACTGGTCTTTTAATCAGGAACCTATGCTACCCACTGTCCTTGAATCGGTGAGTGTCAGGGCTGAACTACATTTCATACCTTTGTTACTGGGCACGCCCAGACTGCTACTCTGTCTTGTACATACGAGGGGTTTCAATGGAAATGCATTATGGGGCAGGACGTTTTATCTGATGTGAGCAAAAATCCATTATACAAAATCTGTTGTAGTGTTTATTACATAATAAACCATTCAAAAGCATTGAGACTTTTGCCTTTGTCCAATGAGTGTGAATATTCGGTTTATACGATGACTGTTTAGGCAGGTTTTACTGTATTACCAAGTCTTTCCATGTGTCTGCTTGTCAGGTTCACTGATCTGAATGAATTCTGATCAATGGCTAGTATGAATGAATTTTTCTGGATGGGTTATAAATAAAACTTATCTTCTCACCATACAATGTAGACACCCTCATGTCTTATTTCTAAAAAATAGTTATAAGTTAATTATCTTTGCTCCATTTCTTTTTACTTTTTTTACTGTTTATATTGCAATTTAATATATAGCCATCAACAATCAGGACCACCAGCAAAAGTTCCTTATTTTCATTGCTCAAGTTAGTATTTGTATAGTATAATATAGTATTTGTCTTTTTGTTTATTTTTTATTAGTTTTTGTGATCCATGAAACCAATCGTCTTCAGCACTTGGATGACCAAAAACACAAGTCAAAAGAGAAGCAGTTAAGCTTATAAAACTGAAAAATCTTGTTTCTATAAAGAAAACCAGAAACAAGTAAACAGAAACATGACGTCTCTTTCCCCAGGCTGTGCTAGTTATCGCATGTGAAGGTCAGACAGCCTAAAAGATTAAATTTGTCTTGACATGATGTGTAGCACACACTCGGTATAAATTCTTTTCTGTGTTCATGTTGTCTGATGTGACGGCGTGGGAAATCCCAGCTCCATGACCTATTAACATGGATTTGTATATTTAAGTAGGGTGGAGTTTCATGCGTGTGCATGTGCGCTCAATTCCGTGTTCAGTGGGATGTACAAACGAAATGTGCTTGGATCCATACTTACGCAAACTATGATACATCTGGATATTTTTGTGCTTATGCCAGTTTCTGGGTTTTGGCATACACCATGTTTCAGTAGGAAATCCAAGCAAGTCTTTGTACATGAGGCCCCTGGTCATTCTGGACATACTGAGTACCTTGAAAAAATGTGTAGCTGCTGCAGTTTTGAAAATACAGCTGTATTTGAAGTAACACTTGGAATGAAAAAGGGCATGGTCATTTTCGGGCTGTTTGTCCTGGATAGAGATTTTGGCATATATCCCAAGTTGTTCATTGGTTGTTCATTAATATTAGTCTAAAACAGTTGAGTTGTCCTCTCCTAAATGATCTATGTCTAAGATAGGTGCAAGACCAGGGTTGGGCAACGAAGGCCGAGACACTGCAGGTGTTCCTTGCAACCAATCACTTCAGCAGGTGGGTTGGTGATGAGCTTCTCCCCTGAACATAAACACCTGATCGTCAATGAAATCACCTGCTGAGGCACCTGATCATTATTGAAATCACCTGCTGAGGTGATTGGTAGCAAGGAAAACCTGTAGTGTCTCTGCATTTCATGGTGCATGATTGCCCACCTCTGTCCTAGACTGTAAGCTCAACCCACAATACAAGGCAATTATAAAAGCCATCACACTCTTGGAAATTCCTGAATGATCCTGAGCACAAACATGATAAATGCATAGGAAATACAACATTTCCATTTACAAAGTAAAGAAAATCAGATTTGTGGAATGTTGTTGATGGTGGAGTCATTTGCCAGATTACTTCCTTGCTGGCATAATTGAGTAGATGTTATATAATCTTTTGCTTGGGGGTGTTTTATAGTGTTTAATTAACCCACTGAATAATGGTGACGACACAGTTTGAGAAGTAAACGAAGTCGATTGGCCTGACTAAATACTACACCAAAGTGAGCATAACTGGAAAAGTTGGCATACTGTTATGTGCCCTGGCCTGTTTATATGCAGAGTAGGCGGCCTTTCTCTTCTCTTCTGTTCTTTCTTTCTTTTTTCTTTTATTCTGCATTTTTCATCTCCTTCTTCCTCTTGTGTTGAAGGCAAGACAAGGAGCAGCAGGAAGAAGAGGACAGGCAGGATGGCAAGTGTTAGGTAACAGGCCTAATGTGCTGGATAACAATTTCACTTAACTCCCGCAGTCACACGCTCTCTCTGGCACATCCTCACAGCTACTTAACATACAGCATCTCTGCTCTGCTTTGCAGAGACACATACACACACTCAAATGTGAATTGAATTTTGGTGAATAATGTGACAGGCTGTATCTGTGCGCGACCTGTCCCCCCCGCCCCTCCAGTATTATTCTACTCGATAGTGTGAAGTTGCGGCAGCCGGTCTCGAAAATGGACAAGTCCAGACTGTGTGTTTGTATATGAAAGGAATATGAAATTCTGGGTTCTGCCTCTGCAGCCTTGTTTGAACTGTTGTCATGAGCCATACTGCCCTCCCCATGAACATGAACTGTGACAGAATTCAGAATTCTGTCCTGTTTGTTCAAAGTCGCTGTGTGCTGCCAAGGCTTCTAGCTGGTAAAAATTGCAGTGTTTGAGTCTTACTGGTTTCCATAGTGATGATGGTGGTTACAGCCACAGCCTCTTAATGCAGCGGTCACTGTTTCTAGCAATTGGGCACCGCAGTCCCGTTTGAGGGCGGCAGCTAAAGGGGTAAAATATGATGTAATTTCTCTACTTCTGGGGACAAACCACAACATTTTCAGTGGGTTTTTGGGCAAATTACACGCAAACAAAGTGAAAATGCAAAGAAAAAGTGATGCTGCGGTGGGTAAGTGGACATGTGTTGTGGTTTGTTTATGACCCGGAGCACAAATGTGTCGAGGCCGTTGTGCAGGCGAGAAAACGTAGCTACTTTGGTTAGCTGTGTAGGCTAACACTTACCGACACGACCTCACATCTGCCTCATCTTTTCTTCTCCACTGGGAACTGGAAAAATAACTTCACGACTGCTTCGGTGATTGCAGTCAAACAGAACAGTACACCATTTTTCCATATGAACTTATGCTGTGTATATATTGCGCAATGGAGCAGAGGTCCCCGTAAGTGGTCAAATCCCGTGATATTACGCAGTGTTCAAACGAGGCTGCACTGCCCTTTTTTATGGGGCTTCAAGCATGGTGAATTTAAGGAAATAAGCTCTCCAGAAGTTTGAGGAATTAACATGACAATCATGCTGAAAAGTTCTCTTTTTGAAGAGAATACATTTGTTTATATCTAATCGTCACTCACTCACTCATCTTCAATCGCTTTTCTAGGTTTGGGTCGCGGGGCAACAGCTCCAGCAGGGGATCCCAGACTTCCCTTTCCTGTGCCACATTGACCACCTCTGACTGGGGGATCCCGAGGCGTTCCCAGGCCAGTATTGAGATATAATCTCTCTACTTAGTCCTGGGTCTTCCTCGGGGTCTCCTCCCAGATGGATGTGCCTGGAACACCTCCCTTGGGAGGCGCCCAGGAGGCATCCTTACCAGATGCCCGAAGCACCTCAGCTGGCTCCTTTCAATGCAAAGGAGCAGCGACTCTACTCCGAGCTCCCCACAGATAACCGAATTTCTCACCCTATCTCTAAGGGAGACACCAGCCACCCTCCTGAGGAAGCCCATTTCAGCCGCTTGTACCTGTGATCTAGTTCTTTCGGTCATGACCCAACACTCATGACCATAGGTGAGAGTAGGAACGAAGATTGACCATTAGATCGAGAGCTTCACCTTTTGGGTCAGCTCCCTTTTCATCACAACAGTATGGTAGAGCGAATGCAATACCACCCCTGCTGCGCTGATACTCCGGCCAATCTCACGCTCCATCGTCCCCTCACTTGTGAACAAGACCCGAGGTACTTGAACTCCTTCACCTGGGGCAAGGCCGTATTCCCTACCCGGAGTAGGCAGTCCATCTGTCTGTTTGCTGCTGACAACCATGGCCTCTGATTTAGAGGTGCTGATCCTCATCCCAGCTGCTTCACACTTGGCTGCGAGCCAATCCAGTGAGTGTTGGAGGTCACCGGCTGATGAAGCCAACAGGACTACATAATCTGCAAAAAGCAGTGATGAGACCCTGAGTCCACCAAACTGGAAACCCTTCTCCCCCGAAACGCGGAGATCAGCTTCGACCGGAAACAAGCCTGACTTACTGCCAAGCACCAGAACACAGCTCTCGCTTTGCGAATACAGAGATTGGATGGCCCTGAGAAGGGACCCCGTCACTCCATACTCCCGCAGCACCTCCCACAGTATCTCCCGGGGGACCCGATCATACGCCTTCTCCAAGTCCACAAAACACATGTAGACTGGGTGGGCATACTCCCAGGCCCCCTCCAGGATCCTTGTGAGAGTAAAGAGCTGGTTGGTTGTTACAAATTTGATATTCATTCAAAACATACAAAAAGAATTGCAGCTTTTCTTATGGTGGTATGACCAGCGATACCATAGTGTGAAATGAGCGTTTCTTTACTTCACTGGGTAAGAAAGAAGTAGTAAATCTTATATCGATCTAAAGGCCCATACGGCTTTTCCTTCCGATTTCCATAGTGTGAAGCAGATGAGAATCCGTGTATCCTCCTGGACAGGGTACCAGTTCAAAGCAGATTACTTTCACAGCCAAGGTTGGTACCTGTATTTACATCTGGGTGGACTGAGACAGTGCAGATAAAGTGATTTGTCCAAGGGCAGGGAAGCAAGCCTGCGGCTATAAGTTTGTAATATACAAGGTCTATTAGAAAAGTATCCGACCTTATTATTTTTTTCAAAAACCATATGGATTTGAATCACGTGTGATTACATCAGACATGCTTGAACCCTCGTGGGCATGCGAGAGTTTGTCACGCCTGTCGGTTACGTCATTCGCCTGTGGGCAGTCTTTGAGTGAGGAGTGGCCCACCCTCTCGTCCTTTTTTCATTGTTTAGGAATGGCTCAGACTGCTGCTTTATTTGATCAAAATTTTTTCAAAACTGTAAGGCACAACTGAGTGGACACCATTCGATAAATTCAGCTGGTTTTTGGTAAAAATTTTAACGGCTGATGAGAGATTTTGGTCTGGTAGTCAATCAATCAATCAATCAATTTTTTTATATAGCGCCAAATCACAACAAACAGTTGCCCCAAGGCGCTTTATATTGTAAGGCAAGGCCATACAATAATTATGTAAAACCCCAACGGTCAAAACGACCCCCTGTGAGCAAGCACTTGGCTACAGTGGGAAGGAAAAACTCCCTTTTAACAGGAAGAAACCTCCAGCAGAACCAGGCTCAGGGAGGGGCAGTCTTCTGCTGGGACTGGTTGGGGCTGAGGGAGAGAACCAAGAAAAAGACATGCTGTGGAGGGGAGCAGAGATCGATCACTAATGATTAAATGCAGAGTGGTGCATACAGAGCAAAAAGAGAAAGAAACAGTGCATCATGGGAACCCCCCAGCAGTCTACGTCTATAGCAGCATAACTAAGGGATGGTCCAGCCCTAACTATAAGCTTTAGCAAAAAGGAAAGTTTAAGCCTAATCTTAAAGTAGAGAGGGTGTCTGTCTCCCTGATCTGAATTGGGAGCTGGTTCCACAGGAGAGGAGCCTGAAAGCTGAAGGCTCTGCCTCCCATTCTACTCTTACAAACCCTAGGAACTACAAGTAAGCCTGCAGTCTGAGAGCGAAGCGCTCTATTGGGGCGATATGGCACCACGAGGTCCCCAAGATAAGATGGGACCTGATTATTCAAAACCTTATAAGTAAGAAGAAGAATTTTAAATTCTATTCTAGAATTAACAGGAAGCCAATGAAGAGAGGCCAATATGGGTGAGATATGCTCTCTCCTTCTAGTCCCCGTCAGTACTCTAGCTGCAGCATTTTGAATTAACTGAAGGCTTTTTAGGGAACTTTTAGGACAACCTGATAATAATGAATTACAATAGTCCAGCCTAGAGGAAATAAATGCATGAATTAGTTTTTCAGCATCACTCTGAGACAAGACCTTTCTGATTTTAGAGATATTGCGTAAATGCAAAAAAGCAGTCCTACATATTTGTTTAATATGCGCTTTGAATGACATATCCTGATCAAAAATGACTCCAAGATTTCTCACAGTATTACTAGAGGTCAGGGTAATGCCATCCAGAGTAAGGATCTGGTTAGACACCATGTTTCTAAGATTTGTGGGGCCAAGTACAATAACTTCAGTTTTATCTGAGTTTAAAAGCAGGAAATTAGAGGTCATCCATGTCTTTATGTCTGTAAGACAATCCTGCAGTTTAGCTAATTGGTGTGTGTCCTCTGGCTTCATGGATAGATAAAGCTGGGTATCATCTGCGTAACAATGAAAATTTAAGCAATACCGTCTAATAATACTGCCTAAGGGAAGCATGTATAAAGTAAATAAAATTGGTCCTAGCACAGAACCTTGTGGAACTCCATAATTAACTTTAGTCTGTGAAGAAGATTCCCCATTTACATGAACAAATTGTAATCTATTAGACAAATATGATTCAAACCACCGCAGCGCAGTGCCTTTAATACCTATGGCATGCTCTAATCTCTGTAATAAAATTTTATGGTCAACAGTATCAAAAGCAGCACTGAGGTCTAACAGAACAAGCACAGAGATGAGTCCACTGTCCGAGGCCATAAGAAGATCATTTGTAACCTTCACTAATGCTGTTTCTGTACTATGATGAATTCTAAAACCTGACTGAAACTCTTCAAATAGACCATTCCTCTGCAGATGATCAGTTAGCTGTTTTACAACTACCCTTTCAAGAATTTTTGAGAGAAAATTAAGGTTGGAGATTGGCCTATAATTAGCTAAGATAGCTGGGTCAAGTGATGGCTTTTTAAGTAATGGTTTAATTACTGCCACCTTAAAAGCCTGTGGTACATAGCCAACTAACAAAGATAGATTGATCATATTTAAGATCGAAGCATTAAATAATGGTAGGGCTTCCTTGAGCAGCCTGGTAGGAATGGGGTCTAATAAACATGTTGATGGTTTGGATGAAGTAACTAATGAGAATAACTCAGACAGAACAATCGGAGAGAAAGAGTCTAACCAAATACCGGCATCACTGAAAGCAGCCAAAGATAACGATACGTCTTTGGGATGGTTATGAGTAATTTTTTCTCTAATAGTTAAAATTTTGTTAGCAAAGAAAGTCATGAAGTCATTACTAGTTAAAGTTAATGGAATACTCAGCTCAATAGAGCTCTGACTCTTTGTCAGCCTGGCTACAGTGCTGAAAAGAAACCTGGGGTTGTTCTTATTTTCTTCAATTAGTGATGAGTAGAAAGATGTCCTAGCTTTACGGAGGGCTTTTTTATAGAGCAACAGACTCTTTTTCCAGGCTAAGTGAAGATCTTCTAAATTAGTGAGACGCCATTTCCTCTCCAACTTACGGGTTATCTGCTTTAAGCTACGAGTTTGTGAGTTATACCACGGAGTCAGACACTTCTGATTTAAAGCTCTCTTTTTCAGAGGAGCTACAGCATCCAAAGTTGTCTTCAATGAGGATGTAAAACTATTGACGAGATACTCTATCTCCCTTACAGAGTTTAGGTAGCTACTCTGCACTGTGTTGGTATATGGCATTAGAGAACATAAAGAAGGAATCATATCCTTAAACCTAGTTACAGCGCTTTCTGAAAGACTTCTAGTGTAATGAAACTTATTCCCCACTGCTGGGTAGTCCATCAGAGTAAATGTAAATGTTATTAAGAAATGATCAGACAGAAGGGAGTTTTCAGGGAATACTGTTAAGTCTTCTATTTCCATACCATAAGTCAGAACAAGATCTAAGATATGATTAAAGTGGTGGGTGGACTCATTTACTTTTTGAGCAAAGCCAATAGAGTCTAATAATAGATTAAATGCAGTGTTGAGGCTGTCATTCTCAGCATCTGTGTGGATGTTAAAATCGCCCACTATAATTATCTTATCTGAGCTAAGCACTAAGTCAGACAAAAGGTCTGAAAATTCACAGAGAAACTCACAGTAACGACCAGGTGGACGATAGATAATAACAAATAAAACTGGTTTTTGGGACTTCCAATTTGGATGGACAAGACTAAGAGACAAGCTTTCAAATGAATTAAAGCTCTGTCTGGGTTTTGGATTAATTAATAAGCTGGAATGGAAGATTGCTGCTAATCCTCCACCCCGGCCCGTGCTACGAGCATTCTGACAGTTAGTGTGACTCGGGGGTGTTGACTCATTTAAACTAACATATTCATCCTGCTGTAACCAGGTTTCTGTTAGGCAGAATAAATCAATATGTTGATCAATTATTATATCATTTACCAACAGGGACTTAGAAGAGAGAGACCTAATGTTTAATAGACCACATTTAACTGTTTTAGTCTGTGGTGCAATTGAAGGTGCTATATTATTTTTTCTTTTTGAATTTTTATGCTTAAATAGATTTTTGCTGGTTATTGGTAGTCTGGGAGCAGGCACCGTCTCTACGGGGATGGGGTAATGAGGGGATGGCAGTGGGAGAGAAGCTGCAGAGAGGTGTGTAAGACTACAACTCTGCTTCCTGGTCCCAACCCTGGATAGTCACGGTTTGGAGGATTTAAGAAAATTGGCCAGATTTCTAGAAATGAGAGCTGCTCCATCCAAAGTGGGATGGATGCCGTCTCTCCTAACAAGACCAGGTTTTCCCCAGAAGCTTTGCCAATTATCTATGAAGCCCACCTCATTTTTTGGACACCACTCAGACAGCCAGCAATTCAAGGAGAACATGCGGCTAAACATGTCACTCCCGGTCCGATTGGGGAGGGGCCCAGAGAAAACTACAGAGTCCGACATTGTTTTTGCAAAGTTACACACCGATTTAATGTTAATTTTAGTGACCTCCGATTGGCGTAACCGGGTGTCATTACTGCCGACGTGAATTACAATCTTACCAAATTTACGCTTAGCCTTAGCCAGCAGTTTCAAATTTCCTTCAATGTCGCCTGCTCTGGCCCCCGGAAGACAATTGACTATGGTTGCTGGTGTCGCTAACTTCACATTTCTCAAAACAGAGTCGCCAATAACCAGAGTTTGATCCTCGGCGGGTGTGTCGTCGAGTGGGAAAAAACGATTAGAAATGTGAACGGGTTGGCGGTGTACACGGGGCTTCTGTTTAGGGCTACGCTTCCTCCTCACAGTCACCCAGTCAGCCTGCTTTCCCGGCTGCTCGGGATCTGCCAGGGGGGAACTAACGGCGGCTAAGCTACCTTGGTCCGCACCGACTACAGGGGCCTTGCTAGCTGTAGAATTTTCCACGGTGCGGAGCCGAGTCTCCAATTCGCCCAGCCTGGCCTCCAAAGCTACGAATAAGCTACACTTATTACAAGTACCATTACTGCTAAAGGAGGCCGAGGAATAACTAAACATTTCACACCCAGAGCAGAAAAGTGCGGGAGAGACAGGAGAAGCCGCCATGCTAAATCGGCTAAGAGCTAGTAGCTACGCTAAGCTAGCGGATTCCTAAAAACACGCAAAGTGAATAATGTGTAAATAATTTAGAGGTGATTCAGCAGAAGGAGTGCTTTAGTTAAGGCACGTAAAGATTACACTGGGAAACAAATCGTAATCTAGATAACTAGATCAATCTAACTGCGCAGATTAAACAGCTAACAGATACAGAAAAACACCGCTGTGCTCCGGAACAGGAAGTGATACAATACCGCAGTGAGAGCCAACCACCAGTAGAGGCAAGCAAGAGATTCAACAACCATGGGGAGCCATGCAAAGGTAGTGTCGCCGTAAGGACGGCCCACGGTGCCTGACGGCGATCTGCGCTTCGATGCGGCAGCGTCTCGCCGTTTCAAGTTGAAAACTTCCACATTTCAGGCTCTGTTGACCCAGTAAGTCGTCGGAGAACAGAGAACTTTCAGAAGAAGTCGGCATGAGGAGTTTATTCGGACATTCCATTGTTAACGGACATTTTGTAATGAAAGAACGTGCGGGCAGAGTTGCATGTCGGGCCGGACCCGACCGTGGGGGGTCACGACAGGAAAAACACCTCTGTTGGAAACCTTAACAGGCAAGTTGGAACATGCCCAAGCTGTTAAACAATTTCTCAGTTACTCACTTGTTGAAAGCCATCAAAAGCCACCTGAATTTTACAAATGGTTTTCAACACGGAGGTGTTTTTCATGTCGCGGCGCACACAGATTCGCCGAGTCGTCACGGAAACAACTCAGCGAATTTGCATGCACGTCTTTCATTAAAAAATGTCCTTAAACAGTGGAATGTCCGCATAAAGTCCTCATGCCGGCCGCTTCTGAATCTTCTCTGTTCTCTCACAATGTCCTGGGTGAATTAAGCCTTAAATTAGGATGTTTTCATGTCGAAACAGGCCGACGACGGCGCCTGGAAGCGCTGCGTGACGTCCCGCTCCATGGGAAGTCCTTACAGCGACAGAAATACCCCATAATCTCTCATCAGCCGTTAAACTTTTCACTGAAAACCAGCTTAATTTCTCGAATGGTGTCCACTCGGATATTCCTCACAGGTCCAGAAAAAATTTTGATAAAGTAACGCGCGCCGTCTCGAGCAGCGTGTGAAACAAAGGAATTCAGCCGAGAGGGCTGGACTACATCTCACTCAAGGCCTGCCCACAGGGAAATGACGTCACCGACACGCGTGAAAAAACTCACGAGGGTTCAAGCATGATTGGTGTAATCGCACGTCATTCAAATCCATATAGTTAAAAAAAAGTGTCGGTTTCTTATCTAATAGACCTCGTATCTCTTATGCAGGTAAACGGTATCTAATTAAGTATTAATACAGCCTCAGTTCCAATGAAGTTGGGATGTGTAAAATGTAAATAAAAACAATACAATGATTTTCAAATCCTCTTCAACCTATATTCAATTGAATACACCACAAAGACAAGATATTTAATGTTCAAAGTGATAGACATTTTTGTGCAAATATTTGCTCATTTTGAAATGGATGCCTGCAATACATTTCAAAAAAGCTGGGACGGGCAACAAAAGACTGTAAAAGTTGATAAATGCTCAAATAATACCTGTTTGGAACAGGGGAACAGGTTAATTAGGCAAATATTTGCTCATTTTGAAATGGATGTCTGAAACACATTCCAAAAAAGCTTTTCAAGTATTGTAATGTATTCAAACTGATCCATGATCCCTGGTATGTGATAAATAGGCCCAACACCATAGTATGAGAAACATCCCCAACACCCATCATGATGGTTTCTCCACCATGCTTCGCTGTCTTCACAGTATATTGTGGCTTGAAGTTTTTGGGGTCATCTCTCGAACTGTCTGCAGCACCAAGACCCAAAAGAACAATTTCGCTTTCATCAGTCCACAAAATGTTGCACCATTTCCCTTTAATCTAGTCGGTGTGTTGTTTGACAAATTGTAACCTCTTCAGCACATGTTTTTTCAACAATGGGACTTTGTGGGGGCGTCTTGCCCATAGCTTGTCTTGTATGGGCATCTTTTAATGATACTCACAGGTACTTAGAGTACTCACAAGTAACTTTAGACCTTCTTTGATCACTCGAGAGCTGATCATTGGCTGAGTCTTTGACACTCGGGCTATTCTTTGATCCATTTGATGGTGATTTTCTGTTTTCTTCCATGTCTTTCTGGTTTTGGTTTCCATTTTAAAGCATTTGAGATCATTTTAGCTGAGCAGCCTATCATTTTCTGCACTTCTTTATATGTTTTCCCCTCTCCAATCAACTTTTTAATCAAAGTACACTGTTCTTCAGAACAATGTCTGGAACGACACATTTTACTCAGATTTTCAGAGAAATGCACTACAAGTGTGTAATAAGAGTCACAAAGAAAAATTCAGGCATTACTATTTTTTTTGAACAGCCTAATATTCCTTCTGCTTCATTTTCTGTAAAGTAATACATTTTTCTTCGTTTTGATTGTGAATAGAATGTGCAGTATTCCCAATTCCAGTATTCTCATCAGTTTTTACCCTTATTGATTTTCTTTTTTGTCTTTGACCTGCTATTGCTGGTTGAAATTAGCTTATTGCGGAGTCTTGTACAGAATATCACTTTTTCTTTCTTTCTGATTGTATGCTGACATTGTTTGCATTTTTAAATGCTTACAAATGCATTTGAGCAACTTGGAAGATGCCGTTAAATCAAAATTTATTCAGTGCAGGTTTGTTTGTTTGTTTAGTGGTACTTTGCTTCAGACACTTTACGTGATTGCATGCCTCGACGATCCCTGGCACACCCAGTCTTATGTGAACATCCCAATACAGCAGGTTTTAAGGATGGAGGTGTTGTTGCACAGATTGTAAACATTCTTGTAGTTCTAGGGCAATACAAATAAACTTGGCATGACTTGACACTTCAGACATTAATGGTTAAGTGAGGTCAAGAGAGTTCTTTGTTCCTATAAAGCACGAAAATACAACCCCTGGCAATAATTATGGAATCACCGGCCTCGGAGGATGTTCATTCAGTTGTTTAATTTTGTAGAAAAAAACAGATCACAGACATGACAGAAAACTAAAGTCATTTCACATGGCAACTTTCTGGCTTTAAGAAACACTATAAGAAATCAAGAAAAAAAAAATTGTGGCAGTCAGTAACGGTTACTTTTTTAGACCAAGCAGAGGGGAAAAAAATTATGGACTCACTCAATTCTGAGGAATAAATTATGGAATCACCCTGTAAATTTTCATCCCCAAAACTAACACCTGCATCAAATCAGATCTGCTCGTTAGTCTGCATCTAAAAAGGAGTGATCACACCTTGGAGAGCTGTTGCACCAAGTGGACTGACATGAATCATGGCTCCAACACGAGAGATGTCAGTTGAAACAAAGGAGAGGATTATCAAACTCTTAAGAGGGTAAATCATCACGCAATGTTACAAAAGATGTTGGTTGTTCACAGTCAGCTGTGTCTAAACTCTGGACCAAATACAAACAACATGGGAAGGTTGTTAAAGGCAAACATACTGGTAGACCAAAGAAGACATCAAAGCGTCAAGACAGAAAACTTAAAGCAATATGTCTCAAAAATCGAAAATGCACAACAAAACAAATGAGGAACGAATGGGAGGTAACTGGAGTCAACGTCTGTGACCGAACTGTAAGAAACCGCCTAAAGGAAATGAGATTTACATACAGAAAAGCTAAACGAAAGCATCATTAACACCTAAACAGAAAAAAACAAGGTTACAATGGGCTAAGGAAAAGCAATCGTGGACTGTGGATGACTGGATGAAAGTCATTCAGTGATGAATCTCGAATCTGCATTGAGCAAGGTGATGATGCTGGAACTTTTGTTTGGTGCCGTTCCAATGAGATTTATAAAGATGACTGCCTGAAGAGAACTTGTAAATTTCCACAGTCATTGATGATATGGGGCTGCATGTCAGGTAAAGGCACTGGGGAGATGGCTGTCATTACATCATCAATAAATGCACAAGTTTACGTTGATATTTTAGACACCTTTCTTATCCCATCAATTGAAAGGATGTTTGGGGATGATATCATTTTTCAAGATAATGAATCTTGCCATAGAGCAAAAACTGTGAAAACATTCCTTGCAAAAAGACACACAGGGTCAATGTCATGGCCTGCAAATAGTCCGGATCTTAATCCAATTGAAAATTTTTGGTGGAAGTTGAAGAAAATGGTCCATGACAAGGCTTCAACCTGCAAAGCTGATCTGGCTACAGCAATCAGAGAAAGTTGGAGCCAGATTGATGAAGAGTACTGTTTGTCACTCATTAAGTCCATGCCTCAGAGACTGCAAGCTGTTATAAAAGCCAGAGGTGGTGCAACAAAATACTAGCGATGTGTTGGAGCGTTCTTTTGTTTTTCATGATTCCATAATTTTTTTCCCTCTGCTTGGTCTAAAAAAGTAACCGTTACTGACTGCCACAATTTTTTTTCCTGATTTCTTATAGTGTTTCTTAAAGCCAGAAAGTTGCCATTTGAAATGACTTTAGTTTTGTGTCCTGTCTGTGATCTGCTTTTTTTTCTACAAAATTAAACTGAATGAACATCCTCCGAGGCCGGTGATTCCATAATTTTTGCCAGGGGTTAGCCCCTAATCCCCACGTTGCTCCCAGTGTGCAGTTGAGCACCTTGCATTAGGGCTGCCGCAAACGATTATTTTGATAATTGACTTGTCACCGATTATTTTTGCGATTAGTCGACTAATCGGATCATACTTAAATTATGGCTTATCGCACCGGCATGCAGCTGTTGTCATTGAATGTTGCTATTGTTTATTATATCATTTAATTAATTATTTATTATGCTGTTATTGTTGGCAATATTGTTTTAACACATTCATGAGAGAGAAAGAGAGGGAGAGGAAGAGATTGATTCTCACAGGTTGTATGTATTATATTTATTTTCCATAATTGTGGTGAAGTGAGATTGGTCTCTTGTCACTCACCAACATGTTAAAGATTGCTTCAGTCAGGATAGTTGGTTGCAGAGGTGTGCATGTTGTTGGCTTGGTAACAGAGTTGTCCATTGAAGAGGAATGCATTTTATTTATTTATTTTTTTAAGCACTGTAATGTGGCGTTATAAAACATTAGCTTTATCACATTTCCTATTCAAACGTGACGTCGCTGTTATAATTTTACAGCAAACGCATAACGTGTGTGCTTAGGCTAATGAAATCAGCATCATTAATGTTAATGTTTACAGCTATCAGTAAAAGTAAGTAGCTCACTATGGATGTTAATGTTGGCAGCTAACTAGCCATTTAGCTTAAGCCCCTTTCACTCCAGGCCCACTTCGAGTTGCTTCCTGTTGCGTCATGACGACGCAGGTTGCGTCAGGTGCACGCAACGGTGGCAGAGAGGAGGTGAGAACGCAGAGTGCACAGTTTGGCTGCAGCAAGACTTTCTGTGCTCTTTTTGAGTGTGTAGTTTCACTGCATACGCTCAATAAAAAAAAAAAAAACCTGCTTGATTTATACATAGGGAACAATGGAACACAGCAGGAATCATAAATTGGCGTCGGGTAACGTATTGTGTGGGTGTGGCTTCCAGTCACGTTGAGTACCATTGCGTTGCTCTGACTTGCGCTGAAACCACTTAATTTCTGCGTTGAGCACAGGACGCAAAAAAAAAGAAACATTTTTAAATATTGGCGTCCGATTTGCTTCGTCCTTTGCACTGTTGTGGCGTTGAGCTGCATCGTCTCAGCTTCCACGCGGCGTCGTCATGATGATGCCCGACGCAACTCGAAGTGGGCCCAGTGCGAAAGGGGCTTTACTGAGACGACTGACCCTCTTCGTCAGAATCAGCCACAATGTGCTTCCTTTCTCAGATGCTCCTTGTAATCTGCCTTGCAGGTTTTCCATTGCATATTTTTCTCTTTAATTTGGTTAAAATGTTCCCAAACTTTTGAGCTCGGTTTAGTATAACTTTTCCAGTAACATCACGGTTGACCCGTATTACCACTACTGGGCATGTGCATCAAGGAGAGAAAGGCAGCGGAACGCACAGCAGCAGCTTTGAGAGAAAAACAAAGCTTAAAAAAATAAACGAAGTTGATTATTAAATTATTCGCCAACGAGTTTGATTGTCGACGTAATCGTGACTAGTTGAATAATCGTGGTAGCCCTACCTTGCATAGCGGCACACTGGTGTGTGCGTGTGGTAGCCCTACCTTGCATAGCGGCACATTGGTGTGTGTGTGTGTGTGTGTGTGTGTGTGTGTGTGTGTGTGTGTGTGTGTGTGTGTGTGTGTGTGTGTGTGTAAGTCATTGTAAAGTGCTATGAGCATCTTATGCAGATAGAAAAATCCTACAGAAAGACATTTACAATTTATATTTATTTTCTTAATGCAGACATTGCTGTGTACCTGTTGTGGTCAGCCATGGCCTTATGCCACCTGCACAATCAGGATCTGTGCTGTTTTTATGACTTTTTTAAAGGAGACCTGCATTGAAATAAATGTGGTCAGATTTCAGAAAAGAAATAGCTGATATGTATTTATAAGACCCTTGTGAATGCAGTAAAGTAAATCTGTAAGCCCAAATTTGTAATTCAGAGGAGAAATATTCGTTTAAAAATGACAAATTAGCAGCTAACATTTAGCCCTCTGTGAAAACAGTTTGTACATCCAGATCATTTCCATGACGTCGGTGACAAGACGACGCTTTCCCGCCTTCAGTCCGATCCCGCATTGAAATTGATTTTATCTCTTAGTAATGTTACTGTTATACACATCCTGGTTTCAACATCCAAAAGTAAGCTGCAATGAATGTGAGATACAGCTCTGCTTGCTCAGATCCGGGGATCAGATCAGCGGCGGCATCGACAGCGGGCGACATTATTCCCAGACGCCTCGCTCTCACTGCCCCCGATACGCTTACCGAGTGCATGCGCTCGTTAAATTCCGCCGCGGCACTCACACCCCCGTGTCTGCTGTGCAGCCAGCACCACCTCTCTGTCTGCTGAATGGAGTTGCAGCCAACTTGGCACAAGTCCAGAGACTACGCTCGCCATTTTAATGCAGTGTGCGCGGTGACACCTGTTGCTCACAAGGACAGACTTCTTGCTGCAAAATCCGCAGCACCACACGTCTCGGTAATCGGAGCCGCAGAGCTCCGTGGCCGCTGAGATAGGTTTATATATTTTTAATGACTTGAATTCTTTGCGGGTCTCGCCTCCGTAGCCCGCGACGGTACACCGGAGGTGAAAGACAGTAGATTTTCAATGCAACACCACTCAATCAAACGGGCGTATGAAAAAGTCCACAAAAATAATTTTCAAGCACAAATAAAAGAAATGTGTACTTGCCAAGCGTTCCACAAGACAATATGAAGTTTTAAAAAGTAGATCCTTCCGTATAAGACAAGAAAAAGGTGCAGATGCAAACTGACGTAAATCCACAAATTACAATGCATGCTGGGAGAGGGTCTTGTCCCTGACGTCTCGGCAGTGTCCATGATGAGAGGGACAATTTGCGGAGGGCTAAATGTTAGCTGTAAATTTGTCATTTTCAAATGAAGATTTCTTCGTTGAATGACAGATCTGGGCTTGCAGATTTACTTTACTACATTCAGAAGGATCTCATGTGTAAATATAAGTCATTTTTTGGTCCAAAGATCTGACTGCATTTATTTCAATGCAGGTCTACTTTAAACGCATGCAAACCACAGTTGCATATTCATCCCAAGTGGTTCTTACAGAGCTGTTGGAATAACTATGCTTAGGTACAGAAAGCTATGATGCCATGTTTTTGACTTGAACGTGTGTGTGTGTGTAAGTAAGTTAAATACCCTTGCATGCCGATATGGGTTAAGCCTGGGCATTACAGGGTCTGGATGTTGTAATCAGTGTCATCTGTTGATAAAGGTTAACCTCATACATTACATCACTGTGTGTGTGTGAGAGAGAGAGAGAAAACAGGTGAGCATGTACGATGTACTTACCATAGTGTAGACATTACACCGTAACACCGGTTCTCTGTTTAGGAATAGGATCAACCTCTTCACTGAGTCATGAATAGATATGTTGTTTCTGTGAATATTGTCCTTATGTATAATAACAGGCTATGAAAATGCAATACAGTACTGTGCAAACATTGTAGGCATTCTTTTGCTAATGTACTTGAATTTTAGTGTATGATCACAGCAGGACAATTAATCACAAATATAACAAAATCAGCAGAACCTATAACTGGCATAGTCTTGCACATCCTGAGTAATTCTGTTTAGGTAGATAAAAAATTTTCAGGGGGAAAAAATTATCACATCAAATCTCAGCATAGATGGGGAAAAATAATGTTTACTTTGGAATGTTCAGTTTGCGGCCGTAAAGAGTAAAGTGGCCTGATGGAGTTTTCAATGACTTTTATTAGTGAGCTTCACCTCCACCTTTATTTGGACACTGGAGATGGTGTTTTTTTTGTTTGTTTGTTTTTTTTATCTGTTTTCATGAAACATTATTTTGCCATTCATGCTTTTAAAAACTCAATAATTCATTGCACATCAGAATCAGCACTGATAGAGCCAACATGTCATTAAAACAACCTATAACTCTGTGATTCTTAACAAGGTTTGAGTGATTGTTTTTGGGATAAGCCTGCCATTCTACAGCCCAGGAATGACGGTCTTAACAGCCCACACAGCTGCATGTACGGATGCATCAGTGCCGATACCAGTATCGGGTATCGGCCCAATCTGGTCTTCATTTGCTCGTAAAATGTCTGATACTCCTACCCATATACCACTTTACAGCAGCGTGATGTCAACCTGTCAATGTGGGATTTTCACATACATGTTCTGAAATTTCCAGACTATAACCGCTACTTTTTTCATACGTTTTGAACACTGTGGCTGTAAACAGTCATGCAGCTAATTTATGGACTCATAAGTCAAATACGTCTGTCAATGTTGTCCATTAATTAGCTGAAAGCTGCTGTCCATCATGCGGAGTAAATTCACACACCGTAAATAAAAAGTCTTACCTGTTGCTTCAGTGGAATTCATCATCATACGAGTTTAAGAAAAATAATCCACACAAAACCTGAGTTTGGAAGACATCTGAAAATACTTTCATTCCTTGTGTGGGTGAAAAAAGTTCCTTAAAGTTAATTAAAAGTTAAAAAGTAGTGTGGAGAATGAAAAACTGTTTAGCTCAGTGTAGCACATTGTAGATAAAAAGAGCTGATAACAGACTCTTCTTTTCATCAAAATGAATCTGTCCCTCACATTTTGAAAAAAGGCTTTTAGTCCTCAGACATAAATAATAATGGACATGATGATGATTTTACAGGTTACATTTCAGTGAGATGTCTGGCAGTGTCATGTTTATTAAGAAACACACGGTTAACGTTAAAGGACAATTTGTAGTCAAAAAAGGACAATTTGTTGTAGTCAAAAAATTACATGATTTAAGTGAATATAATAATATGAAAAATACTTGTGTAATGTTCTGTGAAAAGTGTTTAACCAAAGATACAGGACTGTGACATGACTACATAAATTATGAGTTTGTTGATTACCAGAGTCTGAAAAAAAATTCTAGGGAAAACTCCAACTAATGTACAATCACTTTTGCCAAACACGGAGATGGACATGAACTCATAACAACAGATCTGTTGTGTCATGCTCCGTACCCCTGCAGTAAATATTTGCATCACGCTCATTTGTAGCGATTTAGATCTTACACTGTATACGATAAGCAGTTACCAAGTTAACCAATGTCTTTTGTCTTTGAGAAAAAAAAGAAAAAAAAGAACCCGTGGGTCTTTGAAATGCCGACATCCGTGTCAATAAACTCCAGTTGTGCTGAGTGATCAGATGGTAAAATATAATTCCTCCACGTGTGCTTCTTCACTGTGATTCCCTTTTGTGAAAGACTGATTAAAAATGTTTCTCTTCTTGAAAAGGCTCTGTCATGGGTTTATAAGCCTGTCGTCCAGTGTTCTGTCAGTGTCAGATTGACACTCACTCACTCACTTACTCACTCAGCATGTGGCTGCTCAAAGCAGAGACCAGGAGGATCATGAGATGTGCTTTGGCCTCTAGGATTGGCTGGGGGTGAAAGATTGTCTCCAAACAAGATTCACACTCTGAATGAGAATTTGTACTTTCAGAAAGTGGTTAAATGAAGTTTCTGATATTCCATCACTGATCTATTAATAGAAACATGACAAAAAGTTGACTAAAAAGTTTAGACTTCTGTGAGTGATGTGTGTAAACACACATCACTGAAAGTGCACCAAGTGTTAATCCAAGTCTTTTAGTAGTCATTCCACTTGGTATGGCTTCCAGTTTTGTGGCACTTTGACAGTAGTTTTGGTATTATTCATGTCCTTTTTTCCTGCCGTTTCTGCTCTCAGGCACTGCGTGTGCAAGCACATTTCCTTGCCAGAAAACCTCTCACTTCTGAGTGTACCCTCTAAATTTCAAGAGCTGAAGGTCAGATTAAACCATTTTAGTACAGATTTACAAACATTTATGTTTGTAAATCTGTACTAAAATGGGGGATCATCATCAATTTCTCTGTTGGAAATCACTGAGTTTGTTAAACAACTCTGCAATGGCAAAGTATTGGGAAGGTGATGGTCTAGTGGTTAAGTGTTGGGCTTAAGACCAGAGGATCCTCGGTTCATACCCCCAGCCTGACCGGAAAAATACTAAGGGCTCTTGGGCAAGGTCCTTAATCCCCAAGTTGCTCCCGGTGTGTACTGAGCGCCTTGCATTGCAGCACCCTGACATCGGTGTGTGTGTGTGTGTGTGTGTGTGTGTGTGTGTGTGTGTGTGTGTGTGCGCGCGCGTTTATGTGAATGGGTGAATGCGAGGCATAATTGTAAAGTGCTTTGAGTGTCTGATGCAGATGGAAAAGTGATACATAAATGCAGTCCATTTAAAGTCCTGGGGGTTGATGAGATCTGTCCAGAAATGCTGAAGGTTCTGGGTGTGGAGGGATTATCTAGGATAAGATGTCTTTTCAGCAGTGTGTGGAGGAGGTCTGGAACAGTGCCAGAGGAGTGGCAAACTGGGGTGGTGGTCTCCATACTAAAAAAAAAAAAAAAGAAAAAAGAAAAAAAGGAGACCAAAGGATGTGAATGTGGCAATTACAGGGGCCTCACACTACTTGGCCTCCCTGGTAAAGTCTACTCCAGGGTGCTGGAAAGAAGGGTTTGGCTGATAGTCCAACCTCATATTGAAGAGGAACAATGTAGGTTCCATCCTGGCTGTGGAACAACCGACCAGCTCTTCACTCTTACAAGGATCCTGGAGGGTGCCTGGGAGTAAGCTACCCAGTCTACATGTGTTTTGTGGACATGGAGAAGGCGTATGATTAGGTACCCCGAGAGATACTGTGGGAGGTGCTGCACGAGGATGGAGTGAGGGGGTCCCTTCTCATGGCCATCCGATCTCTGTACTCGCAAAGCGAGAGCTGTGTTCAGGTACTCGGCAGTAAGTCGGACTCGTTTCTGGTGGGGGTTGGCCTGATATTCATGGACAGGATATCGAGGCATAGTCAGGGGGAGGAGTGTTTCTGTGAAGGCTCTCAGTTGTCCAGGTGGTTTCCATCGTAGAGAAGCTTGAATCTTTGACTGGACTGGGTTGCTTGACGTGAAGACGTTTTGTTTCAAATCGTAGAAGCATCCTCAGCTAAAATTCTTGCTCTGGTAGTCTGACTTCTGTTGGCTTCATTGGCCTGTGACCTTCAGTACTCACTGGGTCAGTTTGCAGCCGAGTGTGGAGCAGCTGGGATGAAGAACAGCACCTCTAAATTTGAGACCATGGTTCTCAGGAGGAAACAAACTCCAGGTAGAGAATGAGGTCTTGCACCAAGTGAAGGAGTTCAGGTACCTCTGGGTCTTGTTCAGGACTGAGGAGACAATGGAGTGAGAGATTGGTTTGAGAATCTGAGCAGCAGGGATGGTATTGCATTTGCTTTTCCATACTGTTGTAGCGAAAAGGGAACTGAGCCAAAAGGCGAAGCCAACATAAAAAAATAGTTTACCTGCTAGCTGCGATTATCATCCACTGTTGGCACGCTATTCAGAAGGAAAATGCAGGAGTAATTTGTGCTGGGTTTTTTTGTTTGTTTGTTTGTTTGTTTGTTTGTTTGTTTTTTTTAGCTGGGCTTCCCATTAGATTGCTAAGTAATGCACACCCTTAAAATATATGTTACATTAATTACTGTCACTGAGAGTGCCGGGTCTTCATTGCAGTGAAAACACAGACTGAGAAGGTTTATAGACTTTATACAGTGCTTTTCCATCTGAGTCAGACGTTCAAAGTGCTTTACATTAATGCATCCCATTTTTTCTCTCTCTCTCTATCTCTCTCTCTCTCCACTCTCTCACACACTCACACATATTAGTGTCAGGGCACTGCCGTGCAAAGTGCTCATCTCCACACTGAACTGTGAGATTAAAGAGATGTGATGCTGAGAAAATGCAACTTAAAGAAAAATTCTTGTTTAACCTTGACACTATGAGGTAATGAGATTTTTTAATGATCTTTTTCTAATCAAGCATAGTGGAATTACTATTTCAGTAAGGCCTGTGTATTTATTTGTTCTGTACAAAAAAGTCTGCTGATTATATTTGGGAGGAGAAAAATTGCCCTGTTTTATTTAACTATGATTTATGGTACATTTGAATAATGACAAAAAAAAGTGTATAATTGAAGTGGATTATGCTGTATTGCATTTTCAGATTGTGGTTCTGTTGTTTGGAGTGAAGTGCAGATGGTTTCTGTGTGTATTAAGTAATGTACTGTAAATTGTAGTGCATACTCCTCTGCTGGGCACCAGCTGCTCTGGCGTTGTGTTGTGTTGAGATCACAGTCTTGTGATCACAGGGGTTATGTGACACTTCATCTCAGTGTGGCCAGCTTGTGTATGTGTATGATCGAAGATCTTCGGAAATTTCCAGAGCCAAACACAGTGAGCAGATAGGGCAGCCACTTCTCTCACAGCTCACCTTCAGTAGCAGCTCTTAAAGCTGTTGAGAGTTTTGGGACTACCTTTACTTTAGAGCAGGGGTGGGTCACTTTGTGTCATGAAGCGAAGATCCATCCATCCATCCATTCATTATCCGAAGCCAGGTCGTAGGGGCAGCAGCTTGAGCTGAAGCGAAGATGGTACAGATTTTTCCTGCAACTAACGAATGGTCATCAGGTGGTTTTACTGATGAGCTTGTCTCTCAACACCCTAATCATCCCTGAAATCACCTCCTGAGGTGAGGCGCAGCAAGGAAAACCTGTACAGTCTTGGTCTTCATGCTTATTCCTGCTTGAAAGCACAAGTTGCATCCTCATAACACACCCATGTTCCATGTATTTGAGAGAATAGCAGGTCATGGTATTGTTAGGTGTAATGCGGCATGTCCATACAGCAGCAACAACATGGCAAAAAAGGTATGTGATACAGCAAAATTGCATTAAACATTTATAGTGTGTTTTTTAGCTAACCAGCTTTTATCTCCGTGATTGCTGATTAGATGATTATTGCAAACGTAATGAAATATAAACTGATTTGGGAGAGGAGGTGGGGAGTCCACAGTAGGGATGGGTATTGATTGAGAAGACTTTACCGATATTGATGCCATTATCGATCCGATTCCTTATTGATTCCCTTATCGATACCTTGTGAATTTTCTGTGTACTAAAAGTAGGCTTCACGGGTTTTCCATGTCAACAACATTTTGAGTCTTAAACTAAATAAATATGAAATTGGTCACTGTATCCTTGCTCTCAGACATATGCTCTTTGGGGTTTTAGTGGGGAAAAATTACGATAAAGCGGAATAAAACAATGAACCAACGAAGCAGCGGGTCGGATCAATGCTTCATTGCTTCAAAGAAGAGCCGCGCTGCAGAAACGGTTGATTACAGATCCTGCGGGGGTACTGTAATCAATGTAGAGACATGATCATTTTCCTGACAAACACCCCCAAAAACAACGGCCACTCTGAAGGACAGATAAGGGTTATTGTTAACCAAAAAGTCTATTGATGTCGGTGGATCAAATCATTTCTTAACGATACCCGAAAAGAACCGGTTCTCGATACCCAACCCTAGTCCACAGTGTCCTTAACTTAAACCGTTTATTGTGTGTAGAAAATGACAGTGATGCACTTCAGCAACAATTGTTGTCAGTGGGGCAAAATGGATTAAATGTCTGTCATTAGTAAGGTTTGCTAAAACCTGTGTTCGTGAATGTGGAAACATTGGTCTTATGTGAATGGACATACTGGGGTTTCATATCCAAGCACACAAGAAAAGAAGGAAATTTGTGCGGGGGGGGGGGGGGGTGTATAGGAATCACCTTATCCATCTTCAGCCAGTGTCTTTAAGGAGAGATAATTGGGGTTTTGTTTTTATTTGACTGGTCATATCATGATTAACTCCTAAGCTGCTTATGCATTTCAGTTAAACTTTTTCTCTGGGCAATAAAACAAACATGATAAGGGACTGGATAAAGTTAGGTTGATAATGATAAGCTCTGGGCGTATGAACAGCTCAAATAGGCTATTGCACAGCAGAAACATGAGAAAAGCCAGTCTGCAGTGTTTGGCCTGCACATCAGAATGCATGTGGTAAAGTCTAGTTTGACCTTCCGGTGGCTAAGAAAGCGCTGGAACCTAGTTCTACCTCCCACTCACCGTTGTGGCAGGACAAAGGGAAAAGAAACAAGAGGATGAGCATGGAAGTGACTGTGAAAGTTAACTTGCATCACACTACAAAACTCAGGAAGTTGTTGACAATTGAGGCTTATAGTTGGGCTTAAAGGTAAAGCAGGATAAAATAAAACCAGAGGCGTGCGAACTGATGTTATTAAAACTTGGTTCTGAACTAACAGTCAAGCATCAATAAGGGAAAGATACCTTTTGTCCTGACTTTTCAAAATAAAAGTCCAAGACATTGAGCACTTTGACTCGCAACTTTATGTAGTGACCAGCGTGTCCGTCTGCCATTTTGCTTGTATTGTGATATTCAAGAAGCAGTTGACCAATTTTGTTTGTATTTAGCATAAGGGTTTACTTGGATGATCCATGACACCAATCAATTATGGTGGCCTTGAGGTCAATTTCAAGGTCACGGAGAAATATTTAAAGGGCATGTCTCACGGTTTTTAACATCCCAGTTAGTAAGACAACATAAAAGTACTCATGACTGTAAGTGTCTCTGAACACATTGTGCTATAATTAGTGATCTCTGATGTATTTTAATTCCACTCACTCTGAGCATTAGCAGCTGCATTCCCGGAAAACGTTTCACTCGGCAATCCTTTGCATTTTTCAGTGTGTGACATCCTTATTAGCAAAACAGAAACATTCCAATGACTGACAGAAAGAGGGAAACAAATTTGCTCTGTCCAAAAATGAAGCTTCTGAGCTGCTGTTTGAAAGTGATGGCTCGGATTTACTGAGAGGCGACGACCCGCTTCACCCCGAAACTCTTAACTTTTTCAGAGTGTCGGACCTAAAGTGACGCGCTGTTTGTGTGAATGCTGGTTACTGAAGCTGTGTACATGGATGCGGGACATCTCACACTGTTTGTAACAGACTGCCTGGACACAGAGATGGATTTGTTGCATTGGAAAAGTCAGAATACATTATTTCCAGGAGTTCATGGACATTACTTTATGTGCCACGATTGAGAGGGGCAGAGCTGCAAACCATGGCGATCTCACACACGCGCGCACATGCGCATGCTTCTTTGATCGTATGAAGTTACATTTGAAAATAATTCACACTAAGACGTTGAGTCTGGCATGCTCAGGATTTTACCCCTTTTGTGTTTTATGGCTAGATTTCAAATCAAATCAATTTTATTTATATAGCGCCAAATCACAACAAAAAAGTTGCCCCAAGGCGCTTTATATTGTAAGGCAAAAGCCATACAAAATTACAGAAAAAACCAACGGTCAAAACGACCCCCTATGAGCAAGCACTTGGCGACAGTGGGAAGGAAAAACTCCCTTTTAACAGGGAGAAACCTCCAGCAGAACCAGACTCAGGGAGGGGTAGTCTTCTGCTGGGACTGGTTGGGGCTGAGGGGAGAGAATCAGGAAAAAGACATGCTGTGGAAGAGAGCAGAGATCAATCACCAATGATTAAAAGCAGAGTGGTGCATACAGAGCAAAAAGAGGTGAATAAAAAGAAACACTCAGTGCATCATGGGAAACCCCCAGCAGTCTAAGTCTATAGCAGCATAACTAAGGGGATGGTTCAGGGTCACCTGATCCAGCCTTAACTATAAGCTTTTTCAAAAAGGAAAGTTTTAAGCTTAATCTTAAAAGTAGAGAGGGTGTCTGTCTCCCTAATCTGATTTGGGAGCTGGTTCCACAGGAGAGGAGCCTGAAAGCTGAAGGCTCTGCCTCCCATTCTACTCTTACAAACCCTAGGAACTACAAGTAAGCCTGCAGTCTAAGAGCGAAGCGCTCTATTGGGGTGATATGGTACTATGAGGTCCCTAAGATAAGATGGGACCTGATTATTCAAAACATAAGTAAGAAGAAGAATTTTAAATTCTATTCTGGAATTAACAGGGAGCCAATGAAGAGAGGCCAATATGGGTGAAATATGCCTCGTCCTTCTAGTCCCTGTCAGTACTCTAGCTGCAGCATTTTGAATTAACTGAAGGCTTTTCAGGGAACTTTTAGGACAACCTGATAATAATGAATTACAGTAGTCCAGCCTAGGGCTGCTCGATTATGGAAAAAATCAGTATCACGATTATTTAGGTAAATATTGAAATCACGATTATTCAAACGATTATTGTTTTTTAGTTACACAATGCATTTATTCAGCATTTCTCTCTCTTAAAAAAATAAAATAAAAAATTGTTATAGACAATGTGGCAAAACCTCCAAAATTGAAAATGTACTGTTCCTTACCTGTATAAAACATAAAATGAATAAAAATAAATATTAAAAACTATCATATTATATATTATTTTTCTGTTTACCTCTCCCTTCCCTGTTGTCACTGACCAGTTGGTCAGTGTCTTTGGGCATCTCCCTGACTTGTGCTACTAGGACATAATGCGGCTGCATTGTTTTTGTTTCAATTTATGTTCATTAGTTTGTGTTTTTGTCATCATTCCCTTGACCACGTCTCGTTATCTCCTTTTGGAGAAATTTATCCGTTCATTTATTGTTAAAATATAAATGAAACAGCTTTTAAAAATATAAAAATAGTTGCTGTTGAAAGAGCCTTTTATTTAGAAGCAGGTGATGTTATGCTGAATTCTCGGGACCAGATGAAGGTCTCTTCTGCAGCTTTGAACTCTGGTGCTGTTTCTTTCAACTGGACGTGGTGTTCAGCTCATCAGTGGAAGTTTGGTTGTCTGCACAGCAAATGTTCCTGATTAGGACAAATAAAATATTTCTTTAAATATAAAGAAACACTAAACAGTTTATATATAAAAAAAGGGGACAAAAATGGGGAAAAACAATGGGGGGAAAAAAAAAAAACGCCCGAAAAAATAAGTTATTTAAAGTTAAGCTGTTGTGGTGTCTGAAAAAAGCTGTAGCTTTATTTGGTAAAAAATAAAAAGACTGAACATTTACAAATGAAAGCATTCACTCAGATCAACTGTGGCTAAAAGGCTAAGCTAACGTTAGCCGATAATTAAACTTCACGCAGTTCAGTAAATGTCACGTTTTATTTTTACATTATTCTCACCTCGATAAAGCTGCAGAACTAAACTCCGTTGGGCAATCTGGGACTTAGCATATATCCAAAAAGTGGGAGATTTCGGACTGAGTGGGTCCTGCTCATCACCCCCGGCTGCCTGCCTTGCTCTTCCAGGAATGATGCCTGAAGGCCGGCTTCTCCGTGCGGATTGGCTCCTGTCGCGGTACGATCGATATCCCACCAAGTCGTCAGTTCTTCGCTCAGCTCGGCGTCACTCCGAAAAGTAGCTGAAAAAAAGCTTCACCCAGCAGGGTGATGGGAGAATCGTTCTACTGCTGTTTTTTAAAGCTTTTTTGTGGTTCAGGCGATGCAAATTCAAGAAGGCGATTGCTGAACTTTTTTCAGGTTGTGGAAACAGCCAGAGTGTGACGTAGCAATCCCGCCCCCTTGCCGCTTCCGAAGCGTCGATTCTGACGTCATGCGTCTTGGGACACGTTGACGGATTGGCCTGATGAAAGGCCCTTAATCTGTTTCACTCGGTTATACGAGTTTGGAGATTGTTTTGATACAAATATCGATATCCGGCGATCGAAATTTGGTAATTGCACAGCCCTAGTCCAGCCTAGAAGAAATAAATGCATGAATTAACTTTTCAGCATCACTCTGAGACAAGACCTTTCTAATTTTAGAGATATTGCGCAAATGCAAAAAAGCAGTCCTACATATTTGCTTAATATGCGCATTGAAGGACATATCCTGATCAAAAATGACTCCAAGATTTCTCACAGTATTACTGGAGGTCAGGGTAATGCCATCCAGAGTAAGGATCTGGTTAGACACCATGTTTCTAAGATTTGTGGGGCCAAGTACAATAACTTCAGTTTTATCTGAATTTAAAAGCAGGAAATTTATTTATATTTATTTATTATTATTTTGATATTTATTTATTTCTATTTTTTTTTTTTTTTTTTTTACTTTGAGAGAGTATAAATTTGGAGCTGGAATATGTATATATGGTGTGCGTGTGTGCGCGCGCGCTTGCATAAAGAAGTTGAACTCAACCGAGGGACAATCTAAACCATAAAAAGCCACTGTTTCTGCGAAAAAAAGAACTTTAAACAGTAATGAGGGGGAGGTGATGGTTTAGTGGTTAAGTGTTGGGCTTGAGACCAGAGGATCCTTGGTTCAAATCCTAGCCTGACCAGGAAAATCACTAAGGGCACTTGAGCAAGATCCTTAATCTCCAAGTTGCTTCCAGTGTGTAGTGAGCTCCTTGTATGGCAGCACCCTGACATCGGGGTGAATGTGAGGCATTATCGTAAAGCACTTTGAGCATCTGATACAGATAGAAAAACGCTCTATAAATGCAGTCCATTTACCATTTACCAACAAGCATCTCGACATCATTACAGGGTCACGGAGCTAGAGAAGCATACAGTTGTATGCAAAACCCCTGATAATTTTCATGATTTTCCTTTATAAATCATTAGTTCTCTGGATCAGAAATTTCAGTAAAATATATCATATTGCAGATGAACACAATGTTAGGCAGGTACATAAATTTGGACACCCTTTTAATTGATTTAAATACATTTAGCACTAATTATTGGAACACAAAATTAGTTTGGTAAGGCTCATTGACCCTTGACCTCCTTACACAGGTAAATCCAATCATGAGAAAGGGTATTTAAGGTGGCCGTTTGCAAATGTTTCTCCTCTTTGCATCTCTTCTAATGAGTGGCAACATGGATGCCTCTAAACAACTCTCAAATAACCTGAAAACAAAGATTGCTCAACACATGGATTAGGGGAAGGATACAAAAAGCTGTCTCAGAGATTCAGCTGTCAGTTTCCACTGTAAGGAACATAGTGAGGAAATGGAAGACCGCAGGCACAGTACTAGTTAAGGCCCGAGGTGGCAGGGCCAAGAAAAATCTCAGATAAGTTGAAGCGAAGGATGTAAGAACAGTCATAGTCGACCCATAGACCTGCTCCAAAGACCTACAACATGATTTTGCCGCAGATAGTGTCTCTGTGCATCGTTGAACTGTACAGCGCACTTTGCACAAAGAGATGCTGTATGATGCTGTAATGCAGAGGAAGCCTTTTCTGTGTACACGCCATAGAGTCGCTTGAGGTATGCTAAAGCACAGCCTCAGTTTGGAATAAGGTGCTGTGGACTGATGAAACTAAAATTGAATTATTTGGACATAACAAGGGGCGGTATGCATGACTGAAAAAGAACACTTTTTACCTACAGTAAAATTTGGATGTGGTTCCATCATGCTGTGGTGCTGTGCGGCCAGTGCAGGTCCTGGGAATCTTGTTAAAGTTGAGGGTCACATGGATTCCACTCAATATCAGGAGATTTTTGAGAACAGTGTTCATAATCAGTGACAAAGTTGAAGTTGCGCCGGGGCTGGATCTTTCAACAAGACGACCCTAAACACTGCTCAAAATCTACTAAGGCATTCATGCAGAATGGCCATCTCAGTCCCCAGACCTGAATATTATTGAAAATCTGTGGTGTGATTTTAAGTGGGCTGTCCATGCTCGGAAACCAACAAACCTGAGATGTTTTGTAAAGAAGAATGGTCCAAAATACCTTCAACCAGAATCCAGACTCTCACTGGAAGCTATAGGAAGCACTTAGAGGCTGTTATTTCTGCAAAAGGAGTATCTACTAAATATTGGTGTATTTTTTTTTTTTTTCTGTTGGGGTGCCCAAATTTATGCACCTACCTATTTTTTTTTAAAGAATTATTGCACACTTTCTGTAAATCCATTAAACATTAGAGGTGCAGCGATCAGGATTTTTTTAGGCCGATCACCGATCACTGAAATTTTGATCGGCCGATACCGATCAAGGCTGATACCGATCAAGTACATATTGGGATCACACCCAAAATAAGAATATAGGTGTAATGTATAGGACTATTTTTGCATTAAGACTTAATGATGAAAACAAACATGCATTCAAATAAAGACACTAGAATAAACTGCCAACTTTTGTTTTATTACATTGACTTTGTTCTACCAGCAAGCTTTTTTTCCCATGTTTCATGTTGCTCAGGTTACAGCCTACAGAGAATACATTGAGAATGTAAAATACAGCCCTCATTCTATGGGGGTTAAAATTGTCTCATTAATATTGTAAATGCACACAGGGTGGGCTACAAATAATCATTAATTTGCAAATGTGTTCAGATATCCACAAATGCAAATTTCATATTTGTAACTTGTAAATTGGTCTTTGCAAATAATGTTGTATTTGCAAATATAAAACTTAATTTGTAAAAAAAAAAAAAAAGAAAAAAAGAAAAAAAAATTACATTTGTAAAACTGGAAATGTATTTGTGAATTGAGTTTCAGCATTTGTGGATCACAAATTACATGCATTCATCGCTTTCCTCTGTGACGTAATTTTGAGACATTCTTTTCGCGAAATCCACAGATCCACAAACAAATGCCTACTGATTCACAAATAGACACTCACGCACACTGGATATCCACTAGATGGCAGTGTGGTTCCATTCATTACACAGCAGTCTATTTAGATCTCTCAGAGCCATTTGACTCATTTTGCCTTCTGATATGAGCTGGACGGACATGGACTACATTAGATGATGGCGACTGCTCTCCTTGTCCGTCCAGCTCATATCAGAAGTCAAAATGAGTTTACGTCACAGAGGAAAGCAAAAACAAAAATAAACAAAACGGTGTTTCACTTTGAAGTTATTAATTCAGACTGGACTCTATCGTTATAACTTGACTCGTCAGAGAGCCGCGCAGCGTTTGGAGCTGTGTGAACAGAACGGAGGACAATTCTCGTTTCTTTCTCGCAACAAGACAGGAGTCCCAGTTAGTAACTTTAATCCGCACAAACGTGACTCACGATTGACATAGTCAGGGATGAAAGTGGTGAGAAAAAAAAGAAGAAGCTGAAACCCAAAATTACCCACCAATACCACGTGCACGAAAATCTTTGAATTCTAGAAGCTCTGAAATGCAATCTGGGACTATTCCAGACGATAAACTGGAGTGAGTGCAGCATCCATTTAGTGAGGGGGAAAAAAAAAACTTACTCAAATTCATTCCAGTAGTATTCTGCTCTTACTAGGATGTAGCAGTTTTCCTAGTTTGGCAGATAGTTCTGGAGGAAATCAACTGAAGAATTAACACACTGAAAATATGGTTTGACCGAAACAAACTGTCATTAAACTTAAATAAGACAGGGATGAAATGGAGGTGTAAGAGTCACTAGGTATTCACAAGAAACACTTATTTATTTCTGTATGTATGTATGTATGTATGTATTTATTTATTTATGTATGTTCATTGTTAGTTGCGTTTATATTTTGTGTTGTTTCTATTCAGGTTCTTTTTGTCTTTCTCTAAAATTGTATATAATAAGCATTAGATTATTAATATATAAACAAAAATAAATTTAATAAATATTACAATTTGAAAACAAATGCACCCGAACGTGATGACAGCTGCAAATGTGTAATGCTAACTTTTAACATTGAAAATGCCATAGACATGCTAACGCGTTAGCATCGCTCCCGTTTTTAAGTTATAAAATACATCTATCAACTGTTTCAGAAGACCATAACAGGTCGGTTTAACATAGAAAAGGTAAATAATACTCTCAGACGTATGCTCTTTAGGGTTTTAGCGGGGGAAAATTAAGCGAAAGAAAGAAAGTATAAACGAAGCAACAGGCTCGAAGCATTGCTTCAATCTGCGAACCACTGGTTCGATTGGTTCAAGGTTCAGAGCAAAGCCACGCTGCAGAAAAGTTGATCACGGACCCGCTGCAGGGTCTGTAATCAATGTAGAGAAATGATCATTTTCCTGACAAACACACCAAGCGCTCCCTGCGCTACTGCCTGCACTGTTGTGATCGGGCCTTTTGATCGGCGCATTTTGCCGATCACCGATCAAACCGAACAAGGCGTGATCGGCCGATAATGATCGGTGCACCTCTATTAAACGTCATTGCACTTCTCAAATATCACTGTTTGTCTGCTATATGATATATTTAACTGAAATTGCTGATCGAAACAACCAATGATTTATAATGATTTATGTGTATAAAGGATTTCGATTATAATGAACAAAATTCGCTGCTGCACCTGAATCCATTACATGCAAGATTTACTGTAGTTTTCTTCTGCTTTATGCATTCATTTTCTCCCATATTTCTTTATTTACAAGGTTCTTCCTAGAAATTTTTAGTATGGCGGTGCTGTTGGGAACTATCACTGTGCGCAACGCTTCCACTTGGTGTCCTAGCTGACCTTGTGTCCTGAAGCCCAAAGACAAAAATGAAAATATTTTAGTACTGTTTCTGGTCTGATTTTGTGCTGAATTGTTGATTAGTTGTATGCAACAAATGTACAATAAACTTATTTGAAAGAAAAAACAATGTACAGAAAGACTATTTAAAATGTGGGAGATTCCAGACTTTTTACACTTTTTCTTTGTTTTCAGTTTGAAAAGTTTGAATTCCCAAGTCACAATATCACCAAACTGGGGGCATTCACTTCAAATTGTGAAAATCTCACCTTGTCCTTGTGGTTCAGATTTTTACACCCCTCTATACTGTCAAAAAAAATTGGAAAAACAAAGGTCCAGCTTTCCTCCCCGAGTCAGCAGGTGCATTTCTAGAAAACGTCTTATTACTCTGTATTTTACTCTGCATTTGTCGGCATTTCTCAGCATGTGATGTACATTTTAGGAAAAGCAGAAACAGCAGGCTGACACAGTGAAGAAATGAACACTGCTTTGTTCGATAGTGAAGCTTGTGAGCTTTCATTTGAAAGTAAAGCTTCGGCTTTACAGAGGCTGTACAGAGAGACAGGAGGCGAAACACTTCACCCCAAATTCTTAATTTTTTCAGAGGCTGTCAGATTTTGGATTCTAATGTGTGGTGACACTGCCGTTTGTATCGCTGGACACTATTTTAGCCCTGCCGTGAGCGTGCACGTAGAGTGTCTCCATGACATGGTTTCTTTGCAGGCTGGACCCACAGATGGATTTTTTTTTTTTTTTTTTTTTTTTTTTACATTGAGTTGGTTGGTTGGTGGTTGGAATATGCTATTTTCAGGACATAATGGACTTTCTGTCTAATCGTGAGAGAACTTTGTGAGGATCTCCACAAAACCGGCTGGTGATCGCGCGCGATCCGTCCGTGGGGACTTCTTTGGTGGAGTGGACTTTGGAAATCACAAGTGGATGACTGTTCAGGTTTTTTTTTCTTTTCAGTGAAGCTGATGGGCTATATTTTTATTTTACTTTGAGTGTCTGTCTTGACATGTGACTGTTCTGTAACGGAGCAGCGTGCACCGCACTCGCGCAATGTGCACGCGCACTAAGTTTTTGCACAGTGGAAAGCGGCTGCTTTTACCGTGACTGCATCGAAATTAAGTTAAAAAAAAAAAGGAGTCATCATAACACCACATCACACTTATATAAACTTTGTAATTAATCTGTGGTTCCATTTTTAACGTTGTCAGCATTCAAGCGCGCGCTTTCCTCTAAGCGACGCTGTCGGAAACACAGAAATGTTCTGATTTCAGTACAACATGTCCTTTAAAACATAGAAGAATGGAAATAATGCACAGCTATCCAGCACCAAAATCTCAAAGTGTGTGTCGGTACCTGAATCTTCTTCTTTGTCTTTCGGCTGTTCCCGTTAGGGGTCGCCACAGCAGATCAGTCGTTTCCATCTCACCCTGCCCTTTGTATCTTCCTCTGTCACACCAACCACCTGCATGTCCTCCTTCACACATCCAGAACCTCCTCTTTGGCCTCCCTCTTCTCCTCCTGCCTGGTGGCTCCATCCTCAGCATCCTTCTCCCTATATACCCTGGGTCCCTCCTCTGCACATGTCCAAACCATCTCAGTCGCGCCTCTCTGACTTTGTCTCCAAACCGTCCCACCTGAGCTGTCCCTCTGTTCTTTCCTAAACTTGTCCATTCTTGTTACTCCCAAGAGAGAATCTCACATCTTCGCTCTGCCACCTCCAGCTCTGCCTCCTGTCTTTTGTGCCACCGTCTCTAAGCCGTACAACATAGCTGGTCTCACTACTGTCTTGTAAACTTTCCCCTTCACTCTTGCTAATATTCTTCGGTCGCAAATCACTCCTGCCACCTTTCACCACCCACTCCACCCTGCCTGCACTCTCTTCTTCACCTCTTTACCACACTCTCCATTACTTTGAACAGTTGATCCCAAATATTTAAACTCATCTACTTTCACCACTTCTGCTCCTTAGTAGAGAAGCTTGAATCTTCGACTGGACTGGGTTGCTTGATGCAAGCACGTTTCGCTTCAAATCGCAGAAGCTTCCTCAGCTAAAATTCTTGCTCTGGAAGTCTGACTTCTGTCTGACTCTTGTAGAGAAGAATAAAACAGAAGCCAACAAAACCTGGAGTTTTAAACCTAACCAGACCCCTCCTACTGAGAGGCAGACTGCTATAGGCTAGTGACTAAACAATAGCTCTAATTAGCAACTATTGTGCTGTAGTTAGCACACCTAATGGCAGGACAGCTGTCCCTCTAATGATGGGATGGATGCCTTTCTGACGTCTCCCTTGATGACGTGAATGACTCATTACCATGAACAAAAGACTGAAACTCCTTTGACCTCCTTTGACTCCCCCTTTGACTCCTTTGACTCCAGGTCATGGTATGGTATTATACCATGTGAATGAAGGAAAGTTATTCCACTCCGACATGTTCGAAGGGAGATAACTGCACTTTTGTCTGTTTGTTTTTAAAAAGCCTTCAAAATTTAAATTGGGTACTTAGTCAGGCCACTAGTCCAGCTATATAGGAAACACCACATTGGTATATGTGAGGAGCTGGAAAGATGTATTTGATGTTTAATACATTTCTTTATTTAGCTTATTATTGGTATTATTGGTGATTAAAATTGTGTGAACATACTAATTGTTTCATCAGTCATTTATCATTTCAGCTTTAGTGGCATTATTAAACAATTAAATGGCTTTTGACTACTACATGTTTACACAGTTTTGGCCAGGACTGCTCAGTGCCCTTGAAGGAAAATTACATGAACACGCACACTGTGTGCTCTGGATCAATGCCACTGTTAGATGTGCCTCTCTGCTCTCTTAGGAACCCTGTCTTTGTTGTTCCTCATTTCCGATGCCTGTCTACAACAGGAAGCCAGCCCTGTCGGGCATTGGATGGCAGATCTCTGTATCTGTTAACAGGAAAGGGGGAGGGCAGGATGCCATACAACAGTGTTTTGGGTAATGGGATGATTTGGGGTTTGCTATAGAGGATGCATGCTTTTAATTTTTTTTTTTTCTCAGACACGCTGCACTCGCACATCTATTTTTGGCAGATGCTGTTCTTTTTGGGCAAGCCCATTTGGTTGTCTTGATTTAGTTAATAAAAGGGCCCACCCATTCCTAAGTGGCACTCCAAAGCTCCTGTCACAGATCATCACTGTACACACTGCCAGAGTCATTGTTGTCAACTCTGTAGTTACGCAAGAGACATGCTCATAGCTGAAGGTCATGGCTTCGGCCAGATTAACCACAGAAGCTAGAATTCAGTGAATGAATTGGTAATATCTCTTTTATCATTGTAATCCTTTCCAACTCATTATAAATAATTGCAATGCTTGCTGTGGATTTACCTTTCACTCATATTCTCACCTTAACCTTTTTTATTTTCGCCACTCCCGTAAGATTACAGCATCATCATCACAGTATTGCAGGGACACTGCGAATGGCCTGGAATTGTCACCAAAATGTCACAAATGACAGTGTATTGACTGGTTTTAACACCCGAGAGTGGTTAAATATATTGAAAGGCTTAAGATGTTTATTTTTAGTTTCTGTCTTCTTGTTCATCATTAAACAGTCTTTTGTTCAGTTGTTTTATGTCTTTCATCCTTTAACTCCATCCATTTTTCTCTATCCTTCTGTTTCTCTGCTTCCAGGTGGCGATTAAAATAGTGGATAAAACCCAGCTGGATGACGAGAACCTGAAAAAGATCTTCAGAGAAGTCCAAATTATGAAGTTGTTGAAGCACCCTCACATCATCCGCCTTTATCAGGTATGTTTATTCACCCATCGGTCTTGCACTTTAGAGACAAGGTCAAATAAGAAATGAATGCAAACTGTAAACTAAAACCTGATAACCATCTGATGTCAGTGTCCAAACTAAAGGCGCACACATAACGTCAACAAATCGAGTTTGTGTGAGAAATGCCAAATTAAGTTGGAATGCCACTGTATGTTTGTTTCTTCAGACAGCAAGTGCTCGATTGGGTGGGACAAAGCAGCCTCTTATGAGAAGGGCCAAATTACATGAATAAACACACTAATTTTTTTTCTTTCTTTTGTGGCATGCTTGGAATCCATTTATGATTTTTGTTCCTAATGTGTATCTGCAGAATAAATAATGTCAACATGGTAAATGGTATATGGACTGCATTTATATAGTGTTCTACATCAGACGCTCAAAGCACTTCACAATAATGCCTCACATTCACCCCGATGTCAGGGTGCTGCCATACAGTTTGCTCACTACACACCGGGAGCAACATGGTTCAACAGAAAAATTCCAGTACCATTACATAAGACTTGTGTGTCTCAAGTGTCTGCATCGAACTATTGGTCTGGTGTAGGGGTGGGTATTGATAAGATTTTATCTATCAATACCATTATCGATTCTGCTTATCGATCCAATCCCTTATTGATTCCCTTATCGATACCTCTTGAAAATTTTCTGTGTACTAAAAGTAGGCTTTACAGGTTTTCTATGTATTTTATTGAGTCTTAAAGTAAATAAATATGAAATTGGTCACTGGACCCTTGATCTCTGGACATAAATAAAAATAAATAAAATCTGTAGTTTCTGTCAAAAGCATTTCCTTTCAGACATTTTGGCATGAATGTCTCTCCATACCTCTGAGCTGAGCTCAGCCGGCTGCTGCACGTCAGCGCGAGACGTCTCATTTTGGGAGGGAAAAAAACGTTTTGATCGATTGCAGTTTGTTTGTATTACAACATTTGGAAAGAAGTGTCAGTTGATTTAAGCGTTTCACTTTGAAGTTATTAATTCTGACTGGACTGTATCGTTCTTACTTGACTTGGCAGAGAGCTGCACAGCGTTTGGAGCTGTGTGAACAGAATGGAGAACATTTCTTTCTTGCAACAAGACAGTTAGTGACTTTAATCCGCACAAAAGTGACTTAAGATTGACATATTCACGGATGAAAGTGGTGAAAACCAAAAAAAAGCTGTAACCCAAAATTACCCACCACCACCATCACCAAAATGTTTGAATTCTAGAAGCTCTGAAATGCAATCTGGGCCTATTCCAGACAATAAACTGCAGTGAGTGCAGCATCCATTTTGGTGAGAAAAAAAACCCCAACTTTCTTTATTCAGATTCATTCCAGTAGTATTCTGCTCTTACTAGGATGCAGCAGTTTTCTAGCTTGGCAGATAGTTCTGGAGAAATTCACTGAAGAAATTAACAAATTGAAAATATAGTTTGACCAAAACAAATTGTCATTAAACTTAAATAAAACAGTGATGAAGTGGAGGTGTAAGAGTCACTAGTTGTTCACAGGAAGCAGGTATTTATTTATTTATGTTCATTGTTAGTTGGTTTTATATTTTCTGTTGTGTTTTTAATCAGGTTCTTTTTGTCTCTTTCTCTAAAATTGTATTGTAGCATTATTAGTTATTATTACTATTATTGTTGTTGTTGCTATTATTATTAATATATAAACAAAAATAAATTAAAAAAAAATACAATTTGTAATACATTTGACTCTTTTACGACAACAAACGCTGAGCCATTAATTATTATACAGAAAAGAAATGCACACAAACGTGCTGACAGCTGCAACAGCTTAATGCTAACTTTAACATTGAAAATGCCATAGACCTGCTAATGTGTTGGCATCGGTCCCGTTTTTAAGTTATTAAATACATCTACCAACTGTTTCAGAAGACCATAACAGGTCGGTTTAACATAAAGGTAAATATTACTCACAGACATGTGCTCTTTAGGGTTTTAGCGGGGGAAAATTAAGATTAAGCGAAATAAAACAATGAATCAACGAAGCAGTAGATTGAAGCACTACTTTGATCTGCGAATCACTGCTTCGATTGGTTCAAGGTTCAAAGCAAAGCCATGCTGCAGAAAAGTTGATTACAGACCCGCTGCAGGGTCTGTAATCAATGTAGAGAAATGATCATTTTCCTGACAAACACCCCCAAAAACAACGGCCACTGTGATGGACCGATAAGGGAATCGTTAGGCTAAAAGGTTATTGATGTTGGTGGATCAAATCATTTCTTAACGATACCCAAAAGGAACCGGTTCTTGATACCCATCCCTAGTCTGGTGCTTCATTCTGTCGTCCTCAAATTGAGAGCTTTTGACTGTTAATAACAGTTCAAGGAGGCTATTTGATGAAACACCTTACTGCCTTAATTTAGATTTTAATTTCTGTTTGTTATCAACTTTGGTAGGTAAAAAGACATATTTTTCTTGGATGGAAGCCTCTCACCCAGTGATGATGGAAAACTTGCTTGACTGTAGACTGTGACACTGTTGTTGCAGCATCTTCCAATTCCAGTGGCGTTCCTGTGTCTTGATGGTTCCTGGGTTGTTTTTGACCATCTTGAACCAGTTTCTTTTTAATTCATGGTGGTCATTCTTCTTCCAAACACTGGCAAAGTGGCCACAACTCTCAATATCTTATGCTTGCAGTGCATCTCGAAAGGATTCAGAACGCTTTACTGTTTCCATATTTTATGTTACAACCTTATTCCAAAATGGAAGAAATAAATTTTTTCCCCTCAAAATTCTCCACACAATACCCCATAATGTGAAAGTGGAAAAAAAAAAAAAGGTTTGGGGAAGGGGGGGTCCTGTATTTATTTATTTATTTTTGCAAATTTATGAAAGATAAAATAACTTAAGAAATCACATGTACCTAAGTATTCGCAGCCTTTGCCATGAAGCTCAAGTGCATTCTGTTTCCACTGATTGAGATGTTCCTAAAGGTGATTTGGAGTCCACCTGTTGGAAAATTTTGAAATGCACACACCTGTCTACATATAAGGTCACACATTTGACAGTGCATATCAGAGCACAAACCAAGCATGAAGTCAAAGGAATTGTCTGTAAACCTCTGAGATAGGGTTGTCTCAAGGCACAAATCTGGGGAAGGGTACAGAACATTTCTGCCGCTTTGAAGGTCTCAGTGAGCACAGTGGCCTCCATCATCCTTAAATGGAAGAAGTTCAAATCCACTAGGACTCTTCCCAGAGCTGGCCGCCCATCTAAACTGAGGGATTGGGGGAGAAGGGCCTTAGTCGCGGAGGTGACCAAGAACTCAATGGTCACTCTTTCAGAGATCCAGCATTCCTCTGTGGAGAGAGAACCTTCCAAAAGGACAACCATCTCTGCAGCAATGCACTACTCAGGTCTGTATGGTAGAGTGAAAAGACGGAAGCCACTCCTTAACAAAAGGCACATGGCAGCCCACCTAGAGTTTGCCAAAAGGCACCTGATGGACTCTCAGACCATGAGAAACAAAATTCTCTGGTCAGATGAGACAAAACTTGAAATCTTTAGCACGAATGACAGGTGTCATGTTTGGAAGAAACCAGGCACCATCCGTACAGTGAAACACGGTAGTGGCAGCATCATGCTGTGGGGATGTTTTTCAGTAACAGGAACGGGGAGACTAGTCAGGATTGAGGGGAAAAAGGAATGCAGCAATGCACAGAGACATCCTGGATGAAAACCTGCTCCACAGCGCTCTTGGCCTCAGACTGGGCTGACCGTTCATCTTTCAGCAGGAAATTTACCGTAAGCACACAGCCAATATATCAAAGGAGTGGCTTCAGGACAATTCTGTGAATGTCCTTGAGTGGCTCAGCCAGAGCCCAGACCTGAATTCGATCAAACATCTCTCGAGAGATCTGAAAATGACTGTGCACAGACGCTCCCCATCCAGCCTGAGGACATTGAGAGGTGCTGCAAAATGGAATGGGAAAAACTGCCCAAGGATAGGTGCACCAAGCTTGTGGCATCATATTCAAGAGGATTTGAGGCTGTAATTGCTGCCAAAGATGCATCAACAACATACTGAGCAAATGGTGTGAATACTTATGCACATGCGATTTCTTAGTTTATATTTAATAAATTTGCAAAACAAACAAAAAAAAAACAACTTTTTTATGTTGTCATTATGTGGTGTTGTGAGTTGACGTTTGAGGAGAAAATGAATTTAGTCCATTTTGGAGTAAGGCTGTAACATAACAAAATGTGGAAAAAGTGAAACACTGTGCATACAGTTGAAACACTGTGCATACAGTTGTTTCCACAGATTATTTGTGGCCCCAAAAGATATTCCTGACTTGTGTAACCCTGCAGTCTTTCTCACATCATGTAAGAGCTGTGCATCGGTCAGTCCAATGAGTGCAACAAGCACTCATTGGACTGACCGATGCACAGGTATTTGCAGGCAGAAACTACCAGCTGTAGTTAGTCATGATCACTATAATGAAGTTAAGAGGCCTTGGCAAATTATGACATTTTGGAACTTTTAGCATCACTGAATTATATATTGTGCATGTATAGTTATGACGTTGTACTGTCAAGTTTTATGCTGCCATTAATTTCAGGAAACCCAAAATAAAACTTGTGCACAAAGTTATTTTTTTCTTCCAATAAAATGTTATGTTGCACAATCATTCTTTTCCAGAAAATGATCCATTGAATGACATTGAAAGATCAATATTATGACATTTGTGTGTGCATGTGTGGACAGGTTGACAGCCGAGATCAGACAGGAGTGTCATGGACTATGGTGTTTGCAGATGATACTGTGTTCTGTAATGAGAGGATGGAGTAAGTGGAAACTAGCCTGGAGAGGTGGAGATATGCTGTGGAGACAAGGGAAATGAAAGTCTGTAGGAGCATGACGGAGTGCATGTGTGTGAATGAGGAAAGAGCAAGGAGGAGTTGTGTGGTTGTACAGAGAAGAGGTGGTTAAGATAGATAAATTTAAGTATGATGAGCTGTCCAAAGTAATGGAGAGTGTCGCAGAGAGGTGAAGAAGACAGTGCAGGCAGTACCAGAGCTGAATATGCTTAGATTTTCTTTGGGTGGGATTTTTTTCTTCTTCTTCTTTGTCTTCATGTACGTATTATTTTATTTTAGAATAAGCGGTTGATTATTTTTGCTTTTGTAGTTGTGTATTTGAAGGCCTAACCAGTACATTAACAGTTGTTTCAAGGTTTTGAACCTTTCTCTGGTGACACTTGGTAGTAAATGATTATTTTTCCATCATTGTGAGGATTCAAACATCAAAACTCACATGCCCATTATTGCAACATGTCAACTATCCCCAGTAGTTACATTATAATTGAATGCCTTTGCATTATTCCCCACACATTTTTATTTAACTGTACTCTGAGCATTGTTCTCTGTTCCTTAGTAAAAGCTGCTTACTCACTCTGTTGTGTAACAGCTACACCACCTACCACCAGACATGTCCCTGTCAGAGGTCCCAAATGTTAATACATATTTGTTTCTATATGTATTTTATGTGTTTAGGTGATGGAGACTGAAAGGATGATATATCTGGTGACAGAGTATGCTAGCGGTGGTGAGATATTCGGTAAGGGAGTTCAACACAATTGTATTGATGTAGATTGTTTTTGTCGTATGTTTTTATGATCCAGTTTTGTGTCAGACTTCATTAAGCAAAAATCCCAAATATATGCAACCACACAAGGTTAATTAAGCCTGTATATTCCATCAGTGGGAAATTTCACTTTTTCTTTGTGAGATACTGCCAAGCCAAAATGAGGCAGGTGGTAGGGGGTTAAAGGCCCCCTGACACCTGCATGACTGATCTGCGCACTTGCATGCACTTCGTTGTGACTTGCATGCACTTCTTTGTTCCACTGGATGCCGCGCGTTGTGTGCTGGGCGCTGCGTATATAAAATAATTATTTTGTCGCGGATTAATCATTTTCTCTCCTTGCTAGCTGTTGAAAATGCCTTTAATTGCTTCTGGAAATTACAGAGGATTATTCGAGCTGCCACTTTTCTCTCTCTCTCATGCACGTGCACTTAATGAGGTGGCGAATGCATTGGAACCGTCTAAAAGGTAAGTATTTGTAATGTTTATATTGTAATAGCTTGGTAAACCAGTTGCATGTTCATTCCTTCTTATAAGTAGCTGTAAAAGTACGTTTGTGATAGATTTAACATCTCATAATCTATCAGATGAGCTACGCTCTGGTGAGGTGTGCTGACGCAATCACACGCATTCACGCAGTGTTTTTGACTTGTTTGCGCAATGTTCACTTGAGGTTCACGTAATTAATGCGTGATGGAGATTTTGAATGTTTAAAAATTTTCTTTGTATGTGTGCATGAAGCCGCGCACAGTTTGCAACGGTTTACAGTGAGTTTGAGACGAGTTTACTCTCGTGCATGGCAGAACGCGTGGAAGTGCGCGGATCAAAGTCATGCAAGTGTCAGGGGGCCTTAACTTAGTCCATTGATGGGTGCTGTAAACATGAACAATAGGATAGACAACTGCACTAATTACTTGATGAAATTTGATAAGAACATCTCAAATCATGCATGAATAAAAGGCTGTGCAGTGCTTCGCTTTTCATGATTCCCTACATAAAAAGGCAGAGAATGTTTGCTGCAATGTTATCTTGTTTGGATTTTATCTACATTCTGATAAAATTAAGACATCTTTCTTAAACTCCATTTTCTCAAGGATATAACAATTTCATCTTAATATTTTCATAATCAAGCTTTATCATTAAAGATGAATTAAGGGATTTTTCCACCTGAACTCTGTTATTAAATGTTTTTTGGGTTTGCTTTTTATTTGGGACAAATGATGGTAATCGGTCCACTACTGAATTAGAATTTAAAGTGTCCATGGGCTAAACAGCTGTATGTCGTTCTATGGGGTGAGCTATAAACCTCAAAGTAAACCACGTCTTGTCACACCTGAATAAGTATGCCATTAAAAGTGCTTGGTAGCATGGGGAAAATCCCTACGGAGGGGCATGTGTGTATTTTTCCTCAGAAAATGTAGAGAAACAAACATGCCTCTCATCAACAATCAATTCATATGAATTTAGTGGAGAGCAGTAGTGGTTTTGTCCTGAATAAAAAAAAACAAACAAAAAAAACCCAAATACATGTAAAAGTAGAACCCAGATTTCACAAAATAAATAAATAAATAAATAAAATCCTTGGGTTTCCCTTTGACCATGGCCTGGTAAGTTGTGACCACAAAAAGACCTGTAGCCAGCAAATACCCCATGTGCGTGGCCCTCTGTGAACCCCATACCGCAAGCCTTCACAACTACAGCATTACTTACATGTTCATAAACATCCCAATTCTTAACACGTTTTAGTTCAAAATACTACAAAAACTGTATAATAACATTGCAGTTTTGCATGTACTATACTTGTCACTAGTTGGCTAGTAGCTAGTCATATGTGAAGGCAACTTAGTTACGAGTTTAACATGCCCACTCAAACTGCTAATGTGATTACAGAACTTATGCTAGAAACACAAGTGTACTATGAAAAAGTACATGGACATTTAAGGGTGAATTGAAGCAGGAGTTTGTGGTTAAAATATGACACATCTAAGGATGAGATGTTCTGCTGTGTGTACTACCATTTTTCTCAACTACCATAGTCTAGGTCATTGCTCAGTATCATGCCTTCAGGAAATATCACAATTTATGGAAAAATTGGGCAACAGTGCATAATTGCACAGTTACATCACAAAAGAATTCAAATAGCTTGAAATAATTTAAATTGTTTAAAAAAGTAAAAAAAAAATATTTCATGATGTTAATGATTTTTCATTTATTGCCATAAATGAAATGCCACATCACCTATAGCCAATCAAATAACAAAGATCTATTTGGGTGTTATATAAAATACTATGCATGCACTACATATACAGTACAATAAATGACAGATACAGTGGACTTCACGTGTGTGTGTGGTGTGTGTGTGTGTGTGTGTGTGTGTGTGTGTGTGTGTGTGTGTGTGTGTGTGTGTGTGTAGATCACCTGGTGGCTCATGGGCGTATGGCTGAAAAGGATGCAAGAAAGAAGTTCAAGCAGATTGTGGCAGCAGTTCATTTCTGTCACTGCCGCAGCATTGTGCACAGAGACTTGAAGGCAGAAAATCTGCTTCTCGATCACAACCTCAACATCAAAATTGCAGGTTTGTCTCTGCACTTTTGAATATATGGATTGTGGAATGCTCTGGGATTTCCTAAACTTTTTCCCTTAATTTCTCTCAGATTTTGGTTTCAGTAACCTTTTTTCAAGAGGCCAGTTGTTGAAAACGTGGTGTGGTAGCCCTCCATATGCCGCCCCAGAACTCTTTGAGGGCAAGGAGTATGACGGACCTAAAGTAGATATATGGGTGAGTGCAACTTCAGGTATACCCCTAGGCTGCGGTGAATGGTTTAATGGTGTTTACCAATTGCAGTTTGCATGGCAGGAAACTTGCTCATGATCTTAGTTGGCATGCTACTGGGGTGGTGGCAGGAGTATGAAAGCAAAGTTGGCTATAATGTGGTTGCTGAGATTTACTGAATGTAAAAATGGTTTGCTTCAAAGAATTACATATGCAGTAAAGTTTCACATTCGAAGGACAACACGATCTGACATTGGACACCTGTCACACGTCTGTCACTTCTGTCTTGTTCTTTCTGTACAGAGCTTAGGTGTGGTGTTGTACGTGTTGGTGTGTGGAGCTCTGCCTTTTGATGGCAGCACTCTTCAGAATTTACGGGCCCGCGTGCTCAGTGGCAAGTTTCGCATCCCCTTCTTCATGTCCACAGGTATGGCTCTCAAGATAAAATGTCAGTTTTCACTCTGTGTTTCCCTTTTACTTTCTCCTTGATAACAGACCCTACATAATACAATATTTTATTCACCAACTTTGGTTCCACTTCAGTGTCTAGCAAGCGATACTCCTTTAATTATGAAATCCTGGTGCAGTAGTGGTTGATTGAAAGTTGGCAGCATCACTGTTCAGCTTGGATATGTTGTTTATTCGATTTCATTGTTGACAAAACACAGTGGTGGAAAAAGTATCAAAATATTCAGACTGCTGTTATTTTATCCATCCTCTGTTGGCTGAGAGTATGTTCCATGCAACACAACGTCAGTTACCTATATATGTGTGTATGTGTTATGACTGTAAATATAATGTGTTACGTTAGATCAGTAGGGCAGCGCAGTCTCGTTTGGACTCCTATGTGATATCGTGGGATTTGACCACATCTGGGGACAGCTGGCACGAACAAGGCAGAGAATTCCTGGGTGGAGTGTGGGCCTTTCAGAACAAACCATTCAGCCCGGCTTGATAAACTTAAAAGCATACTCTCTGTCCCCTAGCGGACCTGCCGGTTTAAGACGTGCGGTTTAAAATAGTTTCCGCTGAAACCCCCATTTTCTGAATGGTTTGTGCTGACACTCTGCCCGGGGATTAGTCTCTCCCCACAGACAGCGTCAGTTGTAATGGGAAAATGGTGTACTGTTTTGTTTACGGCTGCAGTCAGCGAAGCAGTTGCGAAAAGTGCACTTTATTTCGGTTCCTAGTGGAGAAGGGAAGACGAGGCAAATGAGAGAGGTCGTGTTGGTAAGTGTTAGCCTACTGATGCTAACACTTATGCTGACCTGTTATACTGTGTTTGTTGCCTTTTAGCGCCTGCCCTCAAACGAGGCTGCGTTGCCCAATTAACTACATCATTGACTTGGTCTGTAAATAGTGTTGTTGAGAGCAATAACTGGTTTGTATGTCTGAGGCTTTGGACGCCTTTTTGCACTGTTTAAACAACAGGACCAAGTTTAAAATGATCTAAAAATGCTTGATTTGTGATGTTTTTCATCTTCAATGGGCCGATTAAAAAATTAAATGTCTTCAATTCAGTAAGACAAATTGTTAAAGGGGCCATATTGTTCAGAATCTTTTTATTTTCCTTCTACATTTTCATGTGTTTGATACTTATTGTTCAACATCTTGAAAGTCCCACAATTCTCTGAGTGTTTTCAAAGATATTCTCCTGATTTAAGATGAGTTTGTGTCACAGTTTATCACCTCTGTGACATACGTATGTAGCAGAAGTCACCCTGGTCCTCAGATCCTCTGTTACCTCAGATTACACACTTTCTCTGTAGCTCAGGATTACAGCTGTATTCTAAAATAACAAAAAGCCCTGATATGCAAAATGAAAATTGATAGTTTTCACACGCACACACACACGCCATGACCACCACATTAATTGAAGTTCAAAAAAATTTTCAGAATACATTTTGTAGTGCAGCAAAAAATGCTCAGTGTGGTCATGATTTTCCGCGGATTTCATCATGGGGAGGAGGTAGGGGGCGTTAGTGTTGTACTCTGTGATCATCACTGAGTTTTTAAAATGCCTATCGCAAAGCGTTTCCTTTTTTTACGGCATTGTGCAATTTTTATAAGTCTGCGGACACTGATCTGTGTGTTTCAGATACAAATCTGTGTCCTCGGATCCGCGGAACTTTGCGGAGGAAAAATGGGACTCAAAGAGTAGCTGTTTTGACAGTTGTTGTAAAGCGGGACTGTTTGGTTGCTGCGGCGATGCTGTGTGGCTCCTGCAAGGCGCTTAAGCTAAATGTAGCATGTGGCCATCGCAAACTTTTAGAGCTGTCAAGTTTTTAAAAGAAGAATTTTGCAGCATGTCTGTGTCATGGAGTGACATCAGACAGAGGGGAGATGGTGAGAAAGACTGCTTGAAAAAGTTTGACAAGGACAAGAATTCATGGAATTGTCGCTGGCTTCATGAACTCACCTGAAAGATAAACGGGAAAAGCGAACTGTGCCATCAAGAAACACGGTAAGAATTTTTCTTTCCCTGGAAAATAAACATTATGCTGTTCAAACAGGATTTTAGATAAGATTATGTGACTTTTTTATTATTAATCTAGACTTTCTTTCATTGGAAAAAAGACATTGTGGCTTTGAATGGATTTACATGAATTTACACAAGAATGTAAATGAGTTTTTATTAATGTAGACTTTTTCATGGGAAAAAAGACACTGGATTTACAGGAATTTACACAATATGTGACTTTTTTACTATAAGGTATGTTATACCCTGATTTTCAAAATATTCTACAAGCTTTAGTTGTGGTTTTTGAAATGCTTTAAGTCTTTTCAGTCTTCATGAATTTCATGTAGTTTAATTGTTCTGAGTTGATGCATAATTTGGTTTACAATTAAAAGGAAAATCATTCCAAGTCCTACTTCCACATCATATTCTGTTATTTCAACATGATCATTGACAGTTCAAATGAAAGGTTGAGTCTAGGATCAGTTAAATATGCACTTCTTTTGAGGTTTTTTTTCTCCCAGGAGATGCTGAAAATGTATTATTAGACACAAAATTAATTTAGTTTCTGGGGCCCCTTGGGCCCTAAACCCCAGCTCGACCCCCTGCAAATTTTTCTTGGATTTCAGTTTTCATTTCACAGCCCTGGTGTATGTTTTGCAATTTGAGGGGTGATATCGCTTCCTCTCGCTCTCTCTCTCGCTCTCTCAGGTGTTTTTTTGTTTTTTTTTAATGCAGTTCCATGTAGGTGGTCTTGAATCAGGAACCTTCTGCTCTGGAAACAAGGGCACTAACTACTTTTCCACCATGCTGAGTTTGGTTTCTGCTTTATTTTTCAGTTGTCATGCTTGATATAGATAAAAAAAAAAAATAAAAAAAAACTGTTGTGTGGTATTGCAGACTGTGAGTACTTGATCAGACACATGTTGGTTCTGGAGCCCACCAGACGATTGACCATGGAGCAGATTTGTAAGAATAAGTGGATGAGACAAGGTGACCCGGACCCAGAATTCGACAGGGTGAGACCCCTCCACATGATTTTTAAATCAGATGTATTCTATTCATGTCCTGAAACACTTTGTTTGGAGTTGATGTCACTTCAATGTCTTGGTTGTATGTGATCATTTCTTCTTCCACTACAACATTTGTTAAATTTGATGAGTTGATTCTGGATCAGAATTAGTCACTTGTTACCAAGCGTTTTGCCTGGCATCTGCATGTAAATCTACACTGCAGTTTGAATGTCATGCATTTTGTGTCCTGGTTAGTTTCAGACATATTTTATTGACCTCAGGTTACTTGTGGGCTGCATCTCTTAAAAAATAAAATTGTTATACTTGCGTTTGAGTTTAGGTCGTAGCTCTGTGGGTCTGATTAGGCTGAATTTCAAACTTTAATTTGTGTTACTAAATCATCAGTCATGATCACATGTGGTGACAAATTGAATCTGTTTTACTTGATTGGTGTAATTTGTGGAAGAAAAAGTTAAGTTATACCTAAAGACTATGGATCCTGCATTCTAGCTATCCAGCATTTTGGCGCACATCATTGCTTTGGTTCACCATCTAAGGGTTCAGTGTATTTAGGGATGGACAGTTTTGTGCTTGTTACAGAGTTTAACCCTGTTCAGATCAGATTTATATAAGAAGGTGGGGTAATATAATATTTATTATGACCGCGTAGCATGGGATAAGGCTCAGTATAAATGACTAGTAATGTTATTTGATGCACTATAACAACTCCCTGGAGTTAGCACTTATTTCCAATAACTAATTTTCTTGGGAAAACACATTTCATTAGATTGTGTATTTCTTGTCTTCCTGCCATCAGTTCTTCTACTTGTGTGCTCTCCATCTCTGCCCTCTTCCTCACTTTCATCCTCATCCAGTTGATAGCAGAGTGTGAGCAGGTGAAGACTGAGAGGGAGACGGAGCTCATCAATGATCAGGTGCTGTTGGCCATGTCTGAAATGGGCTTGGACAGAGAACGGACCATGCAGGTTGGACAAAACTACATACTGATAGTAATAGTAATTTTATTTATATAGCACTCTTTAGCAAGTGATTTCAGTGTGCTGTCCAGAATAAAATGTCAAAAACACAGCAATGTAGCAATAAAAATTTAAGCCTTCATATGTAGAAATTAAAATTAAGCACAGTGTACAAACGTGTTTAATTTTAACATACATGCATACATACCAGGGTTCTCCGGGGTTCAAAAACAGTTCACCACTATGGCTGATTGGTGGCAATTTCAATTAATCACATGGGAATGATTAGCCTCACAATGATTCATAAGGGGCAAAAACAAACATGCATGCAAATACGGTATGCACTACTTTACTACTTGTAAAAATTAACAGTTTAAGTATAAATTTATTTTAAAATAGGACCATCGATCTGTTATATGCAAATGCCACAGATGCATATAAAGTGTCCCCTCTCCCTCCTCTGGGGAAATCCAACCATAACCTCATCCATGTGCAGCCAATATATATACCCAGAGTGAAAACGCAACCTGTAACAACTAGGCAGGTCAGAAAGTGGTCCCCTGAAGCAGAGGACGCACTTAGACTGCTTTGCCACCACTGACTGGAGTGTGTTTATGAATGTACATGGTGAGGACCTTCAGGGGGTGTATAACTGACTATTTGAACTTTTGTATGGATGTGGTGGTGCCTGTGAAACCAGTAAAGTGCTTTCCCAACAAGAAGTCGTGGATAACCTCTGAGGTGAAGCAAGTCCTAAATAAGAAGGAAGTGTTCAGGAGCAGAGACTGTGAGAAGTTGAGGGAGGTGCAAGATGAGGTTAAAATCTGCCTGACTAGAGAGGCATACTGTAAAAAGCTGGAGAGGAAGCTGGGTGAAAACAACATGCGGGAAGTCTGGAATGGTATGAAAGCCATTACAGGCTGCAGTAGCAAGGGCAATGTGGGCTGCATGGACCTCCAGCGAGCAGAGGAATTGAACACCTTTTTTAATCATTTCAGTGGCAGCACTGGAGTACCTCAGGGCATGGGGCTTTCACCCCTCCTCTTCACCCTTTACACTACGGACTTTCACTACAACTCGGATACATGTTACATGCAGACGTTCTCAGATGACACCGCAATTGTGGCATGTATTGGGGGGTGAAGAGGGAGAGTACAGGAGCGTGGTGAGGGACTTTGTGAGATGGTGCCAGCAAAACAAGCTCCTTCTCAACACCACCAAAACAAAGGAAGTGGTGCTTGATTTCAGGTGGGCGCCAGCCTGTGTGCAGCCCATCGTAATTGACGGATCCGAGGTGGAGGTGGTTTCCACCTATAGGTACCTTGGCCTGCAGCTGGATAACAGGCTGAGCTGGGCAGCTAATATGGATGCTGTCTATAAGAAGGGACAGAGTAGAATGTACTTTCTTAGGAGGCTGGCTTCATTCAGGGTCTGCTCCAAGTTATTGTACATGTTCTATCAGTCCATCATGTCCAGTGTTCTTTTCTACACTGTTGTGTGTTGGGGTGGGATGGTGTGAGGAAGAAGGACATTCTGAGGCTGAATCCGCTCATTAAAAAAGCAGGCTCTGTGGTGGGACTGTGTCTGGACCCTGGTGAGAGGGTGCTGAAGCGGAGAACACTCTCCAAGATCAGGGCAGTCCTGTCCAATCAGAGCCACCCCCTGAACTCTGTGATATCCAAGCAGGGGAGCGCCTTCAGTTCCAGATTCCTCTCCCTCAAATGCTCTGCTGACAGACTGAAGAACTCTTTTATCCCTCGGGCCATCAGGCTGTATAATGTAGCCACATCAGACGGGGGCTATAAATGCCTAAACATAGTGTCAGGTGCCTTGACTCCTGTCACTTGTTGCACTTTATATACTGTTTTTGTACTATTTATTTATTAACTTGTCTCTGTGCTGTTTTTATCATTAACTTATTTTTTTAACTTGTGTAACTTTTATATGTATGAATGAGAGCGACAGACGCCACACAATTTCCCTCGGGATTAACAAAGTATTTATCTATCCGTCTGTCTAACCTTAGCTATATCTCCTACTCTGCTTCAATAGAATAATTATATTACTTGTTCAATAATACCAGGAACTAATGAACAGAATTTCTTTGTTTCAGGCTTCTGCAGACTAAAGAAGATATGTCCAACTGTTGTTGCAAGTGTTACGCTCTAGCACATTATAGTATATATGCATTAATAATTTCTAGCAATGACTGAACCGAGACCAACAGAAATATTGAAACTCTGATATATAACCATACCTAAAATGATAAAATTTCACAAAAAAGACCACTTTTATATTTTGATGGTTATGTCACACTTTGGCTTCATTATTTTTGAACTAGGCCCTATTCCTTAATAGTCTGTGGTAGGTGGACATTTATTTGTTCATGTTGAGTTGTGGTCGGGGCTGATTAAGGTAGCCAGGAGGTCCTGGGTTCCATTTCTCTGTAGGGCTTTAAAACCCCATTATAATTATAGAATGGAGGTAAATAGTACCCAGTTTAATTAATGCAAGTTTTCCATCTGTGATAATATAATTCTTAATTAAACACTTTCAAGGAGGACCCCAAAACATTGTGCATAATTTTTTATTAAATTTTAATTTCATGAACTTAAAAAATGTTGTCACATTCTGATATGCATCTGTTCTCATCATGCAATGGAGCAGTGTTGTATTTACAATTATAGGCACGCCATTTGTTTATTTGTTACTTGTGTGTATGTGTATTCTCCACAATAGTTTAGTGAACAATATTGTGGGGGTCCCATGTAATGTTGGGCTCTTGGTCTTCAGCTCAGACCAGCCTGTACATGAATCCGCCCAGGTTTGGTTATTGATTGGATCCAAACATTATCATACTTTTTCACAGCTGTGATGGAGCTTTTTACTGAGTATTGTCAGAAACTCAGTAATATCTGTGAAGCATTAATAGGGATAGTTTATATTAATTGAGTTGCACAGTGGCTGAAAAGTGCTCTGTGACCACATCCGCTGTGTATTACACACATACTCATCTGAGTATGTTCATGTTCTTGTTTCATGAAACGTAATATTTCTACCTTCATGTGTAAATTACCTCACAGTAAATGACAATGATAATAATCATGTAAAAGGTACTGTGAACTTAGTGCACAAAAGTGAGGAAATGTGGTTCACCTGCTACACATGAAGACAGTTTACTTTTCTTCACCTTACAAATATGAACTAAGCTGCTCTCATTAAATTATTTACAATGATTGCTATTCCCCCCTCTGTCGGGTGGTGGCATCTGTACTTAAGCCTGTTTTTTATGGAGAAGTCTGCAGCACACTATGCATAACACCTTTGATAATAATGAAATTATAATGGAACTTACTAATAGAAGTTTAAGGTTTTTATATTTGCAACTGTGGTGGTTGACAAGCAAACTAGGCTCACCACATTCGCCACTACTAGGCCCACAACCTCTCAAGGGCTAGGGAGATCCTTACTATACCAACAAATATAACTAAATCCATCAAATTAATTGCAAGCAATAGAAGATAATGATGCACAGTGTGTGAAAAATGTCAACCCTGATATTTGTGAGGAACATTTTTACATTCATTTATTTATTTTTTTAAGTTATACTATCGTGAAACTTTGTATATATGTGTCTACACATATGAACATACTTTGAGTGGAAAGAACGTAGTTAAGTATGTTCTGTGAATCTGTCATTCTTACTGTGGACTTATTGGTGCTGAAACAGGATCATATGTAGCTAACACATGGGTTAAAGTTGTCCGTCACCGCAACAGATTTCTGTCATTTGGAAAATTTAACCACACATACGCGTGCGCACGTGGTGTCATGCGTGTTTGGGGCTGAAATATGATATTCTCACTGTCAAAGCAACATCCCATTCTGCGCTAATCAAAAACAGCAGCAATGTCAGCGTGGACTGCGGGTGAAGGGACTGTGTGAATTTTCACTCCTCTCCGCTCTGTTTACTGCTTGCTATGAGCCACGGTCCTTCTCCTCTCTGTTTTTGTGGGAACATTGGCAGACACTCCCCAAGTAGAGCGAGGTGTGGCTTTGCTTTGAACCAATGAAGCAATGTTCCGACTCTGCTTCGATGGTTTGTCGCTTTATCTTAATTTTTCTCCGCTAAAACCCTAAAGAACATATGTCTGTGAGTAATATTTACCTTTTTTATATTAAACCGACCCGTTATGGTCTTCTAAAACAGTTGATGTATTTTATAACTTAAAAACCGGACCGATGCTCACGCGTTAGCATGTCTATGGCGTTTTCAATGATAAAGTTAGCATTAAGCTGTTCGCATCTCAGCACAGTTTGTGTACATGTTTTCTGTATAACAAATAATGGCTTAGTGTTGTCGTAAAAGAGTCAGATGTATTACGAATTATAATTTATTTATTTTTATTTATATATTAATAATAATAATAATAATAATAATCAGAAGGATCAGAATCGCCTTTATTGTCATTGTAATTTCCATTACAACGAGATTTGAGTGCAACTACAAAAGGTGCTTTCCGTGGTGCGAGTAATTTTTAGCCAAATGAAAGATCGTGAAATTTAACGGTAAATTATTCAGAGTATATGCACAACTAATATAAACATAAGGTAAAATAAAATGAAATGTGGACTAAGTAATGTAAAACGAGAATTATATACAACTGGTTAAGTTTAATGACAATTTGTTTCAGTCAAACCACATCTAAGCTGTGTTTTTACACAAAAAAATGCAGTAATTGCACATTTTTGTCTTTTTTCATGAAAATAACTTATTAAAGATCACATATTACACTTTAGTCAGGCCTTTAAAATACTTTTGTGGACTCTTGCTGTTATATGTGTCAGTGGTTGAGATAGTTTCTGTAGGCATCTAAAAATGCTCATCATCGGATTGAAACCTGATGGAAATCTCTCAAAATAAACAAACAAAAAAAAAAGATTAATCGATTACTAAATAATCGTTAGTTGCAGCCCAGTTTGTTTTTAGGCAGGGAGAGCATTTTACAGATTAAATGTGAATAAGCCAGTTTTGAGTTTTCTCAGTGCGCATGCGTTTTCAAAAACTGGTGACAGTGTTACTTTGTGCACAGCAGAACAACGTTGTCAGTTGCTTTAGGCCCTAATTTTGTATTTTATTGACTGTACAGCAACACAGCAACCATTTGGTGCATTCAACCGGATTAGAACAATTCAAAATACTACAGAAGACAAAGAACTTGACAGTTTGAAGTGCGTTTTTTTTTTTTTTGTTTGTTTCAGAAGACTTCATACCCATTAAAATTCACCAGAATATACAAAATTTAACTTGCTCTTTTAAAAATAAATTGTGGGGGAGAACCCCCAGACCCCCCCCCCCCCCCCCCCCCCCCCCCCCCCCCCCCCCATAATCAATACTGTGTTTTACTTCACAGATTGAAGTGAGTTTTATTTGATTCAGAGGGTTTCATACCCATTAAAATTCACCAGAATACACAAAATTTGACTTGGTCTTTAAAAAAATGTTCTGGGGGAGCACCCCCAGGCCCCCCAGAATCAAGACTACACCCTGCCCCCCACCACCCTTTTATGTACCTTTATGTTCAGGTTTTGCATTCTTTTTATGCTTTGTCTGTCTCTCCTTAGAGGCTATTTAGAATTGATTTGTATGCTGTTTAATGTGTTTATTGTATTTGAGGAAAAAACAGTGTGTGCCCCCACTACGCCACATTTTAGGGAATTGCCAGGAAAAAAATTCAGTCAGATGAAAATTTATTGCTTTAACCCATGAGCTAACAACAGCATTTAATGCTGATTCATAATATAGCTTTGAGGTGAGTGAGTGAGACATGGTTGACATGTTCAGTATATTGTTTTTTGGATTGGTGCTTTGGGCGAAAGCTACTTTAACTACCTACATCATGAAGCCATCATAGTAGGGTGATTAATCACACTTATTTTAAGTCTGTGATTTTTTATTTATTTATTCATTGATCTGTTTTTTTATTTAATGTTATAAACTAGTAACATTTTTTTGCATCTATCAAAAGCCAGTAGCATTCATTAGAATAATAAATCTTAATTTTGTGGTTCATTTCCATTATGTATATTCTCATTTTGGCTCTTTTTTCCCCCCTATATCTCTTTACCCCCCCTCTCCACCAGTCCCTACAAACAGATGCGTATGATCACTATAGTGCCATTTACAGTTTGCTGGCAGACCGCCTCAAGAAACACAAAACTCTTCGTGTTGCTCCTCCTACACCACGCTCCATTAGTTTTCCCCTCAATGCTGTGCAGGTACTCCTTTCCTCTTGATATTTGTAGTGGTAGTGTGTGTAGTCCACCTTATGTATAGTGTTGTAATATTTTGCAAGAAATAATTTTTGTTTTTAAAAAGTCATTACAAGGTTTGATGAGCCATCACACATTATGATGTAGACCAAAATTTGCTCGAAATTCTGTACATACGGTTTTGTATATTACAACTGTAATAATTGCAGTTAATTTTGGTTATGGTGGAATGTTTTACGACTTCTCCATTTAAAGCACCTGTTTTAGTTGAGGTTCACTTTTGTGAGGCACAAAAATTTAATTCTTTAATTTGGCATAAATTTGCTTTACTGGCACAAATAATGTAGATGCACAAAGAACCCTGTCTACTTTAGAAGTGCAGGGTTTTGCATGCATCAAATAAGAAGTGGACTTGAGATTTCCTTTCTAGTGTTTTGCTAAAACAACAGCGTTTTTCTTGGCTATTTTACAGGAGCGTAAACTTAAATGTTCGTATTGTGAACCCCGATTGGGTTTGCTGGCTATAACCAATGTCTCTCAATCCATTTGTAATAAGATCTTTAGAGAATGAGTACAATCCCCACCTGACCTCTGCATATGTATGTCTGTGTGTGTGCTCAGCAAACGGATCAGCAGGGTAATCCAGTTAGCATGACCGTTCCACATGTCCAGCTCATTAACCCAGAGAACCAGATTGTTGAGGTGAGTTGACCACAGCATCCACTCCAGCACCAATGAGGAACTCCATGATTGATGTGAAATTTAGGATTGACATGCCACAATCCAAACCGAGGCCCATAACATACATTGTCATAGCATTTGATTGACTCTCATAAAGAGTATCATAAAGAGAGCATCACGTCGGCTCATATCATAAACAGTTAATTTGCATATATTTTGATTTTACCACTGTTGGTGTATCCTGTGACTCATGCTGTAGTGTATGAACACATGTAAGTAGAAGTAAGTTTGTTCACAATATGGAATCCATTTAAAATATACATTATTTTATTTTGATACTTTGTCACACAGTCCTGCAGATAAACAAAGCCCATGCATATTCGCATAGGTTACTACATATAAATGTGTTTATTTATTATTATCTAGCCGGAAGGTAACATGGCATTAGACAGTGATGAAGGAGAGGAGCCATCTCCCGAGGCCATGGCTCGCTACCTTTCAATGAGGCGGCACACTGTGGGAGTACCAGACCAAGGTAACGCACTCACACAAACATCCACACATTTCCAACCTACTATTAAATGTTGGAACTGTTTTTGACCTCATGCTGAGCTCCTGTGACTTACAGCAACAGTCACATCTTAAGGAGCTCAGCCTATGATGTTGCTAGACAGAGGTGTATGATACTGCTCATATTATTGGAGGAGAACAAACATCCAGGTCTTGGGACCTTGAGTGCTTTCAGTGTCGCTGTAATATTGTGAGCTCTGGATGCGAACCAATGAAATAAGGTTGCATCTGAGTGTGTGTGTGTGTGTTTTTTTTTCTTTTTTAAACAAATCGCTGAAATGGACTTTGTGTCAAATAGGGGGTATTTGTGAACACTGATGAGGTCTGTCACAGATGCATCTTGAGGTTGCATCAGCTGCAGTGTTATGGCTGTGCCTTGTTTGACTATGCATGATCCAGCAAGCACATGCTTCGTTTCTGAGGATGTCAGTATTTCAACAAGGCCAGTAGGCCATCCCACGTGTTTGCAAGATTGATGTTTACTTCAAAAGATAATAATGGAGGCGAGTGTTCGTGGTCATCCGTAGTTGACCTGACATGGTTGTCTTCATACCTATTTATCAACTGATCAGATTTTTTGATTCAGGTGACCAAAGTTTTCAAGACTAGTTTAAAAAAAGACTATTTTGGTTGTTTTTCTTATTTTCTCTTTTTTTCTTTTTTTTAATTCTTTGTCCACCTGTGTAGCTAATTGAAAATTCAGTGAGGTATATCTTACACGTTCTATTCCAATTCTAAGGCAGAACCATGTCAGCATACAAAGGATCATCTAAACATCCAAAAAGGAAGAGCAAAACAGGTGAATAGAAAAGAGTAGAGCAGAGCCACCCATGCGCCCGGTCCCGAGAAGCATGGATGGTAGGTTGAAAAGTTTTTTTTATCCCATGGGAACTCTCCCTACCCACCCAAGCAGCTCAAGAAAGAAGTATATATAATATAATAAATAATAAGACATAAGAAAGATAAGACATCACAGGAGAAGATTGTAGTATAGGTAATTTAGTATGTAGACTATTAGTAAAATTAAATATAGTTAATAGGCTAAGCTATAAATCTGGTATTTTATTATAGAAACAGAAGCTATGAGTGTATTGGTATCTATATAAACTCTGTTAGCATACTGTAGGAAAATAAAAAGTATAATCATTATGCTATCAAATGGAAACCTAAGAACTTAGGTACTATATGTTGATATCTTTAAAAGAACACAGAAACTGATGAATCATTAAAAATCTACACCATGTAAAATAAAATTGTAAAAAATGAAAATAAGCTAGTTATAGTTAGAAGAGCTAAATAAGCAGTTAATAAGATAACTGTACCTAGCAAGCTAACAAGATGAACAAAAACGTGCTTCGATTATTTTTATAATCGATTGTGAGCTCTGGATGCTAACCACCGCTGCATTAAAAAAAAAAAAAAAATGTTCTAAATTTTTGATTTATCTAAATATTTTCTGAATAGTCAATTATTACTTTGGTTAAAAGGGAACACTGACCTTTTTGTTTGTTTGTGTTTGGTTCATTTTTTTCAGTCAGGACCAAAACAGTTTTAATATCAAACACCACGGTGAGCTCAGTTGCTATACAGTGTGATTGTATGGGTCACACTAAAAGCTCATAGTAAGCCACTTCTTGTCATCAGTGAAGAGGGATAAATGTCATGACAAGTGCTGTGCAGCACTTTGAGGATAAACATCCACATTTAACTCACTAAATGGAAAGATACTTTTTAAAATGATTGATTTTTACAGTTAGTTGCTTACATCTGAGGCATTTCAAGTTGATTGCAGATTAAACACTCAGTCTACTTAGAGTCGGAAGGAGCTCCCCATCATGATGTGACTGCTGATAGAAAGATCATCATGAATTCTGAAGGTATCCATTACACTTGATAATATAGTCCTGTAGGACTATTTCATCTGCTCAGATTCAGCCAAATGCTGCTAACCTGAGAGGATGCTGCTTCAGTGCAAATGGATAATAATCCAAAGCATAGTGCTAAAACAGTCCAAGAGTTTCTTAAGGTAAAGAAACAGTATATTCTTCAAAACTAGTGAAGACAGAAAGACCTTCAGTCTGCAATAAGGCTGTGGCAAGGCATGTCAAGGGAGTAAACTGGGAATATGGTGATATCCATATGGTCCAGACTTCAGGCATTCATTACTGAAAAGGATTTTCATTCAAATATTAACAGTTGTCCTTAGATTTATAATAATTAGTCTAATTACTTATGGCCTCTGAAAATGGAACTATAGTATAAAAATGAGTCTATTCCCACAATGGTTTATTTTTGGATGTTTGTTAAACCTCTTGAATTAAAGATAAAACTTTGCACATAAGTAAATCTTGATCGTTATTTTGGAGCATTTCTGGTCATGTATAGGCAAAATTGCAGAAATTGTTGCCATTGAGACTCGACTGTAGATCTGTCTGTCGTCTTTAGAACAGGCTGTCATTTGTTTTCCGATATTTATATTTAATAATCTCTAGTTAATGTCTTTCTTAGTGACACATTAATCTCGAAGTATTGCATTCTTTGTCAATAAAGCTGTACTTAAATAATCCTAGCATAACATAATTGACTTGTTCATTCTATCTCCTCCTACTGCAGGACAGATATGCAGGAGGACCTGCAGAAACTCCCACCAGGTTTCCCTCGTGGCACCATGCACCAGCCCCCCTTCCCATCACTTGCTCCAAATATGGGCCAAATGCACACACTCATGCCCACACAGATCCTGCAGCCCACACAACAGCTGGAGTACAAGGTACAGTTATTTGGAATACACTGGGCAAGGTATTTAAAGGGGGAAATCAGTGTCTCAAATAATGTCGTCTCTCTCAAATCTCTTATCATTTCCATCTTAAACATCACCTGTTTTGTTTCGCTCCCCTGTTGGTTCCAAGGCTGATTTAAAGTGAAATACCTTTCCCTACCAGTTGATATATTTGACTTTCTCTTGCTGTGTTAGATTGTATTCAGTGTAAGGCAGACATTGTGTGGATATTTTACAAAAGGTTTTGCACTGCTGAAAGAAAAGTGTCATGTACCTACCTGTACATACGTACCTGTTATTCTCAGTGGGTTTACATAAGGCTGGACGGTATAGCCTAAATTTATATCATGGTATAATTTGAAGCACATATATGGTTACTGTATATCAGGGGGCATTAAATATAATATTTTACAAACTATAATTTGCATTCTATGTCGTCTCTGTTGGTTCTCTGTCAAGAAGGTGGATTGGATTGTACCCTGTGTGTCAGGGAAGAGTTATTGCTCTAAAGGAAGGAGTTCAAGTATCTTGGGGTATTGTTCACGAATGGGGGCAAGTTCTAGCGTGAGATCGACAGATGGATTGGGGGCTGTGTTTGAAGTTCTGCAGACACTGTATTGAACCGTCGGGTGAAAAGAGCTGAACCAGATGGTGAGACTCTTGATTTACCAGTCATTTACACGCTCATCCTCACTCATGATCATGACCTTAAAGGAACAAGGTCACAGAAACAAGTGGCAGCAATGAGATTCCTCTGTTGGGTATCTGGGCTTACACTCAGGGTGAGAGGCTTGTCCTGTCTGTGTGGTTTGATTGAAGGTGATAGGAATAATCGTAACTTACTGATTTCTGCTCACTGTCTGACTTCTTAACTCCGAACTGTGTCCATACAAAAGAACCTTTTTTGACAAACTTCATTGTATGCTCTTCATTCTGCTGTTTTTATTTTCATGGCAAAACAAAACTGTGTGACGTTGTCACAGTTTTGTTCACGTTTTCAGATGATTCACTGGTGCAGGTTGATGATGTCGAAGCCTGTTCTACCTCTTGGCACAGTAAAAGCAAAATCTATACTGTCAGACAAGTTATAGTGACTACAGCTTTGTCATCTACACCGTGTATCTATAGGTTTTCATTGAAAAATTACTGAGACTTGAGTTTTTAAAAAGGGTATTTTTAAAACTTGTATTTTATAACTATAAAATCATTCTGTTATATATGTGTGTGTGTGTGTGTGTGTGTGTATATATATATATATATATATATATATATATATATACACTTTTTTGTTATATTTTTGGCTCATGAACAAATCTTGCAAAGTCAGTGGGTCCAGTGATTTGCTGGGGGAAATAAAGCCAGTGATTTCCTGCTATGTGTAATGCTTTAACACATTCACATACTGCCATCACCTGGCTATGATGCTCTCAGCATGTCATGTGACTCCCTTGATACATTGCCAACCCGCATTGTCGTGTTCCATGAGCAAATATGAGTTTTATTTAACCATTTATGAACAAATGTAGCGTTTCAGTCATACTGTTTTTTTAGTTGGTTGTAATATGAATATTTTCTAGTGTTTGATTTTCCTTAACAAAATTATTTCTGTGCCTGCTGATCAGGAGCAGTCACTGCTGCAGCCCCCAACTCTGCAACTGCTCAACGGTATGGGCCCTCTGGGTCGAAGGGCTTCCGATGGTGGGGCAAATATTCAGCTCACTGCACAGCTTCTCAAGAGGCCCCGGGGGCCTTCTCCACTTGTAGCCAGCCCAGTGAGTGTTATTGTTTGTCCTGGAGATCAGGACTTTTCCTTTGGAGTGATTTGTATGTGCATTGCAAATGATCACCCCTGCAAACTATATGAGTGTTGACCATCTAACTGCTTACTTTTCTCAGCACCCTATCCCTGCTGTTGCTCCGGTGGATGAGGAGGGTTCAGATGGAGAGCCAGACCAAGAGGCAGTACAGAGGTAAAACCTGTGCTGGCTGTTTTCGGCAATAGGGCTTACTTTACAGAAGTGCTGTCTAAACTGGATGCCCGGGAAGCCTGATAGCCTGCGACAACCAGTCTCTTTAAATTCAGATTGGAGTTGTGGGTATGAAGAGATTACATCAGATTTTTTTTTTTTTTCACGAACTGAGAGCTGCATTAGTTTATTTTTAAAGTTTTATTGTGCAACTATTTCCCATGTAGGTCTAAGAATCTGCAAGATTTTATTTCTTTCCTTTTACTGTTCAGTGCCAAAGAATTGAGGGTAAAAGCTCATCAATAAAATCACCTGCCGAATTCATGGTTTGCAGTTTGTTGGCCTTTCATTTATAAGTGTTATGCTTATTATACAAGCAGGCCTAAAATACATTGCACCAGTGATATACTTCACCACTTGTACTTCTGCACAATATGCTGTGCTGTGTATAGCTGAAGATATGATCATTTGTAGTTTTAACAAATTATATGGATATATGTTCTCACTAATGAATTCACAGGCCAGTTTTACATTCAGCTGCACTCATGTTTGAAAGTTGAGAAACAAAGACAGAAACAAAGATGAAAATCAATAATCCACAGTAGGTAAAGCAAATTCTATCATTAATTTATATGTCAGTGAAGATGTGCAATGTACCAGTAAGAACTCCAGGTTTGGTTTTCCAGCACTTCCTCTTCAGACAGCACTTCCAGACTTTGCTGGTGTCCTGGGTTGCCGGGAGTGAGTGCCTCTAGGCTGCACTGCTCTGCTTTTTTCCTGCGGGAGGTGGCTACACCACTATGACGCTTACCTCACTTCTCCTCCTTTCTACATTGCACAGCAGCTTTTTCCTGCTGTTTCAAACCAAATCTGCCATTAAATCTTGCCATCCTATCTCTCAAACTATTGACGGAGTGCTTCCTTATATTTCCGCAAACGCCAAATTCTCCCAACTCTCTCGCCCTCTCTTGCACAGCTTTGCTAACTTTAAGGCTTGCAAAACCAATTATCTAAAAGCTGCAATAATTTCACTTCTCAAAGTGAAAGCTAAGGATACCCATAAGCTATAACTTTTCATGTATGATGTAACTTTTATATTTTGTTTTTCTGATTGGCTAAGATTATATGAATGATGGCGCCCATTGGCAGAGGTGGGAAGGGGTGGGCTTTCACCCCCTCTATTAGCCAATGAGGACAGAGAGCTGACCAGCGCTGCTTCCTGTCTCCCACCCCTCACCCATCCTCCCCCCTCCCTGCGGCCCAGGTACCTGGCGAACCGCTCCAAGCGGCACACGACGCACGCGCTAATGAGCACTTCGCATGGCGAGCCCTCGGCAGAGTCACAGCGGCCCCAGGGCCCTCGCCAGAGGGGGGTTTGGGCCCCCGACACATACACCCGGTGAGGGTACATCTCCAACTCAGTGCTGCATATGCACCAATACAGACATAGACGCAAACATAGCAAATGCACTGTTTTCTGCATATAATACACAGAGGCAGCAGGCAGAGACTGAGACTTAAAGTAATGCAGAAATGTAGCCAAAAGTCATACTAATATTAATGTTGCTATTTTGCTCTGTTGACGGAGCCAGATTCTGTGCAGTAGTTAACAGCCTGGGTGGGGGGGTGGTGGCTAGAGCCATTAGTGAGCAGATGTAAAGCTGAATCTGATTATTCAACAGAAGTTGCTTTAATCAAAATCTTGTGGGTGGATGACACAAACACCCGCTGATGCTGCAGGCTACGATTTATTCAATAGTTAAAGGAGATGCTTGTCAGAAACAGGTAATGTTCAACAAACTAGCATGTTGGTACGTTATAGCCGATTTTGTCAGAGTGGAGCATTGGTTGTGACCATTTAAAGCTTCCAAAGTGGAGTGTGACAGAAAAGGGTTAGGTACCGCTGCACTATTTGGTTGGACTCATTGCTTTTGTGGACATTAAATAGTACAGTTGCAGATGTTTACATACACCTTCAAACGGTTTTCTCCCCAACTACACATACATCAAACAGTATATGTTAATTCAGTAAAATTTATATTTGTGTATATAATTTGTGATTATTTTTTTAATTATTTATTTATTTATTTATTTATTTAGTTGCTTTGTTTTTAAACTGTAAAGCGTCTTTGAGCATTGTTAAAAGTGCTACACAAATCAAATGTATTATTATTATTATTATTATATGCAATTCTATTTTATTTTTTTTCCCTTCTCTAAGACAGCGATGAAAGATGGTCATCCTTGCTCAGGCAGAGGCTATTTCGGATTACCCACATGAGCCACCTCAGGTTTTGTCCTCAGTGCCGTTGTGCAGAGGACGACCCCCTTAGCCTGTGGTTTCTTGTTGTCCGGAGATGACCAAACTGCTTTCTACATCCCCTTCATAGCATTCCATCTGATGGAAGGCAGCTTCAAAATTGCTCCAACAGAATTTTACTTTTTGCTATTGACCTTGACAAGATATTTTTTATCGGGCTGAAGTGTAATCTCGGCACAGACACCCAAAAAGGATGATCTGTGGTTTGGAGGACCACCTCTGCAGTCCCTAGATGAAGGGTACACCATGCCCAGGACGGCACATATAAAATACAGTGCACAGAGGGGCACTTGTTTTTCATCCCACTGGTTGTCATGCCACCCTCCTCACTAGCATGAATGTTCTTGGGGGGGGGGGGGTATTAGATGTAGACCACCCGTTGTTGCAGCAGGTTGTACTGAGTTACAGTGTGACCAGTAACAGGATCAATGCTTACCGCTGTCATCTGCCTGAATGGTTGCCATCCTGGACAAAGGCCAGTTCTGTGGTATGGTGGATGCAACGGCGCACAGAATCAGTGCATGGTCTGAGACTTGAGTATGAGGTACCTGTACGATGTGCAGTAACTTCTCAGATGTGTTTAATGAGAACACATCTGAAGACATGTAACGCATCATATTTGGGTTTCAGGTTGGTGCAAAATTATTCAGTTAGTCCCAGGAATTCAAGTTTTAGAAGTGACACTCACACAGGTTTCTTTAAACCTATATTCTGTAGGATTATGATGGTTACGTGCAGCATGATGTCTTAGTGGTGTATCACTGTTGCTTCCCAGCGAGAAGGTCCTGGGTTCACTTCTGACCCGGTCCTTTCTGTGTGGAGTTGCATGTTCTCCTTGTGTTGCGTGGGTTTCCTCCAGGTGCTCCGACTTCCTCCCACTTCCAGAGACATGCTGATTAGGTGAAGTTGTGTCTTTAAATTGACGGTAGGTGTGACTGAAGGTGTCTCTGTGTATAGTATGTCAACCTGCTATGGATGGTGGCCTGTCCAAGGTATATCCACTTTTTGCCCATTGACTGCCTGAATAGGGTCCAACACACCGTGACCCTTAATTGGAATAAACATGTTCAGACAATGGAAGGAGGGATGGATAATGAAAACAGGATTCTCTTTTTTTTGGCAAAATCCACTTACTCACTCACCATCGTAGATGTTGTTCTTTACACCAACAGTAGATAACTGTAACTGTATTCCTTTTAGTCCTGCAGGAGGAAATATGCAATATTGCAACATTAATATCCTTATCATTGTTTGTCAACTAGGAACCCCACTGGAGTAATTTGGGAATCCGACCTCTTGCTCAGCAGGCACGTTGGCGATATGCGTTAAACAGCTTTTAAAACTATGAACTTTCAATGAGAAATTATTCTGAAGCCCGTCTTAATCAGAATGACAATATGAATGAAAATACATATTATTGGCTAGGTTTCACTGGATTATTTGACAACGTCAGTTTATGAGATTTATTATCATATTTGTTTTTACTAACGTCACCATTTTTTTTTTTTTTTTTTTTTTTTTTTTTTGCGTATTATGCATGTGTAGGTCTGATGCATCTTGTCTCTTGGCTCTCCTCTGTCCTTGTGTGACTGATCTCTCTGTTGTGTTGTTATTGTGCGTGTGTGTGTACACACACGCCTGTGTGGACACATGCGTGTGTGCGTCTCCTCCATGTGGTCCCCTCCTCAGATCCAGCTATAAGGATTGTAACACCCTTCATCTCCCCATGGAGCGCTTTTCACCTGTGAGGCGATTCTCTGATGGTGCTGCCACAATCCAGGCCTTCAAAGCCCATTTAGAGAACAGCAGCCTCATTAAGCAACTCAAGCAGGTATGATGCTGTAGGTAAATATTAGGGGAAGTGTTGTTTCAGTCAGGAACTTAAACATTTTGTGTGAAATTTTCTTTTCCACACTCAAGAGTTCAAACTGGCTTGACAGTGGCATGTTTTTTACATTGTTCTGAACTGTTGAATGATCATGTGCAACAGATTTTAAACAGATATGGTCAGGTCCATAGGTAGTAGGACCGTGACAGAATTTTTGCATTTTTGTCTATGAACAGCACCACCACAATGGAGTTGCAGGGTATCCAGAAAGTATTCACAGGGCTTCAATTTTTTCCACATTTTATTTTACAGCCTTATTCCAAAATGGGGTAAATTCTTTTTTTTTTTTTTTTCCCTTCAAAATTCTACACACAACATCCCATAATGAAAATGTGAAAAAAAAATTTTTTTTTGAAATGTTTGTAAATTTATAAAAAAAGAAAAAAAAAAAAGAAATCACATGTGCATAAGTATTCACACCCTTTGCTCAGTATTTTATTTCTGCACCTTTGACAGCAATTACAACTTCAAGTCTTCCTGAATATGCCGCAAGGTTGGTGCACCTATCTTTGGGCACTTTTGCCCATTCATCTTTGCTGCACCTGTTAGGCTCCATCAGGTTGGATGGGGAGCGTTGGTGCACAGCCATTTTCAGATCTCTCCAGAGATGTTCAATCAGATTCAGGTCTGGGCTCTGGCTGGACCACTCAAGGACATTCACAGAGTTGTCCTGAAGTCACTGCTTTGATATCTTGGCTGTGTGCTTAGGGTCATTGTCCAGCTGAGAGATGAACCGTTGTCCCAGTCTGAGGTCAAGAGCGCTCCGAAGCAGGTTTTCATCCAGGTTGTCTCTGTACATTGCTGCATTCATCTTTCCTTCAATCCTGACTAGTCTCCCAGTTCCTGTCACTGAACAACATCCCCACAGCATGATGCTGCCACCACCATACTTCACTATAGGGATGGTATTGGCTAGGTGATGAGCAATGCCTGGTTTTCCTCCAAACATGACGCCTGGCATTCACACCAAGAGTTCAGTCTTTGGCTCATCTGACCAGAGAATTTTGTGTCTCATGGGCTGAGAGTTCTCCAGGTGCCTTTTTGGCAGACTCCAGGCAAGCTGCCATGTGCCTTTTACTAAGTAGTGGCTATGTTCTGACCACTGTACCGTACATGCCTGATTGGTGAATTGCTTCAGAGATGGATGTCCTTCTGGAAGGTTCTCCTCTCGCTACAGAGGAATGCTGCAGCTCTGACAAAGTGACAGTCGGGTTCTTGGTCACCTCCCTGACTAAGGCCCTTCTTCCCTGAGTGGTCAGTTTAGACAGGTGGCCAGCTGTAGGAAGAGCCCTGGTGTATCTGAACTTCGTCCATTTACAGACCCTCTCTACTTTTAAGATTAGGCTTAAAACTTTCCTTTTTGCTAAAGCTTATAGTTAGGGCTGGATCAGGTGACCCTGAACCATCCCTTAGTTATGCTGCTATAGACTTAGACTGCTGGGGGGTTCCCATGATGCACTGAGTGTTTCTTTCTCTTTTTGCTCTGTATGCACCACTCTGCGTTTAATCATTAGTGATTGATCTCTGCTCCCCTCCACAGCATGTCTTTTTCCTGGTTCTCTCCCTCAGCCCCAACCAGTCCCAGCAGAAGACTGCCCCTTCCTGAGCCTGGTTCTGCTGGAGGTTTCTTCCTGTTTAAAAGGGAGTTTTTCCTTCCCACTGTCGCCAAGTGCTTGCTCACAGGGGGGTCGTTTTGACCGTTGGGGTTTTTACGTAATTATTGTATGGCCTTGCCTTACAATATAAAGCGCCTTGGGGCAACTGTTTGTTGTGATTTGGCGCTATATAAATAAAATTGATTGATTGTTGATTGACAGATGATGGAGGCCATTGTGCTATTTGGGACCTTCAAAGCATCAGAAATGTTTTTGTACCTTTACCCAGATTTGTGCCTTGAGACAATCCTGTCTCAGAGGTCTACAGACAATTCCTTTGACTTCATGCTTGGTTTGTGCGCTAACATGCACTGCACTGTCAACTGTGGGAACTTATACAATCCCAATTCCAATGAAGTTGGGACATTGTGTGAAATGTAAAAAAAAAAAAAAAAAAAAAAACAGAATACAATGATTTGCAAATCCTCTTCAACCTATATTCAGTTGAATACACCACAAAGACAAGATTTTTAATGTTTGCACTCAAACTTTTTTGTTTTTGTGCAAATATTTGCTCATTTTGAAATGGATGCCTGCAACACATTTTAGAAAAGCTGGGACAGTGGCTACATAAGATTGGGAAAGTTGATGAATGCTCAAAGAACACCTGTTTGGAACATTCCACAGGTCAACAGGTTAATTGGAAACAGGTGAGTGTCATGATTGTGTATAAAAGGGGCATCCCCAAAAGTCTCAGCCGTTCACAAGCAAAGATGGGGCGAGGATCACCACTTTGTGAACAACTGCATGAAAAAATAGTCCAGCAGTTTAAGAACAATGTTTCTCAACATTCAATTGCAAGGAATTTAGGGATTTCATCATCTACAGTCCATAATATAATCAGAAGATTCAGAGAATCTGGAGAACTTTCTACACATAAGCGGCAAGGCCAAAAACCAATATTGAATGCCCGTGACCTTCGATCCCTCAGCTGGCACTGCATTAAAAACAGACATTGTGTAAAGGATCTTACCGCATGGGCTCAGAAACACTTCAGAAAACCATTGTCAGTTAGCACAGTTCATCACTACAAATACAAGTGCAAGTTAAAACTCGACTATGCAAAGCGAAAGCCGTACATCAACGACATCCAGAAATGCCACTGCCTTCTCTGGGCCCAAGCTCATTTGAAATGGACAGATGCAAAGTGGAAAAGTGTGCTGTGGTCTGATGAGTCCACATTTCAAATTGTTTTTGGAAATCATGGACGTTGTGTCCTCCAGACAAAAGAGGAAAAAGACCTTCTGGTTTGTTATCGGCGCAATGTTCAAAAGCCAGCATCTGTGATGGTATGGGCGTGTGTTAGTGCCCATGGCATTGGCAACTTACACATCTGTGATGGCACCATCAATGCTGAAAGGTACATCCAGATTTTGGATGAACACATGCTGCCATCCAAGCAACGTCTTTTTCAGGGACGTCCCTGCTTATTTCAGCAAGACAATGCCAAGACACGTTCTGCACGTGTTACAACAGCGTGGCTTCGTAGTAAAAGAGAGCAGGTACTAGACTGGCCTGCCTGCAGTCGAGACCTGTCTCCCATTGAAAATGTATGGCGCATAATGAAGCGAAAAATACAACAACGGAGACCCTGGACTGTTGAACAGCTGAAATCGTACATCAAGCAAGAATGGGAAAGAATTCCACCTACAAAGCTTCAGCAATTAGTGTCCTCAGTTCCTAAATGCTCGAGTGTTGTTAGAAGGAAAGGTGATGTATCACAGTGGTAAACATACCAGCTTTTTTGAAATGTATTGCAAGGCATCCATTTCAAAATGAGCAAATATTTGCACAAAAACAATAAAGTTTATCAGTTTGAACATTAAATATCTTGTCTTTGTGGTGTATTCAACTGAACATAAGTTGAAGAGGATTTTCAAATCATTATATTCTGTTTTTATTTACATTTTACACAATGCCCCAACTTCATTGGAATTGGGGTTGTATGTAAACAGGTGTGTGCCTTTCCAAATATTGTCCAGTCAACTGAATTTACCACAGGTGGACTCAAATTAAGCTGTAGAAACATCTCAAGGATGATCAGTGGAAACAGGATGCACCTGAGCTCAATTTTGTGCTTCATGGCAGAGGCTGTGAATACTTATGTACATGTGATTTATTATTATTATTTTTTTAAACTTTCAATAAATTTGCAAAAATCTCAAAACTTATTTCAGATTGTCATTATGGACTTGTGTGCATAGACTTTTGGGGGAAAAAATTATTTCACCCATTTTGCAATAAGGCTGTAACATAAACTGTTTAAAAAAATGAAGCACTATGAATACTTTCTGGATGCACTGTAAAATGAAACTGTCAAGATTTATTTATTTATTTTTTTTATTTATTTATATTTATATAGCGCCAAATCACAACAAACAGTTGCCCCAAGGCGCTTTATATTGTAAGGCAAGGCCATACAATAATTACGTAAAAACCCCAACGGTCAAAACGACCCCCTGTGAGCAAGCACTTGGCGACAGTGGGAAGGAAAAACTCCCTTTTAACAGGAAGAAACCTCCAGCAGAACCAGGCTCAGGGAGGGGCAGTCTTCTGCTGGGGCTGGTTGGGATGTGCATTGCATGTAGAAATTTTGCTTTAATTCAAGGAGTTTAAGAAAAATATTGTATGTAACGATGTAGAATGTAATTTCTTAAAAAAAACAAAAAAACGAAAAAACAAAAGCCTAAATTTTCAGACACCGTTATTGGTCAAACTACATATAAGGATTGTTGTAAACATAAATCATGACTTCTTTAGGCATTTTTTTTTTAAATAAACAAGTCATTGGATATATATCCTGGATTTTGTTTGTCGGTCATTAATAAAATTGTGGTTACTGCATGGTAAACCTGTCTGGCTTATGCAGTTCTCACTGAGTGGAGCAAGTATTAACAAAGGAGACAAGTGAGGAATGCCACAAAGACATCCATGAATTCTCTGTAGGAGTTATAGGCTTCTGTGGATGTGTTAAAAGGAATTGCGGCTACTGTTTTATCACGAATCAGATTTCTATAGTTTAGGAACCCCCCCCCCCCCCCCCCACACACACACACACACACACACACACACACACACACACACACACACACACACAACTGTTCGGCAATGCATGTGAATTTTAAGGTGCACTGACACTTACATGACTTTGATTCACGCATTTGCACGACCCGTGTCGTGCAGGAGAGTAAACTCGTCTTTAACGGGTGTAGACTGAACGTGAGAGGGGTGCCGACGTGTGCAGTTGCGCGAAGAGAATTTTGAAACATTAAAAAAATCCTTCATGCATAAAAGTTGTGCTACGTGGCGCGATCTGCTCGCCAGCACGACGAGCAGCTCATCAAGTAGAATAAAGAAGTTAACAGAGTGAGTGATTGCATCAGCCGCTCGCATTAGAGCACAGCTCATCTGAAGGATTATAATGAGATGTTAAATCTGTCATAAACATACTTTAACAGCTGCAGACAAGAAGGAAAGAACATGTAACTGTTTTACCAAGCCATGATAATGTAAACATGACAAATAATTACCTTCTTAGACAGCTCCAAATTCTTTCTCCAGCTCATTCAGCACGTGCACAAACCGTGCTGCTGGAGCGGTCCTCTGTGATTCAGGAAGTGATTAGAGCCATTTTCAACAGACAACTTGCAGAGAAAATGATTAATCCGCTACGAAATAATTATTTTATATATGCAGTGTCCAGCGCAAAGCACATGATAGGCGGTGGAACAAAGCACGGCGTCCAGCTGGGAACACAGCGGTAGGATCATCACGATGATGATGACGACGTGCGTGCAAATGCATGCATCAAAGTCATGCAAGTGTCAGCGCAGCTTTAGATTCATTGCAAAGCTTGTACAACCCCTGGCAAAAATTATGTAATCACCGACCTCAGAGGATGTTCATTCAGTTGTTTAATTTTGTAGAAAAAAAAAAAAAAGCAGATCACAGACATGACACAAAACTAAAGTCATTTCAAATGGCAACTTTCTGGCTTTAAGAAACACTATAAGAAATCAGGAAAAAAAAATTGTGGCAGTCAGTAACGGTACTTTTTTAGACCAAGCAGAGGGGAAAAAAATATGGAATCACTCAATTGTGAGGAAAAAATTATGGAATCATGAAAAACAAAGAACGCTCCAACACATCACTAGTATTTTGTTGCACCACCTCTGGCTTTTATAACAGCTTGCAGTCTTTGAGGCATGGACTTAATGAGTGACAAACAGTACTGTTCATCAATCTGGCTCCAACTTTCTCTGATTGCTGTTGCCAGATCAGCTTTGCAGGTTGGAGCCTTGTCATGGACCATTTTCTTCAACTTCCACCAAAGATTTTCAATTGGATTAAGATCCGGACTATTTGCAGGCCATGACATTGACCCTATGTGTCTTTTTGCAAGGAATGTTTTCACAGTTTTTGCTCTATGGCAAGATGCATTATCATCTTGAAAAATGATTTCATCATCCCCAAACATCCTTTCAATTGATGGGATAAGAAAATTGTCCAAAATATCAATGTAAACTTGTGCATTTATTGATGATGTAATGACAGCCATCTCCCCAGTGCCTTTACCTGACATGCAGCCCCATATTATCAATGACTGTGGAAATTTACATGTTCTCTTCAGGCAGTCATCTTTATAAATCTCATTGGAACGGCACCAAACAAAAGTTCCACCTTGCCCAATGCAGATTCGAGATTAGCCCATTGTAACCTTGTTTTTTTCTGTTTAGGTGTTAATGATGGGTTTCATTTAGCTTTTCTGTATGTAAATCCCATTTCCTTTAGGCGGTTTCTTACAGTTCGGTCACAGACGTTGACTCCAGTTTCCTCCCATTCGTTCCTCATTTGTTTTGTTGTCATTTTCGATTTTTGAGAGATATTGCTTTAAGTTTTCTGCCTTGACGCTTTGATGTCTTCCTTGGTCTACCAGTATGTTTGCCTTTAACAACCTTCCCATGTTGTTTGTATTTGGTCCAGAGTTTAGACACAGCTGACTGTGAACAACCAACATCTTTTGCAACATTGCGTGATGATTTACCCTCTTTTAAGAGTTTGATAATCCTCTCCTTTGTTTCAATTGACATCTCTCATGTTGGAGCCATGATTCATGTCAGTCCACTTGGTGCAACAGCTCTCCAAGGTGTGATCACTCTTTTTTAGATGCAGACTAACGAGCAGATCTGATTTGATGTAGGTGTTAATTTTGGGGATGAAAATTTTACAGGGTGATTCCATAATTTCCTCAGAATTGAGTTAGTCCATATTTTTTTCTCTCTGCTTGGTCTAAAAAAGTAACCGTTGCTGACTGCCACAATTTTTTTCCCTGATTTCTTATACTGTTTCTTAAAGCCAGAAAGTTGCCATTTGAAATGACTTTAGTTTTGTGTCATGTCTGTGATCTGCTTTTTTTTCTTCAAAATTAAACAACTGAATGAACATCCTCCGAGACCAGTGATTCCATAATTTTTGCCAGGGGTTGTATAATTAGGATTTTGTATCATTGTGAAATAATGTGAAAGTGATGGCTAGGGGTGGTGGCCAAGCGATTAAATATGCTTGTTTCCAGTGCAGAAGGTTCCCGGCTCAAATCCCACCTCTGCCCATTGTCTGTGAAAGTTCGAGTTGCATCCAGAAGTCCATCTGGTATAAAATTTGTGCCAAATCAACATGCAGATCCACCTCAGATCTACCGTGGCAACCCCCGATTGAAAACAAAGGAACAGCTGATGGGAGTTGCTTATTTTTGACTGCTTTAATTCTGATGCAGCTGCATTAAAAATCGCAGTTTGTTTGGAAGAAATGCCAAAGCTCTATGCTCACAGCCTGTTTAAAAAAAAAAAAAAAAACAGCCTTGCACAGAGACAAAGTCCCAATTTGGTGCACACACACGCAGGCTGTGCTGCTTCATGCGCTGCACAAAAAAACAAAACAAAAAAAAAACCAGGCTCAGCACTTCAGATCCAGCCACATAAAAACCCCAGATCTGATGACGTTAAGGACAAAGTGCCTGTTGTCTCTTCACTGTGCAGCCGTGAGCCCAGTGGTCCGACCATTGCAATCAAAGCACTTGTGCGGCCAAGCTGTCTGGAACACCCACAGCTTCAGAAAACAGTGAGTTATTCCTGACTGTTTCCAAATGTCTGCTCATCAGGACCACTGATCTGAATTAATTCTGATCAATGGGTATGATAAATGTATTTGTCCAGAAAGGGTTATCAATAAAAAAAATTTTTCTCACCTTCCCACCAAACAATGTAGGCATCTTCATCTCTTGTTTAAAAAAAAAAAAAAAAACTTAGATCAGTTTTGCTCCTTTTCTCTTTTTTTGTACCTTTTCTAGTTTAGGCAAAGGCTATTTTTTTTAATTCGCTGGTATTGTTCATGCTGCTGTTTAATCCAACAATTAAATATTTTATTTGAAAATTTTCTGTTTAAATACTGAACACCTTGTTCTCACTCAGGACCACAGACAAAAACTCCTTATTTTCATTACACATTAAGTTATTGTTAATGGGCATCTTTATTATTGATACATCTCAGAATAACTAACCCATGATGATATTTCATCGTCTGTAATTGTAAGATAAATGTCAGCTACATAACTTTATTTCTCTATTAAAATACTTAACATTACCATAATTGCTGTCCAGCTTTGTATAATTATTTGTCAAGCTGTGTGTTTCTGTATTAGTGAAAGTGAATATTGAAGAATCTTAAGTACAACTGTGACTTTTTGTTGCTGATCACACCAGTACAGAATTTTGAACAATATTTATTGTTTGCATAATTACATGTGTGTGCATTCACTCTGTCCAGGCTGGGATTTATGCCTGCTGTAGTTTTTGTCACGCACCAAATATTGGCGTTTGTTGATTTGGCCTAAGTTTTACACAGAGTGCATTTCCTGACACAACTCCACATTATATGGAAAAAGGGCAGGGGTGAGTTTTGAACAGGGAACCTTTTGCACTGAAAACAAGCGCACTTAACCGCCGACAATTATGTGAAGGCATTTGTTCTAAAAACAAACCTCAAATTAAAGAAAAACTTTATACATGTTTAACAAACCTTTCATGTAATTTCACATTTTTCTCATACAGAATGTTAGGGTCCCATTGTTTGATGTGTCTGAAATATTGCAGATATAGCAAGTTTTAGAGTCAGCCATGGGAAGAAATTCTTGTTTGTGTTTCTCAGTATCAGCAGAGTATGCTCATCTACAGGTTGCCTTTTATTTTCTTTGTTCCATTGTTGATGTCTGTGCTTCCCATAGGAGTGTGAACAGCTTCAGAAAATGTACGCTGCTCCACAGGATGAGCGACTTTTGGAGCACACCCAGCAACAGCATATTCTGTACCAGCAAGAACAACAAATACTCCACCAGCAAATCCAGGTATGTGAAGAATGTACACATTGCAGTTAGATCTGTCACCATAATTACTTTATGTACTTGGGGGCTTTGACAACGTGCACAGATGCATCACTCTGAAACCCTGTATTTTCAGTGAGAAGCTTTGTGTGGAGGGACGTCACAGAGCAAAGCACCAAAAACCGTCACTCTCAGCAGTGTGCGCACAGTGCTGCTTGACTTCAGCGCACTGCGGTCAAAGTTCAACCTAATCCATGTTTCACAATAACACGCGGTGACGTATCTTCATCCGGCCAAGTTCTCCATCACTACGATGGATTTCCCTCAAATGGGCTGCCAAAATGCAGCGTCTAAGATGAGCCGTCCTGACAGAGTCTAGGCTGAACGCAAGATATAAAATTTGCTGCATCCCCGGGGCACATGCGCGTCATGTTCAAAACATTCAGAAATCAATTTTCAGAATGTCTCTGATTTTTGTTTGTTTTGTTTTTTATTTGTTTAGTTTTTTCCTGTTCACAGCAAGTCCCCACGTCTGTTCCTGTGTCCTATGTGCACACTGCCGGAGGGAGGAGTGGGGAGGGTATCAGTGTGTTTGAGTGGGTCACAGTGCTGTAACGAATGACACAGAGCAGAGTTTTATAAACATTTTTAAACTTTTCTTTTCTTTGAAAGTCTTCGCTAAGTGTCTCTGTGGGTGTTTTTTTGTGTTTAAACTAAAAACAGAGCTGCTCTAGCAATAAACACTAGTGCTTTTTTCCTCCCAAAATACACCTAAAATCTCTTTCTGAGGATGGCATGATGTAAAATACGCGCATAAAACCTTCTTACCTCTCAATCAGGTCACGCTTTCCACATAAATACACAAATTCTTTCTGCTCAAACACTGAAAACCACAGGAGAATCCAGGCGGAAAGAGGGTGTTTTGTGTGTGTGTGGGGGGGGGGGGGGGGGGGGGGGGGAGACGTGCCATCCACAACACCCTTTGATTAAAGGTCCACTTTTGAAGACATTTTTCATATGACTACTTAATAATAATAATAATAATAATAAAATGAGTACAATTTTCTTCCCTGCTACCACTACCCTTACTCTATGTAAATATTTCTGTGTAGGCTCTCAGTTGTCCAGGTGGCTTCCATAGTAGAGAAGCTTGAATCTTCGACTGGACTGGGTTGCTTGACGCGAGGACGTTTCGCTTCAAATCGCAGAAGCTTCCTCAGCTAAAATTCTTGCTCTGGAAGTATGGAGTACATGGAGCGAGTGGAGAAGACAGCCTTGACGTCTTTCACAGGCATCTCTCCCAGTCACTGGTTCAGATATGTTAATGACATATGGGTCAAAATCAAGCAACAGCAAGTTGAGGACTTTACAGAACACATCAACTCGGTGGACGCCAATATCAAGTTCACACGTGAGGATGCCAGAAACAACCATTTAGCCTTCCTGGACTGTGATGTTACGATTGGAGAGAACAGGCAGCTCCAGCCAGGGGTTTACAGAAAACCAACTCACACTGACCAATATCTGCTCTTCGGCTCGCTTCAACACAGAGCCCTACAGGTGCCCACAACTGCAGAGGGAAGGGCTAAAGAACAACAACGTGTCTGGAAAGCCCTCACAGTATGTGGGTACCCACAATGGTCCCTGGACAAAGTGCAGAAGTCCCAGAGAACAAAGAGACCAGATAGACAGGAGACGGAGACAAGAAGAAGAGTGTCTCTCCCTTATTTATCAGGAGTAGGGGAAAAAATACAAAGGATCTTCAGACAGCACAAAATCCCAGTTTACTTTAAACCAGTTAACACCTTGAGACAGAAATTAGTTCACCCTAAGGACATGATCACTAGTTACAAACAGAGCAATGTAGTATATTCTATCAGATGTCAAGAAAACTGTAACGAACACTACATAGGTGAAACGAAGCAACCGTTACACAAAAGGCTATACCAGCACCGCAGAGACGGCGCCAGTGGACCTCAGTCTGCAGTTCACCTCCACCTTAAAGACACTAACCACATGTTTGAGGACAAGGAAGTTAAAATATTAGCCAGAGAGAAGAAATGGTTTGAGAGAGGGGTCAAGGAGGCATTCTTTGTGAAACGTTTGAAACCCAGCCTTAACCGGGGAGGGGGTCTGAGACACACTTTATCCCCTGTTTACAATGGGGTACTCAGGTCAAAGGAGTTTCAGTCTTTTGTTCATGGTAATGAGTCATTCACGTCATCAAGGGAGCCATCAGAAAGACATCCATCCCATCATTAGAGGGACAGCTGTCCTGCCATTAGGTGTGCTAACTACAGCACAATAGTTGCTAATTAGAGCTATTGTTTAGTCACTAGCCTATAGCAGTCTGCCTCTCAGTAGGAGGGGTCTGGTTAGGTTTAAAACTCCAGCTTTTGTTGGCTTTTGTTTTATTCTTCTCTACAAGAGTCAGACAGAAGTCAGACTTCCAGAGCAAGAATTTTAGCTGAGGAAGCTTCTGCGATTTGAAGCGAAACATCCTCGCGTCAAGCAACCCAGTCCAGTCAAGGATTCAAGCTTCTCTACTGTTCTATGTAAATATCTAAAATATATGCCCTTTTGTCCTATTCATCCTTACAGTTGTGTTCAATATGCACCATTTGGTACCTCATTTTCAATAAATTTTCCAGGGGAGTCCCCCCTGAACCCCCACCTATGGGAAGATATTCCCCTCCCACACCGAACGTGGCATTGGCACTCAGTCAGTTTCAGGTTTTCTTGACCTCAACCTACTTACATGTCTTGAATTCGAGTTTAGGGCAGTGGTGGCCACAGTTCCGCTAATCCGCTAACTGCTAATTATCGAAGGTAATGTTTTCATTATTGGATTAACTTTTCAGATAACTTTGAAAACCATCATCAGACCAATTATCTTCCGATAGGTTTTGGTGCGATAATTTTTAGACCGCTAACAGTTTTGCAAACGTAGCTTTTTGTAGTAGATGCGCAGTTCTATCCTCTACAAGTAGAGAAGAGCTGGTTCTAGAAACCGCTCTGTCCTCTGCAGGCAAAGGAGAACTGGTCATAGAAAAGAAAAAACGCATTTCTTTTGACCCCATACTAATACGCTGGAAATAGCAACCAAGTCATCCAGAGGCATAGAGTTTTAACTTATGGTTAGAATTTTAAAGCCATATTCATTGGTGAACAACTTGATAACTGATAATATCACGTTGTACATTTTAATAGTTTACATTAATGTAGTTATTCTATCCGGAATAATTTTATTTTTAAAGCCGTGACCACTGTATCCTGTCAGGGTAAATTCTGCTTTCCCACAGCAGGGGGCAGAATGCACAAAGACAAGCGCTGGCTCATTGGCTGTTTTGGTTTGTCATCCCACAAAACTGGAATGGACAAAACTGCCCAAAGATAGGGGCATCAAGCTTGTGGCATCATATTCAAGAAGACTTCAGGCTGTAATTGCTACCAAAGGTGCATCAACAAAGTATTGAGTAAAGGGTGTGAATACTTATGTATATGTGATTTCTTAGTTTTTAATTTTTAATAAATTTGTGAAAATTTCAGGGGAAAAAAAACTTTTTCAAGTTGTTATTATGGAGTGTTGTGAGTAGACTTTTGAGGGGAAAAATGAATTTGCCCCATTGGAATAAACCTGTAAAATAACAAAATGTGGTAAAAGTGAAGTGCTGTGAATACTTTTCTAGATTTTGTGTGTGTGTGTGTGTGTGTGTGTGTGTGTGTGTGTGTGTGTGTGTGTGTGTGTGTGTGTGTGTGTGTGTGTGTGTGTGTGTGTGTGTGTGTGTGTGTGTGTGTGTCAGGCAGCAAATTGTTTGGGTTGCTTGTGCTGATTGCCTTTTGAATGTTGTTAAAATGGACTACATAATTGGTGTCAGAATAAATGAAATTAGCTTTCTAATTTCATTCAGACAGCCTCTTATACTCAAGGACATGTGTAGGAGAATGTTAATGATCAAACACATTATAAGACACCCATGTTTTCTCTTTCATCTGCAGGGTCTGTCTTTAGGCCATGGAGAGAGCCAGCCGAGTCACCTAACCAACCAGCTGCAGAGGTGAACACATCAATTGCTGAACTGAGAACAGTGTACTTGATACTGTGCTGACTAAATTGTTGCATTATTGTCGTATTTCTCCTCTCCTACTCTGTTCTCTCCTCCTTCAGGTTGCACATTCAGCCCTCTAGCCCACCGCCAACACATCCCAGCAACCACCTCTTTAGACAGCCCAATCAGAGCCCTCCGCCTGGCTCTGCAGGCATATTGCAAGGGCATGGTTAGTAATGGCGTTGTTGGAGAACTTTCTGCTTCTTGGCGTGTAACTGCTGTGTATGCAGTGGTAGTATTTTTATTTTTTACTTTGAGTAGAAAATGCAGACACCCACCACATTCGGCTGAACAAATCATTATAAATACAGTAAGTGGTAATTATGGATTCATGTTTCTGTGTAGCTTTTCATAGTGACACAGATTACAGTTAAACTTTATTTCAGAAGTGTTTACTCTTAACCGTGTACACGTTGAGTGGTGTTTGAAAGTTTGTGAACCCTTGGACTTTTACATGACTGAATTTTTAATGACATCAAATGTAAAATAATAATAACAATAATAATAATAATAAATTCAGAAGCTAATCTCCACAACATAAAATAAATGAAAACAAAAGTCAAAACAGTGACATGCACCAGTGTACACACCCTGAAATGTAATACATCTAAATTTGTTTAACAGCCGGTTTTCTGTAGACAAGTCAGGAAATGGACACATTGACATTTCCAAGTAACTGAATATGTCTGACTTTATTTGCATAAGTCTTTAAGAAATGCAAACCACTGTGTGGTAAATCTGTCTGGAGGAGACAGTTGTCAAAAACTTTGTGACAGTTCAAAAAGGAAACGAGTGAGGAAAGCCACCAAGACACCCATGACAACACAGAAGAAGCCGCCTTTTGCTGCTTTTGGGTAAATTAAAACGTTCTGAATTTTGCATCACTGGTTATACAACTTCATGGTGGACTGGCACAGAGAGCCTTATTTGATCTGTTGTATGAAAATCCTCTGCTGCACTTCACTGTGAAGGTGAGTGGTGGTGCAACAGACAAAAGTTCGGCACAGTGTTGTTGAGGATGGGGGTTCCCCCTGAAGTCCACTATCATCTCTACAGTCTTAAGCAGGTTCAGTTTCAGGTTGTTCTGACCACACCAGAGGACCAGCTGTTCCACCTCCTGTCTCTATGCAGCCTCATCACCTTCCTAGATGAGTCGAATGATGGTGGTGTTGTACGTAAGCTTCAGGAGGAGTTATATAGCACCAAATCACAACAAAGCTGTCTCAAAGTGCTTCACACGAGTAAGGTGTAACCTTACCAACCCCTAGAGCAAGCACACAGGCAACAGTGGTAAGGAAAAACTCCCTCTGATTCCAGGTGTTTTGTCTGTATGTGGTAAAAGTGTTGAACTTGTATTGGCAGCATTCGATATTGAGAAAAGCCTGGGAAAAGCTGATGAGGTTGCTGGACAGAGGTGTTTGGCAATGCCAAAATCTTTGCAGGAGAACAGCTGTCTTTAGTCTTGAAAGTCCTTTGCTGCCTGCCTTGCTGTATGGCAGTGATTCTCAACCGGGGTGCCGCGGCACCCTAGGGTGCCGTGATCGATCGTCAGGGGTGCCGTGAGTATTTTTCATATTCGCGATTACGTGAATTATTTATTTTATCCACAAAGCATAAAACGACTCAGAATCTGACATCATTATGCTGCAGCCTCGCTCTCGTCTTAAGGCGGGACAATAACAAGGAGGCTGACGGCCGATTAAAACAGTGCCGTCTTCTTCAAAAGCCATCTAAAATGCGGAGCTGTCGGTGTGTGTGTCTGTGCCTGTGTGTGTGCGCGCGCGCGTGGAGTTAACAGGCTGCAGACTGCGAGGGAGGGGGTGGGTGAGGGAGGGGGTGGGTGAGGGAGATTCCTGAATGCAGGCGCAACACGTTCAGTGCGCAGCGAGCGCAGAGCAGAGAGAGGATTTTAACCCGAGTGAACGTTAACAAAACGGAATCGTGAAGCTGCCTTTACTTCTCTCTGAACTTTCTCTAAAGGTGTGATTCTGCCGTTACCGTCCTGTTCACACCATGTGCGCGTCGTATGCTGAATTTATGAGCTCATGAGATGAAATAAACGGTCAAATATATTTAAAAACATATTTAAAAAATGAGAATATATGAATGAACTGAGAGCCACAAAAAAAAAACAATGTTCAGACGCACAGATCACAAAAAGCAGGTGAGAACTCTGAACTTTAACAGCTGTTATTTTCCAAAGGTATTTATTTGTTCAATCTTGAGCTTAATGCAGTGTTTAAGCACAAAACGTGACTGATGAGGAGAAACAATTTCAGAAATGCAACGTAAACAACCACAAATCAGAAAAAGTTGGGACTGTATGTAAAATGAAGATAAAAATAAAAATGTTGCACCATTCCCAGTTTCTCCACTCACAGAAGCCAAACGTTCTTCCAGAGTTGTGTAATTATACTACAATAGTAGAATATAAAGAAGGGGAAAAAAAGAAAAAAAAATAGACAATATATTCGTCAATCGCAATTATTTGTCTGACAATTAATCGTCTCCAGAAATTCCTAATCGTGACAGCCCTACTTGAGATCAGAGCGCAAAATGCTTGAGGATTTTCGAAATGCGATGTTTTCTGTATCGATTTTCTATTGCGATAATTGGGTTTTGCGCAAAACCAGAGGTAATAGCATTATAATATTTTTGTTGGTGGTGTGCCGCAGGATTTTGTAAATATAAAAAGGGTGCCGCGGCTCAAATAAGGTTGAAAAACACTGCTGTATGGTCATGAGTGGATGTTCACCAGTGACCTAAGGTGACACCTGGATGTCTTTAGTCTTAAGATTTATTTTTATCCCCTCAGGGCAGTTTCACAGCCAGCAGTACAAACAGCAATCACAACAACAATGGACATCAGAACAAAACTGGATAAACAACAACAATTGCATCTTGGTAAGGTGTATCTGTGGTGAGATGGAAACAACGTCAACTCACTATACAGGGTGCGACTAGAATCAGCCAATATTGACTTTGCCTTTTTCACTGACCTGACCTTGTTCAGATCAGGGAGGTCCTTTAAAGCAGTCCCTGCCATTTTACTGCACACTTTGGTAAAGCCCTTCAGTCTGTTTTGATTTTTAATGGTCACTAACTCGTATCATTGGACAAAAAGAAAGAACAGACTCAGTCAAATGACCAATGTTTTCATAAAAGTGGTATCAGCGTTAAAATGTCTGAGTTTCCAAAAAAATGCATGCGCCAATGAGCTTTCCTGCACACGATGTCCACATGATACTTCAAAGTCAGATGGTTATCAATAACTGCCCAGATATTTGTACTGCTGGACTACTTCCACAGCTTCGGCAAATTCTTGGATATTGCTTAAAATTATTGTCAAAAAAGCAGTTACTTCCGGAGACTAAGATGAGAGGTGCCTGAGTGTTGATAGCCCCAGTGGCTGGAGATGATCAAGGGAATACCCACTCTTCACATGGCTGTGGCAGACAGATGGCTATTTTGCAGATGAGGCAATGGACTGGTTTTGCCTAGGTGGTTTGTTTTCAGGACCCAAGCCAGTTAAGTGGTGTCATGGATGCAGCAAGGTGCTGCACCACCTCATGCTCCCAGACATTCTTTTGTTTTTAATCAGTAGTAGTCGCATTACGTCAATTTGAGAGTTTGCAGTACGAGAGCTGTGTACAAGCTGCAATGGATCTGGCACCACCTGGCATTAAACATTTGTGTTGAAATCAAGACATTTTGCTCTATTACATTTAGGGGTGGACGTTCTGAGGAATGTAATAATGTCCGTATGCTCATGCATCCGTCCACCTCCTTTTCAGGCTGAATTTTACGCAAAACACCCTGGGCCTTCTGACATGCAGCTATGGTATTTTCTTAAAGATAAATGTAAACAAAGTTCAAGACATATTTAGTGACTTGAAAATGTTCATGTATCCATCACCCGACTTGTCTGCAGAAAACTGGCTGTAAAACTGATTATTTTTTTTGTGTTGAAGAATCATGGAGACTAACAATCCATTAATAATTAGAATTGTTGTGAATCAGAGCAGAAATGCTTCATGCAAGCATGTAATTCAAAAATAAATGGCAGCTTCTGAAAGAAGTACTGTTTGTAATCAAAGGAGTGCTTTAAATCCTTGATACGAAAATATTAGTACCGAGTAGCCATATAAACATTTGATAGCCTTATTTGAAACTTTGTTTTACTGTGGTCTTTTTTGTTTTCTCTCTCTCTCTCTCTCGCTCTCTCACACACACACACTTGCCGGGTTTAAGTGGTTCACATTTTTTAAATAGCTGCTTGATATTGCAGACAGTTTTCCTGACATAGTAATTTGCTTTTACAGGCTTGAATCCATATGCATCTTGTTTGAAGGGATGCAATATTGACCAGTGTCACTGGTCAGCAAATGTTTGTTTACTTTTGTTTTCCTGTCAAGTGCATGTATAAGTTGATTTCTCTTGCTGGCATTTCAGCAGGTTTTTTTTTTTTTTTTTGATTGAGAGAAAGTTGCCCAGCAGGTTCATCTTCAAACGCAACGTGGCTTACACAAGCCAGGTCTATACTTGTGATAATGTATATACGGATTGTGTTGCTTTGATCATGTACACATGCTTTGGCAGGATTGATGTTTATGTGCTGGGTGGGGAGTTTCTAGCCATATTCAGAAACTAATGCACTCACATGTACCACCCATTAATGAGAATGTCAAAGAACAGATAACAAAGGCAAAAATCACATAACCTCTATCCAGAAAATGTTGAAGATTTAACACACAAGACAATGAAAAAATTTAGTGAAATCCGTTGAAAACATTCAGTCTATTAACATATTGGGTTGTCTAATTTTTTCTTTCACTGGAGGTCCGTCATCAGTGCAGTATCGACACGGTGCACCTTCACTCTTCCAGGGCCAGACTGTCAGCCCACCTCAGACAGGCCTGCCTCGGGTTTCCCTACCAACCAGTCAACAGGCAGGATCTCCCTGCCCAACTGTACCAATAGCACAGGGTGTACCCTCACAGCAGCAGGTGAGCATGCAAAGTCAGAGGTACATAAGAATTATCCTGTCAGTCTGTCTGACAGTGAGTCTTGTAAGTACAATTCCTTCTGAGCTGTTTATGGATTTCATTGAAACTTCACCCACTGTTAGCACACTATACGAAGATGGGCATGAAAAAAAAATTTTTTAGTTGATGTTGTCCTTTTCTCCCTTTGCCTTCTCCCGTTAGGGGCCACCACAGCAGATCAATCGCTTTCATCTCACCCTGTCCTCTGTATCTTCCTCTGTCACACCAACCACCTGCATGTCCTCCCTCGGCACATCCATAAACCTCCTCTATGGCCTCCAGGGATTAAAGTTCTCTGTCACAGAGAACTTATTCGTTATATTTAGGGGTATTCTATACATTTCGCGCACAATAGCATGTCCGCTAAATGTCTTGTAAATCACTTCAGAAGTGTTATTCGGTTCCAGAAAGTGTTTTCAGTTTTAGAAGTGTTTATTTCTCACTAGCTTTTACATAATATATGTGAAACATATATATAAACACACAAAACAAAGCAGTTTTAGAGAGACCTGCCACTGACATCACAGTGCAGCTCTTTTCTGATTGGCTGCCACCCCTGCCACTGAAAAAAAAAATGGAACAGATTGAAACAGAATGTGTCCTTTTAACCTCTTACTTCTTAAAATAGGTCAACATTAGCCATCTTTGAACATGTCCAAGGTCTGTGTCCCCAGAATGTTTCCTGTACATTTGAAGACTCTGGCAGTAATAAGACTGGACTCATGCTGAGCACAGACAGATGGATGGGCGCAAAGTTTCACAATACCCAATGGCCATATTTGATGGCCTTGGGCAAAAACAGAAATGTTTTAGTCACATTGTGGCTCACCACAAATAAATCTGTTGGAAACTTTTACAGAAGCTTTTACAGTATTCCATTTAGTTGACCCTCAATTATTTTCTAACATCTGCATTGATTATGCAGGTAACCATTCAGGTGCAGGAAGTGGAACTGGGAGGAGCGGCACAGAGACAAGGTGGCTTTTTGTCTACACCATGTGGACACAGAGTCCTTGGGAAGCAACTGAGTGCAGACAATGCTGAAACGCACAGGTGATCCCACCCAACATGTGACCTATTCCCAAATGACTGGCAGATGTTCTGCATGGTGCTTCCATTTCTTTCTTTCCTCCATATTTACTCAGTATTTTTTGATATCATGTTTAAATGACCTCTTCATTAACTATTTCAGTCCATTGTGTTTGCACAGATATGATTGTAAGTCACTGACAGTTACTTCTTTTAATTTTTGTTATGCTCATTCATGCTGATTTCCCATGAATCATGTCTTGAAATTTCACTCAACAATACTGTCACTGGAGCATTGATGCTTTGTGGGAGAATTCCCAGTATAAGGACATCAGTTTTTTGACAGCATTGATACCAGAATTGATGACAGTCTCAAATCCAACTAAGCTTCCCAGCAATCACCATCCCAAGTTGGCTGGGTGAGTAGTGAGATTTGCGAGTTTTGTAACTGTAGAGTCCCAGCGGTTGGTATAGCATCGGATCTACCATCCTTTGAAAGTGCGTCTTCACACTCCATGTACAGTCCCTGGACCCAGGATCGCCTTTTCTGAGAGAAAGTAAATAATAATTGGCACTGTTTGAAATTTCTCCTTGCAAAATGTTTTTATATCTCTCAGTGAAGACTGAACCTGGAACTGTGTTGTGTCATTGTTAGGTTGTATGACGTGGTACATAGTTACACACAAGGTGATGTGTTGCACATTGGTGTATAGATATTAGGAACATAGACTGTAGTGTACACACTCAGCACACTCTCTGACACCCATAGGATTTCTGAAGAGTACATTTGAAGCTCAGCGTGCGGCTCTGCATGTTGCCGTTTTGGTAGTGCCTAACTCAGGCTACAGTATGTTCTGGCCAGCCCATAAATGTGTAATGCAGTGGGATGTGAGCAAGACTGATGTGACCTGGGTGAGACAAATGAAGCTCAACCATGCCCACCGATATTGAAGTTACCCTGGCTAACAGGCCAGGTCACCTGATGACTGATTAATGCATTTTTTGCAGACCGAGTGATGTCTCTTATAACTTTTGATTTAGGAGAGGATATTAAAAACTTCAACCAGCATATTGCCTCAGTAACTATGGTGCTATCACTGTAGTTGGTGTCACCATGCTGTTGATACCTGCTAATTAGTGCTAATGGTGCTACAAATGTTTCACTTCATGAATGTAGTAGAGCACTGATGTCTTAAATGGTCCATTATTACAGTTAAGTGCACATTCATTTAGTCATAAATTCATTGTCTGCTGCTTATCCGGGTCCAAGTTGCGGTAGCAGTAGACCAAGCAGCTCACCTCACTTCTCTATTGTCGGTCAAATCCTCTCATTGTTCCCGGGGCATCCAGAGGCATTTCCAAGCCAGCTGGGAAATCTAATCCCTCCAGCATGTCCTGGGTCTTCCCCGGGGCCTTCTCCCAGTTGGATTAACCACATAAGAAGACAAATTAATTCAGATAGTTGTGATAAAATTTTCAGAACAGACAAACACAGTCAAGGGGCCATCGACCCAGCACATTAGCTATCACTCAAAGTGACTGTACCCCTAATTATTCATACCTTTATGCCTGAAAATGGCTTAAATGCACAAGGTGTATACAAATTTTGTCATTTTGAGCCAGCCTCAAATGCTCATTCAAGGTTTCCTCAACCATTATTTATGATCTGTGCAAAGATGCATGCCATCGGCCCAGACTTTTTTTTTGTAAAGGACACGATAAGTAACCAGAGTCAAGTAACATCCTGTTGCTTCAGATAGAAATTCTTTGCCACCTAATAAGCCAAATCAGCATTATCCATGCACATGCTCTATGAACGTGTCAAATATATCAAATATTCCGGTCGAAGTTCATGGTTACCCACCTTAGTAAACAAAGCCGCGTTATTCGTGTGTGTGTGTGTGTGTGTGTGTGTGTGTGTGTGTGTGTGTGTGTGTGTGTGTGTGTGTGGTGTGTGTGTGTGTGTGTGTGTGTGTGTGTGTGTGTGTGTGTGTGTGTGTGTGTGTGTGTGAGAGAGAGAGAGATCCATTTCTAGCTGCCCTTTAAGTTAAATTATCAATTTTAAGCTGTGTTAAAGCAGCATGTCAGGTCCACATTGTTCCGTGGATGGTTGTCACAACGGTATGCTTGTACTACAAAAGAGGAAACAGCAAAATTGTTGAGTACATGAGTGCAAACGAGGTACCGCACGTTGTATTTGCGATCTGCCATACGTCCAACACACTTTTCCAACTGAATTCCAAGATTCCACAAATCTTAGAAACATGGTGTCTAACCAGATCCTTACTCTGGATGGTATTACCCTGACCTCCAGTAATACTGTGAGAAATCTTGGGCTCATTTTTGATCAGGATCTGTCCTTCAATGCGCATATTAAGCAAATATGTAGGACTGCTTTTTTGCATTTGCGCAATATCTCTAAAATTAGAAAGGTCTTGTCTCAGAGTGATGCTGAAAAGCTAATTCATGCATTTATTTCCTCTAGGCTGGACTATTGTAATTCATTATTATCAGGTTGTCCTAAAAGTTCCCTGAAAATTTTGTGAAGGCAATCTTTATTCATTAAATCCTGTAGCGGATTCAAAAACAAAAAACTGTTTAGAAATTTAGAGGGAGAGGTGATGGTCTAGTTGGTAAGGTGTTGGGCTTGAGAAGATCCTCGGTTCAAATCCCCGCCTGACTGGAAAATCACTAAGGGCCCGGTGTGTAGTGAGCGCCTTGTATGGCAGCACCCTGACATCGGGGTGAATGTGAGGCACAATTCTTCATTGACCCCTACCTGGCCGCCATATTGGATTTTCACGTGGCCAGCACTTTTTTCTCAAACACTGATTTATGAAGAACATTCATGTCAAATCTGATGCTTGCATCACCAAGTGAAGGATTGTTTCAATTATCTGCTGCACTAATTGAGAGTTTGGATTGTTTACGTGCTTCTGCAGTCGATCCTGCAGCAATCATAACCATCCCCTTCATTCCTTCCTTTGTTCCAGTCGTAGCCTTGGCCGCTTCTCATCGGGTTATGAACAGGCCCAGTTCAATCCCCACCCCTTCTCTGCTGATGCAGCTTCACGGGGCACCTCTGGAGTGGTTGCTGCCTACAGCCCCTACCTGCAGGGGGCATCCCTCAAAGTGCCCTGCTTGGAAGGTTATCAGACCGGACCAGTGGGAGCCAGCAGCTATGGTAGCCCTTCAACACTACAGCAGGCCCTGCTTTCCCCGACTCCATTGGACTACCGCCCCCCACAACAGCACGTCACCCCGACTCTCCAGGGCCTCCTTTCTCCCCGTCACTCTTTAACAGGCCATGCTGACCTCAGGCTGCCTCCCCAAGACCTGGCTGCTCTACTGAAGAGACAGAGCCCCCGACAGGGCCCGGCACCCCCCACACCACCCAGCACTGGGCCCCAGGAGTATGGAGACATGCTGCTTCTCCGCCAGCTGAGTCCGGCTGAGACCTTGGAACCACCCACACAGCAGGGTGCATCTGGAGGCCAACACTATCACCACCTCCTCCAAATCCGACCACCAGAGGTTCAACCTCAACAGCACACAGCCCAAGCTACATGCCCCACTTTGCCCCACTCAGAAAGCATGGAGGAGGATGAAGTGCCCGCTGGGTACCAACACGCACATGATGGTCTGCTGGCCAAGGCAGGTGAAAATCATGAGCTCCTGGGTCCTCCTCATGGAGACACTCCTTCCTACAGCTCCCCGACCCACCGGCATGGCTACATAAGGAGTGGTTCTTCAACAAGAGGTAAAAGCTGTTTATTATGCCGTTTATTAAGAACTGTATATCAAACAACGAGACTGGTAAGGGAATGTTTATACAAGTTGATTAATGCGCATCATGTTGCTCTTTTTAGAAGCTGAGCAAGTGGAGTGCAGGGCCCCAGGGCAGGCCATGGAAGTGCCTGATCATAATGGTGTGGGTTTTTCGAGAGGTTCCCAAGGTGACGCCTATAGGTCCCGTGGACAGCTACAGCGCCACCACACCATCCAGACCTGTGATGACGCTTATGTGAGTGAAATTCTGCTGCTGTTTTATACATGTCCATAAATCTGTCATGACAATCCATTGGCTGTTGACAGCAAGAAAGTGGCTCACCATTCGTGATTAGTTTTGATGCAGTGCCATCTGTTAATTAGGCGGTGTAACACTAATATTCAAACAAGCTCCACAGCAACAAAAAGCAATGTACAAATTAGACACAGGCCCCGTTATTTTGTCTTTGAGGGCTGTTGGGGTTTGGCAGAAATATGTGGTCTCTGATTGATAGATACTGCCCCAAGTGGAGGAGTTTAAGTATATCAGGGTCTTGTTCATGAGTGGGGCTAAGTTGGAGCGTGAGATTCATAGACAAATTGGGCAGCATCTGAAATCTTACGGTCGTTGTACTGGACCATCATGGTGAAAAAGGAGCTGAGCTGGAAGGTCAGGCTCTCAGTTTACCAGCCAATTTACGCTCCTGTCCTCACGTATGATCTTGAGCTTTGGGTAATGACTGAAAGAATAAGATTAAGGATACAAGCGGCAGAAATGAAATTCCTCCACTGGGTATCTGGGTTTACACTACTGGACAGGAATTAGAAGCTCAACTATCCAGGAGGGACTCAGAGAAGAGCCGCTGCTTTGTCGCACCAAAAGAAGCCAGTTGAGGTGGTTTGGGCATCTGGTGAGGATGCCCCCTGGTCATCTCCCTAGGGAGATCTTCCAGGCATGTCCAACTGGGAGGAGGCCTCAGGGAAGACCCAGGACACACTGGAGAGATTATATTTCCCAGCTGGCTTGGGAACACCGGGGATCCCCCTGGAAGAGTGATAGGATTTGGCTGAAGATAGGGAGATGTGGACTCCTTGCTCTGCTGATACTGTGCCCCGGATAAGTGGTTGAAAATGAAGGAATGATTTGATAGATAAAACATACATTCCCAATATTATGATGGCCGAATTAAAATTGTCTTTTAAAGGTGAGTCATGAATTGTTGTTTAACCCTTATGTGGCATCATATACTCTGTTGAAAAATACCGAATTTAAAGTGTATGGATAAGTGCAAAAAGCATGATCACAGCATGTCTAATATCAAGGTAGAGTAGAAAAAGTTGCCAAAGCCACTCCCAGAATTATCTTTGAAATTTAATCTTAATAGAAGGAGAACATACTTGGCACTTTCTAACTTTGATCTGTATTGAATAGCATAAATGTTTGGCCCATACTAAAATACGAAATGGGCGAAATGGGGACTGATAATCACGAAATGGGGGTAAAATGTAACGAAATGGAGCAGAGTGAACCAGACTGACTCCAAATAATTACTTTTATTTAATTGTTTAGCTTTTGTTTTTTGTGAGATGTGCTCAGTACATGTAGTAGGGGCAGGTGCGCCAACTGGCATTCAAGAGATGAAATTTCAGTTAATGGGTCAGTCTGCTCCATTTTGTTACGTTTTACCCCATTTCGTTATCAGTCCCCTTTCATCCCATTTCATTAAAAAAGTTTAATGAAAGTACATAATTGAATCGTATTTGGAGTCGGTCTGCTCCATTTTGCTCCATTTAACCCCTGTTTCATTCCCCATTTTGCTCCATTTCGCTTAAAAAAATTCAATAAAAAGTAATTAATTGAATAATATTTAATCATATTTGGAGTCAGTCTGGGTTGGTCTGCTCTATTTCTTTACGTGTTACCCCAGTTTCGTTATCAGTCTCCATTTCGCTCCATTTCACTTAAAAATAAAGTAATTGAGTCATATTTGGAGTCAGTCTGGGTCAGTCTGCTCCATTTCATTACATTTTACCCCCATTTTGTGATTATTAGGCTCCATTTCGCTCCATTTAACCCCTGTTTCATTCCCCATTTTGCTCCATTTCGCTTAAAAAAAATTCAATAAAAAGTAATTAATTGAATAATATTTAATCATATTTGGAGTCAGTCTGGGTTGGTCTGCTCTATTTCGTTACGTGTTACCCCAGTTTCGTTATCAGTCTCCATTTCGCTCCATTTCACTTAAAAATAAAGTAATTGAGTCATATTTGGAGTCAGTCTGGGTCAGTCTGCTCCATTTCATTACATTTTACCCCCATTTTGTGATTATTAGGCTCCATTTCGCTCCATTTCATATTTTAGTATAGCCACAGTGATAGGCATATTTCCGCTAATCCGCTAGCCGCTAATTATCAAAGCTAATGTTTTCATTATCGGATTAGCTTTTCAGATAACTTTGAAAACCATCATCGGACCAATTATCTTCCGATAAATTTTGGTCTGATAATTTTTAGATCGCTAACATGTTTTTGCAGGTGAAGTAAATAAAGCTTTACAGTTAAAAACCTTTAAGTCTGTTATCAAAGATTTTAGCACTTACCTGTTAAATGTTTTGTCACAGATAAACAGCTCTATTCTCTGTAAACAGTGGAGAGCTGGTTTCTGAAGAAACCGTTCTATCCTCTGCAGTCCGAGAAGAGCTGGTCACAAGATAATTACGCTTGACACCATATTAACTCAACGGCAATGTCACCCAAGTCGTCCAGAGGCATAAAGTTTTAACTTATGTTTAAAATTTTAACCAAACTAATTTTGGACATGTTATTTAAATTAATGTCACTTCTGAAGTTTTATACAGTTAAAATATCAGCTGTATGTTTTAGTTTTAAAGTATTGCACTCATTTTGAAGGTTTTAGTGTGGACATGCTGTGTCCAGGTGCATTGTCGGTAATCTCAGTACAGTCACGACAGGAGAAATGCATTTGAGATGCTCTGATCAGGCTCCACATGGACAACAGCATTAAACTCTTTGTATATTGTGCCTAAAACGCTTGTGAATATACTCTCTGGGTTTATAGTTGTTGTTATTGTTTGTTTTATGTAAAAATGCCAGAAGAAGCTCAGGTTGCTTCTCCATTATATTCAGTTGGAATCACTGAGAGTTGCATCGCTTCCTGTTTGCGCTACGGTCTCTACTGCCATCTACTGGCCAGTAGTGTTCATGGCAGTATTCGTCCTAAGTATTGAGATATCCCATAATCCTAATGTTCAGTGGATTCTGTTTAAACTGCAGCAACTCTCTGGCGCACAAAAAAAAAAAAAAAACTGGTACGCAGAGGATTATGGGTTAGGGTCTGGACGCCAGTAGATGGCAGTGTTCTATGCTTTTTGACCCCGATTATATCAGATGGTTGTCTAATAAGTTATAACAACTTGACTTTTGGCTTTTTCAAATGTCTTTTTTTTTTTTTACATATGAATAAAATGGCATATTTTACAAAAGCACATTTATATGTAAATACCAATACGTCACGTCACATTAACGTGTTGGTTTTTACATAGAATGATTGAGTCAACCAATCAGTTAGTGGAGGTTCATTTTACCCAAAACGTCAAAATTAGTGCATTATTTAAAATTAAAAGATATGTGTTATATTTTAACTTTGTACAAATGACAGAATTGACATCAATCAATCAATCAATCAATTTTTTTATATAGCGCCAAATCACAACAAACAGTTGCCCCAAGGCGCTTTATATTGTAAGGCAAGGCCATACAATAATTATGTAAAACCCCAACGGTCAAAACGACCCCCTGTGAGCAAGCACTTGGCTACAGTGGGAAGGAAAAACTCCCTTTTAACAGGAAGAAACCTCCAGCAGAACCAGGCTCAGGGAGGGGCAGTCTTCTGCTGGGACTGGTTGGGGCTGAGGGAGAGAACCAGGAAAAAGACATGCTGTGGGAGGGGAGCAGAGATCGATCACTAATGATTAAATGCAGAGTGGTGCATACAGAGCAAAAAGAGAAAGAAACAGTGCATCATGGGAACCCCCCAGCAGTCTACGTCTATAGCAGCATAACTAAGGGATGGTTCAGGGTCACCTGATCCAGCCCTAACTATAAGCTTTAGCAAAAAGGAAAGTTTTAAGCCTAATCTTAAAAGTAGAGAGGGTGTCTGTCTCCCTGATCTGAATTGGGAGCTGGTTCAACAGGAGAGGAGCCTGAAAGCTGAAGGCTCTGCCTCCCATTCTACTCTTACAAACCCTAGGAACTACAAGTAAGCCTGCAGTCTGAGAGCGAAGCGCTCTATTGGGGTGATATGGTACTACGAGGTCCCTAAGATAAGATGGACCTGATTATTCAAAACCTTATAAGTAAGAAGAAGAATTTTAAATTCTATTCTAGAATTAACAGGAAGCCAATGAAGAGAGGCCAATATGGGTGAGATATGCTCTCTCCTTCTAGTCCCCGTCAGTACTCTAGCTGCAGCATTTTGAATTAACTGAAGGCTTTTTAGGGAACTTTTAGGACAACCTGATAATAATGAATTACAATAGTCCAGCCTAGAGGAAATAAATGCATGAATTAGTTTTTCAGCATCACTCTGAGACAAGACCTTTCTGATTTTAGAGATATTGCGTAAATGCAAAAAAGCAGTCCTACATATTTGTTTAATTAATGGAGTTATTCTATCCAGATTAATTTGATGATTTTAAATCAAAACCATAAATCAAAACTGCTTTATTTTCCAAGACCTCTGCTTCACTGCTGCACTGCTGTATTCTGTTAAGGAATAATGGCTTGTTTTGTGTGTGTGTAGAGTTGAGCCTAGCTCCCCTCAGCTGCTTCACTGCTGTAAAAACAGGAGCTTCCAGCAGTGGGCAGGGCGCACAAAGACAGAAGTGCTGACTCATTGTTTGGGTCGCCTTTGATGCAACCAGAAGCGATCGTGGTGTTAAAACTCAAAATCAGCTTGTTAGTAGTTTCGTGAAAGTTATCGGTTAGCTGTAGCTTCTGATAAATTTTTGGGTGGTTTATCGGTTTAGCTTTATAAAATATAACTTTTCAGTTAGCTGATTAGCTGTTATCGAAACTAACTTTTTGGTTAGCTGTGCCCACCACTGTATAGCCGTAAATGTTTGGATTTTTGTTTGTTTGGCAGTGGGGATCATCAGCACAAAATAGGTTTCCTCCAAAATTCTGAGTTGTCACAAATAACTGAAAGGTGCTAGTTACTGGTTTTTATGCTGAAAATTGTCCTTTTAATTTTTGCATAGGATCAGGCAGAACCTATGTCTGGAATGAGTTTATTGGCTGGGAAGGCTCTTAGTTCTGCTCGTATGTCGGACATTCTCAGCCAGACATCGCTGACAGGAAGTCAGCAGCTTCACCAGCGAGAAGATTCGGGTGAGTCGGATATACATTGATAGAGCTGAACTGTTATTTTGTTTATCTTTGTCTACATCAGTAAAGCGTGTTTCCTTGCACAGCATGTGATGTGGAAGGAGAGATCCATGCTGCAGCATGCTACCCCTTGTCCTGCACCACGGACATGCTCCTCAGCTACAAACCCCCTGACCTGCAGTACAGCATGGAGCAGGCTGGGGTCTAGCACAGGTGTGCACACACCACGTCTTCTGATAGATTTTTAACAATTAATCAGTTCAGTATAAAAATGAAGATCTGCACAGTCAGTTGTTGAGAACAATCAGCTAAAATAGAGGCACTGTAACTCCATGTACTGATGTTCTATATCATGTTTTGAGTTCTTTAATGCTGAATATTGAAAAATGAAATTGACTGTGTTGGAGCTTTAATGTGAAGGCAACCGATGTATTGAAAATTAATTTTTGTCTCTCCTCCATACTTCCTTGTATTTTCTCCCTGTGTGTGTTCTCTTGTAGGAGGGGTGTATATCCTGTGCACAGCGATCCATATCAGCCATACTGAGTTGTGTTGACTTGAGTTGAGCAGCATCACAAGCAGCATCACACCAAACACCATCATCTGCCCAAGCGGGTGCGCTCTATGTCCATCTGTCTGTTTCCATCTGACCCCAGGATGGCAGGCTGTATGACAGAAGGGGAGGAGTGGGTGGGGCAAGATGTACACAGGTCGGGGTCACAGAAAAGGCCATGGGGTTAAAAACGTCAAAGTACCAGCATTTTCTGCACAGACATCCAGCATTCATCGCCATGGAATGTCACTTCTCACATCAAAGAATCATCATTTGTAGATTCGGAGGATCTGCTTCTCCCTCATTCAACATGGTCCAAACCCTCAACCCACCCCACCTCCTCCCAAATGCCACTCTGACCTAAAAGTCTCCCCTTTCACCTTTGATCCCTAACTGCTGACACGCTTCATTGTGTGCCTCCTTGGCCTAAGGCATCTCGACAGTCACGCTTGCAGGAGCATGGAACCACATGTACATTCTACAGCCACAAACCCAAAGTATTCACATTAGGAGTGTGTGTCTGAAAGCGGACTGGGGTGGAGCAAAGGTGTATGCATGAGTTTCAGTGTGTTCCTGCTGCTGTCCTGCAGCAGATCACTGTGGAGTGGATTGTAAGCTCAGTCAGGCTGTGCAGCGGGCCCTTTGGGTGGGTTTAGGTCCTCTGTCTCCAAAGATGGAGCTCTGTGAGAGCACACAGGACAAACCAGCTGTGTGTGTGTGTGTGTGTGTGTGTGTGTGTGTGTGTGTGTGTGTGTCCTTCCTTCCTCATTCTGTTTTCTTTTTCCTTGTTTTACATTTAATTTTAAACTTGTTTTTATGGAGAATGTCCATGTAGGCATTATGGTCAATATTATTACTCTTATCGCTGATACCGTTTCCATGATTATTATTGTTATTATTATTAAAAGAGAAATAGTTTTGTGTTGAGGAAGAAAGGATTTTTTTATTTGCATAAGTCTGCACTTTCAGTTCAAGCTATGTTTTTTCCAGACCTCCGTGCTTCTCTCCTCACACTTCTTCGTGCTCTCTTGCCCTCCTTTTCAGTTCCACCCTCATCCCCATTCTTCTCACCTTTTCTCCATCTTTCATAACCTCTTACCATTGTCTGTGACAGTGTGTTGCATGGTGGGTAATTTTACCGGACATTTGCTCCTTTCCTTGTACAGTGATACCATGTATAGAATGCTCTTGGAATTTTTTTTTTTTTTTTACATTTTGTTTGTAGATGTTGTCTGGGAGGATTTTTACATTGGTGTTGTTTTATCATTTGTCTTTGAATATTTTTGTGTTTAACGATTATTGAAATTTCTAACCGAAAGACAACAGAAAAGAGACGGCGCTCTTCCTGTTGTAAAAGATTGTTTTATTTGTTTTGATATTCTATCAACACTTGAACAAGTGGAAATGAATTTTGTTGCTTTTTAAACTATCATTTCAACTGTCGATGTTGTGGCTGTCATTCTTGTTGATGTTAATGGTGTAGCTGCGGCAAGACATACAGGGTCAGGGTTTGGGCTTTGTCTGAATTGGTTTGGATGCTGCAAAGTCTTGACACTTTAAAAAACAGAGAATAACTTGTAAAATAGCTGACATATCATCCTCAACATGACTGTGTGGAGATGGACAAACACACTTGTTTTTCTCTCGCTGCCCTACCTATCGTCTGTGACCCTCACATCATTTTTAACTGTATCAGCTTCCGATTTGATGACGCCTTACCAACGCGGCTCTTCTTTTTGAGTTATGTCTTGTTGCTACAGCAGCCACGGACAAAACTGCAACTCAAATCCACCCCAGTTTTCATTTTTGCCTTCATTTGAAAGCGGACTCGAGACAACAAATGTGGGGAAGCAGCAAAGGAAAAAAAAAATTGAACCTGGAATATTTTGTGGCATGCGTCTCCTGCCATTGAGCCATGAGGTCACCACCCCATACCTCCCCCCCCAAACACTTGTTTTTGTTTTTTTAAACCTCTGTTTGCTGTGTTTCCTTGTGCATTTGAAAAGGAGCCTGTGGTTGCTTCATGAAGAGCAGAAGGACCCTGTTGGAGTTGGTAACAACTAGGCATCCCTCCAAACCATAATGGGTATGCCTACCCTAAACATGCTTAACGTGATGTGGACTTGGTTTCCTAAGCTGAGTCGGGCTGGTGCTCTGCTGCATTAGGGACCACCAAGAAAGGACTGAAGAGATCCAGGAACTGTTAGCACACCCCTTTTAATTTTATTGTATGTCCTTTATTTATCCTCCTATATACAGTGTTCCTGATTGTATATCAGACCAGCCAGAGACTGTGGTGTAAAGAAAAAAGTTCCAGGTCCACTTACCTTTGTTTATATAGGTCAAATTTCGCAATGCCTGGCTGCACGGATGACATGAACCCCTAACTGTATTGTATGCTATAATGCTATATAACTCTGAGAGCTGTTAATGGTGTGATGCAGCCCCTCTGCTTTCAATTTGCATCATGCCACTTCCTATTTAACAGCATTCACTCCTCAGACCCTGATTAGGTTGAGTTTGATTAATCTGTTGGTTGGTCCCAAGAGACAGCAGTAAAGACTAAAACGCAACAGACTTAAATTTCCTTGACCTGATGTGTTTTCTGCCATCTTCCTTAAGTCCTGCTGTAGTGGAGATACACATCTGACCTACGATTAGCTCCTCAATGCGTTTCTGCCAGCAGAGGCTGAGTCTGATTGGGTAGATTAAATATTTCTCTGGACCTCGTTTTGTCTTAATGGTCGTGGTTTACACCAAGCCAAAGTGCAGATTTTAAGAGGGGGATCCTGATCCTCCACGTTGTCTAATTTTGAGTATGGTGTCAGAGCTGTCGGCGGGTTTGTGTTGGTTAAAGATCAGAGGCACGTGAATGGAAAGCACTGCCTGATCAGACTCACCTCATGTTCAGTCCAAACTCTTCTATCATCCCTTCTGCCTGTCTGCTTTTTCTCTTAATCCCAACATCCCTCTTCAGCAAGCTTGCTGTCTACTTTACGTTTTGCCTCTCCCCCCCAAAAGTTATTTTGTCTCATTTGTTTTGTTTCTTTTTGTTGAGTACAGAAATACTAAAGTGCAAGAAAAACGACTAAAAAGAATATCAACCAAACTGAGATGAATAAATATATATAAATAAAGACAGTTTGAAAAGGTCATGCCTTGTTTATTGGTTAAGTATACGAGGGCTGTCAATAAAGTATAGGTCCTTTTTATTTTTTTCAAAAACTATATGGATTTCTTTCATATGTTTTTACGTCAGACATGCTTGAACCCTCGTGCGCATGCGTGAGTTTTTCCACGCCTGTCGGTGACGTCATTCGCCTGTGAGCACTCCTTGTGGGAGGAGTCATCCAGCCCCTCGTCGGAATTCCTTTGAGAAGTTGCTGAGAGACTGGCGCGTTGTTTGATCAAAATTTTTTCTAAACCTGTGAGACACATCGAAGTGGACACGGTTCGAAAAATTAAGCTGGTTTTCAGTGAAAATTTTAACGGCTGATGAGAGATTTTGAGGTGATTCTGTCGCTTTAAGGACTTTTCACGGTGCGAGACGTCGCGCTGCGCTCTCAGCCGCCGTCATCAGCCTGTTCAAGCTGAAAACCTCCACATTTCAGGCTCTATTGATCCAGGACGTCGTGAGAGAACAGAGAAGTTTCAGAAGAAGTCGGTTTCAGCATTTTATCCGGATATTCCACTGTTAAAGGAGATTTTTTTTAATGAAAGACGTGCGGACGGATCCGCGCGTCGGGACGCAGCCGACGCGGTGCGGCGGCACAGGAAAAACACCTCCGTGTTGATAACCATTTGTAAAATCCAGGCGGCTTTTGATGGCTTTCAGTGGAGTGAGTAGATGAGAAATTGTTTAACAGGCAGGACATGTTCCAACTTGTCCTTAAGGCTTTCAACAGAGGTGTTTTTCCTGTGACGGAGCGTCGCAGCGGCTGCGTCCCGACGCGCGGACCCGTCCGCACGTCTTTCATTAAAAAAATCTCCTTTAACAGTGGAATATCCGGATAAAATGCTGAAACCGACTTCTTCTGAAACTTCTCTGTTCTCTCACGACGTCCTGGATCAATAGAACCTGAAATGTGGAGGTTTTCAGCTTGAACAGGCTGATGACGCCGCCTGAGAGCGCTGCGCGATGTCTCGCACCGTGAAAAGTCCTTAAAGCGACAGAATCACCTCAAAATCTCTCATCAGCCGTTAAAATTTTCACTGAAAACCAGCTTAATTTTTCGAACCGTGTCCACTTCGATGTGTCTCACAGGTTTAGAAAAAATTTTGATCAAACAACGCGCCAGTCTCTCAGCAACTTCTCAGACAAAGGAATTCCGACGAGGGGCTGGACGACTCCTCCCACAAGGAGTGCTCACAGGCGAATGACGTCACCGACAGGCGTGGAAAAATCACGCATGCGCACGAGGGTTCAAGCATGTCTGACGTAAAAACATATGAATGAAATCCATATAGTTTTTGAAAAAAATAAAAAGGACCGTTACTTTATTGACAGCCCTCGTATTCCGGACTGTCTTGACTGTACTTGTTTATCCTGAACTCTTACGGTGCATCCGGAAAGTATTCAGTGCTTCACTTTTTCCACATTGTATGTTAGTCTTATTCTTAAATGGAGCAACGCCCCCCCCCCCCCCTTAATAATTCTACTCACAACACCCCATAATGACGTCAAAAAGTTTTCTGAAATTTTTGAAAATTTTAAAAAATTAAAAACTAATAAATCACATGTACGTAAGTATTCAAACCCTTTGCTCAATACTTTGTTGATGCATGTTTGACAGCAATTACAGCTTTGAGTCTTCTTGAATATGATGCCAAAAGCTTGGGGCACCAATTGTTGTGGTTAGAGGTCCAGCTGGAACCGGACCATTACAAGGGGTTGGACTCAAACGCTGGGAGCAAGAAGCAGAACAGATTGTGAATGAAAAGAGTTTTATTTACAACACCAAATAACTTGAAGTACTGTGCTGAGCTGCAGGAAGCCTGCTGAGCCGAGACCGGGCCCACATATAGTGGTGGAAGTTAAGGAGCCGCAGTGCACACTGGGCCAGACTTGGGAGTCTGAGAACGAGCTGGAGTCCTGGAGTATATGGAGCTGGAACCAGGGCCAGGTGGGACGCAGAGAGACGAGGAACTAGGAAAATGGAGAACACAGGTGACTGTGCTCATAAAACTGGAAGCCTTAACCAACCAACAGTTCACTGAAGGTTTAAACAGGAATGTTCTCAGGTCCAGGAATAAATTTCACTGTCTAGGAAATAAGGTTCTCTGTTCAGGAATTGTTCACAGTTCATGAATTATCTTAAGAGGTCAGGTGCTGCGCGGCTTGTGACGCATTTCCAATTAAGCAGGGCTTTAGAAAAGACTTGGAAAGTTCTTAACTGTTCTGCATCAGAGCTCATACAGTTCTTAGTCAATGCACAGTCACAAACAGGATCTCACAGACTTAATGAGCAGATGAGTTCTAAAGTGATGTGCAGGAATTCGTCTGGAAACAAAAGGATCAACAATACGGTAATTAGAGATGGCCAGGGTACCTGGAGATGAGCTACGGGAAGCTCAGACATCAGAGCGCATGGAAGTGGCAGGAATGATGACGTGTAGAATCTGGCATGGTCAAGGACACGGATTCATTGTGGAAGGCTCACAGAAGAATTGAATCCAGCCAGTCAGGCTTGCGGAACAAAGACTGAGCTCAGAGCCGGGGTTTAAGTAGCCATCAGGCGCTCATGCAGTCAGCTGCAAGGAGAAGATGAGCTGCAAGTGTTCCTCGGCTCTGCAGAGCGTCACCTGGAGGGAAAACAGACAAACTACACACAAGAAGTTAAAAAAGGGAAAGAGGCAGACAAAGGGAGACCATGGCACCTGTCTGGGCAGTTTTTGTCCATTTCTCTTTGCAGCACCTCTCAAACTTCATCATGTTGGATGGGGAGTAGGGTTATGACTACAAAACGTTTTTCAAAACTTTAATTTTCCTGATGTTGCATTTGATGAACTTTTACCCATAGTTCACTTTTTTGAAGTTTATTTCATTGGATCATGAGAAAACCTCCCGCACCTAGCACTACATCACTTTTAAAAAAAAAAATACGAGTTTACACAATACTATTTAAAATAATGTAACAAGAAAAGAATTAAGAAGTATCAAGAAATAATAAAATATATACAAAAAAAATTGTCTGCAATTTGATGGTAAGAAAATTGACAATAAGGAGTACGAAGTTGTGTGCTTGAAAAATGACAGAGCAACTTGGCATTTTGGCAAGTGACAGTGGAACTGCTGCAGACATATACCACTACAGGACCTGCTTGATGAGTACAGTGCATGGAACAGTATTCAGATGATCATGTCTGACACAACAGTCAATACTGGTCGCAAAAATGGTGTTGTTGCCAGGCTTCAGAGAACTTTTCGAGACACGGGATTCAATGAACCTCAATACAACAGCTGCCAGCACCATATTCTTGATCTTGTTCTGTGACGTGATGAACTTCTTTTTATACGGTCACCTAACATTAACTGCAAGTTTAATGATGAGATTTTGGAACTGTATGATGATTTGCAAAATGCATACATGGGCACCGAAGGGATACCAGAGTATGAGAACCTTGGCTGGAGAGATGATTTTAAATTCCTTTTTGAGCTTTGTGAAGCATACAAGTTTTACAAAATGGAGGAAAAATGGTCTCGCATCAAATGGCACAAGCTGCCATCACTTCATAGTGCCAGGTTGAACTCACAAGGAATTTTTGCACTTACTGCATTTTTCCATCTTCCAAATTGGCGAGAACAGCTGAGGGTAACTTGCGATTTCATTGCAACTACTTGGTCACGGGCCTGGTTTTATAACCAGCACTATTCAGAGACAGATTATGAAGACCTGCTGTCAGCAGTATCGAAACGTAAGTGTCCCAGAGCTGTGAAATGCTTCTCTACTCACTGGAAAAAGGAACCATCTACTTGCAAAACAGACAAATATCTTAACAGCAAATTTATTAACACTAATACACAAATCTGAAACACTATTAAAAACACTACAAATGCTATATGTACTCATTTTCATGTATTCCTCATGTGTATTGTATGTAAAACTGACGTTATAATAAAGAGTGTTTGAGCCGCGAGGTGTTTTAATGTGAAATATGAAACTGTCTTAGGTGTGGGAGGTTTTTTCAAGATCTGGCAAAACCAAAGTCATTTTTGTGAGTTTTAGGTAAAAGTTCATCATTTATAACCCCAGGCTAATAAATTTAAGATTTGTCATAACCCTAATGGGGAGCGTCGGTGCACAGCCATTTTCAGATCTCACCAGGCATGTTTGGTCAGATTCAGGTCTGGGCTCTGGCTGAGCCACTTAAGCACATTTGGATAATCGATTGGCAGCACGGTGGCTTAATGGTTAGCACATGCCTCACAGCAAGAAGGTTATGAGCTGTGGCACCTTATATGTAGACAGGTGTGTGTCTTTCCAAATCATGTCCAATCAGCTGAATTTAACCCAGGTGGATGCTAATTAAGCTGTAAAAACATCTCAAAGATGATCAGTAGAAACACGATGCACCTGAGATCAATTGTGAGCTTCACGGCAAAGGCTGTGAATACAACCCCAATTCCAGTGAAGTTGGGACGTTGTGTAAAATGTAAATAAAAAGGTGCAAATCCTCTTCAACCTATATTCAATTGAATACAGCACAAAGACAAGATATTTAATGTTCAAACTCATAAAGTTTATTGTTTTTGTGCAAATAATTGCTCATTTCTAAATAGATGCCTGCAACACGTTTCAAAAAAGCTGGGACAGTGGTATGTTTACCACTGTCCCATCTTTCCTTCTAACAACACTCAAGCATTTGGGAACTGAGGACACTAATTGTTAAAGCTTTGTAGGTGGAATTCTTTCCCATTCTTGCTTGATGTACGATTTCAGTTTTTCAACAGTCCGGGGTCTCTGTTGTCGTATTTTGCACTTCATTATGCGCCACACATTTTCAATGGGCAACAGGTCTGGACTGCAGGCAGGCCAGTCTAGTGAACTCTTTTACTACGAAGCCACGCTGTTGTAACACGTGCAGAATGTGGCTTGGCATTGTCTTGCTGAAGTAAGCAGCGACGTTCCTGAAAAAGATGTTGCTTGGATGGCAGCATGTGTTGCTCCAAAACCTACCTTTCAGCATTGGTGCCATCACAGATGTGTAAGTTGCTCATGTCATGGGCACTAACACACCCCCATACCATTACAGATGCTGCCTTTTGAACTTGGCGCTGGAAACAATCTGCATGGTCTTTTTCCTCTTTTGTCCAAAGGACACAACGTCCATGATTTCCAAAAACAATTTGAAATATGGACTCATCAGACCACAGCACACTTTTTCACTGTCCATTTCAAATGAGCTTGGGGCCAGAGAAGGCGGTGGCGTTTCTGGATGTTGTTGATGTATGGCTTTCACTTTGCATGGTAGAGTTTTAACTTGCACTTGTAGATGTAGTGACGAACTGTGTTAACTGACAATGGTTTTTTGAAGTGTTCCTGAGCTCACACGGTAAGATCCTCTACACAATGATGTTGGTTTTTAATGCAGTGCCACCTGACGGATCAAAGGTCACGGGCATTCAATGTTGGTTTTCTGCCTTGTCGCTTACATGTAGAAAGTTCTCCAGATTCTCTGAATCTTCTGATTATATTATGGACTGTAGATGATGGAATCCCTAAATTCCTTGCAACTGAACGTTGAGAAACGTTGGACTATTTTTTCACAGTTGTGGTGATCCTCATCCCATCTTTGCTTGTGAACGGCTGAGACTTTTGGGGATGCTCTTTTTTTACCCAATTATGACACTCACCTGTTTACAGTTGACCTGTTCACCTGTGGAAGGTTCCAAATGTGTTCTTTGAGCATTCATCAACTTTCCCAGTCTTTTGTTGCCAGTGTCCCAGCTTTTTCAAAACATGTCGCAGGCATCCATTTCAAAATGAGCAAATATTTGCACAAAAACAAAAATGCCTATCAGTTTGAACATTAAATATCTTATCTTTGTGGTGTGTTCAACTTAATATAGGTTGAAGAGGATTTGCAAATCATTGTATTGTGTTTTTATTTACATTTCACACAACATGCCAACTTCATTGGGATTGGAGTTGTACGTATCTACATGTGATTTCTTAATTTTTTGTTTAATTTTGAATACATTTGCAAAAAATCTGATAAAACCTTTGTCACTTTGTCATTATGGGGTATTGTGTGTCGAATTTTGAGGGAAAAGTGAATTTTCTCCATTTTGGAATAAGGCTCTAACATTTAAAAAAAAAAAGTGGAAAAAGTGCAGCGCTGTGAATACTTTCCAGATGCACGGCATACACACACACACACCCACACCCAACAACTTTAATAACAGCAATAGCTTGTACCACATTTTTAGGCTGCCTTCGTCTCTGGAGTTGGGATTATATGGATGATGACATTCATGTCCAGTGCCATTGTTGATGAGAAAAGTTTACTAACCTTGACTTTACAGAAAATGTTGGGTTCATGATTTTCCTGGATCAAGAATAATATCCAGGCTTAATGAGTTCTTGGACTCTACCTTCAGAAATATCTGTTGAAGGTACTGAAAGATTACTTTGTCTTCGCAGTTAGTTTTGCTGTCGGATTTCTTTCTTTGAGACCAAGAGACGCCTGGGGAAAATGTATGAAGTAATGAGGTTGATGGATACCTTTGCGCAAGAACAAAGGTCCAGGACTTTAGACTTGAATAGAGGATTTACTGTCATTGTATATGTTTCATACATAAAATGAAATTTGTCCTCTGCATTTAACCCATCCTAATTACAGTTAGACACAATCCAACCAGTAGGAGCAGTGGGCAGCCACAGTCAGGCACCCGGGGACCACCTCCAATTGTAGAGACACTGCCTTGGTCAGGCGCAGAGAAAGAAGACCCTAAATAAGCATATTTTTGATTGTGGGAGGAAACCCACACAGACACGGGGAGAACATGCTAAGTCCACACAGAAAGGGCAGGAAGCGATCCCACAACCTTCTTGCTGTGAGGCACTAGTGCTAACCACTAATCCACTGTGCCGCCAGGGTCCTGATGCTTAGTCTTTCCTTTATTGTGAGACCAACACTGTCGCTACGTTAGCTGATGTATTAAATTATTAGTATCTACCCTGGCAAAGTGTTGACGTCTGCCTGCTGAAGTGTTTTGTTGATCTGGCCACCTGTGTGTAGTGGCTTTTCATCACTAGAGGAAGCATACTGTCATCTGCCACTCTTCACCTCTCAGCTCACTAATGTGCTTGTGAACTTCACTGGGCCACATCTATTGTGGTCTTTCTGATGGTTTTCTTAGCTTGATTATGACTGGCATCAACACTGCAAATGCAGCAGTCATCTACTGTAAGCATTTTGTTTAATTTTAAGTTAACACTTTTAATCAACAGAGTAGCCAATTTGTCAATCCAGTTAATTACAGCCTTGTTACAAAAGGGATCAAATTACTTTTTTCTCCTCAAAATTCTACTCAAAACACAATAATGACAACATGAATTTTTTTTTGTAAATTTAAGAATAAAAAAAAACCCCTAAGAAATCACATGTACATTAATATTCTCACCCTTTGCTCAATACATTGTTGATGCACCTTTTGGCAACAATTACAGCCTCAAGTCTTCTTGAATATGAGGCCACATATCTTTGGGCAGTTTTGTCCATTCCTCTTTGCTGCACCTCTCAAGCTCCATCAGGTTGGATGGGGAGCGTCTGTGCACAGCCATTTTCAAATCTCTCCAGAGATGTTCAATTAGATTCAGGTCTGGGCTCTGGCTGGACCACTCAAGGACATTCACAGAGTTGTCCTGAAGCCACTCCTTTGATATCTTGGCTGTGTGCTTAGGGTCATTGTCCTGCTGAGAGATGAACTATCGCCCCAGTCTGAGGTCAAGAGCGCTCTGGAGCAGGTTTTCATCCAGGATGTCTCTGTACATTGCTGCATTCATCTTTCCCTCATTCCTGACTAGTCTCCCGGTTCCTGCTGATGAAAAACATCCCCACAGCATGATGCTGCCACCACCATGCTTCAATGTGGGGATGGTGCCTGGTTTCCTCCAAGTATGATGCCTGCCATTTACACCAAAGAGTTCAATCTTTGTCCCATCAGACCAGAGAATTTTGTTTCTCATGGTCTAAGAGTCCTTCAGGTGCCTTTTGGCAAGCTCCAGGTGGGCTGCCATGTGCCTTTTATTAAGGAGGAGCTTTCGTCTAAATTTTTGGAGTATGGAGTTAAATTTGTCTCATTAATATTTGCAAATGCACAGAGGGTGATTTACAAATATCCTTTGATTTGTACACGTGCTTTGTGATCCACAAATGCAAATTTCTGATTTATAACGTGTGTGGGTTTTTACAAATAAATGTTTATTTGCAAAGCTGAAAATTCTGTTTGCGAAGGGTGATTCAGCATTGGTGGATCACCGAATACACACATTCATCACTTTGCTCAGTTATGCAATATTGAGACATTCTCAGCGCAAAACTGCAGTTGAGATCCACAAATATGTCAGTCGCTATTCACATTATTAGCAAAATTATTGGGGGGGGGGGCTTAAGCTCCCCCTTGGCACCACCACTGCTCTTAGCTTCATAGTGGAGTAGAACAAAGAAGGATTTCTTTCACTAAAACAGATCAAATCCAGGCTTGCATCTCAGATGTACCTTCTGGCAATTTGTAGCTAAACTTTCAGGTCTTCTTTTTAAGAATCTCCTCCTCTATACCACTTCATCATGAAGATGGATAACTGGTGATACAAAAGGCAAAGCTTGCACTGTGCATAATTTTTCCAATCACAGCCATGAAAGCCTATAACTTCTTTTGAGTTGTCTGGGTGTCTTGGTGGCTTTCCTCACTCTTCTCCTTCTTGCACAGTCACTCAGTTTTTGAGAACTGTCCATGCAGATTTACCATAAAATGCCATATTGTTTGTATTTCTTTGTAGTTGATGTAAATAAAGTCCGAAACATATTCAGTGGCAGCTTTACCATCAGAGAGCCTCGTCCACAACTACCACAAAAGACTCCAAGCTGTCACTGATGTTAAAGGGGGCAACACACAGTATTAACAACAGGGGTATGTAAACTTTTGATCAGGTTTATTTTGGTAGTTCTCTTGTCATTTTGATTTAAAAAGAGGAAACACAGTTGTTTGACAACAAATGGCTTCACCCAACCACTAACCATGAGTGAAAAAAAAGTTTTTGTGTTGTCATTCATATTCTCTTAGAAATGGCCAAAAAAGCAAAAATTCTGCCAGGGTATGTAAACCTTTGAGCACAACTGTATGTACATGTGATTTCTTAGGGTTGTTTTTTATATGTATAAATTTGCAAAAATCTCAAAAAATAAAAACAACAAAAAACTTTTTCACATTGTCATTATGGTGTATTGTGTGTAGAATTTTGAGGAAAACAATGACTTTCATCCATTTTGAAATAAGGCTGTAACATAACAAAATGTGGTAAAAGTGAAGTGCTGTGAATACTTTCCAGATGCACTGTATGTGTGGGCCTGCGGTACATATAGTGAGGCAAATAAGTATTTGATCCACTGTCGATTTTGCACGTTTTCCCACCAACAAAGATTGGAAAGGTCTGTAATTTTTATCATACCACGTAGGTACACTTCAACTGTGAGAGACAGAAATTAAAACACAAAAATTAGAAAATCACATTGTATGATTTTTAAAGAATAAATTTTCATTTTATTGCATGAAATAAGTATTTGATCACCTACCAACCAGCAAGAATTCTGGCTCTCACAGACCTGTTAATTTTTCTTTAAGAAGCCCTCTTATTCTGCACTCTTTACCTGTATTAATTGCACCTGTTTGAACTTATTACCTGTATAAAAGACACCTGTGCACACAATCAATCACACTCCAACCTGTCCACCATAGCCAAGAGCAAAGAGCTGTCTAAGGACACCAGGGACAAAACTGTAGACCTGCACAAGGCTGGGATGGACTACAGGACAACAGGCAAGCAGCTTGGAGAGAAGACAACTGTTGGTGTAATTATTAGAAAATGGAAGAAGCACAAGATGACTGTCAATCTTCCTCGGTCTGGGATTCCATGCAAGATCTCGCCTCATGAGGTAAGGATGATTCTGAGAAAGCCCAGAATTACACAGGAGGACCTGCTGGGACCACAGTCACAAAGATTACATTAGTAACACACAACGCCGTCATGGTTTAAAATCCTGCAGGGCAGCAAAGTCCCCCTGCTCAAACAACCTCCTTCCCTCAGTAAGAGCATTGAAGATGGGTCATGGATGGGTCTTCCAGCATGACAATGACCCGAAACACAGCCAGGGTAACTAAGGAATGGCTCCGTCAGAAACATTTCAAGGTCCTGGAGTGGCCAAGCCGGTCTCCAGACCTGAACTCAATAGAAAATCTTTGGAGGGAGCTGGAGAAGATCTACATGGAGGAGTGGACCAAAATCCCTGCTGCAGTTTGCAAACTTGGTTAAGAACTACAGGAAACGTCTGACATCTGTAATTGCAAACAAAAGCTTCTGTACCAAATATTAAAGTCTGTTTTTCTATTGTATCAAACACTTATTTCATGTAATAAAATGCAAATTAATTTAAAAATCATACAATGTGATTTTTCTGATATATATATATTCTGTCTCTCACAGTTGAAGTGTACCTATGATAAAAATTACAGACCTCTCCATTCTTTGTAGGTGGGAAAATTTGCAAAATCAACGGCAGATCAAATACTTATTTGCCTCACTGTAGGCCTGTCTAGGTTGTCCTATGACTGCTGGGATAGGCTCCAGCCCCCCTGTGACCCTTGAAAGGGGTAAGCAGGTATAGAAAATAAATGAATTCTAGTGCAGGTTAACAAGTTTGAGTGCCCTCATTTTTACCAAATGGAGAATGAGACATATTCCCTATCACATTCCTGTGTCTAAAGAAGCGAAAACATGAAGGGGGAACCAAAATCGGGACAGATGACAATATAACCTGCAACCTCATCATTCAACCATAAATCATACCCATTGTAGCTTTAAATTTGAGTAGAACTGTATTATAATCCAGAAATTCCTGAAACAGATCACACTGACAACAATAATTTAAAAATTAATTAATTTCCTATACCCTGTAACTCCAATTAAGGGTCACGGGGTGTGGACACTGGATGGGCTGCCAGTCCATCACAAAGGCTAGTTTGAAAATTGTTTGAAATTTAGTCTTGCAGCAGTTTCAGCCAAAATGCTGAAACTGCAACTGCTTGCTTTGCTGCTGGACCTTTCTGCTGGCAGTGTGCCTTCCATCCTGCTGCACTATAGGCAGTCTTACTGAGCTAGGATGGATGGATGGATGGATGGATGGATGGATGGATGGATGGGATAATAGATGGAATTAAAGGGAAAGCAGCATCCCTTTAAACTGACATTTCACCCACTCAGTTGTCTTCTATCACAATTCCACACACCGTCCTCCTGTACGTCATTAATGATTGGCATCTGTCCCGCCTCTTCCATCCAGCTTCTTTTCTCTCCCCCAACATGCTTCTTTCCCACACTCATTCTTCTCTTCCTCTCTTTCTACATCTCCTCCTCCTCCTGAGTGGCAGCAGCGTGACTGTCTGCGTCAGCCAGCCTGCCAGCTAGTGAACACTGCTATTTGAGCTTCCATACCCTGCAGAGAGAGTGAGGGAGAGGGGGAGGCTGTGTGTGTGTGTGTGTGTGTGTGTGTGTCAGTACACGATGCGGATGGGAGTCAGGGAGCACTGCCTCGCATCTCCGGCATTATCACCATCCTGTCTTCTTTCTTCCTCTGCTGCCATGGAGCTGCATCAGGCTGACTCACAGCACCATCTGCACAAAGGCCTGAGGTAACAATGCATGTGTGTGTCTGTATGTCTACATGTAACTCTGCCCTCAAACATGCACAGCGGTGCACCTTCCTGGCTGTGCAGCGGCACCACGAATGCCAACAGCATCCTCCAACCACCTGAAATCTCCAGAAGCTGCAGCACTTCCTGTCATGTGTGCATGTGTTATGTCAATACTTGTGTGTTTTCAGTTCCTGTGGTCAGCCAAGGTGCTCCCACAGATCACGTGACCCACATATTGCTCATTTCCTGCTCTTACTGAGTGTGCAAACAGGCCTTTGTATATTTTTTCTGTTGCTGCTGCCTCCACATGTGATGCTGTATGTGTGAACCCTGAACGTCAAAGTGGGACAGCTGGTGAATTATTAAAGACGATGACTGAGAGTGCTTGCTTGGTTGGGAAGCATCGTGTGCACTGGCTGCACTTGTCATTGTGTTTTTGATGTTATTCCACACACAAGCATCTTTTTCCTTCACCTTTTCTAATGCTGCACTTAGTTTTATGAATTAGTATTGTTTGAATTTAGTGATTGATCTCTGCTCCCCTCCACAGCATGTCTTTTTCTTGGTTCTCTCCCTCAGCCCCAACCAGTCCCAGCAGAAGACTGCCCCTCCCTGAGCCTGGTTCTGCTGGAGGTTTCTTCCTGTTAAAAGGGAGTTTTTCCTTCCCACTGTCGCCAAGTGCTTGCTCACAGGGGGTCGTTTTGACCGTTGGGGTTTTTACGTAATTATTGTATGGCCTTGCCTTACAATATAAAGCGCCTTGGGGCAACTGTTTGTTGTGATTTGGCGCTATATAAATAAAATTGATTGATTGATTGATTGAATCTACAATGTCTTTAAAGGGATCATCTTTACTCATTGTTCAAGTGGAGAATAATGACACAGAATCCTAGTTTTCAGCTCTGTGATGGATATGAGCCTGTCCGTGCACTCTGACTTGCAACTGAGCAATAACATTTGGGGGCACTGCTCTGCACTGAGCCACTATTATCAAGTCACTTTTAAAGGTGCCAAATCTGTTTCTGGGTATATTAAGTGTATGTGGAAAAACAGTAAGTATCTGCCAAGATTTTGTTCTAAAACTCCTGCACATAACTGGGGGAGGGAGAACATTTCAATGTGCACAGTCTGTGTTGCCATCAAGAACAAAAACAGCACATTTTGCCATCTAGTGGCTGTGCTGCTCTACTATCAACAGTCCCCAAGCTTGTTGGGGATTAACAACCATATAACACGAATACGGATGAGCAATTATGTAAAAAAAAAAAAAAAAAGAAAAATCTATGTTTTGTTGAATTTTAAGCTTTATTTGTGATTTATTGCATCCAATTTGATTTGATAAGCAATAAAAAGAAAATGTGATAGAGATGCATTACATTTTATGTTGATGTAAAAGAAATAACTGCAAACATGGCAGACTGGCACAGGTTATGATCTGCATTTGGCATAGTAATCAAAATATTTATGCAGCTTCAGTGCTGTCTTCAATGCACACCGATGTTAATATTCTCCAAGTGACACTTTCTCATTCAATTGAATGAGACAGTCTGTCCACTCTTTTGATGATGGGTAGTGTGTAAATATGTATATATATATATATATATATATATATATATATATATATATATATATATATATATATATATATATATATATGTTTGTGTGTGTATGATTCGACAATACAGTTGGCTTGATGCATCACAATGCAATTACTATGTTCCACCTAATCAACAGCAATAAGAGATGGTGAGAAAGGTTTTTTTTTGTTTTAAAGGAATAAGTCAAACTTTTTACCTTCTTTTGCAATATTAATATATTGTGTAGTCTGTAGCATGAGCTATAAAATAAAATGGACTTGTCTCCTGTCCAAGCAGGTAGATCTATACGTGTGCAGGCCAGGATGGAATGTGTGTGTCTGAGGTGGTATTCAGGCTCTGCCGTCATCTTCCTTCACACACTGGCTTTGTCGTGGACAGGTGAGACATACACTAACTTAGGATTCATAACGTGTTTCTGTTGCTCTTCGGCAGTCAAATATTTAGAAATAATGTGTTACACATAGAGTTGTAAGTGGAAAATATCATTTTCAGTACTAGAAGCACTCGGAGAGCAGAAACCTCCGCCAAGGCCATAGGGTCACTGACGTCACATGGAATACCCTTTGGCAAAGAGACTTATTCCACGTCATTTCACGCATCTACCATCATGTTTCAGATTCAGTGGTTAACCCTCTGGGGTCCGAGGGCATTTTTTGGACAGTGCACTCGCCTGGCATAAATGTTTTATTATTGTTGTTAACAGTTCTCCCTGCATCCCACAATCAAGTTTTATGTCTCTTTTTTCAGGACAACCTGTACTTTCAAAATATTTACGCTATAGTTGTGTTATGTAAGTGTAATACATGTTTACAATCAGAAATAAGAAAGGAAAAAGTAAAGCGGAAATAATTTTCCACACACATTTATTCAAAACACACAGCAAACTATAATAAACAACTGTTTTGACACTTTATAAAGTAATTTGGGGCTCTTGTGTGAAAGACTGTACAACAAAAAGGTTCAAATAATAAACACAAATGCACATTTTGAACAATATATACAAATGGTCTATGCGTTGTGTTGTCTTTTCTGTCTGCTATTACACAAAGGTCATATCACAAACTTTTACTATGAAGTTGACTGTGTGTTTGTTCTCTCCTGCTCTGAAAGCAACATTCACACTTTGAGGCTCATTCAGTTTGAGGAGCGGCCCCTCTCCCCCTCGCTCCATTGATATGGTAAACAGTGCTTTACACCGGAGTGAGAGAGCTTGCCACAGGCTTATCCAGTAACATTCACAGGAAAACTAGTCGAGCAATCTTGATACTCACACGCTGTTTGAGCACGTGAGATGTATGAGAGGCTCTCCATCTGCTCCGTCTGCTCACTTTCACTTTCGCTGTGCATAATGGCGCAGGGCACATTGGAGCAGCCAGGGGGCTATTCAAATGGGCCAAGTAGTAACACATCACTCCTAAAAAAAATCTTTGGTGTGTCACATGAGGTGAATCTGCCCTATGAGTGGATTTTAGAAAACCATGTGACGGTGAACCAATTCCGATTGGACACTCACATTGCTCACATCATCACACAGCTTCTATGAGGAGTACAAAGATGGTGGACGGTGGCTCGAACGTCTGTGGAGTTAACTTTTCAGCAAAAAAAAAAAAAGTAAGTTTCTATCTCATATCATTAAAAAGTTATTTATAATTTAGTAAAGCTTGGTCTCACCCGTCGTATAAGACGGCGTCGGCCCCAGAAGTTTAAACCCTTAGATCTTCAGCAAATGTATTTTATAAAGAGAAACTGCATGAACTACACAAGTTTTTTAAATTTTCTAATAACAAGTTTATTCAGTGAGGAGAAACAAATGCTAAATTATTGTTGTGTCGTAACTTAATTTTTGTTCAGCCTTTGTGACCCGTCTTCATGAAGTTAGATGCAAAAATGTTGAAATTGGTCCTATCCTGCAATGATAAAGAATCCTTAAAAAAAATTACTGGATCCGGATCGTGTTCTGGATCATTACCAAAATTTAATGACTTCTAAATTAGGCCAAGATAGACCCCGGTAAAAATTTCATTGAAATCTGTTGAGGATTTTTTGAGTAATCCTGCTAACAAACCAACCAACCAACCAACCAACCAACAAACAAACGGACATGACCGAAAACATAACCGCCTTGGCTGAGGTAATAAAGAGGTTCTTTGTCATCTCTTTAAAAAATTAATTTTATTGGTTTAAGAAGGAAAATTATGGATTACATGTAGACTTTATATGTAATGGACAAGCCCTCTGTGATGCCACCCACAGATTTTTTTTTCTTTTTTTAGCGCTCTAGTGGAGTAGATCTATTCTTTATTGCTGTCTTGGCAGTGCCTGACTTCACTTAATCCTGGAAGCCCAAACATTACCGCATGTCTCGGGTGACCATACCTCCTGTTTTCCCAGGACATGTCCTGTTTTCATATTCTGTCCTGGCTGTCCTGGGTTGTTTTCTAGAACATGATGAAAATGTCCTGGTTTTCAGTGTTTTTCATTGGGCCATTAAACTGTTTAAACTTCGAGTAACATTTGAGGATCTCATACAGGGTTTTCATGTATCCCATAATTCCTTGCGCGCCAGAGAGTCGCTGCAGTCACAACAACATAGAGAATCCACATGATGACAATTGTAAATTAATATTATACTACAAAAATGTAATTTTTTATGGTTTTCGTCACATTAATAAGAGACTGCTGCATGATACCCTGAAAACTTGCTAAAACAATTATAATAAATAATCCATGTCTGATACGTTTAATCTGCGTGGAATTTAATAAACGGAAACCGAATTTCAGACATATTATATATATTAGTCTGGAACAAAGATGACAAACAGTGTTGTAAAGAACAATAATAAAGATGTTAAAGAGCAAACTTCACTTTCCCCCAGAACGACATGATCAGGAAGCGAACGTAGCTCACAGCAGCTCCCATTGAAAATAACGGAGAGACAACCTGTGACTCTCGCATGTTTACATAAAGGCCATGGCCGCTGTGTCCATAACTCTCATTCCACTATTCGCCCGGCTTGTATATATGTGTGTGTGTGTGTGTATATATATATATATATATATATATATATATATATATATATATATATATATATATATATATATATATATATATATATATATATATATATATATATATTTGACAAAGTGACAATTCGGCACACAAAATATTCAAATAGAAAAAAATGAACAATTCCACAAACAAACACAGACAAAACTAGTGAGTCCGAAAGGGTGTGGGCTGAAGCAAAGCTTATTAGCGCCCACCCCTGCTAGTACAAGTCCAACAATTCTAATCAGTCATATTTACATAAATATAAATTCACTACTACATGTCGACACACAGACATACACATCAATATACTATTCACTTATAATTATATTTATATAGTACCAGATCATAAGAAAGTCAAATCAAGGCACTTTACGCCAGTAAGGACTAACCTTACCAACCCCCAGAGCGAGCACTAGGCAACTGTGGTGAGGAAAAAACTCCCTATAAGGAAGAAACCTCAAGCAGACCAGGCTCTTGGGGGTGACCCTCTGCTTGGGCTGTGCACATATACCTATATACATATGTATATACTTTACAAACATAAATATATACATACATATACACAGTCACTTATATACATATACACCTACCCATATCTATATATCTACATACGCATATACATACCCACACATTCAAATATACAATAAGTCCCACTTATAAATTGAACATTCCATAAATCAAATTATATTTGCTTCTTTATGATACTTAGACATAATGTTCTTTTGAGTAGTTTCTTAAATCTCACTAAGGTACTACTCATTCTAACCTCTGTTGAACATTGTTCCATTTCCTCACCCCAACCACAGACACACAAAAACCCTTTACATTTGTTCTTACTGGTGGTTTCATAAAAATTGCACAACCTCTTAAACTATATCTGGATTCCCTCAATCGGAACAGACTCTGGACATGTCTCGGTAAGGCTTGGTTTTTCGCTCGAATGAGTTGGTTCACGATATTGTTTATTGCAGATGATTCGTATGGCTCGTTTTTGCAAAAGGAATATTGGATTGGTATTTGATTTGTAAGTGTTTCCCCATGACTCAACACAATATGTCATATATGGTACCATCAGAGAATGATATAAAGTAAGTAACCCTTCTTGCGGCAGTAGGTCTTTGGCTGTATACAAAATGGCTATAGTTTTTGACAATTTTGATTTCACATAATTTATATGTGGTTTCCAGCTAAGTTTATTATCAATTATAACACCTAAAAATTTATTCTCTGTTACTAACTCAATTTCCTTATTGTTTATAGTTAAATTTTTACATTTGGGTGCCTGTTTATTTCCAAATATAATACATTTAGTTTTCCCAAGGTTGAGTGACAACTTATTAGCGTCAAACCAAACCTTAAATTTTCCAGTTCTTTCTCCACTATGTCCAGAAGCTGTTCAAGATTTTCACCGCTACAGAACACAGTTGTATCATCCGCAAAAAGGACACATCTCAGTGAACTCGACACCCAACTTATATCATTTATATAGATTATAAACAAACAAAGGACCCAGCACTGAGCCCTGCGGCACCCCACATGTGACATCCCTGAGTTCAGAATTTGTATTATTGAATTGAACATACTGAAATCTGCCTTGTAAATAACTAGCTATCCATTCATATGCCAGACCTCTGATTCCATATTTCTGCAGTTTACTTAACAGTATTCCATGGTTAATTGTGTCAAACGCTTTCTGTAAATAAAAAAAAAACACCTATTGTGTATTGTTTATTATCAATTGCAGTTGCTATACTTTCCACAAAGTCCATCAAGCATGTGATGTAGTTCGAGACCTTTGAATCCATATTGTTCTTCACAAATGATGTTATGCTTCAGTAATAATCATTTAATCTTTTAGCAAATATTTTTTCCAAAATTTTGGAAAATTGTGGCAGGAGTGATATAGGTCTATAATTAGAAAATGTGTGTTTGTCACCAGTTTTAAACAGAGGAATTACTTTGGCTATTTTCATTTGAGAAGGAAATTTACCAGTACTTAGTGACATATTGCAAATATAATTGAACGGTTTTACTATACAATCAATAACTTTTTTTAATAAAGCCATATCCAAATTATTAAAATCAGTCGATTTCTTACTTTTTGAACCATGAACCAGATCAAGTATTTTTCCCTTTCATGAGTAACCACCAATGAACATTGAAACGATTTGTTAAACGTTGAATTATTTACCCAGAAGTTATTAGTTGATGAGTCAATCTTACTGGCAAGATTTTTACCCACATTAACGAAGTATTCATTAAAGTGTTCAGCAATAGACTCGTCGTATCAATCGTGATGTAGTTGTTACTCTGAAAAATGAAGGATAATCTCTAGTTACTCTATTCTTTTTTACTATTTCATTTAATAATGTTCCATGTGTTTTTGATGTATTTCTATTTTTGACAGTAAACTCATTATAATATGTTTTTTTACTGAGTCTCATGATATTGATTACTTATTCTTATATGTTTTATACTTACTTTCAGCTTCCTTAGTTCGTAGTTTTATGAAATTGTTTATATAGTACGTTTTTCTTTTTACATGCCCTCTGAAGTCCCTTAGTTATCCAAGTGGTTGCGTATCTACTGTCAGTGGTGAATGCTTGCATGTAAAAAAAAAAAAAAAAATTAATGATAATAATAATAATGATTTTTATTTTATTGAGGGTTTACAGTAAGAGTAGAATGTAGATTGACAACAACCAGTTAATTAATACTAATCTTAAACATGGCCCTCATTTTGTGATGGAGGGTTATACGAGGTCTGTGAGAAAAGTATCCGACTTTTTATTTTATGCAAAAAATATATAGATTTGATTCATATGTTTTTACGTCAGCCAAGCCCTGAACCTTCGTGCGCATGCGTGAGTTTTTTCCACGCCTGTTGGTTTGTGTCATTCGCCGGTGGGCAGGCTTTGAGTGAGCACTGGTCCACCCTCTCGTCGTTTTTTTCATTGCGAGGAAATGGCAGAATGAATTTGGGCTTTTTTTTCCTCAGAATTTGATCAGAACTGTTAGAGACAGGCAGCTGGAAACCATTCGAAAAATTTATCTGGCTTTCGGTGAAAATTTTACGGGCTTTCACAGAGAATAAGGCAAGGGTAGAAAGCATATAGCATAGATAGCATTGAGCGGTGCTGTAATTAAATACAGCTACTGAGGATTGTTTTTCACCGGCGTGGCTCCACCTGAAGCCCGAGGCGCCAGCGCACATCCACCGGCGTGGCTCCACCTGAAGCCCGAGGCGTCAGCGCAGTTCCACCGGCGCGGCTTTACCGAGGTCCGAGGCGTCAGTGCAGTTCCACCGGCGCGGCTTTACCGAGGCCCGAGGCGTCAGCGCACATCCACCGGCGCGGCTCCACCTGAAGCCCGAGGCGTCAGCGCACATCCACCGGCGCGGCTACACCTGAAGCCCGAGGCGTCAGCGCACATCCACCTGCACGGCTTTACCGAGGCCCGAGGTGCCAGCGCGGAGTTATCTGACCATGGGTCCGAAGAAGGCACTGACGGCGGAGGAGGGAGACGATATCAAAAAGTCCCTGGACTTTTTGTCTGAGGAAATCTCTGTTGTTAAAATGCAGCAGAAATCCATTATGGAGCTGGTGGAAGAAGTGAAGGCTCTCCGGATCCAGAATGCCGAGAAAGACCGGCGTCTGGTGTACCTGGAGAACCGTGTTGCGGAGGTTGGAACAGTACACAAGGATGAACGCGTTATTATACAGGAATTCATATTAAACCTCGATCCTACGCACGGGCGGTGTCAGAAGACAGCAGAGGGGTGGCCAGTGAGCAGGAGGTCAGCTCAGTGGAACAACAGGTGGCTGACTTCCTGCAATCTAAAGGTATTCAAATGGACTGTAATACCATTGAAGCGTGCCACCCCGTGCCCAGGAGAGAGGATGGAGACAAGCGAGCAGTTATAATGAGGTTTGTCAACAGAAAACATAAAATGGCATTGTTAAAACAGGGACAGAAACTCAAAGGAACAAACGTATTCATCAATGAACATCTGACCAAAAGAAACGCAGACATCGCCAGGAAAGCTCGTTTCTTAAAAAAGCAGGGAAAAATTCAACAGATATGGACATCCAACTACAAAACATTTATCAAATTGAATGGAACACCAGAACAAGCGAAGGTTATGGTAATCAGGAACATCGAGGAACTGGACAAATACGACCAATAAGGTATGAGGACACAAACACATCACAACACCATGACACAGACCAGAGGACCTATTCATCTACTACATCATCTACATCTGGAGACAAGAAGGATAACTCAAAGGATTGCTGATCATGGAAAAGTAGAACTGAGAACATTTAAATACACAGACCACAATGTACTGGACTTGGAGCACGATATAGACCCGGACATAATTTCTTCTCAAATATCAATGACAGTTGTTGCTATTATACAGATGAACAGTTTAATCGGATCATTAAAACGGATAACAAATTATCAATAATCCATTTCAACAGCAGAAGTCTATATGCAAACTTTAACAACATTAAAGAATATTTAAGTCAATTAAAAAAATATTTAACATAATTGCTATATCAGAAACATGGATCAATGAAGATAAAGGAATGGATTTTGAACTGGATGGATATGAATTTAATTGTGTAAACAGAAAGAATAAGAGTGGAGGAGGAGTGCTGTGTATGTGGATAAGAACATGGATTATAAAATAGTAGACAATATGACAACTGTGATTGATAACTTATTAGAATGTATAACTATTGAAATATGTGAAGAAAAAAAGCAAAAATGTATTAGTCAGCTGTATATATAGAGCACCAGGATCTAGTATTGAAACATTCACTGACTGTATGGGAAAAATGTTCTCAAAAACTAATCAAAAAACTGTGTTCATTTGTGGTGACTTAAATATTGATCTGCTCAATCCAAATAAGCATAAAATAACAGATGAATTTTCAGTATAATGTACAGTATGAGTTTATATCCAAAAATCACCAGGCCAAGCAGAATTACATCCCATAGTGCCACCTTAATTGATAATATATTCCGCAATGATATTGAGAATAACACTGTGAGTGGATATTAATCAATGACATTAGTGATCATCTACCAGTTTTTCATCGTTTATAATAGAAACCATCGGCGGAATCAGCCAGAGGAGAAAATAAAATACAGGCGAGTGCGGACAGAGGAAAACATGAACACACTAAAGAAGGATTTACAGGAGCAAAAACTGGGAAAAGGTATACAGTGAAAGTGATGTTGATAGTGCATATGAAACTTTTTACAAATATTTACATCATTATATGATAAAAATTATCCAATTAAACAAGACTACAGAAAACAAAAAATCCAAGATCGACCATGGATGACGAAAGGGTTACGAAATGCATGTAATAAGAAAAATACACTGTATAGAGAATTCATAAAACTAAAGACTAAAGAGGCAGAAAATAGATATAAGAAATACAAAAATAGATTAACTAATATTATACGGGTATGTAGGAAGGAATATTATAGTAACATATTATATAATAACAAAAACAATATTAAAGGAATATGGGATATATTAAATAGCATTATCAAAAATGGTAATAAAAAACAGAGTTACCCTCAGTATTTAATTGATAATAATGTCAAGAAGGAAAATAAGGATGAGGTAGTCAGCGGTTTTAATAATTTTTTTGTAAATATTGGACCAAGCTTGGCAGAAAAAATTCCCAATTCCCAACCTGAGGACTGGGATAATAATCTCATAGAAATAAATCCCTGTTCAATGTTCCTCACAGCAGTGGATGGAAAAGAAATTATAGACATTGTGAATAATTGTAAATATAAAACATCTACCGATTTAAATGAAATTGATATGCTGGTAGTAAAACAGGTCATTGAATGGATTGTAGAACCATTAACATACATCTGTAACTTATCATTTCAAACCAGTAAATTTCCCAATCAAATGAAAATAGCTAAGGTTGTGCCGCTGTATAAGACTGGGGATAGACACCACTTCACAAATTATAGACCTGTTTCTTTGCTTCCACAATTTTCCAAATTATTAGAAAAGTTATTCAATAATAGATTAGACAAATTCATAAATAAACATAAATTACTTACTGATAGTCAATATGGATTCAGAGCACATAATAGAATCAGTTGAGGAGATTACAAACGCCATAGACCACAAATTACATTCAGTTGGAATATTTATAGACCTTAAAAAGGCTTTTGATACAATCAATCATGACATATTAATCAGTAAACTTGAACAGTATGGGATTAGGGGGTTGGTGTTGCACTGGGTGAGAAGCTACTTAAGTAACAGAAAACAGTTTGTGAAGTTGGGGGAATATACATCATCATGCTTGGACAATGCTTGCGGCGTCCCACAGGGGTATTGGGTCCAAAACTGTTTCTAATTTATATAAATGATATTGTCAATGTTTCCAAAATATTAAAATTAGTATTATTTGCAGATGACACAAGCATTTTTTGTTCAGGGGAGGATTTGCAGGAGTTACTGAGGAGGATCAGTATAGAAATGGGAAAATTGAAAATATGGTTTGACAGAAACAAATTATCATTAAACTTAAGTAAAACAAAATACATGTTATTTGGCTATTGTAATACAGACATACAGGTTCAGTTACAAGTCGAGGGGGTAGATATTGAAAGGGTACATGAAAATACGTTTCTGGGGGTGATAATAGATGATAAGATAAACTGGAAGACTCATATAAAACATATACAAAGTAAACTGTCAAGAAGCATTTCAGTTCTAAACAAAGCAAAACATATTCTGGACCACAACTCACTCCGCATTCTTTACTGCTCACTGGTTTTACCATATTTACAGTACTGTGCAGAGGTATGGGGTAATACTTATAAAGGTACAACACAATCACTATCAGTAATGCAGAAAAGAGCTATAAGAATTATTCATAATACTGGCTATAGAGATCATACAATCCACTATTTTTACAATCCAAATTCTTAAAATTCACAGACTTGGTTCATTTTCAAACAGTACAAATCGTGTATAAAGCAATAAACAATTTACTTCCAGCAAATATTAAAAATATGTTTTTTAACAGATCAGGGGATTGCAGTCTGAGGGGGAAATTTAATTTAAAGCATCAGTGGGCACGAACAACATTAAAAGGTTTCTGTATTTCTGTCTGTGGGGTGAGGATGTGGAACAGATTGGGAGTGTGGCTCAAGCAATGTCCAAGCATGAACCAGTTCAAACAGCGGTACAAAAATATGTTTTTTTCTAGTTATAGGGAGGAGGAAGGGTAATGAGGGTTAGGGTGTTTTTGTTTTTTGGTTCGGCTTGTAAATATATAGTATTTTGTATGTAAATAGGTATGTGTAGGTGTATATTTATGTTTGTGTATATATGTGTATATATATATATATATATATATATATATATATATATATATATATGTGTGTATGTATATATATGTATATGTGTGTGTGTATGTATATATATGTATATGTGTGTGTGTGTATGTATATATATGTGTATGTATGTTGATATATATATATATACGAGGTCTATTAGAAAAGTATCCGACCTTATTATTTTTTTCAAAAACCATATGGATTTGAATCACGTGTGATTACATCAGACATGCTTGAACCCTCGTGGGCATGCGAGAGTTTTTTCACGCCTGTCGGTTACGTCATTCGCCTGTGGGCAGTCTTTGAGTGAGGAGTCGTCCACCCGCTCGTCGATTTTTTTCATTGTTTAGGAATGGCTCAGAGACTGTTGCTTTGATTGATAAAAATTTTTTCAAAACTGTAAGGCACAACTGAGTGGACACCATTCAATAAATTCAGCTGGTTTTCGGTAAAAATTTTAACGGCTGATGAGAGATTTTGGTCTGGTAGTGTCGCTTTAAGGACGGTCCACGGCGCCTTCGAGGCGGCAGCGTCTCGCCGTTTCAAGTTGAAAACTTCCACATTTCAGGCTCTGTTGACGCAGTAAGTCGTCAGAGAACAGAGAACTTTCAGAAGAAGTCGGCATGAGGAGTTTATTCGGACATTCCATTGTTAACGGTCATTTTGTAATGAAAGAACGTGCGGGCAGAGTCGCATGTCGGGCTGGACCCGACCGCGGGGGGGTCGCGGCAGGAAAAAACACCTCCGTTGGAAATCTTAACGGGCAAGTTGGAACATGCCCAAGCTGTTAAACAATTTCTCAGTTACTCACTTGTTGAAAGCCATTAAAAGCCGCCTGAATTCTACAAATGGTTTTCAACACGGAGGTGTTTTTCCTGTCGCGGCGCACACAGATTTGCCGAGTCGTCACGGAAACGACTCGGCGAATTTGCACGTACGTCTTTCATTAAAAAAATGTCCTTAAACAGTGGAATGTCCGCATAAATTCCTCATGCCGGCCTCTTCTGAATCTTCTCTGTTCTCTCACGATGTCCTGGGTGAATTAAGCCTTAAATTAGGATGTTTTCAGCTCGAAACAGGCCGACGACAGCGCCTGGAAGCGCTGCAGGACGTCCCGCTCCGTGGGAAGTCCTTACACCGACAGAAACACCCCATAATCTCTCATCAGCCGTTAAACTTTTCACAGAAAACCAGCTTAATTTCTCGAATAGTGTCCACTCGGATATTCCTCACAGGTCCAGAAAATTTTTTGATAAAGCAACGCGCGCCGTCTCGAGCAGCGTGTGAAACAAAGGAATTCAGCCGAGAGGGCGGGACCACATCTCACTCAAGGCCTGCCCACAGGGAAATGACGTCACCGACACGCGTGAAAAAACTCACGCATGCGCACGAGGGTTCAAGCATGATTGGTGTAATCGCATGTCATTCAAATCCATATAGTTAAAAAAAAAAAAGTAAAAGGGTCGGTTTATTATCTAAGAGACCTCGTATATATTGATATCGGTTTAGGTGTGTAGGAATCTATGTGTATATGTGGCAAAGGGTAGCTTCACCCTACCCCTTTTCGGACATGTTGGGTACACAGCAGGAACTTTTTTGTTGTTGTCTTTACTGATCTATCTTGTAATTGTTGTTGTATCAAATGTTCGAAATAAACAGTTTTCATTCATTCAATAAGGAGTGTTACTACAGCTTTAAGGATGACCCACAATGGCGCACGGCGCGCCGCGCTCCGAGCCGCCATCGAAAGGCAGAAACCACCAGATCATTTCTAAATGGATGGCTGTGTGGAGCCGGGACCATCGCGTGCAATTTCTCTGGTTATCACAAGAGCTGGACATCAGCCATTTTCTGGCAGATTTCACTTTTAACAAGAGATTTTGTCATGGAAAGCCGCGCAGAGCCTTCGCGCGTCACGACAGATTCGCTGAAGAAGCAGACAAAGGAACACCTCCGTTTCGGAGTATTAGAGGACAAGTTGGGACATGCCCAGCTCTCCACAATTTCTCTTATACTCACTCGACTGGTAAGCACTGACAGCCGAGATAGGCATGTCCCAACTTGTCCTCTAATATATATGAATCAAATCCATATAGTTAAAAAAAAAAATAAAAAGGACCGTTACTTTATTGACAGACCTCGTATACCTACAGTATTAATATACGTAAATGTATAAAAGCATGGTAGTTGCAATATATAAGATTGAACATTTTATTCTAAAACTGACTGTTGGGAAAGTGTAGTGACACGGACCCACAACAGGGGGTGTAAATGAACGGACAATGGAAGGAGTTAAATTAGAACACTTTACTGTTGTGAATGTCACAACCAAACACAGCAGATTACAGAATGTACACAAGTCAATTAATAAAGGTGTCGTGTGGGCAGCCTCGACGATAGGAGACGCCCGTCTGGAGACGAACCGGAACCACACGATTTCCACCGCCACCGAACCCGAGGGATACTGGAGCCGCCAAGTCCCGAAGTCCCCAGGTGACCACCGTCTCGGTGTGTCGGATCTGGTACTGCTGGCAGAAAACAAAAATAGTCAAGTGTGGGTGTGTGTGCACCCAGTAACAATTATGGTGGGAATTCCACCTCCACCTCTCACTCAATACGTGTTGCAGCGATCCCTCAGAGGAAAAGAGTGCCGTCCTGCACAGCCTCCACAAACTAAGGACCGGTACTCCTGCAAACACTCACAATAGATAGATTTAGAAAATTACCTCAAAGGCTGAGGATATTACCTCTTGATGAAGATGATATCTCGGCAATCTGGTGGAGGTGTCTTCCTGCTTTTATTCCAGATGTGGAGTAGATGATCAGTGACAGCTGTCATGGTTGATGGGTTACAGCTGTCACCACGGCTTGTTCCTGGAGGCGGCAGCGCCCTCTCGTGCCTGAAGCCCGCACTTCAGGCAGGGCGCCCTCTGGTGGTGGGCCAGCAGTACCTCCTCTTCTGGCGGCCCACACAACAGGACCCCCCCCCTCAACGGGCGCCTCCTGGCGCCCGACCAGGCTTGTTCGGGTGGCGACGGTAGAAATCGGCCAGGAGGGCCGGGTCCAGGATGAAGCTCCTCTTCACCCAGGAGCGTTCTTCGGGTCCATACCCTTCCCAGTCCACCAAATACTGAAAGCCCCGGCCCATTCGACGGACGTCCAAGAGCCGGCGTACTGTCCAAGCCGGCTCCCCGTCGATGATACGGGCAGGATGCGGCGCCGGACCGGGTGCACAGAGGGGTGAGGTGTGATGCGGTTTAATCCTGGAGACATGGAAGACCAGATGGATCCGCAGTGAGGCCGGGAGTCGGAGCCTCACTGCGGTAGGACTGAGGACCTTAAGGATCAATCAATCAATCAATCAATCAATCAATCAATTTTTTTATATAGCGCCAAATCACAACAAACAGTTGCCCCAAGGCGCTTTATATTGTAAGGCAAGGCCATACAATAATTATGTAAAACCCCAACGGTCAAAACGACCCCCTGTGAGCAAGCACTTGGCTACAGTGGGAAGGAAAAACTCCCTTTTAACAGGAAGAAACCTCCAGCAGAACCAGGCTCAGGGAGGGGCAGTCTTCTGCTGGGACTGGTTGGGGCTGAGGGAGAGAACCAGGAAAAAGACATGCTGTGGAGGGGAGCAGAGATCGATCACTAATGATTAAATGCAGAGTGGTGCATACAGAGCAAAAAGAGAAAGAAACAGTGCATCATGGGAACCCCCCAGCAGTCTACGTCTATAGCAGCATAACTAAGGGATGGTTCAGGGTCACCTGATCCAGCCCTAACTATAAGCTTTAGCAAAAAGGAAAGTTTTAAGCCTAATCTTAAAAGTAGAGAGGGTGTCTGTCTCCCTGATCTGAATTGGGAGCTGGTTCCACAGGAGAGGAGCCTGAAAGCTGAAGGCTCTGCCTCCCATTCTACTCTTACAAACCCTAGGAACTACAAGTAAGCCTGCAGTCTGAGAGCGAAGCGCTCTATTGGGGTGATATGGTACTACGAGGTCCCTAAGATAAGATGGGACCTGATTATTCAGAACCTTATAAGTAAGAAGAAGAATTTTAAATTCTATTCTAGAATTAACAGGAAGCCAATGAAGAGAGGCCAATATGGGTGAGATATGCTCTCTCCTTCCAGTCCCCGTCAGTACTCTAGCTGCAGCATTTTGAATTAACTGAAGGCTTTTTAGGGAACTTTTAGGACAACCTGATAATAATGAATTACAATAGTCCAGCCTAGAGGAAATAAATGCATGAATTAGTTTTTCTATTAGGATTTTCTATTTCAATTAGGATGGTGAATGGTCCGATGAAACGGTCTTTTAATTTGGGCGACTCGACCTGGAGTGGAATGTCCTTGGTGGATAGCCATACCTCCTGCCCGGGCTGGTATACGGGGGCCGGGGACCATCGACGGTCTGCATGGGCTTTTGTCCTCGTCCGGGCCCTCAATAAGACAGAACGGGCGGTGCGCCACACCCGACGGCATCTCCGCAGGTGGGCCTGGACCGAGGGCACACCGACCTCTCCCTCCACCAAAGGAAACAAAGGGGGTTGGTTCCCCAGACACACCTCAAACGGGGAGATGCCGGTGGCAGAGGACACTTGGCTGTTATGAGCGTACTCGATCCAGGCCAGATGTTCACTCCAAGCCGTCGGGTGTGCGGAGGTAGTACACCGAAGGGATTGCTCCAACTCTTGATTGGCCCGTTCGGCCTGTCCGTTAGTCTGAGGGTGATACCCAGACGAGAGGCTCACGGTGGCCCCCAGTTCCCGGCAGAAACTTCTCCATACCTGCGAGGAGAACTGGGGACCGCGATCTGAAACGATGTCTGTAGGTATCCCATGCAGCCGGACGACATGGTGGACCAGGAGGTCCGCCGTCTCCTGGGCCGACGGGAGCTTCGGGAGGGCCACGAAGTGGGCCGCCTTGGAGAATCGGTCCACTATCGTGAGAATGGTGGTGTGTCCCCGGGACGGCGGGAGGCCCGTGACAAAATCCAGACCGATGTGGGACCAGGGGCGATGAGGCACAGGAAGTGGCTGTAGGAGTCCCTGTGCCTTCTGGTGGTCCGCCTTGCCCCTGGCGCAGGTGGTGCAGGCCTGGATGTAAGCCCGGACATCAGTCTCTAGGGACACCCACCAGAAGCGCTGCCGGACCACTGCCACGGTCCTACGCACCCCTGGGTGGCAGGAGAGCTTGGACCCGTGACAGAAGTCCAGGACGGCAGCCCTGGCTTCTGGTGGGACGTATAGTCTGTCTTTCGGTCCAGTTCCGGGATCCGGGCTCCGTGCCAGGGCCTCCCGGACGGTCTTCTCCACGTCCCAGGTTAGGGTAGCCATGATAGTGGACTCCGGTAAGATGGGTTCCGGTGGATCCGACAGCTCGGTCTTGACTTCCCGTTCGTGCACCCGGGACAGGGCATCCGATCTCTGGTTTTTGGTCCCGGGGCAGTAGGTGATCCGGAAGTCAAAACGGCCAAAAAACAGTGACCAGCGGGCTTGCCTGGGGTTCAGTCGCTTGGCGGTCCTGATATACTCCAGGTTCCGGTGGTCAGTAAAAACCGTGAAAGGCACTGACGCTCCCTCTAGCAGGTGTCTCCACTCCTCAAGAGCCTCTTTCACCGCAAGGAGCTCTCGATTGCCCACGTCATAGTTCCGCTCTGCTGGGGTCAACCTGCGGGAAAAATAGGCACACGGGTGAAGAACCTTATCGGTCTCTCCGCCCTGGGATAGCACTGCTCCTATCCCTGAGTCAGAGGCGTCCACTTCAACCACAAACTGGCGACTAGGATCGGGCTGCACCAAGACAGGTGCAGTCGAGAAGCGCTGTTTCAACTCCCTAAACGCGGCATTGCACCGATCCGACCAGGTGAAGGGAACTTTTGGTGAGGTCAGGGCTGTCAGGGGGCTAACTATCTGACTATACCCCTTAATGAACCTCCTGTAAAAATTTGCGAAGCCGAGGAACTGTTGCAGCTTCCTACGGCTCGTAGGTTGGGGCCAGTCTCTCACCGCTACGACCTTGGCCGGATCCGGGGCGACGGAGTTGGAGGAGATGATAAACCCCAGGAAGGACAAAGAGGTGCGGTGAAACTCACACTTCTCGCCCTTCACAAACAGCCGGTTCTCCAACAACCGCTGCAGGACCTGACGTACATGCCGTACATGGGTCTCAGGGTCCGGAGAAAAGATGAGCATATCGTTCAGATATACGAAGACGAATCGGTGCAGGAAGTCCCGCAAGACGTCATTAACCAAAGCTTGGAACGTCGCGGGGGCGTTAGTGAGGCCAAACGGCATGACCAGGTACTCAAAATGACCTAACGGGGTGTTGAATGCCGTCTTCCATTCGTCTCCCTTCCGGATCCGAACTAGGTGGTATGCGTTCCTAAGATCCAACTTTGTGAAGATTTTGGCTCCATGCAGGGGGGGTGAACACCGAATCCAACAAAGGCAACGGGTATCAGTTGCGAACCGTGATCTCGTTCAGCCCCCGGTAATCAATGCATGGACGAAGACCGCCATCTTTTTTGCCCACAAAAAAGAAACCTGCTCCCATCGGAGAGGTGGAGTTACGGATCAGCCCGGCAGCTAAGGCGTCCCGGATGTAGGTCTCCATCGATTCGCGCTCAGGTCGGGAGAGGTTGTACAGCCTGCTGGACGGGAACTCCACACCTGGCAACAAATCGATGGCACAATCGTACGGACGGTGCGGGAGAAGGGTGAGTGCCCGATCCTTGCTAAAAACGTCAGCAAGATCGTGGTACTCAACCGGCACCAGCCGACAGATTGGGGGGAACTTTGACCTGCTCCTTAGCCTGGGAACCGGTTAAATCCCCGCTAAGGATTGTAACTGGGAGCCGTGTGGAAATGTGTGTGTGTCCCACGTGAATTTCTTGGCCCACCCTAAGCCCAGTTTCTAGGGGCGGGCGTTGGTGTTTAACCGTTCGGGGCAATTGCTCAATTGGTGCTCCATTGAGCCACAAACAAAACACGCCCCGCGGGGAAGCCTCCTCTGTCTATTCGGTGGTCTGAATGTGGCCCTGCTCGTGTCCATAGCTTCGTCAGCAGGGGGAGCTGTCACCCCACGGGACGTAGAGGCCAGGGAGCGTGGGAAGGGCGGACCTTTCTCGGACCCGGAAGGAAGAGGGACGGCACGCGCCCGGCCACGCCCTTCGTCTCCTTCCCGACGGCGTTCCTCCAACCGATTGTCTAACCGTATAACAAGATCGATAAGCCCATCTAATTCCCGCGGTTCATCCTTGGCCACCAGGTGCTCCTTCAGGACCGACGACAGTCCGTTTACGAAGGCGGCGCGGAACGCAGCGTTATTCCAGCCGGACCTCGCAGCCGCGATGCGGAAGTCGACTGCATAAGCGGCTGCGCTCCGGCGTCCCTGTCTCATTGACAGCAGCACAGTTGAAGCGGTCTCTCCCCTGTTAGGGTGATCAAACACTGTTCTGAACTCCCTCACAAACCCAGTGTACGTGTGAAGGAGCCGTGAATTTTGCTCCCAAAGCGCTGTAGCCCAAGCGCGTGCCTCTCCCCTAAGCAGAGTAATCACATAAGCTATTTTGCTAGCGTCTGATGCGTACATGATGGGACGTCGTGCGAAGACGAGCGAACACTGCATGAGAAAGTCCGCGCACGTCTCCACACAACCTCCGTACGGCTCTGGAAGGCTTATGAATGCTTCAGGGGATGGTGGGAGGGGTTGTTGAACCACCACAGGAACATTCATATCCTGCACAGGGTCGGCAGGAGGAGGAGCTGCAGCAGCGCCCTGAGCGCTCGCCGCCACTTGTGCGGAGAGAGCCTCCACCCTGCGGTTCAGGAGGATGTTTTGCTCGGTCATTTGATCCAACCGAGCCGTAAAGGCGGTGAGAATGTGCTGTAGCTCACCAATCACGCCTCCTGCAGACGCCTGCGCTCCCTGCTCTCCCATTGGTCATTCAACAGCCGGGTGACGCCCCTCGGAGTCCATGACGCTGGCCGAGATATCCTGTTGGGAAAGTGTAGTGACACGGACCCACAACAGGGGGCGTAAATGAACGGACAATGGAAGGAGTTAAATTAGAACACTTTACTGTTGTGAATGTCCAAACACAGCAGATTACAGAATGTACACAAGTCATTTAATAAAGGTGTTGTGTGGGCAGGCTCGACGATAGGAGACGCCCGTCTGGAGACGAACCGGAACCACACGATTTCCACCGCCACCGAACCCGAGGGATACTGGAGCCGCCAAGTCCCGAAGTCCCCAGGTGGCCACCGTCTCAGCGTGTCGGATCTGGTACTGCTGGCAGAAAACAAAAACAGTCAAGTGTGGGTGTGTGTGCACCCAGTAACAATTATGGTGGGAATTCCACCTCCACCTCTCACTCAATACGTGTTGCAGCGATCCCTCAGAGGAAAAGAGTGCCGTCCTGCACAGCCTCCACAAACTAAGGACCGGTACTCCTGCAAACATGGTTGATGGGTGACAGCTGTCACCACGGCTTATTCCTGGAGGCGGCAGCGCCCTCTCGTGCCTGAAGCCCGCACTTCAGGCAGGGCGCCCTCTGGTGGTGGGCCAGCAGTACCTCCTCTTCTGGCGGCCCACACAACACTGACATAGTAAAACTTCAGGTAGACATAGAAAACTGATAGGTTTTTGTTGTAAAATCTTTGAATCTTAGCGGTTCTAATATTGACAGGAAGATAACTGCATAATACAGTAGTATATGGTAAAGCTTCTCATGTCAGAGTATCAAAAGACAGTGTAGGCCTGTTCTTAGCCCTTTCTTACAGGATGTATGATATTTAAATCATTTTTACACCAGTGTAAGCCTTAGGGATACAGTAAGTCCTCTTTTAAATATCATTTTGTGATGCAGACTGTAGACTAGATCTAGAAGTGTGAGACATTTTTGGTTTGACGCTTCGCCACGCTCTTTTTGTTGTACAACCCCTGGCAAAAATTATGGAATCACCGACCTCAGAGGATGTTCATTCAGTTGTTTAATTTTGTAGAAAAAAAGCAGATCACAGACATGACACAAAACTAAAGTCATTTCAAATGGCAACTTTCTGGCTTTAAGAAACACTATAAGAAATCAAGAAAAAAAGATTGTGGTAGTCAGTAACGGTTACTTTTTTAGACCAAGCAGAGGAAAAAAATATGGAATCACCCTGTAAATCAGCATGTTCTCCCTCACGCCATCCATAAACCTCCGGTTTGGCCTCCTTCCTGTCATCAAATCTGACAACTCCATCCTCAGCATCCTTCTCTTCATCTACCCATGTCTACCCATTTTTTGATCAATATATGCTTTAGATCATCCACGAAGGTTGCTGTTATTGGTTGCTGAGGTTTTCCTTGACCTTTGACCAAACTATGGACTGGACTGCACTTTTCCATTTATACAGTAGTGTTCAGAATAATAGTAGTATTTCTCAACTGTGCTTGCATGCACCTCCCAATCACACTAGATCCCAAATGCCACACGAATGGACATTCAAATTACAGTAGTGTTCAGAATAATAGTAGTGCTATGTGACTAAAAAGATTAATCCAGGTTTTGAGTATATTTCTTATTGTTACATGGGAAACAAGGTACCAGTAGATTCAGTAGATTCTCACAAATCCAACAAGACCAAGCATTCATGATATGCACACTCTTAAGGCTATGAAATTGGGCTATTAGTAAAAAAAGTAGAAAAGGGGTGTTCACAATATTAGTAGTAGCATCTGCTGTTGACGCTACAAACTCAAAACTATTATGTTCAAACTGCTTTGTTAGCAATCCTGTGAATCACTAAACTAGTATTTAGTTGTACAGTTTTTCATGATTTCTTCACATCCGCGAGGCATTAATTTTGTTGGTTTGGAACCAAGATTTTGCCGTTTACTAGTGTGCTTGGGGTCATTGTCTTGTTGAAACACCCATTTCAAGGGCATGACCTCTTCAAGTATTTTGACATATCCAAACTGATCCATGATACCTGGTATGCGATATATAGGCCCAACACCATAGTAAGAGAAACATGCCCATATCATGATGCTTGCACCACCATGCTTCACTGTCTTCACTGTGAACTGTGGCTTGAATTCAGAGTTTGGGGGTCATCTCACAAACTGTCTGCGGCCCTTGGACCCAAAAAGAACAATTTTACTCTCATCAGTCCACAAAATATTCCTCCATTTCTCTTTAGGCCAGTTGATGTGTTTTTTAATTATTATTAATAAATTAGCTTCAGACAGGCGTCTTCTAAGTGTCACAGCACTTACAGGTAACTCCAGACTGTCTTTGATCATCCTGGAGCTGATCAATGGGTGAACCTTTGCCATTCTGGTTATTCTTCTATCCATTTTGTCTTATTGGATTTGTGAGAATCTACTAGTACCTTGTTTCCCATGTAACAATAAGAAATATACTCAAAACCTGGATTAATCTTTTTAGTCACAGAGCACTACTATTATTCTGAACACTACTGTATCAGAAGCTCTAAGCACTTTATAATAATGCCTCACAAGGCGCTCACTACACACCAAGAGCAACTTGGGTGTTAAGAACCTTGCCAAAGGGCCTTTAGTGACTTTCTGGCCAGACAGGGATTTGAACTGGGGATCCTTTGGTTTCAAGCCCACTGCTTAACCACCAGACCATCACCCCAAACTACTCCAAAATATTAAAAAACTGCTGCAGGTCATCCACAGAGGATGGTCTTTGGTATACCAAAACAAACACATGAGAACAACAACAAGACTATGTTTTCCTTGACCTCTTTCATTTTGACTGGCTGGTTGTATCCTAAGATGGGTTCAAGCTTTTTCATCCATCCATCCATTTTCTGAACCCAGTTATTCCAGTTAAGGGTCATGTAGGGATGTAGCCTACCCTGCGAGAGATGTGGTACACCCTGGACGGGCCCGCCAGTCTATTGCAGGTCGGATTCAAGCTTTTCACCAAGGAATTCAGTTAATTAGTTTTTTAGTCATTATTTTAAGAATTCATTAAAGAATGAACAGGTAGCTCAGCTGGACAGGAGCTGGACTACTTCACTAGGTTGCTGACACATACTGCAGTTGTGTTTCATCATTAACATCCATCGTTCACCAATAGGTACAATTGAGCACGGCCCCAAAATTGACGGAAGTCACCAGGCGGCTTTGACACTGCAAGAGAACATGACACATAGATTCAACTGTCAGTCAGACAGCTGGGATCCCCGAGCACCTCCCTTACTCACCTGGTACCTGAACAGAGAGCAACAGAACGAACCATCATCGAACCCCAGGCGGCTGGTGATGACATCAAAAGAAAGGTCCAAGGTCATCAGACCAGGGAGCAATCACAACACTACCTTCTCTTTGCGAGCCAAGAAGTGGGACAGGGAACTGGTTTGTGTTTCGTCAAACCCTAAGACAGGAGAGAGCTATAACGCCACCGTCACACTCAACGTCCAGTGTGAGTATGTGTACTCATGTCGGTTTGATTTTGGCGTTAAATGTACACTCCACCAGTCTCTGCAACTACAGTTTATTTAAAAAACAAACTGGACTTATGTGAAGCCCAGTACTCAAATGCTGCATTTCTTGTCCATCTTTCCTTTGTCTCCTAGTTCAGCCAGAGATCATTAAGGTCAGTGCCCATTACAGTGAAACCTCAGACCCCGGACTGTCCCTGGTTCTCTTTGCCTTGGTACGATCCAACCCACCTGCCACCATCACCTTTGTGGACCAGTCAGGACAGCCTGTAGCGAACACCACAGACTTCCTCATCCTGGACTCGAGAAGCTACCCCTGGCTGACCAATCACACGCTGAGGGTCACACTCAGCAGCCTATCGGGGAACGTCTCGTTGATTGCCAGCAACAGTGTCGGAACGGTGCAGAGCAACCTCACCCTGGCAGGTTAATCACAAAGGTTCAGTAAGAAATGAAAAGATGTCACTTCAACCATATTAACCCCAGCACATAGTCCAACCCTTCAACCATATGTGTGTTGTGGTGCAAGACTTTATATCTGCATGCTTTTGTATGTCCATGTGTGTGTAATATCTCATTAACAGTACAATAACCCATAGGGATCACCTATGGAGTAGATTAGTGGATAAGAGTTTTGGGTGGTTTATATATTTGGATATAAGGAGCCATGGGATCGATGGACAAAGGTGTTTGGTGATGCCAGTATCTCTGCAAGAGAATGAAGATCTTTTCGGTCCTACTTCTTCAGATGTTAATGATTGGTTGTGAGACTTGGAGGCTAATGAGTGACATAAAGTCAAGACAGGCTGTCAAAGTTGATGTTCCCTCACACTCGTTTGATACAAAGTCATTCCAGTGGTAACCAAGGATCCTCAGAAGAGACCTGGTGCCAAAGACATCCCATCTCCCAATCAAATATTAACATAGGACACACCAGGACCTGAAAGACTTATACCTCTGTTCTCTTGCAAAGATATTGACATCACCAAACACCTTCACCCAGTGACCTCATGGCTCCTTATATGCAAGTAAGGCTTAGTCTGAGATGGAATAGTAGGCGTTCAATTCCTCAACAATGCAGGACCTGTGTGGTGGATCACAAACACAGGCCCCTCAGTGTTGAGGAACCAAGCAGGCGAAGAACAGCAGATAGATGGTTACTTTTGACAGGTGGGGACAGAATAGTTGTCTCGTGGGTGTTTGCCATCCAGGATCCAAGGCAGTTCTGTGATATTGTGGATACGGTTGCATGCTCCAAGACTTGACTTGGGATTACAAGTCAAGACAAATGATAACAACTTCACTCTGTACAGCATTTTTGTTTTCATAGTTAACATATTAATGACAGTATTTTTTTTTTGGGGGGGGGGGGGGGGGGGCATGTGAGGCAATAAAGCATTTTCAAAACATGGAGGACACTTGAAACTTACACTATACAGTAGGTGTCTCTGGGAAACAGCTGAGTGGATTAATGTTTAGGGTTGTCTGGTTTATCCCTTTGTGTATTAATGAGAATGAAATTATAATAATTACACACCTCATTAGCAGTACAGATTAGCCACTTGAGTCTTACTCCATAGATGCCCCTGGGGAGTACATCAGTTAATTCCACTTTAGGATTAGGGGAAGCCGGGGCACAGTGGATCAGAAATGTTGTTTTGTGGCAGCATAAACACATTATGCATAGGTTTAGGTCATTCTATTGTGGATTTAATACAGCAAGTTATTGTTTATAAGGCTGTGTTATTATTTCTCTCCAAGTGTAATTTACAGGTGTTTAAAATTGATTTAAAAATTTTGATTCACTGTGCCCCGGACATTAATTCACAGGGCACAGTGAATCAGTGTCCTGCCAAGACCCACAGTGAATCAACTTAGAATATAATAAAAAAATACAACTATAAAGGTTTCTTCAAAATTATTAAATATATGCTGATGTATATACAAACTATAATCCAGCAAACCAGCTATGTAATGTGTGAGAGTCTTATATAGTGATAAGTCCTTTAGAAACTATTATAAATACAACTGTCATCATTTCTGTTCAAACGTGAAAACAGTTGTTATATACACAAATTCTAGAAATAATTCATAGAAAAATAAATGTATAAGCTTTAACAAGTAATATTTGTCATCCACTTGATAGTGGGGCTTAGTAAATCACTTTCTAGACTGATTCACTAGGCCCCGATTCACTGTGCCCCGGGTGCATGTGACACATATTAGTCATGTTATCAACTAGCTGATAGTCTGGAGAAGACATAACACATGCTCATCAGTTGGACGGGGTAGTCTTCTAACTAACAATTTTTTGGGCCACCTTTCCTCTGTTGTGAGAAATAAATACAAAGACACTGACATCCACAAACTTTACTTTTGATAGGAAAAAACTGACTTCACTTGCCACTTAGTTTAACCCTTAACGTATCCAAAAACAAAATGCTAATTTATAAGGTTTTTATGCATAAAAATATGGCATAAATGCTTCAAATACATATGTAGTTTTGCAGCTATAGCTGCTGATTCACTGTGCCCTGTGATTCACCGTGCCCCGGTTTCCCCTACTTGATTCATATATTTGTTTAGGACAGGGAATGTAATTATTTTTCTTGTCAATGCAGTGACACATTAAAAAAACCTGTCAGTGACTTGAGACTTACACCACATGTATGCTGTGGGGATGGGATGCGATAAACCTTCGGCTGGTTTGGTGCATATAGTGCTTTCACAATTTTTGTTTGGTGTTGACAATGAAACAATACGAGGCTTGGCTGAAAAGTTCTGCCTTCTGTGTGATTTCAGCAAGCAACAAGCGAGATGCTAACATGAATCACATATCTGGTTAAAACTTGGAATGTTCTCATCCAGGCAGCGTCATTGCTTTTCCACATAGTCACTGTCCCTTTCCACACACTCGCACCAATGCTGGATAAGTATTTGCATTCTGTCAGTGAAGAAATGAGCTTGTCTGAAAGTGGAAGATGGAATAATTTGAAGCCAGTTGGTGATAAAGTGCAGTTGTCACTCCTCCCTAGTTTTATTTTAATCTATTTCTGTCATGTTTGGAATGTGACAGTTAAGAAATGAAACTCTTTCATTGTCCTCCTCCTTCCAGAGTTCCTGCAGTCCCGTGTGGAAGTGCCCATGCTGGGAATCGTGACTGGAGGTTCCATGGCCTTCATGGCGCTCCTCATCCTCAGTCTCATCGTGCTGTGCCTCATGCAGAAAAACAAGAGCAAGTCTGTCGGTGAGTCTGCAATGTGCTTTTGGAGTGTGGATCAGTCAAGCATCTGGTCAAACATTTATTTACTCGTTCACCATCCTGTGTTTTGTTACAGATGAGCCCGTGGAGATTCTGATGATGAAGAAAAGGTAAATGAAGTAGTTAACTGAATATTTGTTGAACCAGCTTCACAGTATCAGAATAAAGTAAGTGAGGCAGATCAGCATGGTGGGTCTGCGTCCTGTCAGACCCACCAGAAATAAAAACAACAGCAGTTAAAGGGCCATACCGTACAAAATGTATTTTTGCTCATATTTACAGTTGAGTATGATTGCACTTTTCTGTTACAAAGTACAGAAAGTACCATGGCTTATAAAATTGTTCATGGACTTGCACCTCCCTATCTGGCTCACCTGGTAAGGCCCTATGTATCAGCTCAAGCCCTGCGTTCTCAGGGTGCAGGACGTTTGTGTGTTCCCAGGGTGAATAAAAAGTCTGCCGGTCGCAGAGTTTTCTCTTACCGCACCCCAGCTCTGTGGAACGATCTCCCGGCAGTTGGATACTGTAAAGACTTTTAAATCACGTTGAAAGACTCACTTGTTTTCCTTGTTTTATCATTAGTTTTTATTGTGTTATCATGTGTTTTTATTTTTGTGTTCTTTTATGGTTTTGTCTGTTTATTGTGTTTTTTAATTTTTATTCAGTTTTCTCTGTTTTTATTTTTCTGTGTGAAACGCCTTGAGGCGATCTCATCACGAATTGGCGATATATAAATTAATACATTTGAGATTTGAATTTTACCACAATTCTGTATCTGTGCATGTGCAAAACCTGCTTAAGCTTGAAACGGCTGTATGTGTGTGTGTGAGGCTGTGGACAAGATAACTCAAAAACAGTTGGATGAATTTACTTCAAACTTGGTGAGAATATTACTTGGATAAATATCTAGAGGTGATTGGATTTTGGAGTAGTTTGGTTATACATCAAGGAAAAAACATGATCTGCAAAACGCTTTTAGTGCAACCAAGAAACCTAAATAGATGATTTAGAGCAGGGGTTCTCAATCCGGTCCTCAAGGACCCCTGAACCTGCACATTTTGCATCTCTCCCTGCTCCGCCACAAGCTAATTTGCTAATTCAGGTGTCTGTTAGGAGTTGATTGGCTGTGCACCTGAATTAGCAAATCAGCTTGTGGCAGAGCAGGCAGAGATGGAAAATGTGCAGGTTCAGTGGTCCTTATTGATTAGCAAAAGACCTTCTTGCCTGGGATCACTTCCCGTCTGGCTCCCTGCTGCCTTTCTTTCCATATCCAGTGACTCATAAATAACACCCCTTTAAACCCTTAAAACAAGAGCAGCCCAGTGTTGGGCTGGAATTATGGAATTTACTTGACTTTTCCTGGGATTAGCAGGGCATGCAGAAGATCAATTCAGTGACTGGTTCACAGAATTGCTATATACTCAGCCCTGAACTCTTGGGTTCTGATAGACACAGGTGAGGACCAGTGATGCTCCTATTTTGGGCCTTGCAAACTAAAATAATGGCAGACAGGCCTGTCAAGTTAAGCCTTGTTGCTAATGTTGCTAATCGTAGGGTCCAGGTGGCCATTGTTGCTTGTTTTCAAATTGCTATTTCTCTCCAAAATGGCAACATATAAATCTATCAGAGTTGCATATCTGCCTTTTGTGGATGATGTTTCCCAAAGTCTTTAATCCCAAAGTGATTTTTCCGGTCTGGCAGGGATTTGAGCCTAGGATCCTCTGGCCCCTCACTCCTGTTTTAATTAAAGTCGGATTCCCTTGGTCCACACCTCAACAGGCAGTCTCTTACTTCATACCCAGGTGTTACGACATGGACGAGGGGTTGGATTTGGACACCCAAAATCTGTTGCTTTAAGGAGTGGAAGACAGTACAAATCTCAAATGTAGAACTCCCTTTCTTATATCACACGTGATGGTCAAGAGGTTAAAGAGATGGGCTTGTGACCAGAGGATCCTTTGGTCAAATCCCCATCAGACCAGAAAATCATCAATTAAATCACTTGGGGAACGTCCTTAATCCCCACGTTGCTCCTGGTGTGAAGTTGGGCACCTTGCATGGCAGCACCCGGACTTTGGTGTGTGTATGTGAGGCACTGCTGTAAAGCCCTTTTTTTGATATAACTGCAGTCCATTACATAGCTTCCTTACTAACTGTCTCACATATTTCATCCATCTCAGCAACATTAATGGGTTTGGAGTGCAACACTCTTATTCTCTTGTGCCCTTATGAATATTCTTTGGCATTTGGCAGCACGGGAACAACCTAATTCCTGTTTGTTCTCGATATTACCTGGACAGTGACTCGACCAATGTGAAGACAGAGAAACATGATAAGATCTACATCCCCAGAGAGAACATGTCTCTACCTTCCAACGTCCATCTGTACGACCTCAGCACTTTGCAGAAAGGTAAGAAGGCCAAGCCACCTCAGAGCTGCATAATCTTTTGGTATCCAAGAACGCCAGCATTTTTCAACATGGGTGTATTTTTAGATGACAGTTGATTTTTGCTCATCTTTCACCATGAACAAAAAACATTTTTAATCAGTGCAGTGTTGATTCAGAATACAAGCATGATCATGAGCTAAATGGTTACATAATGTCATTCTACGGGACAAGCTGAAATCACTCACAGTAAACCGCTTCTCGTCGCCAAGAAGAGGTTTAAAATGTTGTTCTAAATATCTGGTAGCATGAAGTCCATTTGGTGGCGCTGCTCTCGACTGAGTCATTACAAATGGATGGACAATGTGGGGCTCATTCTTCTGCTTACAACAGCAAATTGCAGCACAGTGGACACTATTAAGAAGATAAGGTAAGAAGGTAACTATAACCAGGTTTTTTAAAAGGTTTCCTTCCAGTTCATTAGGGAGACATGCACATTTACCTCTGTAGGGATCCTCTGTGTGATACCAGTCACTTCTAATAGCATTTTCAAAATGCCTGTTCAGTGGCAATAAATAGCGCTTTACTGTGTTTTTAACTTGCCCCATACAGTTACATCATGTAGTTATTTAACCTGTCATATTTACATTCTATATCAATAAGTGGCTTGATTAAAATGTTTTTGTTCTAAGTAAAAAGATGAACACAAAAAAAGATCTAAAAAAGTACAGCCCAGGTTGAAAATGCCAGTTCTCCTTTATTATGCAAAATATTAACTTCACTAAAAACTTAGCAATATGTTTTACTCTCTGGGGTCTTTGGGCGCACAGGCGCCTCCAAGTGTACTTTTCATTATACTTCTGTTAACAGATCATCAATGGAACGTGTCAGAGACTTCGTTTGATGACATCCTGAAAATACAAATTCTCTTCCTGAAATTACAAGTTCTCTGCTTTAGATGATCTTTGACTCAGAGCCAGTCCTAGAGGCCAGAGCATATCACATGCATATGTCTCTCTATGCCTGCAAGAGGCTGCACTCTGGTTGCAGCGTCTGTTCATGGGAGATCCTCACTGAAACTTGCCAGTAAACACTCAGAAATCCTAAAAGAACAGTCCTGTTCACCTGAAAACACTGAACATTTTGATAAGCAACACACAGGCATCATAAGTACCTTAAAATGGAAATTACTGAAAATATGCCAAAATTGAGAAAATTCCCTTGGATCCCAGAGGGTTAAAGCGTACATTATTCATGAAGTCATAACTGCAGTTTAAACTTGCCACGTGGCATGTGCAGCCACTACATTGTGCTGGTTCCAAGCCTGGATAAATGAGTAGGGTTGCACCCAAAGCGATCAAATTGAAGGGGTGATCATGAATATCATCAGTGCATATGCCTCACAGGTAGGTTGCGAGATGAAGGAGAAAGAAGATTTCTGGGGTGAGTTAGATGACGTGGTAGAGAGTGTGCGCAAGCATGAAAGAGTGGTGATAGGGGTGGACTCCAATGGCCATGTTGGCGAAGGGAACAGAGATGATGAGGAAGTAATGGGTAGATATGGTATCAAGGACAGGAATGTGAAAGGCCAGATGGTAGTTGATTTTGCAATAAGGATGGAAATGGCTGTGGTGAATACCTACTTTAAGAAAAAGGAGGAGCACAGGATGACATATAAGAGTGGAGGAAGGTGCACACAGGTGGACTACATTCTTTGTGGGAGATGCAAGCTAAAAGAAATTGGAGACTAAGGCGGTAGCAGGGGAAAGTGTAGCTCGACAGCATAGGATGGTGGTTTGTAGGATGAGGAGGAAGAGAGTTAGAACTCAATAAAGGATCAGATGATGGAAGCTGAAGGAGGAAGACTGTTGTTGTGAGACAGGCACTGGATGGAGGGGAAGCAGTTTTGGACAACTGGAAAAGTACTGCAGATGTGGTGAGGGAGACAGCTAGGAAGGTACCGGGTGTGACATCTGGACAGTGTAAGGAAGACAAGCAGACTTGGTGGTGGAATGAAGATTTTCAGGAAAGCATAAGGAGAAAGAACTTGGAACTTGAAAGACTTGGGATAAAGAGATGAAGAAAATAGACAGGAGTACAAGGAGATGTGATGTAAGGTGAAAAGAGAAGTGGCAAAACCTAAGGAAAAGGCATATAGCGACCTGTACAAGAAGTAGAACAGTAAGGATGGAGAAAAGGACTTGTACCGATTGGCCAGAAAAAGGGACTGAACTAGAAAGGATGTGCAGCAAATTGGGATAATAAAGGATACAGGTGATAAAGTGCTGACAAGTGAGGACAGTGTGTTGAGAAGGTGGATGAGATATTGTGAGGAGCTGATGAATGAAGAAAATGAGAGAGAGAAAAGGCTGGATGAGAGAGTAAATAAGGAAGTGCAAGAGATTAGTATGGATGAAGTGATGGCAGCTATGAATAGGATGAAGAGTGGAAAGGCAGTTGGCCCTGATGACATTCCAGTGGAGGCATGGAAATGTCGAGGAGAGATGGCAGTGGAGTTTCTAATCAGACTGTTTAATAAAATCTTGGAAAGTGAGAAGATGCCTGAAGAGTGGAGCCGAAGTATGCTGGTTCCTATTTTTAAGAACAAGGGTGATGTGCAGAGCTGCAGTAACTACAGAGGAATAAAGCTGATCAGCCACAGTATGAAGTTATGGGGAGGAGTAGCAGAAGCTAGGCTTAGAAAACAGGTGAAGTTCTGTGAGCAGCAATATGGTTTCATGCAGAGAAAGAGCATTCCAGATGCAATGTTTCTTCTGATAGTACTGATAGAGAAGTATAGAGAGGGGCGGAAGGAGTTACATTGTGTGTTTGTAGATTTAGAGAAAGCTTATGACAGGGTGCCAAAAGAAGAGTTGTGGTATTGTGTGAGGAAGTCTGGAGTGGCAGAGAGGTATGTAAGGGTAGTGTAGAAGGATAGTGTGACAGAGGTGAGATGCGCAGTAGAAATGACAGACTCATTCAAGGTGGAGGTGGGATTACACCAAGGATCAGCTCTGAGCTCTTTCTTGTATGCAATGGTGATGGACAGGTTGACAGATGAGGTCAGACAGGAGTCTCCATGGACTATGATGTTTGCAGATGACATTGTGATCTGTAGTGAGAGTAGAGAGCAGGCTGAGTCTAGTCTGGAGAGCTGGAGATATGCTCTGGAGAGAAGGGGAATGAAAGTCAGTAGGAGCAAGACTGAGTACATGTGTGTGAATGGGAGGGAGCCCAGTGGAACAGTGCAGTTACAAGGAGTACAGGTGGTGAAAGTAGACAGTTTAAATACTTGGGATCAACTGTCCAAACTAATGGAGAGTGTGGTAGAGAAGTGACCAAAAGCGTGCAGGCAGGGTGGAGTGGGTGGAGAAACGTGTCAGGACTGATTTGTGACCAAAGAATATCAGCAAGAGTGAAGGGGAAAGTCTACAAGACAGTAGTTAGACCAGCTATGTTGTACGGCTTAGAGACGGTAGCACTAACAAAAAGACAGGACACAGAGCTGGAGGTGGCAGAGCTGAAGATGTTGAAATTTGCTTTGGGAGTGATGAGAATGGACAAGATTAGGAATGAACATATCAGAGGGACAGCTCAGGTGGGACGGTTTGGAGACAAAGTCAGAGAGGTGAGATTGAGATGGTTTGGACATGTGCAGAGAAGGGACCCAGGGTATATAGGGAGAAGGATGCTGAAGATGGAGCCACCAGGCAGGAGGAGAAGAGGGAGGCCAAAGAGGAGGTTTATGGATGTGCTGAGGGAGGACATGCAGGTGGTTGGTGTGACAGAGGAAGATACAGAGGACAGGGTGAGATGGAAACAACTGATCTGCTGTGGTTACCCCTAACGGGAACAGCCAAAAGACAAAGAAGAACTGAAGTTTAAAGTTGCAGTATTACCAGGAAGGTGTGAAAAGACTTGAAACTCAATTGCTAAACCAGTCAGAAGACATTCTGATGAAAGCATGTACAGCTGGGCTGGAAGGTCGCAAAAAAGGTTTGTCTAGTTCTATATTTTTAACATGGTGGGTAATATGGTTCCTTAAAGTAGTATTGATATGTAATCAGGTAAATTAATCAGTACATCTTATTAATCAGGTAAATTACCTGATTAATAAGATATACCATAATTCAGACAGAAACGTCTTTCTTGTTTTGATTTTGTAGCCCGTGAGGTTGCACAAAGGAACAGTTTCAGAGAGAAGAAGGAGGAAGAGGAGGAAGACCTGTCTCTTGCTTATGCCGCCAGAGGTTAGAAAAATACACACTAATACTGTATTATAAACAGCATTTTTCAGTGTTAAATGCATTGAAGCTTTCATGTTTTACATTTTTGTTGGTGCTATATGTCACCACAGGTTTCGCCAGATATCCGATGGTGGGTTACATCTACAAGGTCAACAGCACAAGTAGCGAGGAAATCTGGCTCTGACTGACCCCAAAGTGATCCACAGACTCAGATGCATGCAAAAAACAAACAAACAAACAAAAAAGTGCAACTGTCCATTTAGGCTCCAAAAACAACCGGCAGTCATTATTACAACTAAAAGCTGGACCTGGACTCCCTGATCAGGAAAGGCACAGTTGGTTTTGAAGTCAGTTTCTCTGAAGCACACGTGCACGGCATCGTGCAGGAAGAGCCTCAAACATAAATGTTTGTAAATTAAAACATTAATATTTCTTGGATGTGGTTTGACTGTAAATGTAAATGAGTGCTCTGCTCATAAAGTGTCAAAGGACATTTCAGGTGCATATTCCCATTATGTTTCACTTTGCACTTCGCTGACACCAGACCTTTACAATAATTTGGAATAATCATATGAAATGAACTAGATATCTGAAGACAGAGCCATATCATTAATTTGAAGTTGTTCTTGAACCTCGTAAGTCAGATAAATGCCACTTAGTCTAATTAAAAAAATATTTTTAGATTAATTATGTGAAATAAGTCACAGCTACCAACACAAAGACGCTTAAATAACCCACTCTACAGACCCCCTCCATATTCATAGTACACTGTTACGCAGATTAAGCATGACGCAGCATTACAACTGACATGCACAAGAGCATCACAAAAAATTGAATATCATGAAAAAGTTCAACATTTTTGTCATTAATTTCAGAACGTGAAAATTTTATATATTCTAGACTGAATACATACAAACTAAAATGATTCAAGCATTTTTAAAAATTTAGATAATTACACCTGCGACCCGATCCTCTATAAGTGGTTGAAGATGTATGTATGTATTTGTAATTACAGACCAGCTATTTGAATATTTAATTTGAAGTTGGAGTAGCCTAGCTCACGGTGCAGCACAGAGGCGGAGTGGTTAGCACTGTTACCTCACAGCAAGAAGGTTCCCGCATCCCATCTGGGGCCTTTCTGTGTGGAGTTCGCATGTTCTCTCTGTGTTCACTTGGGTTCCCTCTGGATGATCTGGCTTCCTCCTGTGTCCAAAGGAATGCAGGCTTTGTGAATTGGAAACTTTAAATTGACCATAGGTGTGCATGTGGGTGTGAATGCTTGCAATCTCTGGCATGGGAGGCCGACTCTGTAACCAGAAGGCTAAAACTGTATCAATATGATAAACTAGAAGCACGTTAGAGACAAACGAAAACCAGCTGATTTCAATAGACAAGCAATACAGCCCGAGCATGTTTTCATCGGCGGCCAGTTGCGGAAATATGAATTCTCGCCTTCGGATTCGCCACTTCGCCAGAAGTGATGTTTACTCGCGTCATCCCATAGTCTGAGAAAAACAAACAAACAAACAAACACACAAACAAAAACAACAACAGAAAATGCTTCATGAAGTAATCGTCATCACTGCCACCCAGTCTGCAAAAATAAGAGTTACTCAATCACCCAAACCCAGGTTACTTGGTAATTTCGTCCTGCGCAGAATACTCGTTTAACCCACTTGGTGTTTACCCACTTATGGGTTTACAAGGAATTAGGTGCAGTCAGAGACTGCGAGACCTTACTCAAGCTTCAATCTCACTCTTCAGAAAACCTGTGAGTGACGTCCGCGGGATTGTGTGATATTTTTGCAGTCCATGCTTTTTTACCATTTGCTAAAGTTAGCTTAGCAAAACCAAAACAAATGGCAACCACAATTTAAAAAATATGCCAAAATGTTGTGTGTCGCATATGAAAATACAGTAAGGTATATCTTATATACAGTAGTGTTCAGAATAGTAGTAGTGCTATGTGACTAAAAAGTTTAATCCAGGTTTTGAGTATATTTCTTATTGTTACATGGGAAACATGGTACCAGTAGATTCAGTAGATTCTCACAAATCCAACAAGACCAAGCATTCATGATATGCACACTCTTAAGGCTATGAAATTGGGCTATTAGTAAGAGAAAGTAGAAAAGGGGGTGTTCACAATAATAGTAGTGTGGCATTCAGTCAGTGAGTTTGTCAATTTTGTGGAACAAACAGATGTGAATCAGGTGTCCCCTATGTAAGGATGAAGCCAGCACCTGTTGAACATGCTTTTCTCTTTGAAAGCCTGAGGAAAATGGGACGTTCAAGACATTGTTCAGAAGAACAGCGTAGTTTGATTAAAAAGTTGATTGGAGAGGGGAGAACTTATACGCAGGTGCAAAAATTATAGGCTGTTCATCTACAATGATCTCCAATGCTGTAAAATGGACAAAACAACCAGAGCCGCGTGGAAAAAACTGGGAAACAACCATCAAAATGGATAGAAGAATAACCAGAATGCCAAAGGCTCACCCATTGATCAGCTCCAGGATAATCAAAGACAGTCTGGAGTTACCTGTAAGTGCTGTGACAGTTAGAAGACGCCTGTGTGAAGCTAATTTATTTGCAAGAATCTCCCGCAAAGTCCCTCTGTTAAATAAAAGACATGTACAGAAGAGGTTACAATTTGCCAAAGAACACATCAACTGGCCTAAAGAGAAATGGAGGAATATTTTGTGGACTGATGAGAGTAAAATTGTTCTTTTTGGATCCAAGGGCCGCAGACAGTTTGTGAGACGACCCCCAAACTCTGAATTCAAGCCACAGTTCACAGTGAAGACAGTGAAGCATGGTGGTGCAAGCATCATGATATGGGCATGTTTCTCCTACTATGGTGTTGAGCCTATATATCACATTCCAGGTATCATGGATCAGTTTGGATATGTCAGAATACTTGAAGAGGTCATGTTGCCTTATGCTGAAGAGGACATGCCCTTGAAATGGGTGTTTCAACAAGGCAATGACCCCAAGCACACTAGTAAACAAGCAAAATCTTGGTTCCAAACCAACAAAATGAATGCCTCGCAGATGTGAAGAAATCATGAAAAACTGTGGTTATACAACTAAATACTAGTTTAGTGATTCACAGGATTGCTAAAAAAGCAGTTTGAACATAATAGTTTTGAGTTTGTAGCGTCAACAGCAGATGCTAATATTATTGTGAACACCCCCTTTTCTACTTTTTTTTTTTTTTTTTTTTTTTTTACTAATAGCCCAATTTCATAGCCTTAAGAGTGTGCATGTCATGAATGCTTGGTCTTGTTGGATTTGTGAGAATCTACTGAATCTACTGCTACCTTGTTTCCCATGTAACAATAAGAAATATACTCAAAACCTGGATTAATCTTTTTAGTCACATAGCACTACTATTATTCTGAACACTACTGTATTATATTCCAATTCTAAGGTGGAACTATGCCAGTATACAAAGGTATATCTAAATATCTAAAAAGGAAGAGTAAAATAGAAGAGTAAAAAAGAGTAGAGTAGAGCCACTTAGGTGCCTGGTCTTGAGAACCAGGGATGGTAGGTTAAAAAGCTTTTTTATCTCATGGGAACTCTCCCTACCCACCCAAGCAGCTCAAGAAAAAGGCATATATAATATAATAAGTAATAAGACATAAGAAGGATAAGACATCACAGGAGAAGATTGTTATCAAACACAAAGGAACCAACCATTTTGTAAGCTATGATGAACGTTGCTAAGGCCGGCTAGATAAGATATATAGATTTTGGATATTTATTTCTACAATACAGTGAGATCATAAGTGCTTTTTCTTTTTGTACCAATAATCGCTCTTTCTGCTAATATTTACGGTTATCATTTCCTAGGCATAAAGTGAAGCATCTTGGGAATACATGTCCAAAATGTTCTTGAAGGATTATAACTCACCCATCAGAGAAACTAAAGGTTGTCCTCAACACCAACAACAAAAAAATCTCATTCTGTGTTTTCACATCATTTCACCATACAGTCAATAATCATGTCAATTGTGTCCTCTTCGGCTGCATTATGAAATGTGTTTACTGTCCTATGCTAACACCAAAATATCCAAGATAATGTATATGAGATTTTACATTTTGACCAGTAATATCAAAATGACATGATAAGTAACTATAGAATTTATACAATATGTCATGTATTGTATAGTTGTATGCATATGTACATGTGTATAAAAGATAAAGAGAATATTGAAATTGTATTAAACAAAATGATGTGGCGTTTTTAATACGACCCACCAGGGGGCGCTCTAAAGTGCTTTTTTTCAGACACTAGTATGTTTTTTGTTATAGTGGCTGTGTGGAGTGTGTGGAAATGAAATCGTTGCTGCATTCAGTGCTGTTTGAATTTTTAATAGTGTGTGTGTGTGTGTGTGTGTGTGTGTGTGTGTGTGTGTGTGTGTGTGTAGTAAGAATTGCAGGTGCACGAGAAAAACTGTGTTTCTGTGTGACAGAGTGCACAGCAGCTGTGGGTCACAGGTTGTTGTGGTTTCAGTCAGGAAGCCACGCTGTGTTGTGAGAACATCTTTGTGCTCTTTCTCTGCTCAGCCATATGCAACAAGACAAAAAATTGTGATACAAGAGGACTAAAATACTCATTTGAACACATGGTTGTGTTCATCTTTGTTTAACTATACAACTTTCAAAAGAACGATACAAACAGTCTGTGTTCCATGCTGATCTGTTATTGCCACACCTGTAATGCTGTTTGTGATGATCTCTTATCAGAATGTGTTAATTATTTGACATTTCCTAGCTATGTGTATACAACCCCAATTCCAATGAAGTTGGGATGTTGTTTAAAATGTAAATAAAAACAGAATACAACTATTTTCAAATCCTCTTCAACCTATATTCAGTTGAATACATCACAAAGACAAGATATTTAATGTTCAAACTGATAGACTTTATTGTTTTTGTGCAAATATTTGCTCATTTTGAAATGGATGCCTGCAACACATTTCAAAAAAGCTGGGACAGTGGTATATCACTGTTACATCACTTTTCCTTCTAACAACACTCGATAAGTGTTTGGGAACTGAGGACACTAATTGTGAGTGTCATGAATGGGTATAAAAGGAGCATCCCCAAAACTCTCAAACGTTCACAAGCAAAGATGGGGCAAGGATCACCACTTTGTGAACAACTGCATGAAAACATAGTCCACCAGTTTCAGAACAATGTTTCTCAATGTTCAGTTGCAATGAATTTAGGGATTCCATTGTCTACATTCCATAATATAATCAGAAGATTCAGAGAATCAGGAGAACTTTCTACACGTAAGCGGCAAGGCCGAAAACCAACACTGAATGCCCGTGACCTTTGATCCCTCAGGTGGCACTGCGCTAAAAACCGACATCAATGTGTAAAGGATCTTACCGTGTGGGCTCAGGAACACTTCAGAAAACCATTGTCAGTTAACACAGTTCGTCGCTGCATCCACAAGTGGAAGTTAAAACTCTACCATGCAAAGTGAAAGCCATACATCAACAACATCCAGAAACTCTGCCACCTTCTCTGGGCCCGAGCTCATTTGAAATGGATAGATGCAAAGTGGAAAAGTGTGCTGTGGTCTGATGAGTCCACATTTCAAATTGTTTTTGGAAATCATGGATGTTGTGTCCCCAGACAAAAGAGGAAAAAGACCAACCAGATTGTTACCAGCGCAAAGTTCAAAAGCCAGCATCTGTGATGGTATGGGGGTGTGTTAGTGCCCATGGCATGGGCAACTTACACATCTGTAATGGCACCATCAATGCTGAAATGTACATCCAGGTTTTGGAGCAACACATGCTGCCATCCAAGCAACGTCTTTTTCAGGGACGTCCCTGCTTATTTCTGCAAGACAATGCCAAGCCACATTATGCACGTGTTACAACAGTGTGGCTTCGTAGTAAAAGAGTGTGAGTACTAGACTGGCCTGCCTGCAGTCCAGACCTGTCGCCTATTGAAAATGTGTGGCGCATTATGAGCTCAAAATGCGACAACGGAGACCCCAGACTGTTGAACAACTGAAGTCGTACATCAAGCAAGAATGGGAAAGAATTCTACCTACAAAGCTTCAACAATTAGTGTCCTCAGTTCCCAAACGCTTATTGAGTGTTGAGTGAGGTGATGTAACACAGTGATAAACATACCCCTGCCCCAGCTTTTTTGAAACGTGTTGCAGGCATCTATTTAAAAAGGAGCAAATATTTTCACAAAAACAATAAAGTTTATCACTTTGAACATTAAATATCTTGTCTTTGTGGTGTATTCAATTGAATATAGGTTGAAGAGGATTTGCAAATCATTGTATTCTGTTTTTAATTTACATTTTACACAATGTCTCCACTTCATTGGAATTGGGGTTGTATATTTTTAGGTGATGTCTGAAAAATCTGTTCAAGCATTCAGCCTTTTGTTATAAGTTTTGTAAAGGTTGGTTTATTAGTAAAACACCCTATTCCAATAATGATAAAATATAAACTTTAAATTTCTTACATCCATCGAGGAGTCAGGTTCTTCATAAGATTCCAAACCTCATAGGTGGGAAATGACATTCAGACATTCAGTTCTGCTACATAAACCTTCAATTTCTCAATACAAGAAACATTATCTGCATTGGTGACCATGTAAAGCTATGTGTCATCAGCATAAAAGTGAAAAGCAATGCTATAACACTGAATAATCTGACAAAAAACTGCAAAATAAATAAAAAATCACAATGGGCCTATGACGGAACCCTGGGGTACACCTATAAACCCATGATCTTGAAAAAAACAAAGAAGAGCCTATGGAATCGTGATGTCTCTAAGCGGAGATGGATGTTACTACTGATAACGTTCTCACAACACCCCATAATGACAACATGAAAAAAGTTTCTTTTTCAAATTTATTAAGAATAAATAACTAAGAAATCACATGTACATAAGTATTAACACCCTTTGCTCAATACATTATTACAGCCTCAAGTCTTTTTATGATGCCACAAGTGTGGCACACCTATCTTTGGGCAGTTTTGTTCATTCCTCTTTGCAGCACCTCTCAAGCTCCATCAGGTTGGATGGGAGCATCGGTGCACAGCCATTTTCAGATCTCTTCAGAGATATTCAATCAGATTCAAGTGTGGGGTCTGGCTGGGCCACTCAAGGACATTCACAGAGTTGTCCTGAAGCCACGTGCATAGGGTCAGTGTCTTGCTGAAAGATAAACCATTGCCCCAGTCTGAGGTCAAGAGCACTTTGGAGCAGATTTTCATCCAGGATGTCTCTCTTCATTGCTACACTGATCTTTCCCATATGGAAAAGATATACATAAATTTTTATCAAGTTTGTATCTGTTCTATCTGGAACTTGTAAGTAATGCATGTGACAGCCAAACCAGATATAAGATCCTTAGTAAACTTGTACAATATGTGACTTATATGAATTGGGAACTTAAAAGAACAATATATGACAGTAATTCCACATACAGAATCCTTAGTAGATATGTATAATATCAAACTGAGACTTATAAGCACAACACGTAAAATATAAAGTTTATTACTGGAACCAATGTAACTTCTTGGAAGTTTTTTCTATTTCTTTTCCATATGAGTTTCTTAAATCCTGACTAGTCTCCCACTTCCTGTCGCTGAAAAACATCCCCACAGCAAGCTGCCACCACCATGCTTCACTGTAGGGATGGTATTGGCTTGATGAGTGGTGCATGGTTTCTTCAAACATGTTGCCTGGCATTCATGCCAGAGAGTTCAATCTTTGTCTCATCAGACTAGAGAATTTTGTTTCTCATGGTCTGAGAGCTCTTCAGGTGCCTTATAGCTAAGTCCAGGTTGGCTGCCATGTGCCTTTTACTAAGGAGTGGCTTCCGTTGGGTCACTCTACCGTATTGGTGGATTGCTGCACAGATGGTTGTCCTTCTGGAAGGTTCTTCTCTCTCTACACAAGAATGCTGGTCTGACAGATTGACCATCGGGTTCTTGGTCACCTACCTGACTAAAGCCCTGGTCCCACCGAATAATGAAGGATGAATAATGAACCACGTAGCATGTTTTTTTTTTTTTTTTGGTACTAGTCCAGTTATTCAACAGTCGTGGGAGAATAGTGGCTCTAAGAGACTCTTAGAGGCAGAATATTAACACTAACGAGGCTCATCTCTGAGTGCGGCGCTAATTTCAAGAAGTTCAAAATTTAGCAACAACAGCATGGAGCAGTTTGTGTAAGAGGTATCATGAGGACAAACAAGGATTTTAGAGGCATGTTTGTAGTGAGGACGAGGCTGTTAAAAGCCTATTATCCGAGCACCTGGTGGCTACAAGGACAAGACAGGCTATTTTGGACAGGCTCAGCCCTCTTGCGCACTACAATGCCACCTGCTTTGTGCACCAGATACTGTATACAAAATCATTATTTTGTAGTGGATTAATCATTTTCTGTCAGAGCTTGGATGTTGAAAACACCTCTAATCGCTTCTGGAATCACAGAATACATTTGGATCTTTTTTCTCTCTCTCTGTCTCTGAGCACTGAGGTGGAGAACGTATTTGGAACAGCCTAAAAGGTAAGTATTTGTAAAGTTTTAATAGCTTGGTAAAATAGTTACATGTTAATTCCTTCTTTCTAAGCAGCTGTAAAAGTATGTTTATGATAGATTTAACATCTTGTTATAATGGATCAGATGAGGCATGTTCTGTGTGCGCTGAAGCAATGACTTGCACTCAAGACGAGCATTTATGCAGAACGCCAGCGCGTAAAAGAGCGATTTTGCAGACATTAACGGACAAACACAAAGTGACTGTAAGCCATGGAAGAAATAAAGCCAGTGAAAAGAAGCACAGAGGCGACTGTCCAGGAACCCGTGGTTCAGTTCTAGCTGGTCTGGTTATGGATCTGTTTTTTTTGGGATGGGGGGGGGAGGGGGATGTGATCAACACAGTTGCGGGTGAATATAATTAAAGCGGCCACTTCATTGTTGTGTCTTTTCTGTTTTTGTGATCACAGAGAGCTGGGTGAACCAGCAGGACTGCTACATTTAATGACTCTAGAACACAGGTGAACAGCAGCCTGGTGCATGGATGTGCACACCGGCCAGACTGTACGGGAGCGTCATTTTTTGGACTGTGTTTAAACAATGTGACAACATCTTGAATGGATGCTGTGAATTAAAACCCACACTTTAAAGGGACCAAATCTGGGAGGGCTGGAGGTTTAGACCAAACCCATGCCTAAACATGCACCAACGTCGTGTTACATGGCACTACATGGATCATATGTGGCAACACGAGCCATTCAAGGGTGGACGGGACTCAAATGACAGGTCAGTCGTGATTCACTAGAAGCTGATACGTGGCACATGTGAGGTACAGAGAGGCATAAAGAAGCACCTTAGTAAATACGTGATAGCTTAAAACATGGGTCATTCTTTGACTAATCGCTGACACACCCATGCGTGGCTCATTATTCATGGCTTATTATTCGGTTGGACCAAGGCTTAAGGCCCTTTTCCCCCAGTCTCTCAGTTTAGATGGGCGGCCAGCTCTAGGAAGGCGGTGGATCCGAACTTGTTCCATTTACGGATGATGGGGGCCACTGTGCTCAATGGGACCTTCAAAGCAGCAGAAATGTTTCTGTACCCTTCTCCAGATTTGTGCCCCGAGACAATACTGTCTCAGAGGTCTACAATCAATTCCTTTGACTTCATGCTTGGTTTGTGCTCTGACATGCACTGTCAACTGTGGAACTTATACATAGACACAGTGGTGGGCAAAATTCCGCTAATTATCGAAGCTAGCTTTTTTTTGTTAGCGGATTAGCTTTTCAGGTAATTTCACAAAACATCAGCGGACCAATTAGCTTCCGATAAATTTAGTTCCGATGACTTTTAGACCACTAACGTTTTTTTTTTTTTACACAAAGTAACAGTGAAAAACATTTATAAGACCAGTTGGCTCCTGTCTGGTATGTATTTTGCAGCAGTGAGGCAGCTAAGAGGAGCTGAGCTCAACTCTACCCCAGCAGAAGGAACCTGGCCACCAGGCTGCTACAGAAGAAAAAAAAAACCCATCATTACCCTTTATAGCATACAGTGGTCCAGCTGTGAGGCCGAAGTCCTCAAAAGGAAAGCAGGTTTGACTTATGGTTTTGATTTATAAACAAAATTAATCTGGATAGTTTAATGAGATTAATGTCAACTCTGTCATTTGTACAAAGTGAAAATATAATGCATATCTTTTAATTTTAAAAAATGCACAAATTCTAAAGTTTTGAACATATTAACAGACACAGATGTCAAGCTGCATTATGGGTAAACTGAGCCTGTGATCACCAATTGGTTGATTCATTTAACCAACACAAATCTTAACGTGTGTGTTGGTTTTTACACATAAATGTGTATTTGTAAAATGTCATTTTTTTATTTGTTAAAAAGGCATTTGCAAAACTGAAAATTCTGTTTAAGTTGTGATTCAGCCAGGCAGCAACAACCACATGATATAACCATGTGTCATTCACACTGCCATCCAAGAGATGGCAGTGTTCTATGCATTTTGACCCATCTACTGGATGGCATATTGCATACTGGCATATTATGTTACTATGCCTTTTACATTTTTACTCTTTTACTATGTTTTGTAATCTTTTAAATTATTTTATTTTGTTTTCTGAATTGTTTTGTGTGAAGTGCCTTGAGGTGACTCTGCTGTGATTTGGCGCTATATAAATTGAATAAATTGAATTGAAATTGAGGCTCAGTTTACCCATAATGCAGTTTGGCATTTGTGTTTGTTAATATGTTCAAAACTTCAGAATTAGTGCATTATTTTAAAATTAAAAGATATGTGTTATATTTTCACATTGTACAAATGACAGACTTGACATTAATGTAGTTAAACTATCCAGATTAATTTGGTTTATAAATCAAAACTATAAGTCAAACCTGCTTTCCTTTTCAAGATGTCTGCTCACGGCTGAACTACAGTATCCTGCAAAGGTAAATTACGCTGCTCTGCAGCAATGGGTAGGGTGTAGAAAGACAGAAGCGCTGACTCATTGGCTGTGTTTGGGGTTGTGATCACCTTTGTTTCTATCAGAAGCATTGGCGGTGTTTAAATTCAAAATTGGCTCATCAGTAGTTGAGAGTGTACCGGAGACAATACTGAAAGTTAGTGGTTAGCTGTAGCTTCCGATAAATTTTTTAGTGGTTTATTGGTTAAGCCTTATAAAAGATAACTTTTCAGTTAGCTGATTAGCGGTTATCAAAGCTAACTTGTTGATTAGCTGTGCCCACCACTGTGTAGACAGGGGTGTGTGCCTTTCCAATTCATGTTCCATCAACTGGGTTTACCACAGGTGGACTCCAATTAAGCTGTAGAAACATCTCAAGGATGATCAGTGGAAACAGGATGCACGTGAGCTCAATTTTGAGCTTCATGGCTTCATGTGAATACTTAAGTACGTGTGATTTCTTAGTTTTTTTTAAAATAAATAAATAAATTAGCATAAATGTCATTATGAGGTATTGTGTGTAGAATCTTAACAAAAAAATGAATTTCAACCATTTTGGAATTAAGGCTGTTGCATAAAAATATGTGGAAAAAGTGCAACATTGTGAATACTTTCTGAATGCACTGTATTTTGCAAGCATGGTACATCAGATATCAAATTACAAAGGACCCCAATGACTGGTCCAGATCAGTGGGGCTCCTCCTTGATACAGTAGAAAATAAGGGTGGTCAGCAGGTCTACCTCGGTTGGATTGCAAAGTGGTTCTGTGAGGGGAATGATGTAGTGACTCCCAACACTCATGTGCTCCTGAACCTGCCCTGCCCTATTCGTGGATGGACTTATTCTGTGTTCAAAAATCCTCAGGTAGCTTGGTGGAAAAATGCCTGGAACACTGCATCTGGCCAGAATTTTTGTGATATTGAGCTCTCCGAGATATTTGAGTTGACATCACAGCCACGGCAGTCTTGGTTGCGAAGTAGTTGATTAGTATTTGTCTCTGAGGTAATCTCATGAGTACATTTTTTTCCAGAAGTAGGGTTTTTTTTATGTTGGGTCTTTCCGAGTTTCTGCAGGTTCTGAACGCAGCACCAAATGTCCACCAAATTTTTTTGTTTTAATCAGCTTTTGTGTAATTTCAATGCACCAACATGAGTAAAAGCTTGTTAGAGGCAATAAAACCCTATTCAGTAGGGGTGTAACAACTAACCAATATCAATATGAAATCGATTTTAAAGTAAAAGATACAACTACATCAATACACAGACCCCAGAATCAATGTAAAAGTGCTACAAACCAGTTGATGACTATTTTTTACCTTACCAACTGGTTATTATGTTGTTACTTCTGAATTTTTATATTCTCAAAAAAGTTAAAGGTTGGTGCAAGACTCTTGCGAGACTCTTGTGAGGTAAAAACAAAGTCAGCATGTCCGATAGTGCAAACAGATAAATGCACCCATTTGAAATTGACATTGACTAAAATATGGAATAATCTGGCGAAGGAACTCAAGCGATGTCCAAATGTCAATCAGCTTAAATGCTAATATAAGGAACTGATGTTTTCTGAATATATGAAAATTGTCTAAATTCTCTGAAAATTCAGTTCATGTTTGAAGGACTATATAGTTGTTGGTTAAAGTATGGACAACTGAGTTATTGATTTTGTATTGTTATTTTTTGAATCATGTGATGTGTGCTGTTATTGGTGTGGATATGATGAGGAATTTGAGTTTATTGATTATTTTAAGATGTCTGTGTTTTGCTGTTCTGCTCACTTTGTTTTGTTTTGTTTTTGGTTTTGTTGTGATAAGTAAAAGTTGCTGAGGTAAAAAAGCTAAGTGTATATAAGCTTTGCTTCTACCTACAGGCTTTCGGTTGCATGGGTTGACTGGCTGATGAATCAGTTTTGTTTTATTTTGTTTTGTTTTATTTTGTTGCAAAGTTCTTTCCTTGAACTGAATAAACTTGAACATGAACATTCGTTCACAAATTCTTGTTTTGGATGGGCAAGTTATGCTATGCTAACAACAGCTGGCTTCTTCTTCTGGTCTCCTTTTATGCTGTACTTTCTGTTACTGTGCTGCTGCCCCTAGAGGTGGGCAAAAGACAAGCCGAAGCAGCACCAACATGCTGCAGGACAGTAGTAAGAACCAAAAGAAGGTCCCTGGTTTTTCATGACATACGTCTTCCAAGGCAAGCAGTAACACCTTTGGTTTGTAATTTATCATGGAAAATGAATGACTGTCTTCATTAAAGAACTGTACTGAATTGCACCAAATCGAATTGTGCCATAATAAAACTATCATAGCCCATGTATATACCCATCAGATCATTTACCCCAATTTTGATTTGTTAAATTAAGGATTCAAAGCACATTTATGGCACGAAATCCATTTGCCTACATAAAAAGTACATATTGTCTTAAACGTTTTGTTCAACACAGCAGTTGATGTTGAGACAGAACACAAACCCGTCACCCACTTCCTGTTCACACACAGACTGAATCTCTCAGACAGACAGTGACTGGATACTTTGACAACAGATGAACACCAGCTTTTTATTTTAAGGTCAGTATTTTTTATTTCACAGTTCAATGCAGTAATACCGGTTAATCATAAAGTTCAGCTCAGAATAAGCAAAAACAATATTACAAATCTGTCTAATTTCTAATCAAAGTATTGAATCTATACTTGATATAAGACAAAGCCACTTAAGTAAAATTTAAGTAAGATATAAATTGTTTTTAGATGGTACCACATAAAATTTTTATGTGAGTCTTGGAAACATCTCATTTGGAGTCATATCTGACAAGAAACAGCCTTTGCTGATTTACCATACTATTTCTAAATTGCTGTGTTATTTGTAAAACATGTAACATTTCCTAATATGAGTAAAATAAAGCTCAAAATCTAATTTCAAGGCCTTCCTTCAAAATTCAGGTCAAACTTCACTTATTCCATTGTCACATTTCCCGCTTGAAAACAAAGTGCTTTTAACTTGTAACAAGTAAAGCAAAAACATCTGCCAATGGAACAAGTTAAAATTCACAAGTTAAGATTTCTTGAAATAATTTGATGAAAAATGTTATATATTTTACAAACAGCACAGCAGCTTAAAACCTCATGGTTTCATCTTAGATACAAGTCAAACAAGACATTTCCAAAAATCATTTACTTAACAAAAATTTTAAGATGCCTTATCTAAAAACAAATCCTTACATGTAGTACTGAAATTTTATTTAAGTGACTGTATCTTATATTAAGTGTAATTTGATATTTCAACTAGAAATTAAACAAATATTATTTTCTATTTTTTGCAGTACTTTTGAAACACTTGGGAATCTTCATGATGATTTTGCAGATGCTTTATTTTACCTTCAGTTGTGTCTTCCACTTAGTGTAGAGTAGAATGGTCGAGTGAGCGTAGAAAATGGTGCCTTCCTACCTGCATGATGAGCTGTGATATTTTTCTTTGTCATCAGCAGAGCTCAGACACACAAACACACAATGAAAAGTCAGGTAGCGTCGCTGACCTGTGTGCTGTTACTGTGGAAACTGACCGGTAGGTCTCTGATGTAAACCTTTATACATCACATATAAATAAGCCCATAAGAATTAAAAAGTTCTTTAGAGGGAAATGGGGTGCATGCTCTTTTCATTGCAGTTGTGTAACTTTTTTATTTTTATTTTTCCTAATTCTCTTACAGTTTTCGTAAGCTGTCAAGGTAAGAAGACTTGTAGTGCCACGGAATACCGCGCAAGTCTATCGTCTTTAATGTTCCGATTTCCTCTGCAGGAGATTCTGGATATCCGGAGATAAAGGTGGCCGCGGTATCTGATGGGATTAAGCTGTCCTGTGTTGGTGAATATAATATTTCATCTGAACACAAGGGGGCTCAAACGATTATGGAACTGAAATACAAGGATGAAAACACAGGGGAGTACACATGCGTGCCACGCAAGGCACCTGGAAAAGAGTCGACTAAAATCTTTGTAATGTTTCGCAGTAAGTTCTTCACCCTTTTATTGGAAACTGAAGCATTTTCTTGATGCTCGGTCATCCATCGCTGGCAACTGATTGTCTGACCCCTGTGTGTCTGCACAGCATGTGACAACTGTATAGAGCTGGATAAGGGCACTTTAGCTGGCGTGGTCATTGGCGACGTGCTGGCTACAGTCGTAGTCGGGGTGGCTGTCTACCTCATTGCGTCTGCGGCTCGGCCAGCTGCACTCGCCCCTCTCAAACAAAGTAAGACTTCTGTTTCTTTAGCTGCATAGTCCATGGGCCAAGCAGGTTTTTGGTACCACTTAAGGTGATGAAACGACACTTAGAATCCAGTCTCAGTGTATCATGTATCATTTATCTGATCATAATTATTCCAAAAAGGTCTAACTATCTATGACTGAATGTTCTGGAGGTTTGGGGTAAAAACAACACCAATGGTGACAAAGGTCAGTTTCAGTTTTTACAGGGGTCAAAAGTTAAAGTTGCTCCAATTTCAGTCAAAAAATATGCAAATTATTGTTTGGGTTAATAGGGTTCTAAAAAGGAATAGTTTGCACCATCTGTCATGCTTAGTTATCATGTTACAGGGTAACATATATCACAAGCCATAGAATCCAATGGGCGTTGAACTTGTTTGACCTTTACTTTGGAGACCAAACATTCAATACAGTTAAAACTATTTCATTTATTAATGCTTTTATTTTAAATAACTTGCATCATTTTTTACTGAAACTGGAGCAACTTTAACTAAAAGCTGGCCAAAATATTTATTTATTTATTTATTTTTGCCACGTCCTTCCTGGAAAATCTTTGCAATCCATTAATGCCTCCATTTGTGTAAAGCAACTTCAGTCAAGAATAAAATATTCTCTGATGTAACTACAGATGGGACAATACCACTATTTAATACTTGACACGATAATACCGGCACTTCAGTATCTGTCAATACCAATATCAATATGATACCTTTTTATTTCCCTGTCGTGGCGCTGTGCATCTAATTTGTTCATAAATACATGTGTCTGGATGTACTTTGCTAGCCTAGCCACCTAACATAATATCAACTTAAAGTGTGAAACAAACACTACATTTCCTCAAAGGAAAACACACATGGCCCACAGCATGATTCAGATCTGCAACAGAAGACTCGGATTGGATTGGATTTTATGTGACTTTTTCTGATCCAGTAATTTCAATCAGTATTGATCCCAGTACGTTCTGAAATATTGGATCAAGACATCCCTAGATGTCACACTGCTCTCAGATGTCATATCCCCTTGAAGGTTACATTTTTCATATTATCCTCATATTTCCACAGGTTCTGATAAACAGCATTTCATTCCAAACCGCAGCAAAGTCCCCAACGATGAGTACCAGGTGAGTTAAAAATGTGAAAGCCTCTAAGAGTCCTCTCATCTCAATTATTCTGACTTTAATGTCACATCCTCTGACTGACTTTCATCATCTTGATGTTTCTCTTTCAGAAACTGAAATTTCAAGGTGGTAATAGAGAGGAGTATGATGTCATACAGAATAGAAGATAAAGGAATGGTGCCATGCTTCCTGCCAGGGAAAAAGTCAAGCCTCAGTCTCCTGACAATGGACAGAACTTCAAGATGTACAATTTGGTGATGATTGTCAATCATCTGTGGTCTGACTATTTGTGTAATTCTGTTGAGTTTCGAGCTGGTTGTTTATTCTCAGATTGAAAGTAAGATGAGGATTTCTCCAGACAAAATGCATAACTTCTTATCTTGTTCCTGTGGATTATAGTTACGTAATCAAGGTTATTCTTTTAATGTTTTAATTAAATTTACAAATCTGACAAATAAATGTGCACTGTTTATGTAACAGCTGTTTCATCTGTATTTCATTATCATTGTAGCCTTCAAGCATTCTTTTTCAGTCTGGGAAGGTGAGGAAAAATAAAAAATATAACGCAATGCTAAAGTACACTCGGCCGTATGAGCATGTAATCAATGAAAGAGTGTGTAGAAACAATGTGACCTTTTGACCCCTTAGAATAGGTCAAGGTTAGCCATCTTTGAACTTATCCAACGTCTGTGTCCCAAGAATGCTCCCTGTGAATTTGAAGAACCTGACAATAATAGGAATGGAGTTATGCTGAGCACAGATAGATAAACGGACGCAAAGTCTTCGCAATACCCAATGGCCATATTTTGGCTTTGGGTAACAACACAGAAAATAAAAGGTGTCACAAAGTGAAATGCAGATATAAGAATCACAAAGATGAGAAAAAGCCAACATAAAACAACACAAAAGCATAAACTCCATGTGACTTTAGACTGAAACTGTAGATGTCAGATAATTAAAGAGCTTGGATTTTTATCGGACATTTTAAATATGCTTATGGGTTTTACGTTAACATACCCTGAGTCCCACAGCTCTATCAACGTGTGTAGAAGCTGTCTTGCTGTCAGCAAAATGAAGGTGTCAGATGGCTCATTTTAGGGAATTGTGACATATGTCACAGACTATCTGGATTCCTGAATGCTATGTGAAACAGGTCTACTGAGATGCACACACCAATAGTCTGTGGCAAAACCACGCAATCCAGTCTCAGTATACCATTGCCTACACAGAAATGGATAACATCAATCTCAGAGTTCTATTGTGGTGGATATGCAGTTCAAGCTCCCACACCTGGTCTGACCTTCTCAGAGTGGCCACGCTCAAGTCAATTAAGGATTACACAAGGATAAAAATTTTAAAATGTTCCAATCGTGTCCCATCCACGTTTTTGGGGTCCTGGTATGGTTGAAAAATGTGGATGCTAACCAGTGGCTAAAAATACCAACTGGATCCCTTTGGCATTAGCTCACTTTGGATAATTTTTGGGTACTATTGGAGTGATGAGGCATTTTTTTGAGGGAACATAGCCTTTGGACCATGTGGTGTGTTTCTCTGGGCAGTGTTGATGAATTCAGAAACTGATAAAGGACAAGAAGGCTATTGGACAAGAGGAATATTAGAAGGCTGCAGCAAATAGATGGCTACTTGTGACAGGGATGGACCAGTTGTTTGCCTGACCTGATCTCCAGGACCCAAGATGGTTCCATAGTGCAGTAGATGTGGTGACACATTCTCACCTGATCAGTCATGCTGAAAAGTATACCACAGTAGCTGTCTATCATACACGTTCCAAAAAGGTATAGTTTGTGCTGTCTATGGCCTAAACGTTCTGAATAAAATCAATGGTAACAAAACAGAGTTTGCATGTTCTCCCCATGTTCGCATGGGTTCCCTTCAGGTGCTCCAACTTCTTCCCCCTTCCAAAGAAATGCACGATTGAGGAATTGGTGACTCTAAATTGACTGTAGGGGTGAGTGGCAGTGTGATTGTCTGTATGTGTTGGTCCTGTGACATGTCCAGGGTGTACAATGCCTCTCACCCAATGGCCACTATAGCTATAGACTCCAACTGCCTCATGAACTTTAACTGGTATACAGTACCTTGCAAACGTATTTGGCCCCTTGGTATTTCATACATTTTAATTTATTTATGCCATTTCAAATATGAAAAGTAAGTCAGACTTCTCAATATATACGTTTCTAAAATGATCTTCCTTAAACTCAAACTCAAAAATCTCTACACCTTGATATAAATGAGTTAAGAATATAAAAGCCAAGATGATGAGTTGCATAAGTAATGGTCCTCGTTGGTATCAGACTTGTAAATAATCAGATTTATTGCCAGTTTTCTTCTGACAGCTGAGGAGATGGATACATGAACATTTCCAACCCTATGGATTTTCTTAAAAAGAAGATCTGAAATGTCAGCTACAATTTGCCAGAAGGTACATCTGAGATACAAGCCTAGATTTCATGTTTTGGTGAAAGAAAACCCTCCTCTATAACTCTTCATCATGAAGCTGTATAACTGGGGATATAAAATGCAAAACGTGCACTATGCACAATTTCTCCAATCACAGCCACAGAAGCCTATAATGTCTGGGTTGTCTGCGTGTCTTGGTGGTTTCCTCACTTGTCTCCTTCTTGCACAGTCACTCAGTTTTTGAGTATGTCTAGTGTCCACACAGATTTACCATATAGTGCCATACTGCTTGTATTTCTTCGTAATTGATGTAAAAAACGTTCAAGGCATATTCAGTGACTTGGAAATGTTCAAGTATCCGTCCCCTGACTTATGTGGCAAAGTAGGTCATAAACCCAGTGATTGCTGACCTTCTCTATTTATGTTGATGACAGTCAAAACTACTTATCCATCCATTTTCTTCCGCTTTATCCGGAGTCGGGTCGCGGGGGCAGCAGCGGAGGCTGTGGTATATTGTGGCGGAGGTGTCAGAAAGGAGGGTGTTGAAGAAGCTGCTCAGCATCCTGGACAACACCTCCTACCCCCATTCATACCACACTGACGTCCTGTCAGAGCACTTTCAGCCATAGACTGACACCACCAAGGTGCACTACAGAATGCTACAGGAGGTCTTTCTTATCTGTGACAATCAGACTGTATAACTCCACCCCCCTTCTGCAGGATGAACACATAACGGAACACAGTTATTCAGTTACTCAGAGTTATGTGCAATATCGTCAAACATCTTGAGCAAATGTCTTAAAAAAAAAACATGGTTCACTGTTTACTGTCACTGTTTCTGTGCCTTGGCAAAATAATTTTCTTCAGGATAAATAAAGCTGATCTCATTCTTATTCTTATTAAGACTTGATTGTAAAGCCCCATACTCACCACCGGCATGTCTGCTAGGTGGTGAGTATGCTTTGGCTGACGACGGCTGAAGTTTACCGAGCCGGGCCCGGAACTATCATTGATACAGATTGCTGATAAAGCCAAGAAGCCATGGTACGGGGTGAGTGTTGCCCCGAAGCCAGTATTTACAGCCAGTACGGCTGTGGTATGCTGGACAATGGACGCTAAGTACAACAGTTGCAAGGTGAGTTTTTCCCCGTCCCCTTCTTCTTCTTCTTGGGCGTTCTGGCTGCTTGGTCTGGCCCACCTCCTACAGGAGTAGTTGGATGACATCCCTATTTTTGTGGATTTTATTCAAATACTATTGCACAGCTATGAGGCTGGTTTTGTCATAGTTCTAAGAAGAAGAAGAAGAAGAAGAAGAAATAAAAATACCCTCCATCATCACTTTTTTCTGATGTCAAGAATGATAAATGTTTTTTTTTTTTATGAGGCCTAAGTGTCATCTTGCCTATTTAAGTAATACTGAAGTCTTACCTGACTCAAGGTCTAAAATGGGGAAGGGTGTGTGGCTACGAGTGGCTCCTTTCCATTTAAAGCAACAGGCTCAGAAATAGATTCTTTCTTCTAACACCCCATTTAGACTGAGTTCACGACAGAGTTGTGATCTAAAAATGGCCTCTGCTCACCGTCACTCTCACTGACTCCCACTGGGGCTGCAGGCTGGTCACAATGGGATCTCCATGGTTGGAAAAAAAAATCCTTCTTGGTCACCATTACTCCCCATCAGTCTCCAACAGGTGTACGAATGTATTGAACTGTTTAAAACACTCGCACAAGTTGTGCGACCAGTTAATCAATCAATCAATCAATCAATTTTTTTATATAGCGCCAAATCACAACAAACAGTTGCCCCAAGGCGCTTTATATTGTAAGGCAAGGCCATACAATAATTATGTAAAACCCCAACGGTCAAAACGACCCCCTGTGAGCAAGCACTTGGCTACAGTGGGAAGGAAAAACTCCCTTTTAACAGGAAGAAACCTCCAGCAGAACCAGGCTCAGGGAGGGGCAGTCTTCTGCTGGGACTGGTTGGGGCTGAGGGAGAGAACCATGAAAAAGACATGCTGTGGAGGGGAGCAGAGATCGATCACTAATGATTAAATGCAGAGTGGTGCATACAGAGCAAAAAGAGAAAGAAACAGTGCATCATGGGAACCCCCCAGCAGTCTACGTCTATAGCAGCATAACTAAGGGATGGTTCAGGGTCACCTGATCCAGCCCTAACTATAAGCTTTAGCAAAAAGGAAAGTTTTAAGCCTAATCTTAAAAGTAGAGAGGGTGTCTGTCTCCCTGATCTGAATTGGGAGCTGGTTCCACAGGAGAGGAGCCTGAAAGCTGAAGGCTCTGCCTCCCATTCTACTCTTACAAACCCTAGGAACTACAAGTAAGCCTGCAGTCTGAGAGCGAAGCGCTCTATTGGGGTGATATGGTACTACGAGGTCCCTAAGATAAGATGGGACCTGATTATTCAAAACCTTATAAGTAAGAAGAAGAATTTTAAATTCTATTCTAGAATTAACAGGAAGCCAGTGAAGAGAGGCCAATATGGGTGAGATATGCTCTCTCCTTCTAGTCCCCGTCAGTACTCTAGCTGCAGCATTTTGAATTAACTGAAGGCTTTTTAGGGAACTTTTAGGACAACCTGATAATAATGAATTACAATAGTCCAGCCTAGAGGAAATAAATGCATGAATTAGTTTTTCAGCATCACTCTGAGACAAGACCTTTCTGATTTTAGAGATATTGCGTAAATGCAAAAAAGCAGTCCTACATATTTGTTTAATATGCGCTTTGAATGACATATCCTGATCAAAAATGACTCCAAGATTTCTCACAGTATTACTAGAGGTCAGGGTAATGCCATCCAGAGTAAGGATCTGGTTAGACACCATGTTTCTAAGATTTGTGGGGCCAAGTACAATAACTTCAGTTTTATCTGAGTTTAAAAGCAGGAAATTAGAGGTCATCCATGTCTTTATGTCTGTAAGACAATCCTGCAGTTTAGCTAATTGGTGTGTGTCCTCTGGCTTCATGGATAGATTATCATCTGCGTAACAATGAAAATTTAAGCAATACCGTGTAATAATACTGCCTAAGGGAAGCATGTATAAAGTGAATAAAATTGGTCCTAGCACAGAACCTTGTGGAACTCCATAATTAACTTTAGTCTGTGAAGAAGATTCCCCATTTACATGAACAAATTGTAATCTATTAGACAAATATGATTCAAACCACCGCAGCGCAGTGCCTTTAATACCTATGGCATGCTCTAATCTCTGTAATAAAATTTTATGGTCAACAGTATCAAAAGCAGCACTGAGGTCTAACAGAACAAGCACAGAGATGAGTCCACTGTCCGAGGCCATAAGAAGATCATTTGTAACCTTCACTAATGCTGTTTCTGTACTATGATGAATTCTAAAACCTGACTGAAACTCTTCAAATAGACCATTCCTCTGCAGATGATCAGTTAGCTGTTTTACATCTACCCTTTCAAGAATTTTTGAGAGAAAAGGAAGGTTGGAGATTGGCCTATAATTAGCTAAGATAGCTGGGTCAAGTGATGGCTTTTTAAGTAATGGTTTAATTACTGCCACCTTAAAAGCCTGTGGTACATAGCCAACTAACAAAGATAGATTGATCATATTTAAGATCGAAGCATTAAATAATGGTAGGGCTTCCTTGAGCAGCCTGGTAGGAATGGGGTCTAATAAACATGTTGATGGTTTGGATGAAGTAACTAATGAAAATAACTCAGACAGAACAATCGGAGAGAAAGAGTCTAACCAAATACCGGCATCACTGAAAGCAGCCAAAGATAACGATACGTCTTTGGGATGGTTATGAGTAATTTTTTCTCTAATAGTTAAAATTTTGTTAGCAAAGAAAGTCATGAAGTCATTACTAGTTAAAGTTAATGGAATACTCAGCTCAATAGAGCTCTGACTCTTTGTCAGCCTGGCTACAGTGCTGAAAAGAAACCTGGGGTTGTTCTTATTTTCTTCAATTAGTGATGAGTAGAAAGATGTCCTAGCTTTACGGAGGGCTTTTTTATAGAGCAACAGACTCTTTTTCCAGGCTAAGTGAAGATCTTCTAAATTAGTGAGACGCCATTTCCTCTCCAACTTACGGGTTATCTGCTTTAAGCTACGAGTTTGTGAGTTATACCACAGAGTCAGGCACTTCTGATTTAAAGCTCTCTTTTTTAGAGGAGCTACAGCATCCAAAGTTGTCTTCAATGAGGATGTAAAACTATTGACGAGATACTCTATCTCACTTACAGAGTTTAGGTAGCTACTCTGCACTGTGTTGGTATATGGCATTAGAGAACATAAAGAAGGAATCATATCCTTAAACCTAGTTACAGCGCTTTCTGAAAGACTTCTAGTGTAATGAAACTTATTCCCCACTGCTGGGTAGTCCATCAGAGTAAATGTAAATGTTATTAAGAAATGATCAGACAGAAGGGAGTTTTCAGGGAATACTGTTAAGTCTTCTATTTCCATACCATAAGTCAGAACAAGATCTAAGATATGATTAAAGTGGTGGGTGGACTCATTTACTTTTTGAGCAAAGCCAATAGAGTCTAATAATAGATTAAATGCAGTGTTGAGGCTGTCATTCTCAGCATCTGTGTGGATGTTAAAATCGCCCACTATAATTATCTTATCTGAGCTAAGCACTAAGTCAGACAAAAGGTCTGAAAATTCACAGAGAAACTCACAGTACTCATAGATACATGGGTCTCATAATTGGTCTTGATAAACTCTCATATGTCTCAACTCACTCTCATTTTGATCCTGTGGGTCGTAATAGACTATCAAACTACGTGCATCAATAATCACGAATATTAACATATTTTTCACTCGCACAATTCAGTCGCAATGCAAGCTTGGTTAAAATGCAAATAACAAAACCAAATGGAGACCATCCAAGGCTTGAGAGAGTTGACAAAATGTCAAGATCTTATATACAACCCCTGGCAAAAATTATGGAATCACCGGCCTCAGAGGATGTTCATTCAGTTGTTTAATTTTGTAGAAAAAAAGCAGATCACAGACATGACACAAAACTAAAGTCATTTCAAATGGCAACTTTCTGGCTTTAAGAAACACTATAAGAAATCAAGAAAAAAAGATTGTGGCAGTCAGTAACGGTTACTTTTTTAGACCAAGCAGAGGAAAAAAATATGGAATCACTCAATTCTGAGGAAAAAATTATGGAATCACCCTGTAAATTTTCACCCCCCAAATTAACACCTGCATCAAATCAGATCTGCTCATTGACATTGACCCTATGTGTCTTTTTGCAAGGAATGTTTTTGCAGTTTTTGCTCTATGGCAAGATGCATTATCATCTTGAAAAATGATTTCATCATCCCCAAACATCCTTTCAATTGTCCAAAATATCAACATAAACTTGTGCATTTATTGATGATGTAATGACAGCCATCTCCCCAGTGCCTTTACCTGACATGCAGCCCCATATCATCAATGACTGTGGAAATTTACATGTTCTCTTCAGGCAGTCATCTTTATAAATCTCATTGGAAAGGCACCAAACAAAAGTTCCAGCATCATCACCTTGCCCAATGCAGATTCAAGATTCATCACTGAATATGACTTTCATCCAGTCATCCACAGTCCACAGTTGCTTTTCCTTAGCCCATTGTAACCTTGTTTTTTTCTGTTTAGGTGTTAATGATGCCTTTCGTTTAGCTTTTCTGTATGTAAATCCCATTTCCTTTAGGCGGTTTCTTACAGTTCGGTCACAGACATTGACTCCAGTTTCCTCCCATTCGTTCCTCATTTGTTTTGTTGTACATTTTTCGATTTTTGAGACATATTGCTTTAAGTTTTCTGTCTTGACGCTTTGATGTCTTCCTTGGTCTACCAGTATGTTTGCCTTTAACAACCTTCCCATGTTGTTTGTATTTGGTCCAGAGTTTAGATACAGCTGACTGTGAACAACCAACATCTTTTGCAACATTGCGTGATGATTTACTCTCTTTTAAGAGTTTGATAATCCTCTCCTTTGTTTCAATTGACATCTCTCGTGTTGGAGCCATGATTCATGTCAGTCCACTTGGTGCAACAGCTCTCCAAGGTGTGTTCACTCCTTTTTAGATGCAGACTAACGAGCAGATCTGATATGATGCAGGTGTTAGGTTTGGGGATGAAAATTTACAGGGTGATTCCATAATTCTTTCCTCAGAATTGAGTGATTCCATATTTTTTTCCTCTGCTTGGTCTAAAAAAGTAACCGTTACTGACTGCCACAATCTTTTTTTTCTTGATTTCTTATAGTGTTTCTTAAAGCAAGAAAGTTGCCATTTGAAATGACTTTAGTTTTGTGTCATGTCTGTGATCTGCTTTTTTTCTACAAAATTAAACAACTGAATGAACATCCTCCGAGGCCGGTGATTCCATAATTTTTGCCAGGGGTTGTAGGTCTCATTCTGCTGTAAACTGGGCATAAATCTGAGAACTGATCTGGGTTAACGTTACATCACCTCATTATCTTATTATTCAGTCCTAACAGTATGTTTTTAGTAGCAAATGCCATTTTGCTGAAAAAATACAAAACAACCTCATAATCATTTTCTGCTTCTCCTTCATGCTCCTCTGACAAACAAGCTGTTACTTTCTAAAGGAGCAGAGAAATAGAGCAGAGATCAAACCCCGGAGCTCAGACACACAACCCAGATCGGCACACGCACAAAGAGCAGATGTGGGTCTCTCTGTGGGAGCGGTTTAGACTCACAATCAGATAGCAGAACACGCTGTCTGCACACCCTCCACTCTCTGTTTTGTTCTTCTACAAATGTATGTGGATGTAGATTACATGTGGGAGTGTTTCCACTAAACTCTGCACATCTGAGCCATAACAGAAAAACAAATGATTGATTATGACTGCTTTTGGGATGTAATGTTTGACACTCATTTCCAGCATTGCTGATGTGCTCAGTCACTGCAGTGACAGAACATTTCCATTTTCCCTGCATCTCAATTGTTTATCACTGCACCATATGCACACTGTGAAGTGTTTCAGATGTTTCCAAAGAAATGATGGCATGTGACCTGCTGAGGAAAATGACACTCATACAAGAGAGACGTGAGTGATGAACACATAATGGTGATGTGATAGTGTGTAGGTGGGTGTGCTCCGGAAGTGAGCTGCAGCTTTGGTTGTAACAGATGAATTTCAGCATTGTTTCCAAATCTGAACGGCAGACTGAGAATATGACAATGATCTTTCCTGTTTTTTCTTTCTAGTGTTGGTTTGTTTGTTTGGTGGCGTGCAATGTTCCATAACAGTGTTACAATTCTTAAAACATTTTGTGCAATCATCAATGTATACGTGGGTTCCCTCTGGGTGCTCCAGCTTCCTCTCACTAGGTGAAATAGTGACTCTAAATTGACTGTAGGTGTGAATGTGTTTGTCTATATGTGGCCCTGTGATAGACTGGTGTCCTGTCCAGGGTGTACCCTGCTTCATGCCCTATGTCTGAGTTTAAGAATACAATACAAGTGAGAATGTAATCTGCTGTATGGGTAATTGACAATACTGAGGGTAAAATAAGTATTGAACACGTCACCATTTTTCTCAGTAATAATTTTAAAGGTGCTATTGACATGAAATTTTCACCAGATGTTGGTAACAACCCAAATAATCCAGATACAAAGAAATCAAACAATGGATGTCCATAAATTAAATTGTGTGTAATAATGTGAAGTGACACAGGGAAAAGTATTGAACATGCAAAGAAAGGGAGCTGCAAAAAGGCATGGAAAGCCAAGACACCACCTGAAATCTATCAGTAATTAGAAAGCAATCATGCCCCTTGTCAGTACAAATTAAGATCAGTTAACTCAGTCCCAATTGATGGCCTAAAAAAAGGTGTCTCTTTTCCAAGGTGTCACACAAGAAACATCTCAAGATCAGTACAAGCAAAGAGCTCTCTAAAGATCTTTGCAACCTTACTGTTGCACAACATACTGATGGCATTAGTTGCAGAAGGATTTATATACTTCTGAATGTTCCTGTGAGCACAGTGGGACCATAATCTGGAAGTGGAAATAACATCATTTCACAATAAACCAGTCATGACCAGGTGCTCCTCACGAGATTTCTGACAAAGGAGTGAAAAGAATTACCAGAAGAGTTGTCCAAGAGTGAAGGACTGCTTCAGAAAGACCTGGAATTAGCAGGTATAATTATTTCAAAGAAAACTAGAGCACTGCACTCAAAGAGGACAAACCTCCACCAACACTAGATTCCAATTCCACAAATTTTCACCTTGGAAAAAATTTTCGAGATCAAACTTCTGTTAGAAGTGGCTTTTCATAAGCTAAAATGTAACAATATATATAACAAAATATTTGCTGTTTCACAGTTGTGAATCTTGTACCATCTCGCGGTCCGTGACTCACGTGAGAGATCTGGTGAAAATTTCATATCAGTAGAACCTTTAGAAATAAATTTACTGAGAAAAATGGTGATGTGTTCAATACTTATTTTTCCCTCTCTATATCCTCCGGAGTACCAGGAAGGTAGTCCAGAGGATATGTATATATTGCATGTGTGAGTAAGAATACACCATATGTATTGCATGTATAAATGAATTACACGTGCAGTTTATCTGTGACACTAATAATATATGTACTGCATTATTATATATCAGACAGCTGTGAGGTGACTACACAATATACTGTATTTAATAAATATCTCTAGAAAATTAAAGTTGTATGTTACTTTAAGACTTTTATATTTTTGCATTTTGTACCATTTGAATTTTTGGCAAAGTTAAATAAAATAATACTTCCTAGATCTGGATCAATATATAAAAAAAATTATTCCTACATACTTATCATCAATTTTTACAAAGCTTCAGAAAAATCCACTAACAACCCTTTGAGTTACACTGTTCAAAGAAATGTAGAGCAGGTAGTTTGTGAGGTGGATAAGAAGCTGACCTGCCAATATGCAGACTTGGGCTTGAATCCCACTCATTCTACACTCTAAGAAATAATTGTTAATTTTAGGGATTTAAGTAATGTTTCATTTAATTAATTTCAACTACAATATTGTTTTGCACTTAACTGACAGTGTTATGTAGAAAAAGTTACCTTAACTTTATACATTCAATTCAACATTTTATTTCTTAGAGTGTACATGTGTCCTGTCCACCCAGCTGTAAAAATGGGCACTGGCCTGGGTTTAGGAAATAAATGTGAGGCATCATTGTAAAGGGCCTTGAGCATCTCCTATTTGGAAAAGTACTATAGAAATGCAGTCCTTCTGCTTGTTCTTCTTCAAACACACAGCAGTGGGGTCCCCTCCTGCGTGGCTGGAGCCGGTGCATGCTTGGCACCAGTGGCTGCGGTGGCTTACCTCCTGCTTGCCAGCTTGTTGGGTACACGCTCCACTGGAGTAGCTGGTCTGTGGTTGTCTTCACCGCTTGGCCCCACTGTGGTGCATGACCTCTCCCACAGTGGCAGGGTGCTTTGTGCCATGTGGTGCTGACCATGACTTCAGGTCCCCTGCATGCTGTGGGGCTGCGTTTGTGGTCTAGGGATTGGTGGATATGATGCAACTCCACACAACCATCCACATTATTGCACATCTCTGTATCCATTTCACCCTGCGTGTATAATTACAGCTGACTTCACATGTGCGGTATGCACACGTACATTCACGGGTACTGAACACACTCTAACTTACAAAAACTCTAGATATTTTTATGACTACTGCTGATATTCCCGTGAACACCTACTTTATTGTTTGTGCCCCCCCCCCTTTTTAAAAATGTTTTTTTTTCTCTTTCTTCTAGTCTTCATCCTCGTCGTTGTCACAGATGCTGGTTTTCTGTCTGTGATATTTGTCAATGTCACATTCACAGGCTGCCGAATGTCTTTGCTGAAATATTATAATTGTATGTATCCTTGGTAGTGAGTCAGCTATGACCCTTACTGGAGCGATTTACACACACACACACACACACACACACACACACACACACACACACACACACACACACACACACACACACACACACACACACACACACACACACACACACACACACACACACACACACACACACACAGTTAAACAGCAGCGACAACAGTAATAATATTACACATTAATACATAATAAACATAGCTGTGAACTATATGATCTATTTTAGAAGTGAAATTGGTTAGACATTAATGATAACTGAGTTTCACACAAACCTTCCCTGCATTATATCTGAGCTGTAATCCTAAAAGGAAGCGTTCCCTTATTATGTGTATTTCTACTTTGTTACATTACGACACTGATTGTAAGCATATAATTGTTTTACATTGCAAGAATATCACACATTGTTTTGGCACTAGTTTTTAATTAAATGACTGCGCCACAACAACTAAGAAAACGTAATAAAATTGATGCAGGATTAGAAATAAAATCAGCAAAACAAGAAATATGACTAAAATACATTGTCTATATGTAATATTTACACAGTTTTGCTCTATCTACAGTACAACAGGTCATCATAACATCTATAAAATACATGCGCACATGATGATTTGCTCAATTTATCCAAAGTAACAAAATAAATTGATTTTTATTACTGATATGAATGACGCAAATGTAAACTCTCTCCATCCCAAATGTTGCTGTCAAACATCATGGTGCCAAATCCAGTGGAGGATATGAGTCATTGGTCAGATGTCTCTATCCCATCCTATGGACAGTTGAGTAAGGTTCGTGAGAGCGAGTGTGGGTGCTCAGTTGCTGCCAAAATAAAACACCAAGAGTGATGAGAAAACATAACTTCATACTTCTCAATAAAATGTTACAATGTTCAAACTTTTGTTATAAAAATATACTGTTATGTATTCTCAGGTCACAAAAATAAAGAAACAAATATCTGGCATCTGGGGCAATAATAAACCAGATAACATGTAATTCACCTGAATGAAGAGATTTTCAGTTGTATTCAGGTCAGAATTTATATACAGTGCATCCGGAAAGTATTGTATTGGTTAAATATATTCTGGACTGTCTTGACTGTACTTTTTTCTGAATTCGTTGACTGCTACGGTGCATCTGGAAAGTATTCACAGTGCTTCACCTTTTCCACATTTTATGTTACAGCCATATTACAAAATGGAGTAAATTCCTTTTTTTCCTCTCAAACTTCTGCTCACAACACCCGATAATGACAACATGAAAAACGTTTTCTGAAATTTTTTGCAAATTTATTAAAAATAAAAATAAAAGAAACTAAGAAATCACACCCTTTGCTCAATACACTTATATGCAAAGGTTTGGGCACCCCTGATAATTTTCATGATTTTCCTTTATAAATTGGTTGTCTGGATCAGAAATTTCAGTTAAATATATCATATAGCAGACAAACACACTGATATTTGAGAAGTGAAATGAAGTTTATAGTATTTACAGAAAGTGTGCAATAATTATTTAAACAAACTTGACAGGTTCATAAATTTGGGCACCCTTGTCATTTTATTGATTTGAATGCATTTAGCACTATTTATTGGAACAAAAAAAATTGGTCTGGTTAGCTCATTAACCCTTGACCTCCTTACACAGGTGAATCCAATCATGAGAAAGGGTATTTAAGGTGGCCATTTGCAAATGTTTCCCCTCTTTGCATCTCTTCTAATGGGTGACAACATGGGAGCCTCTAAACAACTCTCACAGACCTGACAAGTGGTGGTATGCATGGCTGAAAAAGAACACAGAAAAAGAACACTTGCTACCTACAGTAAAATTGGGAGGTGGTTCCATCATGCTGTGTGGCTGTGTGGCTAGTGCAAGTACTGGGAATCTTGTTAAAGTTGAGGGTCACATGGATTCCAGTCAATATCAGCAGATTCTTGAGAACAATGTTCATGAATCAGTGACAAAGTTGAAGTTGTGCCGGAGCTGGATCTTTCAACAAGACACTGACCCTAAACACTGCTCAAAATCTACTAAGGCATTCATGCAGAGGAACAAGTACAATGTTCTGGAATGGCCATCTCAGTCCCCAGACCTGAATATTATTGAAAATCAGTGGTGTGATTTTAAACGGGCTGTCCATGCTCGGAAACCAACAAACCTAACTGAATTGTTTTGTAATGAAGAATGGTCCAAAATTGTTGTCCTGAAGCCACTCTTTTGATATCTTGGCTGTGTGCTTAGGGTCATCGTCTTGCTGAAAGATGAATCGTCGCCCCAGTCTGAGGTCAAGAGCGCTCTGGAGCAGGTTTTCATCCACAATGTCTCTATACATTGCTGTACAGGGACATCCTTTCCTTCCTTCCTTTCCTTTCCATCCATCCTTTCCTTTCCCTCAATCCTGACTATTCTCCCAGTTTCTACTGATGAAAAACATCCCCACAGTATGATGCTGCCACCACCATGCTTCACTGTAGGGATGGTGCCTGGTTTCCTCCAAACATGGTGCCTGGAATTCACACCAAAGAGTTCAATCTTTGTCTCATCAGACCAGAGAATTTTGGTTCTCATAGTCTGAGAGTCCTTCAGATGCCTTTTGGCAAACTCCAGGTGGGCTGCCATGTGCCTTTTACTAAGGAGTGACTTCTGTCTGGCCACTATGCCATACAGGCTTGATTGGTGGATTGCTACAGAGATAGTTGTTCTTCTGGAAAGTTCTCCTACCCCACAGAGGAATGCTGGAGCTCTGACAGAGTAACCTTCGGGTCTTAGTCACCTGCCTGACAAAAGCCCTTTTCCCCGATCACTCAGTTTAGACGGGTGGCCAGCTGTAGGAAGAGTCCTGGTGGATCCAAATGTCTTCCATTTATAGATTATGGAGGCCACTGTGCTTAATGGGACCTTCAAAGCAGCAGAAATGTTTCTGTGCCCTTCCCCAGATTTGTGCCTTGAGACAATCCTGTCTCAGAGGTCTACAGACAATTCCTTTGACTTCATGCTTTGTGCTCTGACATGCACTGTCAACTGTGGGACCTTATCTAGAGAGATGTGTGTCTTTCCAAATCATGTCAAATCAACTGAATTTACCCCAGGTGGACTCCAATTAAGCTGTAGAAACATCTCAAGGATGATCAGTGGAAAAAGGATCCACCAGAGCTGAATTTTGAGCTTTATGGAAAAGGTTGTGAATACTTACATACATAGGCTAAAAAAAAAGAAAGAAACCAAAACTTTTTTTTCCACATTGTCAGTTTTAAGGAAATGAATTTCATCCATTTTGGATTAAGGCTGTAACATAAAAAAATCTAGACAAAGTGCAGCACTGTGAATACTTTCTGAATGCTATATTTTATATATGTATAACCACAGTTTTTCATGATTTCTTCACATCTGCGAGGCATTAATTTTGTTGGTTTGGAACCAAGATTTTGCTCGTTTAAAATGAAGACCTTGTAACAAAAACAATGTTTTTTAAATCTTCTGGCTTTGAAATAATTCTGATTATTAATAATTTGAAATAATGGTAAATGTAAAGAGCAATAATGTTGGAAATAGTTAGCTAGATCCGGTTAGGCTAAAAGCAGTGTTACCAGCACAGCCTGGCAGGCATGTAAACTACTTGTATAAAATTAGAGTCTTTCAGGGATCTTTTGCGTGCGTAGAGGGATTCCAGTTCAACATTAAAATACCATTTCAGCATGTGACTAACTGACTGAAAAATAAATAATAAAAAAATAAAAATCTGGTTTGTTGCCCTGATATGCAGCATTTAGAACAGCTGCTGAATGCAGAAAGTACGAATGCAGATTGGAATCTGGCTTTTGTACAAAGTAAACTGCACTTTATCTGAAGTACTTACCTCATAGTCAGGAGACGGGACAGGCGGGCCCCGGCCTGCTGCGTGAGGAGGTGCTAGAAAATAATTAGAGAGGAAAAAGAGACAGGAAACAGCAGTAATGTTTCAATAATATAAATGCAGAGAAATGAACAGAGAAACACAACTGGAGTGATGTTATTTGAAGACTCCAAATCTAACCTATGAAAATTAGTGAACATCCAGCAGTCACTTAAATAGCTGAGAAAAGGCAACGACTTGTATGAGCGAACAAACACAATCAGTATACGAGGGCTGTCCATAAAGTATAGGTCCTTTTTATTTTTTTCAAAAACTATATGGATTTCATTCATATGTTTTTACGTCAGACATGCTTGAACCCTCGTGCGCATGCGTGAGTTTTTCCACGCCTGTCGGTGACGTCATTCGCCTGTGAGCACTCCTTGTGGGAGGAGTCATCCAGCCCCTTGTCGGAATTCTTTTGTCTGAGAAGTTGCTGAGAGACTGGCGCTTTGTTTGATCAAATTTTTTTCTAAACCTGTGAGGCACATCAAAGTGGACGGTTCGAAAAATTAAGCTGGTTTTCGGTGAAAATTTTAACGGCTGATGAGAGATTTTGAGGTGATACTGTTGCTTTAAGGACTTCCCATGGAGCGAGACGTCATGCAGCGGTCCCAGGCGCCGTCGTCAGCCTGTTTCAAGCTGAAAACCTCCACATTTTAGGCTCTATTGATCCAGGACATTGTGACAGAACAGAGAAGTATCAGAAGAAGTCAGTTTCAGCATTTTATCCAGATATTCCACTGTTAAAGGAGATTTTTTTATTGAAAGACGTGCGGACGGGTCCGCGCGTCGGGACGCAGCCGGTGCGGTGCGGCGGCACAGGAAAAACACCTCCGTGTTGATAACCATTTGTAAAATCCAGGCGGCTTTTGATGGCTTTCAGTGGAGTGAGTATATGAGAAATTGTTTAACAGCTGGACATGTTCCAACTTGTCCTTAAGGCTTCCAACGGAGGTGTTTTTCCTGTGCCGCTGCACCGCGCCGGCTGCGTCCCGACGCGCGGACCCGTCCGCACGTCTTTCATTAAAAAAATCTCCTTTAACAGTGGAATATCCCGATAAAATGCTGAAACCAACTTCTTCTGAAACTTCTCTGTTCTCTCACGACGTCCTGGATCAATAGAGCCTGAAATGTGGAGGTTTTCAGCTTGAAACAGGCTGACGACGGCGCCTGGGACCACGGCGCGACGTCTCACTCCGTGGGTAGTCCTTAAAGCGACAGTATCACCTCAAAATCTCTCATCAGCCGTTAAAATTTTCACTGAAAACCAGCTTAATTTTTCGAACCTTGTCCACTTCGATGTGTCTCACAGGTTTAGAAAAACCTTTGATCAAACAAAACGCCAGTCTCTCAGCAACTTCTCAGACGAAGTTGCTGAGAGCATTCTGACGAGGGGCTGGATGACTCCTCCCACAAGGAGTGCTCACAGGCGAATGACGTCACCGACAGACATGGAAAAACTCACGCATGCGCACGAGGGTTCAAGCATGTCTGACGTAAAAACATATGAATGAAATCCAGGACCTATACTTTATTGACAGCCCTCGTATATTAGACGCTAATGACCGTCTGTGAAGAAATCAAAGATGAACAATGTGCTTCATGCCCAAATTATGAGGTGCAAATAGTATTTCATTTTCCTACTCTCCATACATCAGTGTAGCAGGGATCATGCAAGGTCAGTGAGCACTTTTCACACCATGGATGTAACAAGTCTTAAAGGACACATATATTATCAAAATATTTTGGTATTGTTATGTAGTAGCAAATGCATTCTCTCCCTTTCTCTTTGTATAAAAGGCAAGTTCCTTTGACTTCCCACTTTTTTTTACTCTGGGTCACCACAGCAACTCAGAGATGGATCTGACTGATGATTTCGCACACGTTTTACACTGTATGCTCTTCCTGTGCATTACATGGAGAATGTGGGGGAAAAAATATACAGTGAAGAAAATAAGTATTTGAAGACCCTGCGATTTTGCAAGTTCTCCCACTTAGAAATCATGGAGGGGTCTGAAATTTTCATCTTACGTGCATGTCCGCTGTGAGAGACATAATCTAAAAAAAAAACAAAAAATCCGGAAATCACAATGTATGATTTTTTAAATAATTTATTTGTATGTTACTGCTGCAAATAAGTATTTGAACACCTGTGAAAATCAATGTTAATATTTGGTACAGTAGCCTTTGTTTGCAATTACAGAGGTCAAACGTTTCCTGTAGTTTTTCACCAGGTTTTCACACACTGCAGCAGGGATTTTGGTCCACTCCTCCATACAGATCTTCTCCAAATCTTTCAGGTTTGGAGTTTCAGCTCCCTCCAAAGATTTTCTATTGAGTTCAGGTCTGGAGACTGGCCAGGCCACTCCAGGACCTTGAAATGCTTCTTATGGAGCCCCTTCTTAGTTGCCCTGGCTGTGTGTTTGGGGTCATTGTCATGCTGGAAGACCCAGCCATGACCCATCTTCAAAGCTCTTACTGAGGGAAGGAGGTTATTTGCCAAAATCTCGCAAAACATGACCCCATCCATCCTCCCTTCAATACGGTGCAGTCGTCCTCTCCTCTTTGCAGAAGAGCAACCCCAGAGTATGATGTTTCCACCCCCATGCTTCACGGTTGGGATGGTTTTCTTGGGGTTGTTCTCATCCTCTAAACATGGTAAGTGGAGTTGATTCCAAAAAGCTCTATTCTGGTCTCATCTGACCACATGACCTTCTCCCATGCCTCCTCTGGATCATCTAGATGGTCACTGGTGAACTTCAAACGGGCCTGGACATGTGCTGGCTTGAGCAGGGGGACCTTGCTGCCCTGCAGGATTTTAAACCATGACAGCCTCATGTGTTACTAATGAAATCTTTGTGACTGTGGTCCCAGCTCTCTTCAGGTCATTGACCATGTCCTCCTGTGTAGTTCTGAGCTTTCTCAGAATCATCCTTACCCCACAAAGTGAGATCTTGCATGGAATCCCAGACCGAGGGAGATTGACAGTCATCTTGTGTTTCTTCCACTTTCTAATAAATAATCATAACAGTTATTGTCTTCTACCAAGCTGCTTGCCTGTTGTCCTGTAGTCCATCCCAGCCTTGTGCAGGTCTACAGTTTTTTCCCTGGTGTCCTTAGACAGCTCTTTGGTCTTGGCTATGGTGGACAGGTTGGAGTGTGATTGATTGAGTGTGTGAACACTTGTCTTTTATACAGGTAACAAGTTCAAACAGGTGCAATTAATACAGGTAAACAGTGCAGAATAAGAGGGCTTCTTAAAGAAATATTAACAGGTTTGTGTGAACCAGAATTCTTGCTGGTTGGTAGGTGTTCAAATACTTATTTGCAGCAGTAACATACAAATAAATTTAAAAAAAATCATACATTGTGATTTCCAGATTTTTTTTTTTTTTAGATTTTGTCTCTCACAGTGGACATGCACCTAAGATGAAAATGCACCATGATTTCTAAGTGGGAGAACTTGCAAAAATGCAGGGTGTTCAAGTACTTATTTTCCTCACTGTATATCATACATACACACATATATATGAGGAACAGTGGCTTTTTATGGATCAATTTGTCCCTCAATGAGCTCCACTTCTTTATACAATCATCAACCCCCAAACCAACGGTATGGTATGTACAATTTTCCTCCATAAATTGCAGGTCATTTGAGTGTCTTTGTAGTTTTTAGACTCTGTGTTGTAAAGTTGGTCATATTTTCTGACTTTTCTATCAAACTTTCCTCTGTTTGATCATTGGTCGCAATGTAATCGGCGTGCGCACTGCAAAAACATTTAAGATTTGACAGGAGAGGAGTGAAACTAGAAAAGTAACCAATCACAGCTCTGTGGTCTCCGTCGTTACAGCAAGTACACGTCAGGTTGCGGAGAGGGCTCGCAGGAATGCAGAGGGCTCTGATCTAAAGTGGTTGTCTTTGGTTCATCACACCCAGGGTATGTGTGCAACTTAACACCATATTATAGTGCAGGCAGCAGCATTTTGTTATCACCAGCCTTGAATAAAGTCTGCCTCGTTTAGGGGCCAGGTCTGAGCACGGTTTGAAGAAATAAACACCTGGGTGTTTAATCAAGGAAATATGGAACCCACTTTCCTCGAATCAGTTATTGTCAGTGCTGAACTTCATTTCATACCTCTGTTGCGATTGGGCACACTCAGACTGCTCTATCCAGTACATATGAGGGGTTTTTAATGGAAATGCATTGCGATGGGGTGGAATGTTTTGTCTGATGCGAATGAAAATCCATTATACAAAATCTGGTATACTGTATAAGTTGTTTATTACATGGAAAACCATACACAAATATTGTGACTTTTGCTTTTGTCTGGTGAGAGGGAATGTGCGGTTTATACGATGATGGTTTAAGCAACACACACATATCAAATATGTACACATATCATCAATGTACAGTTGTGCTCAAAGGTTTACATATGCTGGCAGAATTCTTGAATTTTGGCTATTTTTCAGAGAATATGAATGATAACACAAAACTTTTTTTCACACATGGTTAGTGGTTGTGTGATGCCATTTATTGTCAAACAACGTTTACTATTTTTAAATCATAATGACAACAGAAACTACCCAAATGACCCTGATAAAAAGTTTACATACACCAGTTCTTAATACTGTGTATTGCCCCCTTTAACATCCATGACAGCTTGGAGTCTTTTGTGGTAGTTGTGAATGAGGCTCTTTATTTTCTCTGATGGTAAAGCTGCCCATTCTTCTTGGCAAAGAGCCTCCCTCTCCTGTGGATTCCTGGGCTGTCTTGAATGAACTGCATATTTGAGATCTCCCCAGAGTGGCTCAATGATATTGAGGTCAGGAGACTGAGATGGCCACTCCAGAACCTTCATTTTATTCTGCTGTTGTAAATGACAGGTCAACGTGGCCTTGTGTTTTGGATCATTGTCTTGTTGGAACATCCAGGTATGTCCCATGCACAGCCTCCAGCCTGATGAGTGCAAATTTTCCTTCAGTATTTTCTGATAACATGCTGCATTCATCCTGCCACCAATTTTGACCAAGTTTCCTGTGCCTTTGTAGCTCACACATTCCCAAATCATCAGCGATCTACCTCCATGCTTCACGGTGGTGTACCTTTCATCATAGGCCTTGTTGACTCCTCTCCAAATGTAACATTTATGGTTGTGGCCAAAAAGTTCAATGTTGGTCTCATCACTCCAAATTTCTTTGTTCTCTGTGCTGTTTGGTGCATTGTAAGCAGGATACTTTGTGGCATTTGTGTAGTAATGGCTTTTTTCTGGTGACTTGACGATGCAGCCCATTTTTCTTCAAGTGCCTCCTTATCGTGCATCTTGAAACACCCACACCACTGTTTTTCAGAGAGTCCTGTATTTAAGCTGAAGTTATTTGTGGATTGTTCTTTGAAATTTTTGTTGGTCTACCTGACCGTGGTTTGGTTCCAACAGAAACCACCATTTTCCACTTCTTAATTAGAGTTTGAACACAGCTGATTTTCATTCTCAGTCCCTGGGATATATTTTTATATCCATTTCATGTTTTATACAGTTCAATTTCCTTTTCTTTTTTTGCTTTACCTATGACTCAGAAACCAGAAACGTCAGTGCAGCACTGGATGAAAGATGCAAGGGTCTGTCAAGAGCCCAGACACTCACGGACCTTTTACACACACACACACACACACACGCACACACACACACACACACACACTGATTACAGCCAAACAGATCACAGGTGAGGATGGTTACCTTTAGTAGCCATTCAAACCCGTTTGTGTCAACTTGTGTGAATGTTATCAGGTCAAAATCACCAGGGTATGTAAACTTTTGATCAGGGTCATTTGGTTAGTTTCTGTTGTCATTAAGATTTAAAAAGAGTAAACACAGTTGTTTGACAATAAATGGCTTCACACAACCACTAACCATGTGTGGGAAAAAAAAAATTGTGTTATCATTCATATTCTCTGAAAAATGGCCAAAAAAAAAAAAAAAAAAAATCTTAAATTCTTCCAGGCTATCTAAACATTTGAGCACAACTGTATATAAAAACTACAACGATGCTCAAATGGCCTGCAATTTATGGAGGGAAACGGCACGTGCCACTGGTCTAGAGGTTTATGATTGTATAAAGAAGCGGAGCTCGTTGAAGGATAAATTGATCCAGAAAAAGTCGCTGTCCCTGTGGTAAATTGCATTAAGACACCCACCAATGTGTTGGAGAGCTATAAAAGGGTCATGTGCACATCCACATCATTGCATGGCCATGGAGTTACGGAGTTGTAGAAGCATAAATCAGGCTCTAGGAATTTAAGGTACCACTCCAAGCAGACTGAGAAAAAAAGAATGACTCTACTCAATGTAATCCTTTGAATGCACATAATGCCTGGGGCTTATTTAAGGCACAAGTTAATTTTTTTCAGACAACGTTTTGACCCGACCATTAAATGAGACAGGTCCCAATTCAAGGTCAGGTATTTAATCAAGGAAATACATAAGCCTAATTCAGGCTGGCTATTCCCTGTAGATTGTTCAGCGCTTTGTGACTGTAACTAATCCATTACACACACACACACACACACACACACACACACACACACACACACACACACACACACACACACACACACACACACACACACACACACACACACACACACACACATATATATATATATATATATACACACACACACACACATATACGTACAAGATTTCAATTATAATATACACACACAGTAAAAACAAACAAAAAAAAACATATATGTATATATATATATATATATATATATATATATATATATATATATATATATATATACACACACATACATATATACACACATACATATATACACACACGATATAGTACATACACTCAACAAAAATATAAATGCAACACTTTTGGTTTTGCTCCCATTTTGTATGAGATGAACTCAAAGATCTAAAACTTTTTCCACATACACAATATCACCATTTCCCTCAAATATTGTTCACAAACCAGTCTAAATCTGTGATAGTGAGCACTTCTCCTTTGCTGAAATAATCCATCCCACCTCACAGGTGTGCCATATCAAGATGCTGATTAGACACCATGATTAGTGCACAGGTGTGCCTTAGACTGTCCACAATAAAAGGTCACTCTGAAAGGTGCAGTTTTGTTTTATTGGGGGGGGATACCTGTCAGTATCTGGTGTGACTACCATTTGCCTCATGCAGTGCAACACATCTCCTTCACATAGAGTTGATCAGGTTGTCAATTGTGGCCTGTGGAATGTTGGTCCACTCCTCTTCAATGGCTGTGCGAAGTTGCTGGATATTGGCAGGAACTGATACACGCTGTCGTATACGCCGGTCCAGAGCATCCCAAACATGTTCATTGGGTGACATGTCCGGTGAGTATGCCGGCCATGCAAGAACTGGGACATTTTCAGCTTCCAAGAATTGTGTACAGATCCTTGCAACATGGGGCCGTGCATTATCCTGCTGCAACATGAGGTGATGTTCTTGGATGTATGGCACAACAATGGGCCTCAGGATCTCGTCACTGTATCTCTGTGCATTCAAAATGCCATCAATAAAATGCACCTGTGTTCTTCGTCCATAACAGACGCCTGCCCAAATTCTCTGAAATGCCTTTGGAGACGGCTTATGGTAGAGAAATTAACATTCAATACATGAGCAACAGCTCTGGTTGACATTCCTGCTGTCAACATGCCAATTGCATGCTCCCTCAAATCTTGTGACATCTGTGGCATTGTGCTGTGTGATAAAACTGCACCTTTCAGAGTGGCCTTTTATTGTGGGCAGTCTAAGGCACACCTGTGCACTAATCATGGTGTCTAATCAGCATCTTGATATGGCACACCTGTGAGGTGGGATGGATTATCTCAGCAAAGGAGAAGTGCTCACTATCACAGATTTAGACTGGTTTGTGAACAATATTTGAGGGAAATGGTGATATTGTGTATGTGGAAAAGGTTTTAGATCTTTGAGTTCATCTCATACAAAATGGGAGCAAAACCAAAAGTGTTGCGTTTATATTTTTGTTGAGTGTAGGAATCAGTTGTATGACTGACTGTCAAAATATGTTTGTGACTGAATGTTTTCTTACTTTTCGCAGAGTGAGTTGATCCACCTGAGCTTTTGTTCTTTGTGCACTTGTAGATTATGAACATCACCACAGCTGTCCCAATCATATCTGCAATGATGACCACTGCAAAGAGAATCCCATCCAGCTCATAGCAGGTCTCACACACTGTAAATGGCAGAGATGGAGGTGAAGAGAAACATCTCAGTCACTGCAGTTAACATGAGCAGCACATCAGAAAATTCCATACTCACCCTTTCCTTGAACGTAAAAATAATATTTTTTTTTGCTTGAGTCCTCGCCATATTCACAGTGGTAAGGATCTTTGTTGACGTCATCGTAAATTATTGTAAGCCAGTTTGCCTCTTTGTTTGGTATCTTGGATCCTCTATTGAACCAGTCTCCGTCATCCGGGCATGTCATTGTGACTGCAGTCCCAGAGATGGACACTAAAAACACGTGTGCGCACACACACACACACACACACACACACACACAAAAATTCAAAATGTCAGTTGATTTGGTTTTATGTCTCATTACACCTGAATTCATCTATATGTCTTTGCATACTGTATATACAGTACAACAGTATTGTGCAATGAGTAATACTTCATATACAATATTTGTCATTCATCCATCCATTTTTGGCTCCTTATTTGGGTTTGGGTCATGCTGGCAATGTTGCGGTGGTGAAAATGTCGAACTATTTATAATGCCCACACAACAAAAATACAACAACAATAGCAATATGTCAGATAAAATTTCACACAGCCTTGTTTACAATTCAGTTTAGAACAAATGCATGGTTCTGTGACACTACATGCTTTGTTTTTCATTGAATTCCATCTGTCCTTTTTTCTTTAAATCCACTTCAGACTCAGCTTTCTCTGACAAATGTACATTTTGTGTAAAACATGTGTGAGGTTCAAGCATTCTACCACTATAAATTCTAGTTTATGTGCAGGAAAGGGGTTTCTTCATGGTTTTTGTGCATGCACACGGTTTATAACTGAGAGCCCGTATCTTTCTCTTATCAAACTGCTTCTTTAGGAAATAATGCTCCTGCCAAGGCTTAGATGGTCAAATTCTGTAGCGTCTTTTAAATTTCTAATCAAAACACATATTGTCTATCTTGTACATTTATCAAGCTACTAAATGGTTGTTATTGTGCCAAGATGGCAAAATGTAATAATTTGATTACGGCTCAGTTTGTCCATAATTTTTTTTCATCTAATTTTATTTTATTGTTCCTGTAAATTAATCTTTTTGTACATACATATAATTAAAGCTTTTCATTTTAAAATTCTAAGCCTACATGTAATCTGTTTTTATTTGCTTTTCATTAAATTAGTTTCAACAATTTGTTACTTATTATTATTATTATTGTTATTATTATTAAGAATGTGTTGCCTCAATTTTAAATCAGCCTCTACGCCGTGTTGTCTTTATAGCTTTGTATTAAAAGAAAATTTAAATATTTTGGACACCTCATTGACATACCATGTCAGAAAACGTTGGGACAAATGGTGTTCGGTAATTTCAATTTCAAAAACATAGTATGAATGAGTTTGTCCATTTGTCTGGTTAGTGATATATTTATATATACATAAAGATATAACAATATAACAATATGCAGTGATATTTCTTAAAGTATTAGTGAATAAAAACAGAACAGTTAAGATGCCATAATTATAGGAGGGTATTTGGAAAAACCTATTGAAAAACAAGATGGGGATATCGTAATTGTATCACAGTAAATAACGGTAGACAAAGATAAGAGTTTCTAAATGTATTTACCTTTGGCCTCCACAGTTACAGCGAGCAGAAGAACGACAGCCGACAAGACCTGGACAGTCATCGCTTTCTGTCTCTTGCGCTGAACTTCAGGTTTCTGCTTTGGTTTTTACGGATGTCTCTTGTCCACAGGTGAGACTTAAGAATGCATACACTACAACATAACAATAAAGTATTTTAATAAATTCAGTGAGACCAAAAGGCTCAAATATGAAGATGGGGTATGTATCTGTCTTTCTCTCACATGTTGCTCCTCACAGGAAGCAGCTTTCCCCCCCCTCCATTTCAAGCTGCTTTCACAACTTAACCTCAAAATGAAGACGGACTGTATTTGCACATATAGGTACACATATCCACATGCACTACTGTGCAAAATGTTTTGGGAACATTAAATGAGTAAAGAAATCCTGGTGAAAATGTAATATTCATTAATAAATATCAGTATGTCAAATGTGTGATTACTAAGGGAGCTATACAGCAACTACATGTGTATGGGGCAGGACATCTATAGATATCAAAAAGTATATATATTTTTTTTAAATAAGGGTTGTTTAGTACATTTATTGAAATTTTGGAGTTTTGTCAGAATACTATAAATCTGATTTTTTTCTGACAGTGATGTAGGGGTAAAAATGCAAAGACGTTGCAAAATAACTGATTAACTGCCAGCTGCACGGTGGCAAACAAGACAGAGCTCCAGAGGGTTACCAAAATGGCAGAGAAGATCATTGGGTGCCCTCTACTCACACTGGGGGACCTTCACGGCAAGTACAAATAGAATGAAAAACAGTTTATACCCAAATGCTGTTTATACCCAACTGCTGTCACATGCCACATGTGAAATGAGTGCAATATTTGTTAATGTGCAATATCCACTGCCACTGAAATATCCAGTTTTGTACATACTTTTCTCTTTTTATATATATATAATCTCTTGTTTGCTACTACATACTTAGAATTTTGTTTTAATTTGCACTCCGAACACACCTTTCCCATTCTGTTAAATTTTATGTTTATTTTATTTTCTTCCTCAGACCTTTAAAGTCTGCGTGTGGTTTACTACCTGCAACTGAAACAAAATAGGGTGCCAAAGCTAGTGTGAGATTTATATACTCAAGAACAGATGGTGATGAATGCTGTATTCCATTACCATTAATAAACATCTGTTTTCTGCACACTCTAGCTGTAAAACGTGCACAGTGATGTGCATGCCCCCATTAATTATGAAATCAACTACATTTAAAAATGTGGAGCAGTTTACCAACAAATTAAGCAGGAACACACACAAAAGAAAAAGAAAGGTATAAACTGATAGGTATAAATTGATGATTGAGACCTTTTTTTGTGAAGGGTCACGTTTTTATTTTCAAGTTCTGGAGGTTGACCTTCAACAAAACTTTCTCTTTGACTAAAAACAACCTGTGAAATAAATATTCTATTTGAATGTAATTGCAGGCTGAATTACTAGATCAAAGTGCTACTCTGCCCCCAAGTGGCTGAAATGGCAAACCAGGTTCATCTTGATTAGAAATCGAAATGGGCCAATCAAAACTGGTTCCATGTTCACAAGCACTGCTCACTATGATGTGTGGCTTCTTTTGCATTCTAGAATATAGATATACATATAGAAAATGTGCTTCTCTTTTTCCAACACAGTTCAGGTTCATTTAAATTCAATCAAGCTCATATTTCTGTATCTTTCCATTCTCATGTGCACCTGCTGATTTTCTTTTATGTTTTATATTTTGTTTGACCAGAATGTTGCAATTTTTTAACTGTTTTAAATTTAATAATAATAATAATAATAATAATAATAATAATAATAAATAATCTTTTTCGTTTGTCTAATAATATATGAAATGAAATTTAATGAAAAGCAACTAAAAAAAAAAAAAATGCTTTTGTCCACAGACATGCCCATTCTGACTTTCACAATTATACATCTTGGCACAACTGGGGACCCCTGAGCAGAGAACCACACAGGAAGGTGGGTGAAACATTTTTTTTTCATAGTCCACAGACATACAAGGTTAAATAACAAAACAAAACACAGGAATAACAGTCCACATATAGCAGCCAGTTCTGTGGGGGGCAAAACACTGGGCCAAATCCATAAAACAGGCAGAAGGTCAGAACACAGAAGGCCAGTATACCAGGCACCAGAGTCTAAGGGAGCAGGTTAAAAGGCGAAACCAGGATCAGGTGGCAAAAGTCAACAGTGGGAAGAGAACACAAAGATACACATAATTACACTCCACCAAGGACAGCTTCCTGGAAAAATTAATGTGTAGGTGTGCCTTGTTGTCCTTGGAGGCGCGCTGGGACAGAACCATTCTGACATCTACAGTGTCTCCCTCCTCAATGAACTGAAGAGAGGGATCTGGCAAAAAAAAAACCCCAAAAAAACCCCAAAACAAATAAACAAAAAAAGGATAGGTGCAGATGAGAAACAGCTTTTGAAGGTGTAGAAGGTAGACTCTGCTCTCTCAGACCACTGGAACCTGGATTTGGCAGAGGTGATACTGTAAGGCGGCAACAAAAGTACGATAGTTACAAATTAAATACCTGTTGAAATTGGGAAAACCTAAAGTGCTGTAATTGCTTCATACCCTCAGATCTGGGACATTCTAGAATTGCCTTAAACCTTGGCTGAGTTCATCTTAATGGATCCAAGACTCTCGTTCAAAGGACATTGGGTCAGTGTCCTTGAAGATGCAAGGCTGGTTTTCTGTTACGAGACACTTTTGTTTGGGGGAGAATGGGTGCTCTCTCTCTCACACAGTCATTTAACTATTACAATGACTCCCAAACTGTAAAATTAAGGTCAAAATGTGATGACTTTCATCTCAACATCTATTATGTTACTACCCTGGATGGGAAAAGTAAGCTCATTCCTGATGAGGTCAACCACAAACATTATCCCTGCACAGTCAAGCCAGTAGCGTGTTACTGAATCACTGCCATTCAGTACACATTCTCCTTCCTTTCTTAGTGTGTCTTTCCATCGTCTTCTCTGGTTAAGACTTCTTAAAAGTCCTCCTCCCTATTCGTAATAGCTTTTCACCTTAGGAGCTCTCTTAAGGCAAATTGGTGAATAAATTATCATACCAAGGGAAAATTATAAGAAATGTCTAAGAATTCGAGGAATTCTATTTTTTTTTTCTTAGAATAACATCACTAAGAGCTACTTTTAGCCTTAGGATGCTTTGTGGATACGGGCCCTCAGATAAATAATTTAACCCGTTCTAAGTCCAAAAAGCCAAACAAAGATTAGTGTTAACAGAGGCAAAAATTTAAAATTTGGAAGATATTTACTTTAAGAACCCCTTTCTGAAGATGCATCAAGATCTGTTAATTTTGAGAGCACAATAAAATGAAATTTTGCCAACCTATTAAAATTTAAGAAATGCATCTTTGATCAAGGAGAATAATCAGGCAAGATTCTACAAGCAGCTTGGTGCATAAAATAACTTCAAATTGAAATATTTATCATCATTCTTAAAAAAGATAAGGGGGAACCCATCACAGACCCTGCTGCCACAAATTATTAGGGACTTTTATGAAAGACTCTACAGCTCTGAAGTAATGGAGGACTAATAGAACAGAGCTTCATGTCATCCTTAAACAATCTTAATTTTTCCAAATGAGCCAGTCAGCTTTGGGGGCAAGCTTGACAGTGGAGGAAATCTCAGCAGCAATAAATTGTATGAGTTCTGGAAAAGCACCTGAAAGGGCTGCCCATTGATATCTATCAAAAAATTGAATTGAAAATTAGGTCACTCCTTTTAGAAATGTTTTCAGAATCTCTTCATAATGGGATACTCCCTCCCTCCCTGAGGGGTGCTCTGATTACTCTGCTCTTGAACCTGGGCAAGCCAAATGATAAGGGTTAAAATATGACACCAATCAGCTTCCTGAATCCGGATCTAAAGATACTTTGTAAAATTTTGGCATAAAGATTTGAACCTATGTTATCACTTATGATAAGGGCATATTTCTGATTATACATCATGGTTTTCATAACGTGAGAAGGGTCTTGAACATCTTGCACAAACAGAAGGGGGCATCAGACACAGCTTTCTTAGCATTAGATGCTGAGAAAGCTTTCAGTTTGGTGGAATGGATAGATTTATTTGAGGTTTTTGGAGGCTTTGCCCTGGGGGAGGGTTTTTGCAAATGAGTTAAAATTTTCTACAATGATTGAGGAGGTGATGGTCTAGTGGTTAAGTATTGGGCTTGAGACCAGAGGATCCTCGGTTCAAATCCCAGCCTGACCGGAAAATCACCAAGGGCCCTTGGGCAAGGTCTTTAATCCCCTAGTTGCTTCCAGAGTGTAGTGGGCGCCTCTCATGGCAGCAGCGTGACATTGGGGTGAATGTGAGGCATTATTTGTAAAGCACTTTGAGCATCTGATGCAGATGGAAAAGCGCTATATACGAGGTCTGTTAGAAAAGTTTCTGACCTTATTATTTTTTTTAAAAACTATATGGATTTGAATCACGTGTGATTACATCAGCCAAGCTTGAACCCTCGTGGGCATGCAAGAGTTTTTTCATGCCTGTCGGTGACGTCATTCGCCTGTGAGCACGCCTTGTGGAAGGAGTGGTCCAGCCCCGTCGTCGGAATTCCTTTGTCTGAGAAGTTGCTGAGAGACTGGCGCTGTGCTTGATCAAAATTTTTTTCAAAAACTGTGAGGCACATCCGAGTGGACACCATTCGAGAAATTCGGCTGGTTTTCTGTGAAAAGGAGATTTTTTTAATGAAAGACGTGCGGACGGATTGGCGCGTCGGCTCGCAGCCGGCGCCACGCCCGCCACAGGAAAAACACCTCCGTGTTGATAACCATTTGTAAAATCCAGGCAGCTTTTGGTGGCTTTCAGTTGAGCGAGTGTCTGAGAAATTGTTTAACAGCAGGGCATGTTCCAACTTATCCTTAAGGCTTCCAACACAGGTGTTTTTCCTGTGGCGGGCGCGCCGCGCCGGCTGCGAGCCGATGCGCCAATCGGTCCGCACGTCTTTCATTCAAAAAATCTCCTTTAACAGTGGAATGTCCGGATATACTGCTGATTCCGACCTCTTCTGAAAGTTCTCTGTTCTCTCACGACGTCCTGGGTCAACAGAGGCTTAAATTTGGAGGTTTTCAGCTTGAAACAGGATGACGACGTCGCCTCGGAGCGCTGCGCAACATCCCGCTCCGTCCCGCTCCGTGGGAAGTCCTTACAGCGATAGAAACAATCTAAAATCTCTCATCAGCCATTAAAATTTTTACAGAAAACCAGCTGAATTTCTCGAATGGTGTCCACTCGGATGTGCCTCACAGTTTTTGAAAAAATTTTGATCAAGCACAGCGCCAGTCTCTCAGCAACTTCTCAGACAATGAAAATCCGACGAGGGGGCTGGACCACTCCTTCCACAAGGCGTGCTCACAGGCGAATGACGTCACCGACAGGCGTGAAAAAACTCACACATGCGCACGAGGGTTCAAGCTTGGCTGATGTAATCACACGTGATTCAAATCCATATAGTTTAAAAAAAAAAAATAAAACTGTCGGTTTCTTTTCTAATAGACCTTGTGAATGTAGTTCATTTACCATTTGATCTTTATGCAGAAATGAACACCAATAATGACAATAACAAATATCACCAATAACAACATAGAGGTTGTAGACAAGGCTGACCACTAACCCCCCTGCTATTTATAATTGCAATCAAACTGTTTGTCATTGCTGTGAGAGAGCATAATACACTCAACAAAAACATAAATGCAACACTTTTGGTTTTGCTCCCATTTTGTATGAGATGAACTCAAAGATCTAAAACTTTTTCCACATACACAATATCACCATTTACCTCAAATATTGTTCACAAACCAGTCTAAATCTGTGATAGTGAGCACTTCTGCTTTGCTGAGATAATCCATCCCACCTCACAGGTGTGCCATACCAAGATGCTGATTAGACACCATGATTAGGGCACAGGTGTGCCTTAGACTGCCCACAATAAAAGGCCACTCTGAAAGGTGCAGTTTTATCACACAGCACAATGCCACAGATGTTGCAAGATTTGAGGGAGCGTGCAATTGGCATGTTGACAGCAGGAATGTCAACCAGAGCTGTTGCTCGTGTATTGAATGTTCATTTCTCTACCTTAAGCCGTCTCCAAAGGAGTTTCAGAGAATTTGGCAGTACATCCAACCAGCCTCACAACCGCAGACCACGTGTAACCACACCAGCCCGGGACCTCCACATCCAGCATGTTCACCTCCAAGATCGTCTGAGACCAGCCACTTGGACAGCTGCTGAAACAATCGGTTTGCATAACCAAAGAATTTCTGCACAAACTGTCAGAAACCGTCTCAGGGAAGCTCATCTGCATGCTCGTCATCCTCATCGGGGTCTCGACCTTACTCCAGTTCGTCCTCGTAAGTGGGTGGGCAAATGCTGACATTCGCTGGCGTTTGGCACATTGGAGAGGTGTTCTCTTCACGGATGAATCCCGGTTCACACTGTCCAGGGCAGATGGCAGACAGAGTGTGTGGCGTCGTGTGGGTGAGCGGTTTTCTGATGTCAATGTTGTGGATCGAGTGGCCCATGGTGGCGGTGGGGTTATGGTATGGGCAGGCGTCTGTTATGGACGAAGAACACAGATGCATTTTATTGATGGCATTTTGAATGCACAGAGATACCGTGACGAGATCCTGAGGCCCATTGTTGTGCCATACATCCAAGAACATCACCTCATGTTGCAGCAGGATAATGCACGGCCCCATGTTGCAAGGATCTGTACACAATTCTTGGAAGCTGAAAATGTCCCAGTTCTTGCATGACCGGCATACTCACTGGACATGTCACCCATTGAGCATGTTTGGGATGCTCTGGACCAGCGTATACGACAGCGTGTACCAGTTCCTGCCAATATCCATCCAACCACCTCCTCCAAACTTTTTTCCCCAGAATGAAAAAAAATTTCAATGACTTCCCATGGAACAGTAGACACCCCAGGCTTTGATTATCTCTTTTATACTTAACCTAGAGGAGGGCTACAATGCCCTAATTTGCTATGGTATTTCTGTACAGGGCAGCTAAGAATGCTTATGTTTTACTGTACCACAGTCAGACCCCCACCATGGAAGGATATTGAGTCATGGTCTCTAAATCTCCTGTTCCCCACCTATCTATACTCAGATGAATAAAAAAAAACCCCCCAAAAAACTGACTTCTAATCCAGTAGTTCAAAACATAATTGGAGTCTGGCAAAAAGTCAGGAATTATTCAAAAGATCCCTCCTCCCTTTCCAACTTCAATCCAATCTGGGGTAATAACCTTTTCAGAGCAGGGAGAGCTGATGTGGGCTTTAAATTGTGGGTGGATAGAGGGGTAAAAAAAGTAAAACACATTTATGGCAACATTGGGTATATTTTAATATTTGAGGAGTTTAATTAGAAAATACAGCATCCCTCGCAAACACTTGAAGTACCTTCAATAATAAAGTTTATGAGAACAAACCAAAATATTATTTTGCCCCCCTCTGACCCTGCTGGAGAAAATTCTCATAAAAAACCCCTTTGGAAAGGGCATCATCTCTGAATTTTATGATTTGTTGAAAGCCTTCTCCTCAGATTACATCTTTAATATATGAAAAACACATCTACAGGTAGAATCAACAGTGGAACATGCAAAGCTGTCCAGACAGGTACACGTAATACACGCCGAAGTCTTCTACAATATGATTGGCTCCACAAAAATTAAACAAATTCAATACAAATATTCCAGATCCCTGCAATAGATTTGGGAAAAATACGGACACTATATTTCACTGTTTTTGGAAGTACCCAAGAGTGAAGGAGTTTTGGGAGGACGTTATATTAACTGTGGAGGAGATTCTCTCCATTAGATTAGTTCTAGAACCTAAACTCTTTGTTTATTCAGATGGACACAAAATAAAGAGGCATGAAAACAATTTTGTAACCATGTGTTTACTACAAGCAAAGAGGACAATAGCTCTAACATGCCAATAAGCGCAGCCAAACCTCCAATCACCTTGTGTTTTAGAGAATTATCTTCTGGTTTACGTCTAGAGAAAATTTCTTACACTAATAACAACAAACAGGAGGTATTTCAAAAGTGTGGGGTCGCTTAATCCATTATATAAATAACTAGAGCATCGTGCTCATAGAGTGCAAACTTCCACCAGCACTAGTTTCCAGTTCCACTAATTTTTTCCTTGGAAAACATTTTCAAGGTCAAAGTCCTGTAAGAAGTGACTTTTCATAAGCTAAAATATAGATCAAAAGAGCTTTTCAATGTTAGAATCAAATATCCGCTAAATCCGCAGTACAGATCACATGCGGATCAGAGTCCAGTCATTGAAAGTGCCAGTTTGCACCTCATTGTCACAAATGCGAGTGATTGAGGCACTTTTAATTGAGATATAATGCAAAATGTACACAAAATGGGCTTTTCAGTATTAAATTCAAATGTCCACAAAATCCACAATCCGGATCACATCCAAATCAAACTTTTTCAGGTGATAGTGAGTGTCAGTCTGCAACTCACTTTCAAATATGAGAGTGATTAGGGCATGTTTGATTAAGATATAATGTAAAATATACATTAAACAGGGTTTTCAATGTGAAATTCAATTCTCCTTTTTAAAACTCTGTTTGCTCAACCAATAATTTTCATCACTTTTTAAGCAACTTTAACGTTTTACGCAGCGACACAACAGGTTTCGCGACCACGAAGAATTTCCACACTTTGGGATGTTTTAACGTGAGACAGAAAGGAAGCAGTGAGTGGAAAGATTTGACACTCCTCCCGAAAATACGGTGGGAGGGAAAAGAAAGGCAGCAGCGAGTCGGGACGCGTCTTTGGAGAGACCAGCTGGAGGAGGAGAGGACTCACCGCCACTTTTTTCCGCTCCTCTCATCAGACCCTTGACTTTTTTTTTTTTGTCCCTCCGTGTCCGTGGACAGCTGTGGGGTTATTGGTTCATCATCGGATCGTGGGACATCGTGCCGTCCATCCAATGTGCGTAAAACGGCTGTACTTCCTCACCGTCCTGTCCGGACTCGCAGCTTCAGGTGAGACTGAGGGGGGAGAATGGAATCCTCGTGTGAGATTTAACACTTTACTTTTATTGCGCACGTAGTAGTTTGATATTTTAAATTAGATTTTTAGTCAGTAACTGCTGGTGTAAAACTGTATTTTTGTGTGGTTTAGTTCCAAACTCGGACTAGGGTTCCTTTTTTTACGCAGTGACCCTCCAGACCATATAAAGGAAAACCCTGATTGTCCTAAATGACAGTTCCGCAGGGACTCCGAAACTCGAGCCGTGCGCGCACGACGTGCGTCACTGGAAAGCGGACAACAATTACGGCGCAAAACGGTTCCCGTGAGCGCCATAAAACACCCGGGCTCACCTTTGGCATAGTTCCTTAAATCCTGCTGGCCACATTGTGTTTTCGGCTTCACGCAGCCTCGCGTCTTTCCTGCCTGCTTCAAAGCCCGTCCGTGCTGACGTCAAAGAGACTTCGAAGTGCCTCCCTGGACGCCGATGAATGCACCTGTATCCCGTCTTCAGGATGTGGAACACACACGCACGACTAATGGAAAACGTTTTAATATGACAAACTGGCATACTCATTCCACAGGTATTTTATCCGTTAAGTCATCTGAGTCCATCTCAGACAAGTGGATTACACTGATTGATTGTGGCAAGATGATTATGTTTACAAGAAGCACGTGCAGGCCGATCAATGATAACAGCATGACAGCAGGAGAGATGACAGAATGAAATGTGGATGAAGACAAACACCAGAACTGATTCTTCTGGCTCCCTGTATGCAAAAGTGAAACATCTCTGTGGAGTCATGAGGCGTAAAAGGAACTTGGGCTTTGTGGTCACTCCAGTCTTTATGTCAACACCTGATGTCACATCTAAAAAAAAACAAAAACAAGTATGTGTGGAGTAACAAGTAGGCCAGATTAACCCCCTCTCTCCCCCAATCATTCATTCATTTTTTTTCCTGCCACATGTTAGGGTCATCCCGCACTTCCCTGTCTTCTAATTTTTCCTGGGGAATCCTGAGGCATTCCCAAGACATCCCAAGATATAATCCCCTGCAGTGTGTCTTCCACGGGGCCTACTCACTGAAGCTGTCCTCTCCTGTCAAAGATTCTTATGGATGTCAGTCACAGACTATATTTCAGATCACATCCCAAATAGAGTCACGTATTTCCCAGAACATGTTCTATCTGCTCACCAAATTTCATTGAAACATGCTCATTATATATTGAGTTATCCTGCTAAGAAACAAAAAGAAAAACAAACAAACCTAAAGGCCAAAACACAGATGTGTTGATTTATTGAACTGCCAATACTTACACCGAGCTTCATAAAAGTGTTTTTGGTATTTTCCAATAACTCCAGTTATGTCTTTTTAAACAGGGAAGAGAGAGAGAGAGAGAGAGACAGAGAGAGAGAGAGAGAGAGAGAGAGAGAGAGAGAGAGAGAGAGAAGCACAAACATAGTTTCTCCATCAAAAATTAAAAGTCCTTCTCAGACTCAGTTGGATTACATGATTGTGTATTTTGAGATTTGGTAGAAGTTTGTTTGGTAGATAATTTTATTTACCTGTATTTTATTCTATTTTGATTTGATTTAGTATATCAGCAAATATAAGCTTTTCAGATTACTGAGGAGTTACTGATTCAGTACTGAAGATGAATCAGTGAGAAACCTCTGTTCTGCCTCAAAACTGTGACAGCTGTGGAGTCAGAATATTAGTAATCAGTGACAATAATTTGAATTTATCATCAAGAAGATGATTCATTTTACCTCTACAAAGGAGGTTATATGTTTGAATCAGTTTGTTCACATCTTGATTTGGTTTATTTCAGACTTCAATAAATACATAAATTAAAAAAAAAAAAAAATATATATACTTAAAAAAAATCACAAAACAGATTTAGCACCATAAATTAACATTTCCTGTGTGAACAGGAGTCAGATAACTCAAAACATTTAACATTTTCATAGAATGTGTTGGAAAGGTCGTCTCATAGACTCAGAACAAGTGATCAGACAACCCCTGGCAATAATTATGGAATCACCGGCCTCGGAGGATGTTCATTCAGTTGTTTAATTTTGTATAAAAAAAAGCAGATCACAGACATGACACAAAACTAAAGTCATTTCAAATGGCAACTTTCTGGCTTTAAGAAACACTATACGAAATCAGGAAAAAAAATTGTGGCAGTCAGTAACGGTTACTTTTTACATCAAGCAGAGGGAAAAAAAATGACAGAATTCCTCAGAATTCACTCAATTCTGAGGAATAAATTATGGACTCACCCTGTAAATTTTCATCCCTAAAACTAACACCTGCATCAAATCAGATCTGCTCGTTAGTCTGCATCTAAAAAGGAGTGATCACACCTTGGAGAGCTGTTGCACCAAGTGGACTGACATGAATCATGGCTCCAACACGAGAGATGTCAATTGAAACAAAGGAGAGGATTATCAAACTCTTAAAAGAGGGTAAATCATCACGCAATGTTGCAAAAGATGTGGTTGTTCACAGTCAGCTGTGTCTAAACTCTGAACCAAATACAAACAACATGGGAAGGTTGTTAAAGGCAAACATACTGGTAGACCAAGGAAGACATCAAAGCGTCAAGACAGAAAACTTAAAGCAATATGTCTCAAAAATCGAAAATGCACAACAAAACAAATGAGGAATGAATGGGAGTTAACTGGAGTCAACGTCTGTGATCGAACTGTAAGAAACCGCGTAAAGGAAATGGGATTTACATACAGAAAAGCTAAACGAAAGCCATCATTAACACCTAAACAGAAAAAAACAAGGTTACAATGGGCTAAGGAAAAGCAATCGTGGACTGTGGATGAAGGATGAAAGTCATATTCAGTGATGAATCTCGAATCTGCATTGGGCAAGGTGATGATGCTGGAACTTTTGTTTGGTGCCGTTCCAATGAGATTTATAAAGATGACTGCCAGAAGAGAACATGTAAATTTCCACAGTCATTGATGATATGGGGCTGCATGTCAGGTAAAGGCACTGGGGAGACGGCTGTCATTACATCATCAATAAATGCACAAGTTTACGTTGATATTTTGGACACTTTTCTTATCCCATCAATTGAAAGGATGTTTGGGGATGATGAAATCATTTTTCAAGATGAAAATGCATCTTGCCATAGAGCAAAAACTGTGAACACATTCTTTGCAAAAAGACACACAGGGTCAATGTCATGGCCTGCAAATAGTCTGGATCTTAATCCAATTGAAAATCTTTGAAGTTGAATCTTTGAAGTTGAAGAAAAAGGCTCCAACCTGCAAAGCTGATCTGGCAACAGCAATCAGAGAAAGTTGGAGCCAGATTGATGAAGAGTACTGTTTGTCACTCATTAAGTCCATGCCTCAGAGACTGCAAGCTGTTATAAAAGCCAGAGGTGGTGCAACAAAATACTAGTGATGTGTTGGAGCGTTCTTTTGTTTTTCATGATTCCATAATTTTTTCCTCAGAATTGAGTGATTCCATATTTTTTTTCCCTCTGCTTGGTCTAAAAAAGTAATCGTTACTGACTGCCACAATTTTTTTTCCTGATTTCTTCCATGGTCTACCAGTATGTTTGCCTTTAACAACCTTCCCATGTTGTTTGTATTTGGTCCAGAGTTTAGACACAGCGGACTGTGAACAACCAACATCTTTTGCAATGTTGCGTGATGATTTACCCTCTTTTAAGAGTTTGATAATCCTCTCCTTTGTTTCAATTGACATCTCTCGTGTTGGAGCCATGATTCATGTCAGTCCACTTGGTTCAACAGCTCTCCAAGGTGTGATCACTCCTTTTTAGATGCAGACTAACGAGCAGATCTGATTTCTTAAAGCCAGAAAGTTGCCATTTGAAATGACTTTAGTTTTGTGTCATGTCTGTGATCTGCTTTTTTTCTACAAAATTAAACAACTGAATGAACATCCTCTGAGGCCAGTGATTCCATAATTTTTGCCAGGGGTTGTATTTTGAGAGAGCTCTGCATTAGGGTCTACACCCTGTTTTTTTTTTTTAAAGGTTTCCTCGCTATTCAGGTTTGTTGTTACATAATGAAATCAACAAACTCATAAAACAGCATTTCTGCACTAAAAGCACAACCAACCCTGATCTCTACTGATGCACCATCCATCCATCCATCCATTTTCTTCCGCTTTATCCAGAGTTGGGTCGCGGGGACAGCAGCTCAAGCAAAGCCGCCCAGACCTCCCGATCCACATACACCTCCCCCAGCTCCTCCGGGGGAACCCCAAGGCGTTCCCAAGCCAGCCGAGAGATGTAGTCCCTCCAGCGTGTCCTGGGTCTTCCCCGGGGCCTCCTCCCAGTGGAACGTGCCCGGAACACCTCTCCAGCGAGGCATCCAGGGGGTATCCGGTTTATCTGTTTATAAAATTCTATAAAAAAAGACAGAGATCAAGGTCTTATTTCACAAGAAACTGACAAAACTGTAGAAAAATCCTTAATCCACCTCATGTTAACAAAAGTGACAAAATGTCCTGGATCCATGTCTGGATCAGTATCAGAACTGATGGGCTCTTTCTTGGCGCATACACCACCAAGTTTTATGAAAAAACTGTTTTGAAGTTTTTGAGCAAACTTTACGACAAACAGTCAAGGATGAAAACGGTACCTCCTTGATGGAAGAAATAAAATCTAGCAGAAAATATTTCTATTATTTATCCAGGCCTTTTCTGTTTTGTAAGGAATGTAATCCAATCAAAAGTGATTTCTGCTACGTTAACGAGTCTTCTAACTGTCCATGCACGTGCATCTTAAAAAGCGCCATCAGATAACAAAAAGCAGCAATCTAAAATATTCACTCAATAAATCTGGGCAAAGATGTGCACTCTCAAAAACTTTACTCAGTTTTTCTTAAAAGTACCATAAAAATCTTAGAAACAATTAACAAATCTTCACAAAGCAAAGATGTGGCAAAGACAATGAAACAAAGAATATAAAAGAAAAATTACAATAAAATATACTATTAAAACCCAAAGAAAATGTGGTGTGATGACATTTTACCTTTAAAACTGTCTCCTTTTAGGGAAACTCTCACATGATTTTACGAGAACATCCTGTTGATCGGTTGATTTTTCATTGATTATTATCCTGTTTGTCATCTCTGTGAAATTATGTATTGGGCTCTAAACCTACAAATTAGTCAGGTATGAATTTGAAAATGACTTTCATTTCCTTTAATGAAACAGACAAAATTCTTTAACACTTGACTTTTTGCAGGTAAAATTAATATTTAGAAATGTCATTTTATTTTACTGATGTACAAATGGAGAGAAAAACATCAAATAAGAAGGACACTGCATCTTATCTATATTAGAATAGCCAAGTGGCCTCCATGTGTGCGTGCGTGTGTGTATGGCTTCAAGTCATGGACAAACCAGGGACAGCTGACATTTGCATTTGGTATGTTTATGTATTTTGGGTCAAGGATGAACGCTGCATACAAGGAAATTGAAGGGACAATTTTTTGGGGGAAATTAGCAATTTGAGCTAACCAGTAAACAATGGACTTGTGCTGCAATGCACCATGGGAGTTTTGGGGATTTAAATGTCGATATTGTGGTTCATGTCAGTTTAACAGTGTTGTTAGTGTTATTGGTTTATTGTGCTTTTGTAGTTCAATTGGTTTAGTCAGTTAAGTGTCATGTTGCCATTACCATGAGTGAGTTAAGTGTCATGTTGCTGGTACCATGACTGAAAAGTTTATTGCATTTGATGTCTGCTACCACCATCTCTGTTTGTGCATGTCTAAAAATAGAAGCACCTGCTTGCAGAAGAATGTGAAAAAGATAAAAAAGCTCTCCGTGCGTGCGTGTATAACTTTGGTCACAGACAAACTATGGAGAGCTGACATTTGCCATTTGGTATGCTTATGTATTTTGGGCCAAGGATGAATGCTATGAAAACTGAACATTTGTAGGACTAATTTTTTTTTAGCAAAACTACAGATATTAGCTAACATTACTAATTACATTCTGGACTAACATGCCATTCCAGCAGGGGATGGTAAATGATCTTTATTTTAAAACACGAGTGTGTCTGTATGATTTTATTTAGCAAGTTCAATGTAAGTGTATAATATAATTGTAAATACTTTAAAAATACATGGATGACACAATAAAGTGAACATATTTATTTCCATTGTGGACCATTTAAAAATCAAATGACAAAATAGAAGTAATTAACAGGAAAAAAAGGGTTGAGTTCTTCTAAAAACTGTTGAGGTCTAAGGTTCTAAAACATTCTGGGCTCACATGCCATTCCAACTCATTATAGAAACTCTGCACAATTTATTACCACCTTTTCAAAATGTAAGCTACCTATTTTATAAATACTACCCAATTTAGAGCCCGTGGATCCCCACGGGCAACACACTGATATATTTGATACTCATTCATGTAGATTAATTCTTTGTGGCTACCTGATACTGTATTATTTTTTTTTTTGTGTCCTTGATATTTCAACAATTCTGTCCAAAACTGAACCGCTTGGGGGTGGGGTGAGCACTGTTAAGAAATGTCTGAACTCAGTGAGTGGTGTGGCATCAATGAACTCATTGATTCACTCTGGTCTGTTTGGCTGGGACTCTGGACGTTGTGTCCTGGATATCTTTCAGCTATCTGTCATAATGAACATATGGACTGACTATACAACATAGGGACTGTATATGGATGATTAACTGTAACATCCATCACTGCATGTACTGATAATTGTGCTTTGCTTTGTTACTGTAGTATTGCTAAAGCAGATGTCACCTTTTACTCTGGTCTGCTTGAGGTTTCTTCCTGTCGATACCATATAAGATCTTATGTGTGTGTTCAATGTCTGCAGTTTGTGTGCGTAAGCCAGCACCAGATATTTGTATTAAAACGCTCACAAAGGAGCCAATGGCTCATGCTAACATCAGCCATTAGCTTCACACTATGTCATGCTAGCCACTTCTAAAAGATAATGTTCTTTTCAAGAGGTAAATGATTACATCCATCATGAATCACTGTTTTAAGGTACTCACTTCAGTCAAGTCATCAGCTGGAATTTGAAAATAATTGTAACACATAAATGCATGAAAATAGAACAACTTCTTTGTGTTTATTGGGGGATTGCTAACCACCTTTAGAGGTGCCACTGTTGCCAACTCCCATCGAGTTAAATTACAGAAAGACTAGAGCGCACACTCACTATACTTAACCCCATCCGCCATTTTGTAAGTGGGCAAATTGTTAGTAAAATGCCCAGATGTTTAGCATGCACACTTCACAACTTAACATAAAAATCCCCTACATACTCAGACAACTCCAGATTGACTCGGGACCTTTGATAAAGTATGAGGTCTGTTAGAAAAGTATCCGACCTTTTTATTTTTTTCAAAAACCATATGGATTTGAATCACGTGTGATTGCATCAGCCAAGCTTGAACTTTCGTGCACATGCTTGAGTTTTTTCACGCCTGTCAGTTGCGTCATTCGCCTGTGAGCAGGCTTTGTGTGAGCACTGGTCCACCCCTCTCGTCGTTTTTTCATTGTGAATAAATGTCTGAATGCTTTGGAGCTTTGCTGCATCAATTTTTTTCCAGAAACTGTGAGAGACCTCCAGGTGGACACCGTTCGGAAAATTAATATGGCTTTCAGGGATGATTTTATGGGGATTACACAGATTAAGGAGTGATCCAGATGGTTTAAAGACCGCCCACAACTGCTGAGAGCGCGCCGCGCTCCGAGCGCCGATCGACAGGCTCAAACCCTGCTGAAACAACCAGATCATTTCCAACGTGAAGGCTTTGTTGATCCGGGACGTCGTCTGACTTTCACAAAAAGGCAGAAGGCGTGGATATCAGCACTTTTTCGGCACATTCCACTGTTACAGGAGTTTTTGTCATGGAAAGAAAAGCGGAGGGATGTGCCACGGAGCCGTTCATTACGCGGCACAAAACCACCTCCGTGTTGGTCTCACAGGACGGCTTTCAGGTGGATTTCAGACGGCTGTCGGTTGCTTTTCAGTCATGTGATTATCCAAGAAATTGAGCATGAGCTGGACATGCCCCAACATGTCCTGTGAGGCTTCATCACGGCGTTGCTTTGCGCCATGCAGCTCCACCGCGACGCGCATAACTCCTCCGCATGTCTGTCTCAATGTGCCGAAAAAGTGCTGATGTCCACGTCTTTTCACAATTCCTGTGCTAGTCAGACGACATACCGGATCAAGACAGCGTCCAGTTTAGAAATGAACGGCACATTTCACTGTTACAGGAGTTTTTGTCATGGAAAGAGGAGCGGAGGAATCCTGCGCATCGCGGTGGAGCCGCATGGCGCAAAGCAACGCTGTGATGAAGTCTCACAGGACATGTTGGGGCATGTCCAGTTCATGCTCAATTTCTCGGATAATCACACGACTGAAAAGCAACCGACAGCCATCTGAAATCCACCTGAAAGCCGTCTTGTGAGACCAACACAGAGGTGGTTTTGTGCCACGTAATGAACGGCTCCGTGGCGCATCCCTCCGCTTTTCTTTCTATGAAAAAAACTCCTGTAACAGTGGAATGTGCCCAAAACGTGCTGATATCCACACCTTCTGCCTTTTTGTGAAAGTCAGACGACGTCCCGGATCAACAAAGCCTTCACGTTGGAAATGATCTGGTTGTTTCAGCTGGGTTTGAGCAAGTCCATCGGCGCTCGAAGCACGGCGCGCTCTCAGCAGTTGTGGACGGTCTTTAAACCGTCTGGATCACTCCTTAATCTGTGTAATCCCCATAAAATCGTCCCTGAAAGCCATATTAATTTTCCGAATGGTGTCCACCTGGAGGTCTCTCACAGTTTCTGGAAAAAAATTGATGCAGCAAAGCTCCAAATCATTCAGACATTTATTCGCAATAAAAAAACGACGAGAGGGGTGGACCAGTGCTCACACAAAGCCTGCTCACAGGCGAATGACGCAACCGACAGGCGTGAAAAAACTCACACATGCGCACGAAGGTTCAAGCTTGGCTGATGCAATCACACGTGATTCAAATCCATATGGTTTTTGAAAAAATAAAAAGGTCAGATACTTTTCTAACAGACCTCGTATATGTACTGTTTGGTATTTACAACAGCATGCCTTCTTTCCCGTTCAGGATCTACAGACACATCCTTCTTGTTCTGTTATTTACTAAAGGCATGTAGAGATATTTACCAAAGGGACATCTTTCTCACTAAATTATTTACAAAAGGCCTATCGTCCTTCCTGTAGAGGTATTTACAAGACACATTTTCCCTGCTCAGTTATTAAAAAAAAGCACATTAATCACTAACTGGCATTTGTAAAAAGTACATCATTCATGTTAGGGTTTTACAACAAACCACTTTCTTCCAGGTCTGTGATAAATTCTTGGTTTTCCCTACCATTTGCACTTAAATGCATACTGAAAAAAAAAATCCTTTTTTTTACACTGACACATTAAAAATAAACAGGCCTTCACTAATTTGCGAAGAGACATTTTTGGTCTTATTGCTCCAATTTGTGCAACCATACCATACACAAGTCTTCAGCATCCTGACTCCGATGTCCCAGTTGGGATATGTATTCTTAAAAAAACTTTTATAAAACGTACGTCTGCAGCAGAGAGCAGAGTTCTGTACGTACTTTTTGCCTACTAACAAAATGGCAACCAGGCAGCATTCTCAGCCAGGGGTCACGTGATAGGTGCACCCTCTAGCCTTTCTATAGTATAACTCTGTGCCAGCTCCTCAGTAAGGAAAGTCGCTATTGGCTATCGTAAAAGTTGCTAGAAGTCGCTAAATGACATTATCACCTGATTTGGGACGTGGGAGGAGCACAATCCCAAAATATTTGCTTTCACGTCAGAGTCTCCAGTAACACCAGGAAAAGTTGCTAGTCACTTTTTTGGGAAATCAAAGACACTGGCCTCAGCTGCTGTCACTCAACGTGACCATGCCCCTAATTAGTAGGGATGTCCCAATCCGATCACGTGATCAGAATTCGGGCCCGATCACGTGGTTTCAGACTTGATCGAAATCGCCCGTTGCAGCGCGATCAGGAATCCGATATAGATTTTATCCTCATTATTTTGATCAGTGCTATTTCAAGCTCATTATTGCAGATTAACAGGCCTTTCACGCGTCGGAAGCGTCAGAGGCATCAAGAATCGGTCTAAAAAGCATTATTTTCAATGAGACGTGTTGCTTTTTAGAGGTGTCAGAAGCATCATGTCAAAAGCCGAACTAAAGCGACGCTTCTGATGGGAGCGCGCATTGTCGCTTGTTGGCAGGCTGATGTGGTCAAAGTTCAACCCAATCTTTTTTTTTATTTTATTATTTTTTATTGAACAAAAGAAAAAAACAACAAGTTCAACACAATCCAACTTTCGACGCTCTGAGCTGTGACGTAGCTTCGTGCTGTCCAGTAGGAACGATGCATCGGGCCAAAACATGGAAGAAGAGTGGCAGAAACCACTGATCTCTACAAAACAGATCAGTGCAGAAACCACTGATCTCTACAAAACAGATCGATGCAGAAACCACTGATCTCTACAAAACAGGAGCAGTTTTCTGAAGAAAAATCAGTGGAAATGTTTTTTGTTGTTGGTTGTTACCTCAAAATTTCTGATTACTGTTAAAAAAGTTTAGAAGACTTGTAATTAAAATAGCTAAATCAATAAATGGTTCTTTAGAAACCTTTCATCTGTAAATTAAAACCACTTGTTATTTCAGATTAGATCATTTCTTGTTTTACATGAGGAACCTTGGACATTTATTTTTAGACAAATAAAATAACATGGAAATTTGTACATTTTTTAAGTCTGGTAGATTATTACTTGATTTTTTTTAAGCTACGTCAAGGAGAAGTGCACTGTTTAAGTGATAAATAATAAAATAAGGTGATTAAAATAAAAATATTATATATTTAGCATTTGTTCATTGTTCATTCATTTTTTAAAAGTATCGGATTGGGACTCGGTATCGGCAGATACTCAAAATCAGATGACTCGGAATTGGATCGGGGCCAAAAAAACCTGATTGAGACATCCCTACTAATTAGTCACAACTTTATAGCTTAAAATGTCTTCAGCTAAGAAGTTAGAAAAAAAAATCACCCCTGTACTGTTGTCATGGAGGGGGAAACTAACTAAAGAAGACAAAACTGTTTTTGTGCCAGGCTGTAAACACGTTTCTGCTCGAAAGTTGGACATGTTAACAAAGACTTGAATGGGAACCTGCTTTCTTTAGGAGGCAGCATCAAGTGGTCAGTCAAGGAACTGCAACGTTTTCTTCTTCTGAGTGGGCTTCATCTGAGCCTGTCGAAGTTTATAACTTGGCTAAACTTGATACGGCTATGTTGTGAGTTGGCGCTGTATAAATAAATTGATTTAAATTGAAATACTCATGACAAATATACAACCCCTCCACCATGTTTAATCCATAATGGGTACTAACTGAGTTAAAAAATGGGCTTTGAGTTTCCCCTTTAAAGGTCACCCAAGCTGAAAAGTCATGTGAGCAATAGAAATGTGCCACATGACTTCATATAATTTAATAGTAACCATAGGTGTATCTTTAACTGATTTCTTGGAATAGCCATTCTAAATATCACATACTGTATATACAAGCTGTAAAGAAGAAATATGAGCACAGCGCTATTCACAGATGAAAACAAGTCCAAAACTAAAAAAAAAAAAAAAAAAAAAAAAGGAACATTCTGCAAAATATGAAAGAATTTGACCATGCAATTTTTCATTTTCTTGACGGAAATCCGTATATTTTATGTGTTTTTCTTTCAACTCCCATTTAAAATAGCATTTTTTTTTCTCTGCATCTGAACTCTTCATTTCTAGCCGTAGATTTGCAGTTCAAACTCCTGTGGAGCCTCATGTGTCCAAAAAGCTCACATTATAACTATAATACTTCAGTCAAAAGTTAGATTTTTGACTCAGAAAACATGCGTTTCACTAATATACCCACTGACATCCACCATTCACTTTGAACATATTTAACACAGTCAGCTGTGCTGGTTGGTGATGTACATTCTTTCTTTTGTTACATGTGATCTTGTTTTTAATTTCTTCAGTCTGGATGCAGCATTTTCTTCTCCTGGCATGTGCCAACCTGTCCTGACTTACAGGTTCACCTCACACAAAAATTCCCCCACATGACTCGTCTTGACTGCGGCATACCAGCACTTCCGAGTGGAGCTCAGACTTTTAAAAGCTCTCACACGAGCCACTTGTTTACTGGTAAATAACATTTATCCCTGTGCCTTTCTCAGGAATAACAAAACAAAGCTGCGGCTTTTGGACACGCTGGACTGTGATGGCACAATGTGTGACTGATGGAGGGTCAACCTGCAGCGTGGGCTTAAGGTACTCTCGTGTTTGAGAGTTATGGCATTCCTCCCTGCATAATGTTTAAAACATGAGACGACAGTCGAAGCCAAAGTGTAAACATGGATTTAAAATTCATTTATCACTACACACACGCTTTTGGTGCGCTGCGTGTAATTGGTTGGCCACTTGTTCTCAACTGTTTAGAGAGACTGTAAACAAGTCGATTTTCCCGTTAAAGCAACACCTCTGTTGGCTTTATAGGAATAAATCACCGCTTTCCGGGGAATACCAGCGGGAGATCCATGTGCAGAGAGAAAGAGATTCATCAGCAGCTATTCACTTATTTTCTCTTGATGTACAGTTGTGATCAGAGAATTTGCCAAACTGGGAGGGTTTTTGTGTGTGTGTGTGTGTGTGTGTGTGTGTGTGTCTGGTTTTGTGGTTCACAGTAAGCCAGCAGTTGTAATTCAGTCTCCGTGCTGAAACTGTATCGGTTAGAGGTGGGCAGATTGATCCTAATATCGATAATATCGATACCAACACTGGTATTGATATTGAACGATCCTTTTGTAAAAAGATTGATACGAAAGGTTTTTTTTCTCTTCCACACACACTGACTGATGTGCACGCAGATTCATCAAAGTCTACTCTCTGTCTGTAAGAGCAGCGCTGCACTGTGTCACACAACACGGAGCAGGGCACCCTTGTATTGTGGTTTGTCAGCCCTGTACCTCAGGAGATATTGTTTTAAGTTGAGTGATATTTTTTTAAACAAAAGTGTTGATTGTGATAATAAAGTATTTTGTTGTCACGTACAATGTTTGGCGAAATTCTATCCTAGGTCTTTTGGATCTATGAAGCTTAAATATGAAAAAGTATCGATATCGGTGATACTGGGCCTGTATTTACTTGGTATCGGATCAATACCAAAATTCCCGGTATCGCCCACCTCTAGTATCGGTATCGGCTTTGTTAACTAATTGTCAGGTGTTGTTGTCAGTGAGTTTAATGAATGAGGGGGCTGGATTATTCATAGTAGGCATGGCTGGTGAAGGTCACAGAAAGGTGCAGTCAGTGTTGTGAAAGTGTAGTGACACGGACCCACAACAGGGGGTGCAAATGAACGGTCAATAGATGAGCCAAAAATTAACAATTTAATGTTGTGAAGGAGCACAACGAACATACAGACAATCTCAGAATAAGATTACAGTCAATCCACAAAGGTGACGTGTGGGCAGGCTCGAGGATAGAAGACGTCTGTCCTGAGAAGAGCCGGAACCACACGATTTCCGCCGCCACCGAACCTGGTGAATACTGGAGCCGCCAAGTCCCGAATTCCCAGGTGATCACTGTCCCCGACTGTCGGATCTGGTACTGCTGGCGAGAACAAAGACAGTCAAGTGTAGGTGTGTGCACACCCAGTAACAACAATGGTGGGAATGCCACCTCCACCTCTCACTGAGGGCACACCGACCTCTCCCTCCACCACGGGAAACAATGGGGGCTGATACCCCAAACACACCTCAAACGGGGAGAGGCCAGTGGCAGAGGACACCTGGCTCTTATGTGCATACTCGATCCAGGCCAGATGTTCACTCCAGGCCGTCGGGTGTGCAGACGTTACGCAGCGTAGGGCTTGCTCCAATTCCTGATTGGCCCGTTCTGCCTGTCCATTGGTCTGCGGGTGATACCCGGACGAGAGGCTCACAGTGGCCCCCAGTTCCCGGCAGAAGCTCCTCCAGACGTGTGAGGAGAACTGGGGACCACGATCAGAGATGATGTTGGTGGGTATCCCATGCAGACGGACGACGTGGTGGACCAGGAGGTCTGCTGTCTCCTGGGCTGTTGGGAGCTTCGGGAGGGCCACGAAGTGGGCCGCCTTGGAGAATCGGTCCACTATCGTGAAGATGGTGGTGTTGCCCTGGGACGGCGGGAGGCCCGTGACGAAATCCAGGCCCTTGGGACCTCTTGTGGTCTGCCTTGCCCCTGGCACAGGTGGTGCAGGCCTGGATGTACTCCCGGACGTTGGCCTCCATAGACGCCCACCAGAAGCGCTGCCGGACAACTGCCACGGTCCTTCGCACCCCTGGATGACAGGAGAGCTTGGAACCGTGACAGAAGTCCAAGACTGCAGCTCTGGCCTCTGGTGGGATGTATAGACGATTCATCGGACCGGTTCCGGGGTCCGGGCTCCGTGCCAGGGCCTCCCGGACGGTCTTCTCCACGTCCCAGGTGAGGGTGGCCACGATAGTGGACTCCGGAATGATGGGCACCGGTGGATCCGACAGCACCGTTTTGACTTCGTCTTCGTGTACCCGGGACAAGGCATCCGATCTCTGGTTCTTGGTCCCGGGGCGATAGGTGATCCGGAAGTCAAAACGTCCGAAGAACAGTGACCAGCGGGCTTGCCTGGGGTTCAGCCGCTTGGCGGTCCTGATATACTCCAGGTTCCGATGGTCAGTGAAAACCGTGAACGGCACAGATGCTCCCTCCAACAGGTGTCTCCACTCCTCAAGAGCCTCTTTCACCGCAAGGAGTTCTCGATTACCGACGTCATAGTTCCGTTCAGCTGGGGTCAACCTGCGAGAAAAGTAGGCACATGGGTGAAGAACCTTATCGGTCTCTCCGCTCTGGGATAGCACGGCTCCTATCCCTGAGTCAGAGGTGTCCACTTCAACCACGAACAGGCGGCTAGGGTCGGGCTGCACCAAAACTGGCGCAGTAGAGAACCGTCATTTCAACTCCTTGAACGCGGCTTCGCACCAATCTGACAAGGTGAAGGGGACTTTTGGAGATGTCAGGGCTGTCAGGGGGCTAACTACCTGACTGTAGCCCTTAATGAACCTCCTATAGAAATTAGTGAAGCCGAGGAACTGTTGCAGCTTCCTACAGCTTGTTGGTTGGGGCCAATCTCTCACCGCCGCAACCTTGGCCGGATCAGGGGTGACGGAGTTAGAGGAGATGATAAACCCCAGGAAGGACAAAGACGTGCGGTGAAACTCGCACTTCTCGCCCTTCACAAACAGTTGGTTCTCTAACAACTGCTGCAGGACCTGACGTACATGCTGGACATGGGTCTCAGGATCCGGAGAAAAGATGAGAATATCGTCCAGATATACGAAGACGAATCGGTGCAGGAAGTCCCGCAAGACGTCGTTAACCAAGGCTTGGAACGTCACGGGGGCGTTGGTGAGGCCGAACGGCATGACCAGGTACTCAAAGTGACCTAACGGGGTGTTAAATGCCGTCTTCCATTCGTCTCCCTTCCGGATCCGAACCAGGTGATACGCATTTCTAAGATCCAGCTTAGTAAAGATTTTGGCTCCATGCAGGGGGGTGAACACGGAATCCAACAATGGCAACGGGTATCGGTTGCGAACCGTAATCTCATTCAGCCCCCTGTAATCAATGCATGGACGGAGTCCGCCATCTTTCTTGCCCACAAAAAAGAAACCTGCCCCCATCGGGGAGGTGGAGTTCCGGATCAGCCCTGCAGCTAATGAGTCCCGGATGTAGGTCTCCATTGATTCGCGCTCAGGTCGTGAGTAGTTGTACAGCCTGCTGGACGGGAACTCAGCGCCTGGAACCAAATCAATGGCACAATCGTACGGACGGTGCGGGGGAAGGGTGAGTGCCAGATCCTTGCTGAAGACGTCAGCAAGATCGTGGTACTCAACCGGCACTGCCGTCAGATTGGGAGGGACTTTGACCTCCTCCTTAGCCTGTAAACCGGGAGGAACCGAGGATCCTAAACACACCCGATGGCAGGTTTCGCTCCACTGAACCACCACCCCAGACGGCCAATCAATCTGGGGATTGTGCTTCAACATCCATGGGAAGCCCAAAATCACGCGGGAGGTAGAAGGAGTTACAAAAAACTCAATCTCCTCCCGATGGTTTCCAGACACCACCAGAGTTACTGGTTGTGTCTTGTGTGTGATTAAAGGGAGGAGGGTGCTATCTAGTGCCCGCATCTGCAATGGCGAAGGAAGCACCACCAGAGGGAGCCCTACCTCCCTTGCCCATCTGCTGTCTAGCAAATTCCCTTCTGACCCCGTGTCCACCAGTGCTGGGGCTTGAAGGGTTAAATCCCCGCTCAGGATTGTAACTGGGAGTCATGTGGCAATCTGTGTGTGTCTCACGTGAATGTTTTGACCCCCCCTTAGCCCAGTCTCTGAGGGCGGTTGTTGTTGTGGCCGTTTGGGGCAGTTTTTCTGTCTGTGCTCCTTTGAGCTGCAGAGAAAACACTCCCCGCGGATCAGCCTCCTCATTTTGGCCCTGTGCGTTTCCCTAACAACGTCAGCAGGGGGAGCTGTTGCCCCACAGAGCGCTGCGGCTGTGGAGCGTAGGGAGGGCGGCCCCTTTTCGAACCCGGAAGGGAGATGGACGGCGCGTATTCGGCCACGTCCTTCGCCTCGCTCCCGACGGCGTTCCTCCAACCGATTGTCTAACCGTATAACGAGATCGATAAGCCCATCTAAATCCCGCGGTTCCTCCTTAGCTACCAGATGCTCCTTCAGGACCAATGACAGTCCGTTTATGAAGGCGGCGCGGAGTGCAACGTCATCCCAGCCGGACCTCGCAGTCGCGATGCGGAAGTTGACTGCATATTCGGCTGCACACCGGCGCCCCTGTTGCATTGACAGCAGCATTGTTGAAGCGGTCTCTCCTCTGTTAGGGTGATCAAACACTGTTCTGAACTTCCCCACAAACCCAGTGTATGCTGATAACAACCGTGAGTTCTGTTCCCAGAGCGCTGTAGCCCAGGCGCGTGCCTTACCCCGAAGCAGAGCAATCACATAAGCTATTTTACTAGCATCTGACGCGTACATGACGGGACGTTGTGCGAAGATGAGCGAACACTGCATGAGAAAGTCCGCGCACGTCTCCACACAACCTCCGTACGGCTCAGGAGGGCTTATGTATGCTTCAGGGGATGGTGGGAGGGGTTGTTGAACCACCACTGGAACGTTCATATCCTGCACAGGGTCGGCAGGAGGAGGAGCTGCAGCAGTGCCCTGAGCGCTCGCCGCCACCTGCGCGGTGAGAGCCTCCACCCTGCGGTTCAGGAGGATGTTTTGCTCGGTCATTTGATCCAACCGAGCCGTAAAGGCGGTGAGAATGTGCTGCAGCTCACCAATCACGCCTCCTGCAGACGCCTGCGCTCCCTGCTCTCCCATTGGTCGTTCAACAGCCGGGTGATGCCCCTCGGAGTCCATGACGCTGGCCGAGATATCCTGTTGTGTAAGTGTAGTGACACGGACCCACAACAGGGGGCGCAAATGAACGGTCAATAGATGAGCCAAAAATTAACAATTTAATGTTGTGAAGGAGCACAACGAACATACAGACAATCTCAGAATAAGATTACAGTCAATTAATTAATTAATCAATTTTTTTATATAGCGCCAAATCACAACAAACAGTTGCCCCAAGGCGCTTTATATTGTAAGGCAAGGCCATACAATAATTATGTAAAACCCCAACGGTCAAAACGACCCCCTGTGAGCAAGCACTTGGCTACAGTGGGAAGGAAAAACTCCCTTTTAACAGGAAGAAACCTCCAGCAGAACCAGGCTCAGGGAGGGGCAGTCTTCTGCTGGGACTGGTTGGGGCTGAGGGAGAGAACCAGGAAAAAGACATGCTGTGGAGGGGAGCAGAGATCGATCACTAATGATTAAATGCAGAGTGGTGCATACAGAGCAAAAAGAGAAAGAAACAGTGCATCATGGGAACCCCCCAGCAGTCTATGTCTATAGCAGCATAACTAAGGGATGATTCAGGGTCACCTGATCCAGCCCTAACTATAAGCTTTAGCAAAAAGGAAAGTTTTAAGCCTAATCTTAAAAGTAGAGAGGGTGTCTGTCTCCCTGATCTGAATTGGGAGCTGGTTCCACAGGAGAGGAGCCTGAAAGCTGAAGGCTCTGCCTCCCATTCTACTCTTACAAACCCTAGGAACTACAAGTAAGCCTGCAGTCTGAGAGCGAAGCGCTCTATTGGGGTGATATGGTACTACGAGGTCCCTAAGATAAGATGGGACCTGATTATTCAAAACCTTATAAGTAAGTAGAAGAATTTTAAATTCTATTCTAGAATTAACAGGAAGCCAATGAAGAGAGGCCAATATGGGTGAGATATGCTCTCTCCTTCTAGTCCCTGTCAGTACTCTAGCTGCAGCATTTTGAATTAACTGAAGGCTTTTTAGGGAACTTTTAGGACAACCTGATAATAATGAATTACAATAGTCCAGCCTAGAGGAAATAAATGCATGAATTAGTTTTTCAGCATCACTCTGAGACAAGACCTTTCTGATTTTAGAGATATTGCGTAAATGCAAAAAAGCAGTCCTACATATTTGTTTAATATGCGCTTTGAATGACATATCCTGATCAAAAATGACTCCAAGATTTCTCACAGTATTACTAGAGGTCAGGGTAATGCCATCCAGAGTAAGGATCTGGTTAGACACCATGTTTCTAAGATTTGTGGGGCCAAGTACAATAACTTCAGTTTTATCTGAGTTTAAAAGCAGGAAATTAGAGGTCATCCATGTCTTTATGTCTGTAAGACAATCCTGCAGTTTAGCTAATTGGTGTGTGTCCTCTGGCTTCATGGATAGATAAAGCTGGGTATCATCTGCGTAACAATGAAACTTTAAGCAATACCGTCTAATAATACTGCCTAAGGGAAGCATGTATAAAGTGAATAAAATTGGTCCTAGCACAGAACCTTGTGGAACTCCATAATTAACTTTAGTCTGTGAAGAAGATTCCCCATTTACATGAACAAATTGTAATCTATTAGATAAATATGATTCAAACCACCGCAGCGCAGTGCCTTTAATACCTATGGCATGCTCTAATCTCTGTAATAAAATTTTATGGTCAACAGTATCAAAAGCAGCACTGAGGTCTAACAGAACAAGCACAGAGATGAGTCCACTGTCCTGAGGCCATAAGAAGATCATTTGTAACCTTCACTAATGCTGTTTCTGTACTATGATGAATTCTAAAACCTGACTGAAACTCTTCAAATAGACCATTCCTCTGCAGATGATCAGTTAGCTGTTTTACAACTACCCTTTCAAGAATTTTTGAGAGAAAAGGAAGGTTGGAGATTGGCCTATAATTAGCTAAGATAGCTGGGTCAAGTGATGGCTTTTTAAGTAATGGTTTAATTACTGCCACCTTAAAAGCCTGTGGTACATAGCCAACTAACAAAGATAGATTGATCATATTTAAGATCGAAGCATTAAATAATGGTAGGGCTTCCTTGAGCAGCCTGGTAGGAATGGGGTCTAATAAACATGTTGATGGTTTGGATGAAGTAACTAATGAAAATAACTCAGACAGAACAATCTGAGAGAAAGAGTCTAACCAAATACCGGCATCACTGAAAGCAGCCAAAGATAACGATACGTCTTTGGGATGGTTATGAGTAATTTTTTCTCTAATAGTTAAAATTTTGTTAGCAAAGAAAGTCATGAAGTCATTACTAGTTAAAGTTAATGGAATACTCAGCTCAATAGAGCTCTGACTCTTTGTCAGCCTGGCTACAGTGCTGAAAAGAAACCTGGGGTTGTTCTTATTTTCTTCAATTAGTGATGAGTAGAAAGATGTCCTAGCTTTACGGAGGGCTTTTTTATAGAGCAACAGACTCTTTTTCCAGGCTAAGTGAAGATCTTCTAAATTAGTGAGATGCCATTTCCTCTCCAACTTACGGGTTATCTGCTTTAAGCTACGAGTTTGTGAGTTATACCACGGAGTCAGACACTTCAGGATGTAAAACTATTGACGAGATACTCTATCTCCCTTACAGAGTTTAGGTAGCTACTCTGCACTGTGTTGGTATATGGCATTAGAGAACATAAAGAAGGAATCATATCCTTAAACCTAGTTACAGCGCTTTCTGAAAGACTTCTAGTGTAATGAAACTTATTCCCCACTGCTGGGTAGTCCATCAGAGTAAATGTAAATGTTATTAAGAAATGATCAGACAGAAGGGAGTTTTCAGGGAATACTGTTAAGTCTTCTATTTCCATACCATAAGTCAGAACAAGATCTAAGATATGATTAAAGTGGTGGGTGGACTCATTTACTTTTTGAGCAAAGCCAATAGAGTCTAATAATAGATTAAATGCAGTGTTGAGGCTGTCATTCTCAGCATCTGTGTGGATGTTAAAATCGCCCACTATAATTATCTTATCTGAGCTAAGCACTAAGTCAGACAAAAGGTCTGAAAATTCACAGAGAAACTCACAGTAACGACCAGGTGGACGATAGATAATAACAAATAAAACTGGTTTTTGGGACTTCCAATTTGGATGGACAAGACTAAGAGACAAGCTTTCAAATGAATTAAAGCTCTGTCTGGGTTTTTGATTAATTAATAAGCTGGAATGGAAGATTGCTGCTAATCCTCCGCCCCGGCCCGTGCTACGAGCATTCTGACAGTTAGTGTGACTCGGGGGTGTTGACTCATTTAAACTAACATATTCATCCTGCTGTAACCAGGTTTCTGTTAGGCAGAATAAATCAATATGTTGATCAATTATTATATCATTTACCAACAGGGACTTAGAAGAGAGAGACCTAATGTTTAATAGACCACATTTAACTGTTTTAGTCTGTGGTGCAGTTGAAGGTGCTATATTATTTTTTCTTTTTGAATTTTTATGCTTAAATAGATTTTTGCTGGTTATTGGTGGTCTGGGAGCAGGCACCGTCTCTACGGGGATGGGGTAATGAGGGGATGGCAGGGGGAGAGATGCTGCAGAGTGGTGTGTAAGACTACAACTCTGCTTCCTGGTCCCAACCCTGGATAGTCACGGTTTGGAGGATTTAAGAAAATTGGCCAGATTTCTAGAAATGAGAGCTGCTCCATCCAAAGTGGGATGGATGCCGTCTCTCCTAACAAGACCAGGTTTTCCCCAGAAGCTTTGCCAATTATCTATGAAGCCCACCTCATTTTTTGGACACCACTCAGACAGCCAGCAATTCAGGGAGAACATGCGGCTAAACATGTCACTCCCGGTCCGATTGGGGAGGGGCCCAGAGAAAACTACAGAGTCCGACATTGTTTTTGCAAAGTTACACACCGATTTAATGTTAATTTTAGTGACCTCCGATTGGCGTAACCGGGTGTCATTACTGCCGACGTGAATTACAATCTTACCAAATTTACGCTTAGCCTTAGCCAGCAGTTTCAAATTTCCTTCAATGTCGCCTGCTCTGGCCCCCGGAAGACAATTGACTATGGTTGCTGGTGTCGCTAACTTCACATTTCTCAAAACAGAGTCGCCAATAACCAGAGTTTGATCCTCGGCGGGTGTGTCGTCGAGTGGGGAAAAACGGTTAGAAATGTGAACGGGTTGGCGGTGTACACGGGGCTTCTGTTTAGGGCTACGCTTCCTCCTCACAGTCACCCAGTCAGCCTGCTTTCCCGGCTGCTCGGGATCTGCCAGAGGGGAACTAACGGTGGCTAAGCTACCTTGGTCCGCACCGACTACAGGGGCCTGGCTAGCTGTAGAATTTTCCACGGTGCGGAGCCGAGTCTCCAATTCGCCCAGCCTGGCCTCCAAAGCTACGAATAAGCTACACTTATTACAAGTACCGTTACTGCTAAAGGAGGCCGAGGAATAACTAAACATTTCACACCCAGAGCAGAAAAGTGCGGGAGAGACAGGAGAAGCCGCCATGCTAAATCGGCTAAGAGCTAGTAGCTACGCTAAGCTAGCGGATTCCTAAAAACACGCAAAGTGAATAATGTGTAAATAATTTAGAGGTGATTCAGCAGAAGGAGTGCTTTAGTTAAGGCACGTAAAGATTACACTGGGAAACAAATCGTAATCTAGATAACTAGATCAATCTAACTGCGCAGATTAAACAGCTAACAGATACAGAAAAACACCGCTGTGCTCCGGAACAGGAAGTGATACAATACCGCAGTGAGAGCCAACCACCAGTCAATCCACAAAGGTGACGTGTGGGCAGGCTCGAGGATAGAAGACGTCTGTCCTGAGAAGAGCCGGAACCACACGATTTCCGCCGCCACCGAACCTGGTGAATACTGGAGCCGCCAAGTCCCGAATTCCCAGGTGATCACCGTCCCTGACTGTCGGATCTGGTACTGCTGGCGAGAACAAAGACAGTCAAGTGTAGGTGTGTGCACACCCAGTAACAACAACAGTGGGACTGCCACCTCCACCTCTCACTCAGAAAACAGGTACGTGTAGCAGTTGAGAGTACTTATCACAGAATAGCGTGGGGAGCGAAGACGTTTGCTCTCCACGTCTCTCACACTCAGCCTCCGGCTGCGAGCACTCACGGAACTGACTGCAAACACTGTGTAACAAACACTTGTCAGAAAAGACAAAAGCAACGGCTGAGAGTTTTACCTCCAATGAAGTACGATATCTCGGCGATGAGGTGGAGATGACGCCTGGGTTTTATGGAGTGCGATGATGAAGAATGAGTGACAGCTGTCAGGAATTAATGAGTGACAGCTGTCACTCCCGGCTGTGTACGTGGCGGCAGCGCCCTCTCGTGCCTGAAGCCCGCACTTCAGGCAGGGCGCCCTTTGGTGGTGGGCCAGCAGTACCTCCTCTTCTGGCGGCCCACACAACAGTCAGATTGGCAACATGTGCATGAAAATAGTTTAGTCGGTGTAAACGATCACCATCTTCTTCCGGTTCGTCTTTTCCTTCTTCTCTGTGGAGCTGAACATTTCCAAACCACTTTATCCAGTCAATCCTCTTTGGCATCACTTGTACTCTGACTAAACCTCTGCAGCCCACTTACACTTTCTTAGTTATCAATCCTCATTTCTTATTCTGTCCATCACTGTAAATCCACATATCTACTGTCCCTTTACTGCCCATGTCTCTGTGTACTCTGGAGCTGGGGTCACCAACCCTGCTTCTGGAGGTCACCTGCCCTGTATTTTTTTCCACCTCTCCCTGCTCCGCCCACTGCTATTTGATAGTCAGGAGTGCTCAGCCAATCAAGAGCTAGAAAAGACCAGACTTGATAAATCTCCTGTGGTTGCACTTGGAAAACATGCACACGTGATGATCTCCAGGGTCAGGCATGGTGACCCCTATGCTCCAGCCATGGTTCCCAACCTGGGGTCTCTGTCCCCAACAAAGGGGCACCAAGTTACTTTTACCCTCACCAAGGAGGATATTTTTTGTTGCCATGTGTCTGTCTGTTTGTCAGCAGGATATCTCAAAAGTACATGAATGGATTTCAGTAAGATTTCGTGAAAAAATAAGCCTTACGCCATGGAAGAGTTGATAAAATTTTGGTGTGTACTCCATCAAAATATGGATTTTACATCTTAATCTTTGAATATGGTATCTCTCAGCCTGAGATCAGGGTTGCTGATTCTTCCAACAACCACAGAAGCAAACAACAGGATCTGTCTCCTGATTTGGATTGTTGAAAGAATCAGCCATCCAGATTACAGGATCAAAGACATCAGCTTCAAAGATGAAAGCTTAAAGGCAGGCTCAAGATCAAATTAATCAGGATCAAAGATCAACATTTAAAAATGATAGAGCCACCCTGATTCTGATCCTTTTGATCCTGATTACTTGCAAACAGACAGCAGTGGAAACATAACCTTCTTGGCTAGGCTCTAAAATCAAAACTCAGCAAATTAAAAGAACATATAATGAAGATGAAGTGATTTGACAATGGGTAACACTGATGCACCAGATCAGTCAAAATACAAACTTTGTTTTGCCTGTGCAAAATCCCATTGACACATCTGCCACCTGATGTGAAACATAATAAAACTCAAGTTGAAAATGAGTTGTTTTGAGTCATGAATATTGCTTCAGTGACAATAAAAATGAGTAAAACTTTCATTTTTATGGGTTCCTTATTGTGCAGGTGTGGTGGCCAAGTGGTTAGTGCGCTTGGTTTCTGTGTGTTCCCAGTTCAAATGTCACCCCTGCAACTTTTTCCATGTAATGTGGAATTGCATCAGGCATCAAACCTGTGCCAAATCAACATGCAGAAACATCTTGAGTCTGCTGTGGTGACCCCGAGTGGAAAAACAAGGGAGCAGCCGAAGGGGCTTACGATGGGTTCCTTGTTCTCCTTCAAACTTATACATGATTTTGGCATTAAAAGAGCAGGTAATGGTGATTAACTGTCGAGACAGTGGTTAACTTTAATGCACCAGAACAACCAAAGAAAGCAACTTTGTTTTGTTTATGTAATATCCCATAGACATGTCTACCACTTGCTGGATGGTTCAGGAATGTGCATCCATATCAATTACAATTTTTTTTCTTTAAAGGCTACAATCAGTGCAGGGTCTGTAGCGCTTGTGTACGTACTTTTCCTGTCGCGATAGCATGTAAGTAAAGTTCTGGTCTGAGTTTGACTTCAGGCATAGTGAACGGACAGAGGACTGTCTCCTCGGGTGTTCACTCTCAGATCTGTGTATATTGTCTCACGCACAGACTTTTGCTTGGAAGCCAAAATGTAAATCATAGTAGGTCCGGAGTCGCTGTGGCCGGTGAAGCTCAGTAAACATAGAGCCGGTCCAGCTTCAGATTACATACTAGAATCTACACCAGTCTATTGAATGCTGATCCGTCAGCTCACCAGTAGGATAAAAAAGAAACCCACTCAGCAGATGCCCCCCGGGAGTTTGCAATCCAGAAGCTGTTGAGTCAGCTGTGGAGTGGGAATGGAAGAGGTTTGATGGATTAAACTCTTATCCTCATTCACCCATTCCACATTTCCCCTGGACACTATCGCCTGACGGATTACAGTCGGCCCAGGAGGAGCAGGAGGAGGAGACACGAGGATGCAAACAATGTCGGTTTTAATAGGCAGACTTCAAAAGTTTATTCAGACTATATTTCCACAGTTTGAGAGATTATATGAAGCAGCAGCCGTGATGATTGGGGAATAGGATTGTGGATACAATGATTATCCTGTTGGGAATCATCATTGTATCTCAGCAATGAAGTGTGTAAAAAAAAAAAAGAAAAAAAAAAAGTAGAGTCCAATTTTTTCAGATGAGCACAAAATCTTAAATTTGGGGGAAAGCAGGTGCTTATTCTGCCAGATACCCAACGTTTCCAGTGAAAATGACAATTTAATGAAAGCCATCTATGTAGGCTGGGCTGAAGATACAAAGGTTGTTTGAAACCATTAATTGGTTTCACTTAATTAATTCATTGCTTATCTAATCAACACTGTACTGTTGCATTAGTTGACAACAAATCTACTGAGTGGTAAATTGCTCTAACCTCAACGTGTGAAGCCAGCATAAAACCACTGACTTCAGTTTTTACACTTTTCCATTTGTTATAGAGTGAATGATCTCATATGAAGATGTTAATGTTTCTAAGTGTGACATGCAGCAGCAGACTTTTCCTCCGTCCCTTTCCATGTGCACATTTATGTCCTCTACAGTATTTCCTATGGATGATGAGTTCAAGAACAATTAGAATCAGTTGCTACACATTATCAAGCAGCGTACTATGCAGCATTGCGTGTGTATGTATGTGTGTTCTCCATAATTCTACAGTTATTTAAGACTAAGATTAAACAACGATTTTAAATTAATGCTTTCTCAGTGTACAGTTACTGGAGAGATAAATATTCGGATTTTGAACTGCGCACCACTAAAAACCAGGAATATCTAGGCAAGGAAGTGATGGCAGTGGGAGAACCATTGTGTTATCAGTCCCATTTGCTTTTTTTTTTTTTTAAGTGATCGGACGTATTTCTGTGTGTAAGTGCTTCATTTCTGGAGTTATGCTGGCTCAATGTGTCGCAGGCCTTTGTTTGAACACAGTTTGTTTAAGTTTCGGATCATGTGTAGCGGATTGAGTGGATTAAACGGATAAGTGGGTCACCCAGCGACTCGTCCGTCCTGTGCTCCGCACATTTTGAAGACAGCTGTTTTGACACTGTCCCAGAATACTGCTGCGCTGAGTATTTTTCCGCCGGGGACTCAACAAGGGTGAGACTTCAGCTGGAACCAGACGTTTGACAGCTGTGGACAAGTGGGCTACATGCACTAATTAGATCGCAAGCTCATTAGACCCCATTAAAAAAAAATAGTCTATCATCTCCACCTGCATGCCGAAATCAGCTGCATATTATTTATTTATTTATTTATTTGGCGAATTTCATTGATGGCAGAACAGCTGATGTCGCTGCATTTCACTCATACAGTAAACACATCCTGATCACTTTTTTTCTGATGTCAAGGATGACAAATGAGCATTTTTTTTAATGGGGCCTTATCAGTCAATTATTACCAAATAGCTGGCAAAAAACCCCAACATTAGTTTATCATCTCCGCCCGCGTACTGAAATTGGCCTGCATCAATTTTTTTTTAATCACCATTCTGTGTTCTGAACTCTGCCAGTATCGTCACTGTTGCCAGACTGAAGGTCTTCCTCCAAGGTTTCGTCTCCCTCATTGTCGCCTAATTAAGGCTCAAATTGATAAGGCTGTATCCCCACAGCTTCTTCACAGACATCTTCAGAATCACCTTTAGACTGGACTTCACAAAAACGCTCCACACTAGCAAAAAAATGGTCAGAAAACAGCTCGACCTCCGACGTGTTTATAATTGATGTAGGCTTGAATGAGCTGGTCGTGTTCTCCCGATGACGTCGCAACAACATGGATGACACCTGCAATAGAGTGCAGGCTTCAGACAGTTGTTATTAAAATTTACCTTTCACCAGCGCACTTATCATCAACATTTATTGTTCAGGGTTTTTTTTTTTTTTTTATAATTTCATCATTTTTATTAGTCACTTGTGCACATTTTTGGTGTCACCTACTCTTTAAAACAGGTGCATTTAGCTCTGGGATATTTCAGATTGGATCATAATAATCCTGGACCACTTTTTGACTGGATCTCTATTTTTTAAGAAAATTAATTTATGCTTGTCCAAGTTCTATAGATGTTCTCTGGGTCAATTTCAGTTTGATTCAAAACATTTGGACCCAGGAAGACTTCTAGAACAGACAGCATGAATTTGATTCTTCACGAGAACGCTTGTTTACAATTCACCATTTGTGTGTTTGTTTCTTCTGAACAAACAAGCAGACAAACAAAAAAGTCAAAGCAGGGCTGGACTGGGGAAATTTCTCAGGCCGGGCATTTTTAACCAAGACCAGGCCACCACCAGGTATCGAAGGGGAAAAAAATTAAGCCTGCTGTGACAGTGTGTTTTTGTTTTTTGTTTTTGGTCCCTTAACTGATCATTGTGCACCAGGAGACACATACATTTTAACACTATAAGAAGCATTATGAAAAGTTCTCCCGAAATACAGTTATCATAGGCTTATCAAAAGTACGATCTATTGACAGTAGGTCACATTACTTTTTAGACATAATAAGCCGTCATTTCATTCAGCCTTGTTACTTAAATTTAGAAATAGAAATTATATAAAAACATTTGTTATAGAAATACTGTAGGCTATACTAGAAATAATATATCATTACTTGTGTGATACAATTCATCATATAAAACAAGAAATGACTGGATGACTGGACCAATGACTGGATACAAAGGTTGAACTTTTGAAACTGCAATACACAAAAAGGCCACAAGATGGAGACAGTTGTCTATCTCACTACAAGCTACAAGTAACATCAAGAATTTCTTTTATTACCAATTTGTGTTGCTAATCAACTTAGAGAATGACTCTCAATTTAAAGTAAAATGTTAGGTATGTGAAATTATCCCAGGACTTGGGAAAATACATTTTAGACAGGGACACCGTTATACCACACCACCGCACCGCAGACTGTGCAAAACAGCATACTTCGTATGACCGACGCGCAACCGACACACAAATAGAATAAAGAATAAAGAAACAACCTGGCGGCGACAGCATGGTAGCTAGCCATGCACACCATTTGCACAGGTTACATTGCTAGGCTAGGTTACGTGACTGGCAGAGTTAGCACGAACGAAAATTATATCCAACCTTAATTCATATCTGAGTGACCCAGTTAGACAGCACTTTACTTCGGACCAGAAGATCAGAATGTCTCTCTCACACACAGATGTCTGATTTATGAACAAGTTAGGTTGCTGTTCATCAATTAATAGCTGAAGTTAACTTTCACTTGCCATCATGGCCGTAGTGGTCCCCACCTCACTTTATAGTCACCCTTTCTTGACTTCAATGAAAATATATACTTGTTTTATAAAAAGTAAAATAAAGACCTCTTTCTTGACCTCATATTTTACTGTTGACAGCACTGTAACAGTAAAACTAGTAATTTCTAACCAACATTGTTAATAAATGTAACTATTAAATTCTTTCTAACATTTTTCTAACATTTAAATTTTCTCTAAACATTTTACTTGTCGAAATTAGTAGTTGTAGTAAAAAAAAGGCTTCAAAACTGGACCTTTAATCTAGGGGTGTTGTGAGGGGGGGACATCCTTGCCCCACGCCCCCATTCCATCTGGATTCGCCCCTGCTTTGGCATTTGAGCACAAAGAATAGATAACATTTATTTATGCAGAAAACATGACCAGATTTACAGGTCAGAAAGTTTTATTGCGTTTTCACATCATGTGGTCCTCAGAAAGAGAGTTTAGGTGCATTTGAGTGGAAAATAGTGTTAGTTGTTGACACGTCGCAGAGGATCAGCTGTTTTAACGTGCAGATACGGAGCGGCTCAGCTCTAAATAGAGGAAAAAAGCATAAAAATGTCTTTGTAAAGCTCAGTGCAGGTGTGCTGTTATCATCGCGCTTTAAGAGGTGACGACGAGTCGTAGCTGCTACAAAAAAAAAAAAAAAAAACGCGGATGAAAAGCTCACAGCTCGCTTTACTTCGTAAAAAAAAAAAAAAAAAATCTGCAGGCCAGTAGGCCATCAGGCCAGCGGGCAAATGCCCGGTGTGCAATACTATCAGTCCAGCGGTGAGTCAAAGTGAATTTAGTCAATCAGACTATATAACAGTAATTACACAGAAAATCGAAATTACGTTTCCCAAAAGTCCAACGTGCAAGTATTAATTTAACACACAACATATAACATAAAACATAATAGTGCACACAGACATCAACAAATAAATCATTTTAAGATTAATGTGAGGGTTAAGGTTGGGGTCATGGTGAGAGTTAGGTTTAGGGTTGTATTGTCATGGATTTGGATTTCAAACTGGGTCATTGGGTGAAGTCTTTATTGGTGCGGTGTGTCTGCGGACATGCGTCTATAGATGGACATGTGGTTTGCTTTTGTGATTTGATCTGTGCCATCGGTATTGACGTGGGTCCTTCTGATTGCAGTCAGCGACCCTTTAATTTGTTTGTTTTTGTGCTTCCTCCACAACACAAATCTTGATGCTTTTTGATTTTGTCATCCACTCACAAAACAACTCTGACATATATGATTTTTGATTGCAAAGGCTCAAATAAGTTGCTTTCCAAGTGCTAGTATAACCACGAAGGAACGGCGCTCTGTGGAATAGGAGTATAACCATGAAGGAACGGTGCTCTGTGGAATAGGAGTATAACCATGAAGGAACAGCGCTCTGTGGAATAGGGGTATAAACAGGAAGGAACAACACTCTGAAATACGAGAATAGGGGTATAATCGGGAAGGAACAGCGCTCTGTGGAATAGCAATAAAACCCAGAAGGAACGCCGCTCTGTGGAATAGGAGTATAACCACGAAGGAACGGTGCTCTGTGGAATAGGGGTATAAATGGGAAGGAACAACACTCTGTGAAATAGGAGTATAAACAAGAATGGGGGTATAATCGGGAAGGAACAGCGCTCGGTAAAATAGGAGTATAAACTGCAATAGGAGTATAACGTATAAAGTTGGGGGAGGTGATGGTCAGGTAGTTAAGGCATTGGGCTTGAGACCAGAAGATCCTCGGTTCAAATCCCAGCCTGACTGGGCAAGGTCTTTAATCCCCTATTGCTCCCGGTGTGTAGTAGAATAGGAGTATAACCATGAAGGAACGGTGTTCTGTGGAATACGAGTATAACCATGAAGGAACGGCGCTCTGTGGAATAGGGGTATAAATGGGAAGGAATGCCGCTCTGTGGAATAGGAGTATAAGTGGGAAGGAACGTGTCAGGTTTGGGTCTTGCCAGCTTTTATTTCTTGGTTCTGTGTTCTTCAGTTACTATTGTTTATTCTGTTGTGGGGTTTTTGTTCTGTTTGGGTCTGTCTTTCCTGTCTGTCTCTGCTGGCTCTTGGTGGTGGGTGTTTCCCTCTGTCTGGCCACGCCCTCCTTCTGGTGTGTTCCACGCACACCTGTTCTCTATCTGCACCTCATCACCTGGGTGTATTTAAGCTCTCCATTGTGCCTTACTCCCTCGCCAGATTGTAGCGCCTTGTGCCTCTTTCGAGCTCTGTTCGTGTATTTCCTTGCCTTGCTTCGTTTGCCTCATCGTCTTTTTTGACTACCTGCCTGTGTACCTCGACCACGCCTAGCCTGATGTATTTGTTACTGTTGCTCTTTTTGGACTACCTATCTGTGTACTGACCCCAGCCTGTTTACAGAGTAAACATCTTATCTCCACTGAGCTGTGTACCTGCATCCTGCATTTGTGTCCAGCCTGTCAAACCTGATAGTACAGTCTGGCCAACAATGGACACAGCAGATGCAGACGTCTTCCAGCTGGTGGTACGCCACCACAGTCGGCAGCTCGCTCTGCAAGAGGACCAGCTAGCCGTTCTGAACTCTTGGATTAGTGAGTTAGCTAAGCAGCAGGCTTCTTTCATGGCCTCAGTGAACTCTCAGATGGAGCAACTACTCTCTACCATTAAGCATCAGGCTACGACTAGTACGGCTCTCGCCGATGCACCACTTCTGGGACCGTCGTTAGCCCCGCTGGCTCCTGTACCCGTGGTTTGTAATCAACTCTCCCAGCCTGAGCGTTTTTCTGGAGAGTCCGGGGATGTCAAGCCTTTCATTACACAATGTGAACTTCATTTTGAATTAATGGCGCCAATGTTTCCGTCCGATAGGGCGAAGATAGCATTCGTCATTACTCACCTGACCGGCCGGGCTGCAGCGTGGGCCACGACGGAGTGGAGCTGCGGTTCGCTATCTTGCTCCTCCCTGGCTGCCTTCACTCACGCTCTAGAGCAGGTCTCCAGCACACCTCGCCGGGACACGAGGTGGGGCGTTCATTGATGAGGTTAAAGCAAGGCAGTCGTCGGGTGGCAGATTACGCCATCGATTTTCGCATCCTCGCCTCGAAGAGCGAATGGAACCAGGCGGCGCTCCAAGATGTCTTCTTCCGGGGTTTGAGTGACGTCATTCAAGACCAGCTGGTGGCGATAAACCTGCCAAACAACCTTGATGCTCTGATAGCACTGGCTATCCGGACTGATCGCTGTCTGTCTGACCTTCCCCGCCGAGACAGCCTTCTTTACGCCCAGCAAGTCTTCTCGTCGTCGGATCGATCATCCTCTGCCGGCCGCTCTGGCAGCAGCGCTCCGCCCAGCTCTGCAGAGAAGCCCATGCGAGTAGGACGGACATGCCTCTCCCTGGCGGAGCGCGAGCGGCGTCGTGTGGAAGGACTTTGTTTTTATTGTGGTCAGTCAGGTCATGTTGCAACCCTCTGTCCAGTAAAGGGTGCCCCCATGCGGCCGAAAAGGGTTGTGCAGGTGAGTCAGAGTTCAATTCATACGTCCTCTCAGAATGATTTAATTGCCACTTTCTCATCCGACCATACCACCATAGAATGTCCTGTATTCATTGATTCTGGGGTTGATTCTAATCTCATGTCATCCTCTGTTGCCAGGTCCCTCCAACTGAAATTCTATCAGCTTTCACGCCCATTGGTGGTCCATACGGTGGATGGCCATGAATTAGGTCAAATTGAATACCGCACCCAACCTGTTTGCATGATAATTTCTGGCAATCATTCTGAACAAATTAGTTTTCATGTATTTGATAACATGACTCACTCTGTGATTCTGGGGCACCCTTGGATGCAACGCCATAAACCTAGTCTAGACTGGACTCAGGGTAAAATTGAAGCATGGGGATCTTCTTGCGAAAAGTCTTGCCTGTCTGCACCCAAGGTTCCAACCAATATTTGTATCTCTGATCTAGAGGGCGTACCAGTTTGCTACCATGATTTAGCGCTCGTCTTTAGCAAAGCTAAGGCTAAGTCTCTACCTCCGCATCGGGAATACGACTGTGCCATCGATCTTCTCCCTGGGGCGACTCCTCCCCGGGGAAAATTGTTTTCTCTTTCAGGTCCCGAACGAGCAGCGATGAATTCATACATCCAGGAGTCACTGGATGTTGGATTGATTCGTCCATCGTCATCCCCCGCTGGAGTCGGGTTCTTCTTCGTTGAAAAGAAGGATAAGTCACTTCGTCCTTGCATTGACTATCAGAGGTTAAATGATATCACCGTTAAAAATCGCTATCCTCTGCCACTGATTTCATCTGCTTTTGAGCTGTTAGAGGGCGCTAAAGTGTTCACAAAATTAGATCTTTGTAATGCCTACCATTTGGTCAGGATTAAGCAGGGAGATGAATGGAAAACTGCTTTTAACACCCCAACTGGGCACTATGAGTACCTGGTGATGCCTTTTGGGCTCACAAATGCCCCAGCAGTCTTCCAAAATTTGGTAAATGACGTTTTACAAGAATACTTAAACAAATTTGTTTTTGTTTACCTGGATGACATCCTGATATTCTCTCCCGATCTCCACACGCATGGCATGTCTGTTCGGTCCTGCAGACCCTATTACAGAGCATCCTCTTCGTCAAGGCGGAAAAGTGCGAATTCCACATGACTACTGTATCGTTTTTGGGAGTCGTCATCTCTGAGGGAGAGATTCAAATGGACCCAAACAAGGTGGCAGTGGTCTTCTCTGTGCGTCGGCTTCTGGCTTCGCGTCGGAGGGGCTGCAGGTTTCAGTATTTGGTGGACTGGGAGGGGTACGGCCCAGAGGAGCGGTCGTGGATTCCCTCCCGCTTTGTCCTGGACCCCTCTCTCATTAGGGATTTTCATGCCTCTCACCCTGCCGCGCCTGGGCCATTGGGGGCCGGCCTTTGAGGGGGGGGGGGGGTACTGTCAGGTTTGGGTCTTGCCAGCTTTTATTTCTTTGTTCTGTGTTCTTCAGTTACTTTTGTTTATTCTGTTGTGGGGTTTTTGTTCTGTTTGGGTCTGTCTTTCCTGTCTGTCTCTGCTGGCTCTTGGTGGTGGGTGTTTCCCTCTGTCTGGCCACGCCCTCCTTCTGGTGTGTTCCACGCACACCTGTTCTCTATCTGCACCTCATCACCTGGGTGTATTTAAGCTCTCCATTGTGCCTTACTCCCTCGCCCTCGCTCCTTGTGCCTCTTTCCAGCTCTGTTCGTGTACTTCCTTGCCTTTCTTCGTTTGCCTCATCATGTTTTTTGACTACCTGCCTGTGTACCTCGACCACGCCTAGCCTGATGTATTTGTTACTGTTGCTCTTTTTGGACTGCCTATCTGTGTACCGACCCCAGCCTGTTTACAGAGTAAACATCTTATCTCCACTGAGCTGTGTACCTGCGTCCTGCATTTGTGTCCAGCCCGTCAAACCTGATAGAGACGCCGCTCTGTGGAATAGGAGTATAAGCGGGAAGGAACGCTGCTCTGTGGAATAGGAGTATAACTGGGAAGGAACACTGCTCTGTGGAATAGGAGTATAAGCGGGAAGGAACGCCGCTCTGTGGAATAGGAGTATAACTGGGAAGGAACACCGCTCTGTGGAATAGCCCCATAAACGCCCTATGATGCTGTTACCTGACCCTGCTATTCCCAGCCTCAGTTCCAGTCCTCCCTGAAAGACAGGCCTTGTTGTTAACAAAATGGAAAGTAACCTGGGCTTGTGAAATCTGTCCAAGGAGAGAAGAGGCTTTTTGTAATCTGCTGACTTCTTTGTGTTTGGTCTTATCCTTAGTGTTTCTTCCAAATGTGGTGCAACAGAGAATCAGGTTTCTTTTTGTTTCTGAGCTCTGATGAAGAGAGGAAAAGCACAAACATGCTGATGAGGAAATAATGTAATGAAGCGAATTTCCTGATACATTGTGTCAGCTGCTTGATTTCACCTGCATTGTTCCTTCACTTCGTTCAAAGTCCTAAAATATTTCACATCCTGTTGGCAAAAGATTACACAAACCCTGATCGAAACATGGATTAAACAGCAATGAGTAAGTGCTGCTGTACCTCTGATATCCAAGCTTACTTTAATTTTTTACAAGATCAGGCATATATTTGCATACTAGAAATACTTCAGCAGCAGTGATGCCGGTAACACGTTACTTAGTAACGCGTTACTCTAATCTGATCACTTTTTTTTAGTAACGAGTAATCTAACGCGTTAATCTTTCCAAATCAGTAATCAGATTAAAGTTACTTCTCCAAGTCACTGTGCGTTACTATTATTTTGCATTGTGGGTCGATAGCAGCATTAAACTTGGTCCGTGGGCAGGGGGTCGGGGTTCAACTGAACTGCCCACTTTAAGCGGGCTGTGAGTTTTTCATCCGCAGTTTTCTGCAGCAGCTCATCCTCACCTCTTAAAGCACAGTGACAACAGCACACCTGCACTGAGCTTTACAAAGACATTTTTATGTTTTTTCCTCCTTTATTTAGAATTCTGAGCTGAGCCGCTGCGTATCTGGTCGTTAACGCTAACGACGTTGTTAAAGACGTTAACGACGGTCGTTGACGCGTCAACAACTAACACTATTTTCCACTCAAATGCACCTAAACTCTCTTTCTGAGGACCACATGATGTGAAAACACAATAAAACTTTCTTACCTGTAAATCTGGTCATGTTTTCTGCATAAATAAATGTAATCCATTCTTTGTGCTCAATCACCAAAGCAGGGGCGAATCCAGATCGAATGGGGGCGTGGGGCAAGGATGTGCCCCCCCCCACAACACCCCTAGATTAAAGGTCCAGTTTTTAAGCCTTTTTTACTACAACTACTAATACTACCTATAATAATAATAATTTCGACAAGTAAAATGTTTACAGAGAATTTAAATGTTAGAAAAATGTTAGAAAGAATTTAATAGTTACATTTATAAACAATGTAGGCTAGAAATTGCAAGTTTTACTGTTACAGTGCTGTCAACAGTTAAATATGAGATCAAGAAAGAGGTTTTTATTTTACTTTTTATAAAACAAGTATTTATTTTCATTAAAGTCAAGAAAGGGTGACTGACAATTCTATTACAGTGTAAAATCAACTCTATCATGCTGTGAATGACTCCTACTGGAGATGAAAAACATGATTTGACAAGACTGTAGAGCTGATTTCACTCTATAATCAAGTATACGTATTTAACTCTATTTGGACTGGGATCAAATGTTATTCTGGCAGAGTATATTTTACTCTGCGGCTTCCTTCACTGGTCTCCATATTGCACAGCTCAGCTTTCCAGAATTGCCTGTTCAGTTTTACTGATTTCTGAATGTACTTTAAATTCTGTACTTAAAAATCAGTGATGCCAATAATTGTGACAAGGACTGTAGCATGTTACTGTCCATAAATCAAACACACAAGCAATAAAAATATTGATCAAATCAGCAATAAAACAAGCAACCACACTAAATGAATAAAAGTTCATGATTAAAAATACTGTTTCTGAGCAATCAGTGTCCTATTGTGAAGAATCAACATTGTTTTATTATATTAGATTTGGTTGAAATTCATAAAATGCACATTTTAGCACAGCCCCAGGAGTTGATATTACAGTGTAAGAAAGTAATAATAAATAAATAAATAAAAACCAAACCATAAGGAAGCAGGAAGAAGGAAGTTACTGTTTTACTGAAAATGTTTTTTTCCCCACAATTACATTGATTTTCTGAATATTATATGGTACTATGAATATTTCAAGCACACAAGTACTCAAGTATGAGAAAATGAAGCTTTAAACAAACCAAAAAGGTCCTAATTAAACACTGTTGTGTCACTGTGTCGGGGAGGTGTGCTGTCACTCCCTAGTGGCCAACCTCTGATGATTCCATCAGGCTGTTTTTTCTGCAGTGAGTCATCACAAAGTAAATGTGACAATGAGAGACCAATGACACTAATCTGTCTGTCATATAAAACCTTTGTTAAAAGGATTGGACAATCTCGGGATGACTGCCAAACAAAGTAAATGTAATCACACTCTATTGGGTCTGGTTTGATCATTTAAATCTTCTTTGGCTTCTGATGAGCCAGTTGGACCAGTAAATGATGTGTGACAGAGTGATTATGGGAAGGATAAAGGCATTAAAGGTTCAGCATGTTCATTTTATTGTGATACAGTACACTGAACACACCAAAATGTTTAATAGATTTAACGGACCAAACCCTGTCAGGTGCCGACACCAACACAGCTACACAAACACAAACAAACAAACACACAGAGCATGCACACACATGCTCCAGGAGTTGCACAAGAAGCTGATCAAAGCTACATGAAAAAAATCAAGTAAAGTGTTTGGACATTTTTAATAAATGATTTAAATCGTGTTTATATTAAGTATAAATAGGGTCCTATTGGTCAATTAACAGAACAAGAGTCATCATGTTTTTACTTGAAGTAATTTAACTTCATTTAAAGGTCTGTGTTGGGGTGGTGGGGGTGACTTGTTCAAGCTTTTCAAATGTAAGCATTTGCCGTTTTCCTCTATTTGCAATGAATTGGTTTTGGCTGTGATTAAAGACTGAACTGATAGAGTTAAATGGTTTTTAAAACATTTAAAATATTTTTAAGTGCTTTAACCGTTAGAGCCTGAATGACTTTCTACTGCGTCCTGGTCAACCTCCCATCGTATTTCTGTGAATAGATAGTATAGGCAGTGTTCTAGAAAAATACAGTGCATCTGGAAAGTATTCACAGTGCGTCACTTGTTCCACATTTTATGTTACAGCCTTATTCTAAAATGGAAGAAAAATTAATTTTTTCCCCTCAAGATTCTACACACAATACCCCATAATGACAATGTGAAAAAGTTTTTTTTATTTCAGATTTTTGCAAATTTATTCAAAATAAAAACTTAAAAATTATATGTACGTAAGTATTCACAGTTTTTCCCATGAAGCTCAAAATTGAGCTCAAGTGCATCCTGTTTCCACTGATGATCTTTGGGACGTTTCTACAGCTTAATCGGACAGTGCATGTCAGAGCATACACCAAGCATGAAGTAAATGGTATTGTCTGTAGACTTTCGAGACAAGATTGCCTACAAATGGGTAGGGTACAGAAACATTTCTTCTGCTTTGATGGTCCCATTGAGCACAGTGGCCTCCAGTGGCCTCCATCATCTGCAAGTGGAAGAAGTTCCGATCCACCAGGACTCTTCCTAGAGTTGGCCACCCATCTAAACTGAGCAGTCATGGAAGAACCTTAGTCAGCAGCATAACTAAGGGTCACCTGATCCAGCCCTAACTATAAGCTTTAGCAAAAAGGAAAGTTTTAAACCTAATCTTAAAAGTAGAGAGGGTGTCTGTCTCCCTGATCCGAATTGGGAGCTGGTTCCAGAGGAGAGGAGCCTGAAAGCTGAAGGCTCTGCCTCCCATTCTACTCTTACAAACCCTAGGAACTACAAGTAAGCCTGCAGTCTGAGAGCGAAGCGCTCTATTGGGGTGATATGGTACTATGAGGTCCCTAAGATAAGATGGGACCTGATTATTCAAAACCTTATAAGTAAGAAGAAGAATTTTAAATTCTATTCTAGAATTAACAGGAAGCCAATGAAGAGAGGCCAATATGGGTGAGATATGCTCTCTCCTTCTAGTCCCTGTCAGTACTCTAGCTGCAGCATTTTGAATTAACTGAAGGCTTTTCAGGGAACTTTTAGGACAACCTGATAATAATGAATTACAATAGTCCAGCCTAGAGGAAATAAATGCATGAATTAGTTTTTCAGCATCACTCTGAGACAAGACCTTTCTAATTTTAGAGATACTGCGCAAATGCAAAAAAGCAGTCCTACATATTTGTTTAATATACGCATTGAATGACATATCCTGATCAAAAATGACTCCAAGATTTCTCACAGTATTACTAGAGGTCAGGGTAATGCCATCCAGAGTAAGGATCTGGTTAGACACCATGTTTCTAAGATTTGTGGGGCCAAGTACAATAACTTCAGTTTTATCTGAGTTTAAAAGCAGGAAATTAGAGGTCATCCATGTCTTTATGTCTGTAAGACAATCCTGCAGTTTAGCTAATTGGTGTGTGTCCTCTGGCTTCATGGATAGATAAAGCTGGGTATCATCTGCGTAACAATGAAAATTTAAGCAATGGTGTCTAATAATACTGCCTAAGGGAAGCATGTATAAAGTGAATAAAATTGGTCCTAGCACAGAACCTTGTGGAACTCCATAATTAACCTTAGTCTGTGAAGAAGATTCCCCATTTACATGAACAAATTGTAATCTATTAGATAAATATGATTCAAACCACCGCAGCGCAGTGCCTTTAATACCTATGGCATGCTCTAATCTCTGTAATAAAATTTTATGGTCAACAGTATCAAAAGCAGCACTGAGGTCTAACAGAACAAGCACCGAGATGAGTCCACTGTCTGAGACCATAAGAAGATCATTTGTAACCTTCACTAATGCTGTTTCTGTACTATGATGAATTCTAAACCCTGACTGAAACTCTTCAAATAGACCATTCCTCTGCAGATGATCAGTTAGCTGTTTTACAACTACCCTTTCAAGAATTTTTGAGAGAAAAAGAAGGTTGGAGATTGGCCTATAATTAGCTAAGATAGCTGGGTCAAGTGATGGCTTTTTAAGTAATGGTTTAATTACTGCCACCTTAAAAGCCTGTGGTGCATAGTCAACTAATAAAGACAGATTGATCATATTTAAGATCGAAGCATTAATTAATGGTAGGGCTTCCTTGAGCAGCCTGGTAGGAATGGGGTCTAATAGACATGTTGATGGTTTGGAGGAAGTAACTAATGAAAATAACTCAGACAGAACAATCGGAGAGAAAGAGTCTAACCAAATACCGGCATCACTGAAAGCAGCCAAAGAGAACGATACGTCTTTGGGATGGTTATGAGTAATTTTTTCTCTAATAGTTAAAATTTTATTAGCAAAGAAAGTCATGAAGTCATTACTAGTTAAAGTTAAAGGAATACTCGGCTCAATAGAGCTCTGACTCTTTGTCAGCCTGGCTACAGTGCTGAAAAGAAACCTGGGGTTGTTCTTATTTTCTTCAATTAGTGATGAGTAGTAAGATGTCCTAGCTTTACGGAGGGCTTTTTTATAGAGCAACAGACTCTTTTTCCAGGCTAAGTGACGATCTTCTAAATTAGTGAGACGACATTTCCTCTCCAACTTACAGGTTATCTGCTTTAAGCTGTGAGTTTGTGAGTTATACCACGGAGTCAGGCACTTCTGATTTAAGGCTCTCTTTTTCAGAGGAGCTACAGCATCCAAAGTTGTCCTCAATGAGGATATAAAACTATTGACGAGATAATCTATCTCATTCACAGAGTTTAGGTAGCTACTCTGCCCTGTGTTGGTATATGGCATTGGAGAACATAAAGAAGGAATCATATCCTTAATCCTAGTTACACCGCTTTCTGAAATACTTCTACTGTAATGAAACTTATTCCCCACTGCTGGGTAGTCCATCAGAGTAAATGTAAATGTTATTAAGAAATGATCAGACAGAAGGGGGTTTTCAGGGAATACTGTTAAGTCTTCAATTTCCATACCATAAGTCAGAACAAGATCTAAGGTATGATTAAAGTGGTGGGTGGACTCATTTACATTTTCAGCACAGCCAATCGAGTCTAACAATAGATTAAATGCAGTGTTGAGGCTGTCATTCTCAGCATCTGTGTGGATGTTAAAATCGCCCACTATAATTATCTTATCTGAGCTAAGCACTAAGTCAGACAAATGTCCGAAAATTCACAGAGAAACTCACAGTAACGACCAGGAGGACGATAGATAACAACAAATAAAACTGGTTTTTGGGACTTCCAGTTTGAATGGACAAGACTAAGAGACAAGCTTTCAAATGAATTAAAGCTCTGTCTGGGTTTTTGATTAATTAATAAGCTGGAGTGGAAGATTGGAACCTGATGGTCACTCTGTCAGAGCTCCAGCATTCCTCTGTGGAGAGAGGAGAATGTTCCAGAAGGACAACCATCTCTGCAGCAATCTACCAATCAGGCCTGTATGGTAGAGAGGCCTGATGGAAGCCACTCCTTAGTAAAAGGTACAATGGCAGCCCATCTGAAGTTTGCCAAAAGGCACCTGAAGGACTCTCAGACCATGAGAAACAAAATTCTCTGGTCTGAGCAGACAAAGATTGAACTCTGGCATGAATGCCAGGTGTCATGTTTGAGGAAACCAGGCACCATCCCTACAGTGAAGCACGATGGTGGCAGCATCATGCTGTGGGGATCTTTTCAGCAGCAGAAACTGGGAGACTAGTCAGGATTGAAGGAAAGATGAATTCAGCAATGTACAGCGACATCCTGGATGAAAACCCATTTCTAATTTCTAACCCCTCACTCCCTTTAGCATCCTGCTTTTCTTTATCACTAACGTTTCTTTCAGTCACCTGTCTCATGCTAACCGGGCACGATTCTGCCTTCCTGCCTTTTACTGTCATGTAGTGGCTCCTGACCTCGGAATGGGGCGACGGTTCATCTTTCAGCAGGACAATGATCCTAAGAACACAGCCAGGATATCAAAGGAGTGACTTCAAGACAACTCTGTGAATGTCCTTGAGTGGCTCAGCAGAGCCCAGACCTGAATCTGATTGAACATCTCTGGAGAGATCTGAAAATGGCTGTGCACCAACACTCCCCATCCAACTTGATTGAGCTTTAGAGGTGCTGTAAAGAGGAATGAAAAAAAAACCTGCCTAAAGATTGGCCCATCAAGCTTGTGACATCATATTCAAGAAGACTTGAGGCTGTAATAGCTGCTAAAAGTGCATCAACAAAGTATTGAGCAAAGCGTGTGAATATTTGATACATGTGATTTCTTGTTTTTTTTTAATGAATTTGCAAAAATTTCAAAAACTTTTTTCATGTTGTCATTATTAGGTGTTGTGAGTAGAATTTTGAGAGAAAAAAAAATGAATTTACACCATTTCGAATAAGGCTGCAACATAACAGAATGTGGAAAAAGTGAAGCGCTGTGAATACTCTCTGGATACACTGTATATATCTCACATTCCAAAGCTGACATTGTTCTAAACATTTTGATATGCAACACATATCATATCATATGATCATATCAGAATTTTTTTAAGGTATGGTAAAACTGAGAAAATACCCTTTGGGTACTTGTGCAAAATCAACATGCAGATACATCTCGGATCTGCCGTGGCTACTCCGAATGAAAACAAGGGAGCAGCCAATTGGACAGATGTTACAAACTGACTTTTAAACTGGCTGTAAATATCAACAGAAAAAGGTATTAAATCCAATTTAAAACAGATATTAGGTATTTCTGAATCTATATTAATTCATCCACAATGTTTTACATGTACTGAACCATGGGCTGTGTACATTAAGTAACTGTAAGGTTTGCAACACTGATTATGGGTTATATTGTCACATTCAGTTGTTTTATTTTTAATGTGATTAGACAAAATGCAATGTAAAAGCTTCAGCGAAAAAGTTCTGGATGTGGAAACTCCAGATCCTCAAGACATTTGTTAATCATGTCAAGGAATATTGTTACATGTTTTAAATTTTATGCAAATCTTTTGTACTGTACCTATATAAGGAAACCCAATAGGAATTCCTCAAACCCAAACTTTGAGGAAAATGCACATTACACACCTAACATACTATATAGTCTCAAATCATCTATGCCACTATTACTGATTAAAAAACAAAAACCACTGTGTGCATGTGCAAAATAATGAAACAATAATAAGATAAGATAATAAGATAATAATAAGATTCAATAATAAGAATAAAAATTGTGTGTATTGTGTGTTACAGGGTACATTTATGGAAATCAGGAATGATCAGTGTACATTGATGACATGGAATCAATAAGAAAAAACCTTATTGAAAACTCAGAATTTTTTGCATTTTTTTTTTTTTTACAATGTGTTGGATTTCAAAATTAATTTAATTTAGAGTGGATGTTTAATCACCCTAAACTGGGCATTGGACCAACTTTCATTAAAAAAAAAAAAAAATAGAGGTGGGCGGATGCTTGTGGCATGTGGGGGTGTTCCCATGCCTGGATATGGTATATAATACAGAACTAATGAAAATGCTCCAAACATTTGTCTGGTTGTGTACATACTCAATTTGTGATTTATAGTATTTAAAACCCTTTAAATACATTTATAAATTAAAGAAAAGTGTAAAGTAACATCACCTCCTCTTCCAGTGTGGTTATACTATAGGAAACTTCGCGTAACAGGAGAAAGATGATACAACATCCAAAAATAGACATAGTGAAACATCAAGTCAAACAACTGCACACTGGAATTCCACAAACATTGCAACCACACCTCACAGTAGCTTCAGTTAAAATTTACCGAACGTTTGTGGGTAAAACGAATTGCTTCCAAAGAAACGTCTCTGAATTGAGGTATTTGTGTACACCCTGCTGGAGCCTCCTCTTGCAGGGTGCATAACTCCATTTTAATAAGCCGCGAAAGGTCGTCTCTGGATACTGGGTGTGGACAGGATGCACATGCATAAACAACGCAATGCCTTAGAGTGGACTGAGAGACACACTGAAGAAGAAGAATGGACCTTCTGATTATCGCTTCCTTACAGGCTGCAGAAGAACATGCTGTCTGTCATTCACTTTTCCTTTCTGTCCATCCATACACTCCTTCCCTCACTCCCTTTAGCATCCTGCTTTTCTTCATCACTAACGTTTCTTTCTAGTAACCTCTCTCGTTCTAACCGGGCACGATTCTGCCTTCCTGTCTTTTACTGTCATGTAGTGGCACGCATCCTCCTCATCAATTAGTGTCTGCTAATGTCTGTTTAAACACTGATCATGTGCGTGCGCCTTGGGGACACATTACTTGTGTAATTGAGGCTGTGCAGGCCTAACAGTCCTGTCACTCTATTAATAATCTTCAAAAAGGCCTAATTAACCTTAATTTTTAATGAGCTCAGCTTACACCGAAGATGTCATAGTTTCACTTTTGTGCTGTTCAAATGAGATTAGCGATGCATATTTTGGTTTGTGTAAATAGGACATGGGTTTTTTTCTGCTGATATATGAAGCGTGAGAAATAATTTCTTCTCTGTAGCTTGCAGGATGTACAGCTTTCTGTGAATAAATACTCATAGGAATAGCACAGGCATGTGAGTAATAGATGATTTTTAAGGATCTAATCATCCTTTTCCATGGAATAGTGCCCTCCCCACATGCATTCCAACTTTAAAATACCGTATTGTACAGAGATAATGTTTCAGTGAGATGTACAAATGAGATACTCCTCCCACTGCTCCTCGGCTGTCTTCCTTTCTATTTCATTTTGTCAGCCTTCAAAAGCATATACACGACCATTCAGAAATTTGGAAACACCTCATAAAACGTCATTGCCGCATATGGCTTTTTTTTCACATATTCAGCAATTATTTGATTGATAAATAGACAAATTTCAGGAAATGTAATATTCTGTGTTCCTGAAGTTTTCAGCTGTAGAAGAGACAGGTTGAAAGCATTGTGAACACCCCAAAATTTGGCCCAGAGGACTCAAAAATTACAGTAGACACAAGTGTGGATATCAAATGTATCTACTTTCACTTCAAAAAAGGGTTGTCTAAAAACACTAAATCTGAGGGGAATTTATCTTGCTGCATGGACAGATAATTTCATATGAAAAAATGTCTTGAATTATGATTGTTAAATCTAGAAATAATCATATTGTTATGTGCAGACGCGGTCCTCAGCGTCTCACAAACGAACGTCACAAGGTCAAGTTCCCGGCAGTTCTGCTTGAACCACTCATGGCTTAAATGCAGAATGCCATCTCATTATCTGCTTCAGCTGAAAGTCTTTAAGTTTACATGTGAGCATCATCCACAGGTGCAGCTAATAATGCTGATGAGGGTGAAGGACTCTTCTGCCAGCACCTTCTCCACAGATAAAAAAACAGTTTGCATACCACCTGGAGAGCAAAGAAAAGAAAACAACACAAAAACATCCAGCCAAACCCCCCAACACACAACAGTACCCCCCCATCAATGGGAAGCCTCCCGGCGATCGAACAGACCAGGCCCGAGAACACCTCCCTCTGGGGTCCATGACAGAAAGCAGACGGCAGGACAGGGCACCGCGGCTGGAAGGCCGGCTGGCATCAACAAAAACCCCAAACAAGTCCCATATACAACCCAACATAGAAGAAAAACACAAAACCCACCCAAACCCTCCCCAGGGGACCGTCCCATCCAACCCCAGGAAGAAAAGAAAAACTCCCAAATGCAATAACCCAACACAGCCCCAACAACACAATACAAACATAAATTCACAAAGAAAAATAAACAACCCCCCTCAGAACGATATGCAGAGCCCCCCCCCCAGAAGACCTTTACCGCCAGTTCCAGGAGAGAACAACCAAAACCGGAGTCTTACAGAGGTCCCCAGGTTTACATGGAGGAACAGCACCCCCCAGAGGACCGTACCATCAACCCCAGGAGGTACCCTCCCCACAACCCAGGAACCCCAGACCCGGCCACACTTGGTTAATCGGCCCCACAATCAATTCCCCCCCAGAGGACCGTCCCATTGACCCTGGAGGTGGAACCTGGAAGGAAACATAACAACACAAAAATCCAACCCCCGGCGGACTTCATTAAAACACCCCGGGGGCAAAATAAAACAACTATCAAACCCTGTTACCCCCCCCAGCACCCCGAAAGACCCCAGATCACTCCCAGAGCCTATCGGTAGCCCAATTTTGGCGAACGGCACAAAACTACTAAGCTGGGGAAGGAAACAGGAAAAACTAACCCGGTCCCATCCCCGAAGCGCAGCGGAAAACCGGAAAGACATCCGGTGCCCCAACCCGACCATACCACCAGCCTATTGGGAGGGGTGGAACTACCGAAATGGCGAACGGCAACAGATCGGCCCACCACTCCGACTGAGGTATGTTCCCGCTGCACCACACTCCGGTAACACCAATGACGAACGGTCAAAGGCCCACCGGGGCTGGAGAGGAACCGGGCCCTAACCAAACCCAAAAAAATGCCCCTGACAACCCCCCCCCCCCCCATGTGCAGAGGTCTTCTGAGAAATGCTCAGCGTGACCAACCTGCACCACCCCACAACCCAAAAGACAAAACGGTCTCAGAGCAATGTGAGGTTGGGGTTAGGGAAGCAGGGAAATAAAAAACAACAAAACAAAACAACCCAATCCTCAAACAGAAAATACCTAAGTCCAAATAATGAAAACAAGCGATTACCTGAGTCCAGCCGAGCTCCGAACTGCCAGTCGTTCACTCCTCCGGAACCGCCTCTAAATCCCCAAACAATTTATAACCCCTTACAAAAAAAAAACCAAAAATAGCCCAAATAACTAAACAACCAAAGGTTTTTTTTTTTTTTGTGTGTGTGTCCATTTTTATGCCTGTCCCAGAACACCTGGAGATACGTCATCACTATCTTTCTTGACGCTTATGTGACCGGGGCAATATGGTGGCTTCAGCTCGTCTGAGCTGCATGGGCTCATCCGTAAGAGGAGCCAGAAGTCCCGTCGGAGGAGTCTCAGTGGGGCGAAGAAGAGGCAGCCCAGATCTGTGTCGGGGAAAGCCCTGAGACGAAAAAACCCGCTCTGATGTCCGTCCTCTCTCGCGTCCACGCTCCTTTATCCGATCATCTAGACGAATAACCAAAGATATTAGTTGATCTAAATCTTTTGGTTCGTCACGGACTGCTAGCTCGTCTTTTAATGGATCGTTCAAACCATCTACAAACACTCCTCTTAAGGCTGCGGCATTCCAACCGGACTGAGAAGAAAAAATTCGGAAATCCACGGAATAATCCGCCGCACTCTGCCTCCCATGCCTGAGATTCAGCAACCGTTGGACAACAGTATTTGTTTTCACCGGATGGTCAAAAACCAAGCGGAACTCCCGGGAGAAATCCTTAAAGGATCCTAACAATGGAGAGTTATTACTCCACAACGCAGTGACCCAAGCTAAAGCGTCACCTCGGAGCAAATTTGTCACATATGAGACACGACTACCATCAGAAGAGAAGGAAGCCGGTCGCTGAGCAAAAACCAGAGAACATTGCATCAAAAACGCAGCACAGGCTTCAACGTTTCCCGCATAAGGCTCCGGATGACAAATGATTGGTTCGGAAGCCGAATCTTTGGGTGACGGAGTTATCTGCACCGGTATCGATGGTGCCGCAGCTGGAGCAGCAGGAAGCGGAACGGCTTGCGCTGCAAGCTCCGTAACGCGGGCATCTGTTTGTTTAATTTGGTTTGCGAGATGCTGTAATTGCTCCCATATTTTCTCCAAGTGTTCTTGAACTCTTTCGGCAAACGGAACCGCTTCTGCCGCTGGGTCCATTTTGGAATGGCCGGGAACTACTGTTATGTGCAGACGCAGGTTGAGGAGCGGACCAAGGTCTGACAGAACCCAGCGCTAAATAACCAGAAAGCGGTTCCACAAACAAAATGATTTTATTTCCCCTCTAGTGCAATAATTAGTGTACAACATAAATATTGGGTTTGTCTGCCGGAGTGAAGGACGGCGCGCTCTCCAGCGCCCAAAAGGATCGAAGCCTCTGCGTTTCTGGACTCAGATTCACCGCCAAACACACCCCAGGTGGACACGACAAACTGACTCTCTGATGTGTGCTGACAGCATGTGTCCCTCACCCGTCCTCCTTCACAGGCACGATGTGTCAAACCCTGGCGCGGTCCTCAGCGTCTCACAAACAAACGTCACAAGGTCGAGTTCCCGGCAATTCTGCTTGAACCACTCATGGCTTAAATGCAGAACGCCATCTCATTATCTGCTTCAGCTGAAAGTCTTTAAGTTTACACATGAGCATCATCCACAAGTGCAGCTAATAATGCTGATGAGGGTGAAGGACTCTTCTGCCAGCACCTTCTCCACAGACAAAAAACAGTTTGCATACCACCTGGAGAGCAAAGAAAAGAAAACAACACAAAAACATCCAGCCAAACCCCCCAACACACAACACATATTGGACATTTAAAATAAGACATTAACCCTTACAACAAGATAAATGAACTAACACTTCTAATTCTAAAGTTTTTGTTGTCTTAGTAAGAACCAAATAATTTGCAGTGTACTGAGATTAAAAAACTAGATTTAGAAGAATTGGATCATTTATCTTGTTTTAAGGGTTAATAATGTCTTATTTTAAATGTTCAACATGAGTATTTCTAGATTTAACAATCTTAATTCAAGACATTTTGTCAAGTTGAAATTCTCTGTCCATGCAGCAAGATAATCTCCCCCACACACTACATTTTGCTGAGTAAAATATATAAATATAAATAGAGTAAAATACACTCTACGAGGTCTGTTAGAAAAGTATCGGACCTTTTTATTTTTTTCCAAAAACCATATGGATTTGAATCACGTGTGATTGCATCAGCCAAGCTTGAACCTTCGTGTGCATGCGTGAGTTTTTTCATGCCTGTCGGTTGCGTCATTCGCCTGTGAGCAGGCTTTGTGTGAGCAGTGGTCCACCCCTCTCGTTGGATTTTTATTGCGAATAAATGTCTGAATGATTTGGAGCTTTGCTGCATCAATTTTTTCCAGAAACTGTGAGAGACCTCCAGGTGGACACCATTCGGAAAATTCATATGGCTTTCAGCGACGATTTTATGGGGATTACACAGATTAAGGAGTGCTCCAGCCGGTTTAAAGACCGCCCACAGCGTCTGAGAGCGCGGCGCACTCCGAGCGCCGATCGACAGGCTGACACCCCGCTGAAACAACCAGATCATTTCCAACGTGAAGGCTTTGTTGATCCGGGACGTCGTCTGACTTCCACAAGAAAAGGCAGAAGGCGTGGACATCAGCACTTTTTCGGCACTTTCCACTGTACAGGAGTTTTTTTCATGTAAAGAGAAGCGGAGGGATGCGCCACCGTGCCGCTCATGGTGCGGCACAAAACCACTTCCGTTGGTCTCACAGGACGGCTTTCAGATGGCTTTCTGTGGCTTTTCAGTCGTGTGACTATCTGAGAAATTGTGCATGAGCTGGACAGGCCCCAACATGTCCTGTGAGGCTTCATCACGGCGTTGCTATTTGGACTGGGACCAAATGTTATCCCAGCAGAATAAATTTTTCTCTGTAAAATTTACTGTGCAGATTTAGTGTTTTTATCTTTTTTTTAGACACCCCCTTTTTTGTAGTGTTGTGAAAAGAAACTAAAGCCTGAATCAATATATTGAAATGCTTATATTCTTAGAAAATACACTTTTGTTGATAAATCACTTTTACTGATTAATCGTTGTATTTATTTATTTTTTTCAAGGTAATTTTTGTTGGCACATAAAACAAAAATTGACGTGGCAAGCCCTCTGCAGTGAGGAAGCTCGTCTCGTGATCAGTTCCTGGATTGGCTGGTGGACCTGGAGATGGCGTAACAGGCCCAATCTTGACGCCAGGGCCGGCCCGGCCTATAGGTGGTATAGGCAATTGCTAAGGGCGCTGTCCATCCGGGAAATGGTGGGGGAGGGGGTTGCGCCATGTGTTGTGCCATTAAAAATCGTGCCCAGGGTGCCAAATTGGTTAGGGTTTCTGCAGGAAACTTCTGCCTGCCTCCTTCCTGTTTCTCCTTTTTCTCCTCTGTGTTGTTTGCATTTTTTCGAAGACTTCCATTCCCATGTGGATCATTTCTCACCAGCTGACTCGGTTCCTCTTTGAAAGGTACTTGGTGCATTTGTCACACCCTGGGGGCATCCAGTTAAATTCCCAAAACCCGAGGGGGCATACGAAAGCTGTCTTAGGTTTGTCTGCCTCCTCGACTTCGATCTGGTAATAACCAGATTTTAAATCAAGAACGGAAAACCACTGGGAGCCTGAAAGTGCAGAGAAGGTGTCTTCAAGCTTGGGAAGTGCATATGCATCCTTTATCGTCTGCAGGTTCAGCCTGCGATAGTCAATACAAAGTCTGATGGTACCGTTCTTTTTCCTGACCAGCACAATCGGGGATGGAAAAGGGGACTCAGATTCCCGAATAACTCCAGTATCCAGGAGCTCTTAGATGTGCCCACAAACAGCTTCAATATCAGCTGGGTGTATTGGCCGGGGTCGCAGCTTAAAAGGGGTCTCATCTGAAAGCTTAATGTGATGCACCACTTTGTCTGTTCGCCCAAAATCCAAATCATGTTGTGCAAATACTTCTGACATGCTATGGAGTTGCTGGACAATGTGCTCCTTCCACTCAGGTGGTAGTGGCGATTCACCAAAGTTGAAGGGCAAATTCAAAGCGAGTCAGCATCAGCCAGTTTACTCATGCAATGTTGTTGGGACAAGACGCATTGGTAAGTGCAGATGTCTGCAAGTTTACACCCCGCAGACAGGACATCATCATGTTCAGACACATTACTAACAATGACAGGCAGTTTAAAAGGTCGCTGGTTGGGAGGATCAACCAAGCAAGACTTTACTATTAATCCGCCAGGCAATGAAGATGAAGACAGATGATCAACCACAACAGTCTTCCCGTTCTGAAAGTTGTTAGCTACAGCAACACCTTTGATGACAACGGTCTCTCCAGCTGGAATGACCTCCTGCCCCTTTCCCTGTAGTCTCAGCATGCCACAGCTATCATTAGCTTGCCTACATCGAAGTTCAAGGACTTTGATCACCGCTTGATAGCCATAATGGGCTGGCTGGTAGTTGTTTGGCTCACTGTCTGAATAAATGTCGTACAAGACATCCTGTTGTGAAAGTGTAGTGACACGGACCCACAACAGGGGGCGCAAATGAACGGTCAATAGATGAGCCAAAAAGTAACAATTTAATGTTGTGAAGGTGCACAACGAATATACAGACAATCTCAGAATTTGATAACAGTCAATCCACAAAGGTGACGTGTGGGCAGGCTCGAGGATAGAAGACATCTGTCCTGAGAAGAGCCGGAACCACACGATTTCCGCCGCCACCGAACCTGGTGAATACTGGAGCCGCCAAGTCCCAAATTCCCAGGTGATCACCGTCCCCAACTGTCGGATCTGGTACTGCTGGCGAAGAGCAAAAACAGTCAAGTGTGGGTGTGTGTACACCCCGTAACAACAACGGTGGGAATGCCACCTCCACCTCTAATACACACTTGTGCAGTGTCTGTGTAACCACTTATCTGACGGGACGTAGGACGAAACAGTCGCGACCCACGCCGGTCCTCTGGTAAGACAGCTGCAACACAATCAATCAATACAGGCAGAGAAAGTTACCTCCATAGAAGTACGATATCTCGGCGATGAGGTGGAGATGACGTCTGGGTTTTATGGAGTGAGATGATGAAGAATGAGTGACAGCTGTCAGGAAATAATGAGTGACAGCTGTCACTCCCGGCTGTGTCCGTGGCGGCAGCGCCCTCTCGTGCCTGAAGCCCGCACTTCAGGCAGGGCGCCCTCTGGTGGTGGGCCAGCAGTACCTCCTCTTCTGGCGGCCCACACAACACATCCATGGTATTGGTACCTATCAGGACAAGGGACTGTGAGTCGGCCCGGATATCAGGTACAACCAAAGCAAGGGTAGGCACTCCTATTGGTACACCAAACAAAGCCTGTGGAAAATCAATGGTCATTTCAATATAACCTAAGTAGGGCACCGATTGCCCTACTGCAACCGCTGCAGGTAAGCTGATGGCTTCTCGCCCGGATCCTGGAGAGTATTTATGACTTGAACAAACAGCTTCTCCATCTTCAACTGCACTGAAAGCTGAATCTAGAAGTTGCAGATAGGCAGAAGGTAATGAGTTGGAGTGCAACCCTTTAACCACATCCGCTGCAGGTGAAAGCAAACTCTCCATGATCCTTCGAGACACTTGGAGAGGAGACATGCTGGAATCATTCAAAAGGAGTTCAATGTGCGAGTGCCAAGTATCATAATCTGCCTCGCTGTTAGGCCTATGAATTTTCCCTGAGAAGAACGAAGTCAGACAGGGAACGACAAGGAGGAACCGGTGTCTTCCCTCCTCACGATGTGTTCAACTACAACTTTCTGAACCTCTGGTGGATGGAAATCACTCACAGAAAGAGGTGGGGCTCGTCCTTCATCAATGGTTGGTGTGACAGCTACATCATTACCATTCTGAGGGGGCCCTGACAAAGGACAGGTGGGCGGTGGGGACTCCACAATGGGCTCACTGAATGCTAAAGGTTGCAATTCATCTACACGTTGAATGCTTTCAACGTCACTGCTGATTTGCATCATCATTTCTCTTAAGACTAATTTGTAGTCTTTGCCGCTTAGCTTTGCTAGCTCTTTTAGCTCTGTCAGATAGGTTTTAGTAGGACTGCTACCTAGCCAGGAGGTGTAAATGCTACTCAAGGTCTGGACATTATACACAACATTGGGATCACGTTTTGATGTGTGTCTGTATGGCAAAAGTGACTCCAACCCTTCTACAGCTGAGCCACTGGAGTACTCGACGATCAGGTTTTTGTTAAACTCAGAAGACTCATCATCGACCGAAATAGTGTGCTGAATGGCACAGTATGTCTTAAGGAAGTCAATCACTTCTTCATCTTGAACTAATCCAGTTATTCCCTCAACAATGACTGCTTTGGGTATCTTGACACTAGACCTCTGGATAAAATCCATGTTGTAATACAGCAATGCTGATATCACCCAGCTGGGCTCCTGGCTGGCTTGCCAAATTTTACGGTAACTCTTCTTTGCCTGATGGAGTTACTGGTAATGATATGGTTCAATATCCATTTCCAATTTGGACCAGCTATCAGAATTGCTAGACAGTCACTCACGAAGCCCAAGTGGGATCATCAACATTAAACACACTCACCCAAAACTGATTTTTTCAAGAAATATATATTCTGGGTCATTAACAGGAACAGTATGACACAGTATTATTTACTAAACAGGAAAAAAAATAAATAAAATGCATGCAGAAGTGGAACAAAAAAAAAAAATGCGTCCTTTGTTGTGGTTTTTCTTCCTCTTTTTTTTTTTTTTTTAGCTCAGTTTATCTGTTCATTGGGGCCCTTATGGCTGTGTTCAACTCTATCCTACCACACTACAAATAGGGAGATGAATACAGTTGTCCTTCTTCTCCTCAACTTTGGCTCGCCATCTGGTCCCTTGGATCTGGGTCTCCAGGCTGGTACCCGGTGAGCTGTCTGGTGGCTAACCGTTGGCTGCAAATCCTTTTTTTCTCTGAAGCTGACTCCTGGTGCACTGACATCCGCTCTCAGCATCAGTCGTAAGATCTCTCTAAAACCTGACCTGTGAGATCTGACGGACTCTTGCTTGCCTCTACTGGTGGTTGGCACTCACTGCGGTATTGCATCACTTCCTGTTCCGGAGCACAGCAGTGTTTTTCTGTATCTGTTAGCTGTTTAATCTGTGCAGTTAGATTGATCTAGTTATCTAGATTACGATTTGTTTCCCAGTGTAATCTTTACGTGCCTTAACTAAAGCACTCCTTCTGCTGAATCACCTCTAAATTATTCACTTTGCGTGTTTTTAGGAATCTGCTAGGTTAGCGTAGCTACTAGCTCTTAGCCGATTTAGCATGGCAGCTTCTCCTGTCTCTCCCACACTTTTCTGCTCTGGGTGTGAAATGTTTAGTTATTCCTCGGCCTCCTTTAGCAGTAATGGTACTTGTAATAAGTGTAGCTTATTCGTAGCTTTGGAGGCCAGGCTGGGCGAATTGGAGACTCGGCTCCGCACCGTGGAAAATTCTACAGCTAGCCAGGCCCCTGTAGTCGGTGCGGACCAAGGTAGCTTAGCCGCCGTTAGTTCCCCCCTGGCAGATCCCAAGCAGGCTGACTGGGTGACTGTGAGGAGGAAGCGTAGTTCTAAACAGAAGCCCCGTGTACACCGCCAACCCGTTCACATTTCTAACCGTTTTTCCCCACTCGACGACACACCCGCCGAGGATCAAACTCTGGTTATTGGCGACTCTATTTTGAGAAATGTGAAGTTAGCGACACCAGCAACCATAGTCAATTGTCTTCCGGGGGCCAGAGCAGGCGACATTGAAGGAAATTTGAAACTGCTGGCTAAGGCTAAGCGTAAATTTGGTAAGATTGTAATTCACGTCGGCAGTAATGACACCTGGTTACGCCAATCGGAGGTCACTAAAATTAACATTGAATCGGTGTGTAACTTTGCAAAAACAATGTCGGACTCTGTAGTTTTCCCTGGGCCCCTCCCCCAATCGGACCGGGAGTGACATGTTTAGCCGCATGTTCTCCTTGAATTGCTGGCTGTCTGAGTGGTGTCCAAAAAATGAGGTTGGCTTCATAGATAATTGGCAAAGCTTCTGGGGAAAACCTGGTCTTGTTAGGAGAGACGGCATCCATCCCACTTTGGATGGAGCAGCTCTCATTTCTAGAAATCTGGCCAATTTTCTTAAATCCTCCAAACCGTGACTATCCAGGGTTGGGACCAGGAAGCAGAGTTGTAGTCTTACACACCTCTCTGCAGCTTCTCTCCCCCTGCCATCCCCTCATTACCCCATCCCCGTAGAGACGGTGCCTGCTCCCAGACCACCAACAACCAGCAAAAATCTATTTAAGCATAAAAATTAAAAAAGAAAAAATAATATAGCACCTTCAACTGCACCACAGACTAAAACAGTTAAATGTGGTCTATTAAACATTAGGTCTCTCTCTTCTAAGTCCCTGTTGGTAAATGATATAATAATTGATCAACATATTGATTTATTCTACCTAACAGAAACCTGGTTACAGCAGGATGAATATGTTAGTTTAAATGAGTCAACACCCCCGAGTCACACTAACTGTCAGAATGCTCGTAGCACGGGCCGAGGAGGAGGATTAGCAGCAATCTTCCATTCCAGCTTATTAATTAATCAAAAACCCAGACAGAGCTTTAATTCATTTGAAAGCTTGTCTCTTAGTCTTGTCCATCCAAATTGGAAGTCCCAAAAACCAGTTTTATTTGTTATTATCTATCGTCCACCTGGTCGTTACTGTGAGTTTCTCTGTGAATTTTCAGACCTTTTGTCTGACTTAGTGCTTAGCTCAGATAAGATAATTATAGTGGGTGATTTTAACATCCACACAGATGCTGAGAATGACAGCCTCAACACTGCATTTAATCTATTATTAGACTCTATTGGCTTTGCTCAAAAAGTAAATGAGTCCGCCCACCACTTTAATCATATCTTAGATCTTGTTCTGACTTATGGTATGGAAATAGAAGACTTAACAGTATTCCCTGAAAACTCCCTTCTGTCTGATCATTTCTTAATAACATTTACATTTACTCTGATGGACTACCCAGCAGTGGGGAATAAGTTTCATTACACTAGAAGTCTTTCAGAAAGCGCTGTAACTAGGTTTAAGGATATGATTCCTTCTTTATGTTCTCTAATGCCATATACCAACACAGTGCAGAGTAGCTACCTAAAGTCTGTAAGGGAGATAGAGTATCTCGTCAATAGTTTTACATCCTCATTGAAGACAACTTTGGATGCTGTAGCTCCTCTGAAAAAGAGAGCTTTAAATCAGAAGTGCCTGACTCCGTGGTATAACTCACAAACTCGCAGCTTAAAGCAGATAACCCGTAAGTTGGAGAGGAAATGGCGTCTCACTAATTTAGAAGCTAATTTCCATTAACTTTAACTAGTAATGACTTCATGACTTTCTTTGCTAACAAAATTTTAACTATTAGAGAAAAAATTACTCATAACCATCCCAAAGACGTATCGTTATCTTTGGCTGCTTTCAGTGATGCCGGTATTTGGTTAGACTCTTTCTCTCCGATTGTTCTGTCTGAGTTATTTTCATTAGTTACTTCATCCAAACCATCAACATGTTTATTAGACCCCATTCCTACCAGGCTTGTCTTACAGACATAAAGACATGGATGACCTCTAATTTCCTGCTTTTAAACTCAGATAAAACTGAAGTTATTGTACTTGGCCCCACAAATCTTAGAAACATGGTGTCTAACCAGATCCTTACTCTGGATGGCATTACCCTGACCTCTAGTAATACTGTGAGAAATCTTGGAGTCATTTTTGATCAGGATATGTCATTCAAAGCGCATATTAAACAAATATGTAGGACTGCTTTTTTGCATTTACGCAATATCTCTAAAATCAGAAAGGTCTTGTCTCAGAGTGATGCTGAAAAACTAATTCATGCATTTATTTCCTCTAGGCTGGACTATTGTAATTCATTATTATCAGGTTGTCCTAAAAGTTCCCTAAAAAGCCTTCAGTTAATTCAAAATGCTGCAGCTAGAGTGCTGACGGGGACTAGAAGGAGAGAGCATATCTCACCCATATTGGCCTCTCTTCATTGGCTTCCTGTTAATTCTAGAATAGAATTTAAAATTCTTCTTCTTACTTATAAGGTTTTGAATAATCAGGTCCCATCTTATCTTAGGGACCTCGTAGTACCATATCACCCCAATAGAGCGCTTCGCTCTCAGACTGCAGGCTTACTTGTAGTTCCTAGGGTTTGTAAGAGTAGAATGGGAGGCAGAGCCTTCAGCTTTCAGGCTCCTCTCCTGTGGAACCAGCTCCCAATTCAGATCAGGGAGACAGACACCCTCTCTACTTTTAAGATTAGGCTTAAAACTTTCCTTTTTGCTAAAGCTTATAGTTAGGGCTGGATCAGGTGACCCTGAACCATCCCTTAGTTATGCTGCTATAGACGTAGACTGCTGGGGGGTTCCCATGATGCACTGTTTCTTTCTCTTTTTGCTCTGTATGCACCACTCTGCATTTAATCATTAGTGATCGATCTCTGCTCCCCTCCACAGCATGTCTTTTTCCTGGTTCTCTCCCTCAGCCCCAACCAGTCCCAGCAGAAGACTGCCCCTCCCTGAGCCTGGTTCTGCTGGAGGTTTCTTCCTGTTAAAAGGGAGTTTTTCCTTCCCACTGTAGCCAAGTGCTTGCTCACAGGGGGTCGTTTTGACCGTTGGGGTTTTACATAATTATTGTATGGCCTTGCCTCACAATATAAAGCGCCTTGGGGCAACTGTTTGTTGTGATTTGGCGCTATATAAAAAAATTGATTGATTGATTGATTGAATCAGGTCACATTCACTTGGCTCAGTAAAATTTAACTACTCAAGGCCACAAATTCATAGTTAGAAGAAAGGACTTCTCTACAAGAGTCAAGACAGAAGTCAGACCACCAGAGGAAGAATTTTAGCTGAGGAAGCTTCTGCGATTTGAAGCGAAATGTCCTCGTGTCAAGCAACCCAGTCCAGTCGAAGATTCAAGCTTCTCTACTATGGAAACCACCTGGACAACTGAGAGCCTACACAGAAACTTCTCACAGATAACTTAAGTCAAACGCTCCATCATCAACTACTCCAAAAAGTGATGAAGCAACATGAATTTTATCCCTTTTTTCCACACACACACACACACACACACACACACACACACACACATTCACACCGAGGCTCCACGCAGGCACACACACACGTGCACACACACACACACGATGGCTTAACATTTTGCCTGAGTTACTCCAATGGCTCAACTGTTAGTTCAGTTAGCACAGGTGTATATGATTCACAGTCAGAACTAGCTTAGCGGCTAACACCCACGAGGCACGACATTAACACTTAGCAGGTAATATTAGCCACGACTAACCCACTTTTACTCGACGCAAGACATACAATGGACTTACCGCCGAGCAGTTAACATCAAAACTCTGTAAGTTCGACCTACGGAAACTTTGAACCGGTTTTTCCTCAGTTTTAACTGATGGACTACTTTCAGCAGGGCCGCTCTCACATGTACGTGCCCAGTCAGTGTGGTCTGTCTTGCTGCATCTGTCTCTCTCTCTCTCTCTGCGCGCCACGCTCACCAAAACGCGGTCAGCTGTGTTGTCAGGCTGCGACGCCCCCTCTACTTAGGGAAATGGAGTTAACCCTATAAATGCCAGCTATCACTCACACATTCATATAACTGAAAAATTTACTCCCACTCCTCTTTTTAAATTATTTCCCTCTCTCTTTACTACTTTACTATCATTTATGATAGTAAAGTAGTAAAGGCTGTCACTCCTATCTGTGTGATGCCCATAGCATCATCACCGAAAGCTGTCTGAATCATCCGAATGGTTTCCAGCTGGCTGTCGCCCAGTTTCTGGCAAAATTTGATGTGGCGCTGCTCCAGTCCTTCCGTCCTTTTCCTTGAAATGAAAATCCACCGAGGGCACTACACGTCCTCACACAAAGGCTGCTTGCCAGAAAATGATGCAATCGACAGGCGTGACAAAGTTCACGTATGCGCACCAAGGTTCAAGGTTGGCTCATGCAAGCACACGTGATTCAAATCCATCAGGATTTGAATACTTTCGTCCAATACCTTTCTAACAGACCTCTTCCACTCTATTATTGACTGAAATCAGCTCCACTGTCTTGTCAAATCAAGTACTCCAATAAGTTGATTTAGCACTGTGATAGAGTATATTTAACTATATTTGGACTGGGACCAAATGTTATCCCAGCAGAATAAATTTTTCTCTGCAAAATTTACTGTGCAGATTTAGTGTTTTTATCTTTTTTAGACGGCCCCTTTTTTGTAGTGTTATGAAAAGAAACTAAAGCCTGAATCAATATATTGAAATGCTTATATTCTTAGAAAATACACTTTTGTTGATAAATCACTTTTACTGATTAATCGTTTTAAATATTTATTTTTTTTTTTTCAAGGTAATTTTTGTTGGCACATAAAACAAAAATTGATGTGGCAAGCACTCTGCAGTGAGAAAGATCGTCTCTTGATCATTTCCTGGATGGGCTGGTGGACCTGGAGATGATGGAACAGGCCCAGTCTTGATGCCAGGGCCGGCCCGGCCTATAGGCGGTATAGGCAATTGCTAAGGGCGCTGTCCATCTGGGAAATGGTGGGGGAGGGGGTTGCGCCATGTGTTGTGCCATTAAAAATCTTGCCTAGGGTGCCAAATTGGTTAGGGTTTCTGCAGGAAACTTCTGCCTGTCAGGATCTTGCTCTGTCTCCTTCCTGTTTCTCCTTTTTCTCCTTTGTGTTGTTTGCATTTTTTGAAGACTTCCATTCCCATGTGGATCATTGCTCACCAGCTGACTCGGTTCCTCGCATGTTCTTGCCAGGGCTTCCAGTCGATGGCACAGCTCTTGGGGTTGTGCTTCAGGGCATTTCCATGTATAGTTTTTGGTCACTTTCAAGTTATTTTTTGTGTACCTCCCATACATATACATTTTTAGACACCATTTCTTGAATGCATGTGCCAGATGGCACAAGGTGTGAAATGACCCAAACAAAAAGTAAGATCAAACTTTAGTTAGTCTTTTAATTACTTCTAATTACAGCATGATTCGCATTACACTAAAAGTCCTTTGTTTCCTGAAAAAAAAAAGAAGTTTTTTTTTATATCTACAACATGTATAGTTTAGTATCTAGGACAGTAATGGCACTGTAAAATGAAATATTGTTTGTTGATTTTGATAAGAAAACTGAACATTGTTTTGAAGCTGTACATAGTGTAAATAGTTGAATAAATGGTAAAGTGGTTGTTAAATTAAGTTATGCAACAGGGTAGGAATATATAAGTTTATCCTTCCGCCTACTCCATTCTGAACGTGTTGGGAGAAGAAAACATGAAATATAAATGTTTGAACATGTTTGAAATAAATACCATGATTAAATTTCTGCTGAAAACTGGACAAAGCATGTTTTCAGGGAAAATGGCCACTCCCACAGGATGCTGGAAAGTCCAGCAGTGTTCACTGTAGGAGGTGTGGGAGGTAGACTAAGTGCTACGGTCAGTTGATTGCCAGCTGTATGCTGTTCTCACAGGAATCAAACAAAATATGCACAAAAGAACGAGAAGCGCTGGTGACAGATATAAATGTGTAAACAGTACTGTATTAGAAGTGCTGCCAAATTTTTATTTTAAAAAGAAGACTGCTGAAACATTCAAAAAACTATGCAGCATGACTATTATTTCATGTTAAATAAATAAATTGGAACTTCTTTTTTTTTAACCAAAAGTGAGGAATCGAGGTCAAAAAATTTACTTTCACCATGCACAAACCCAGTTAGGGCATTCACTATCACCCAGACTTCAACCTGATTTCTTTCCAAATGATATATAGACTGTAATCAATGCGTTTTTGTTGTTTTTTTTACATATATGCCAACCGTAATTGTCTATATGCAGGTCTCCCACATTTTCTTTTGGTGGCTCTGTGTCAATTGGTCCAAATATATATATATATATATATATATATATATATATATATATATATATATATATATCAATCAATCAATCAACTTTTTTCTTGTATAGCGCCAAATCACAACAAACAGTTGCCCCAAGGCGCTCCACATTGCAAGGCAAGGCCATACAATAATTATGAAACACAGTCTACGTCTAAAGCAACATAACCAAGGGATGGTCCAGGGTCACCCGATCCAGCCCTAACTATAAGCCTTAGCGAAAAGGAAAGTTTTAAGCCTAATCTTAAAAGTAGAGAGGGTATCTGTCTCCCTGATCTGAATTGGGAGCTGGTTCCACAGGAGAGGAGCCTGAAAGCTGAAGGCTCTGCCTCCCATTCTACTCTTACAAACCCTAGGAACTACAAGTAAGCCCGCAGTCTGAGAGCGAAGCGCTCTAATGGGGTAATATGGTACTACGAGGTCCCTAAGATAAGATGGGACCTGATTATTCAAAACCTTATAAGTAAGAAGAAGAATTTTAAATTCTATTCTAGCATTAACAGGAAGCCAATGAAGGGAGGCCAACACGGGTGAGATATGCTCTCTCCTGCTAGTCCCCGTCAGTACTCTACTCTTTTGCGTAAATGCAAAAAAGCAGTCCTACATATTTGTTTAATATGCGCTTTGAATGACATATCCTGATCAAAAATAACTCCAAGATTTCTCACAGTATTACTAGAGATCAGGGAAATGCCATCCAGAGTAACGATCTGGTTAGACACCATGCTTCTAAGATTTGTGGGGCCAAGTACAATAACTTCAGTTTTATCTGAGTTTAAAAGCAGGAAATTAGAGGTCATCCATGTCTTTATGTCTGTAAGACAAACCTGCAGTTTAGCTAATTGGTGCGTATCCTCTGGCTTCATGGATAGATAAAGCTGGGTATCATCTGCGTAACAATGAAAATTTAAGCAATACCGTCTAATAATACTGCCCAAGGGAAGCATGTATAAAGTGAATAAAATTGGTCCTAGCACAGAACCTTGTGGAACTCCATAATTAACTTTAGTCTGTGAAGAAGATTCCCCATTTACATGAACAAACTGTAATCTATTAGACAAATATGATTCAAACCACCGCAGCGCAATGCCTTTAATACCTATGACATGCTCTAATCTCTGTAATAAAATTTTATGGTCAACAGTATCAAAAGCAGCACTGAGGTCCAACAGAACAAGCACAGAGATAAGTCCACTGTCCGAAGCCATAAGAAGATCATTTGTAACCTTCACTAATGCTGTTTCTGTACTATGATGAATTCTAAAACCTGACTGAAACTCTTCAAATAGACCATTCCTCTGCAGGTGATCAGTTAGCTGTTTTACAACTACCCTCTCAAGAATCTTTGAGAGAAAAGGAAGGTTGGAGATTGGCCTATAATTAGCTAAGATAGCTGGGTCAAGTGATGGCTTTTTAAGTAATGGTTTAATTACTGCCACCTTAAAGGCCTGTGGTACATAACCAACTAACAAAGATAGATTGATCATATTTAAGATTGAAGCATTAAATAATGGTAGGACTTCCTTGAGCAGCCTGGCAGGAATGGGGTCTAATAAGCATGTTGATGGTTTGGATGAAGTAACTAATGAAAATAACTCAGACAGAACAATCGGAGAGAAAGAGTCTAACCAAATACCGGCATCACTGAAAGCAGCCAAAGATAACGATACATCTTTGGGATGGTTATGAGTAATTTTTTCTCTAATAGTCAAAATTTTGTTAGCAAAGAAAGTCATGAAGTCATTACTAGTTAAAGTTAATGGAATACTCAGCTCAATAGAGCTCTGACTCTTTGTCAGCCTGGCTACAGTGCTGAAAAGAAACCTGGGGTTGTTCTTATTTTCTTCAATTAGTGATGAGTAGAAAGATGTCCTAGCTTCACGAAGGGCTTTCTTATAGAGCAACAAACTCTTTTTCCAGGCTAAGTGAAGATCTTCTAAATTAGTGAGACGCCATTTCCTCTCCAACTTACGGGTTATCTGCTTTAAGCTACGAGTTTGTGAGTTATACCACGGAGTCAGACACTTCTGATTTAAAGCTCTCTTTTTCAGAGGAGCTACAGCATCCAAAGTTGTCTTCAATGAGGATGTAAAACTATTGACAAGATACTCTAACTCCCTTACAGAGTTTAGGTAGCTACTCTGCTCTGTGTTGGTATATGACATTAGAGAACATAAAGAAGGAATCATATCCTTAAACCTAGTTACAGCGCTTTCTGAAAGACTTCTAGTGTAATGAAACTTATTCCCCACTGCAGGGTAGTCCATCAGGGTAAATGTAAATGTTATTAAAAAATGATCAGACAAAAGGGAGTTTTCAGGGAATACTGTTAAGTCTTCTATTTCCATACCATAAGTCAGAACAAGATCTAAAATATGATTAAAGTGGTGGGTGGACTCATTTACTTTTTGAGCAAAGCCGATAGAGTCTAATAATAGATTAAATGCAGTGTTGAGGCTGTCATTCTCAGCATCTGTGTGGATGTTAAAATATCCCCTGATATATATATATATATATATATATATATATATATCAGGGCTGTGAAATTAAAATTGTGAAATCCAAGGAAAATTCGCAGGGGGTAGATTGTAGAATATTTAAAAAAAAACCAGGGTAAAATATCAATAACATACCTAATAATAAAAAGCCACACATTCTTGTGTAAATTCCTGTAAATCCACTCAAAGCCACGTCTTTTTTCCCATGAAAAAAGTCTACATTAATAAAAACTAATTTACATTGTTGTGTAAATTCATGTAGCCTAAATTCATTCAAAGCCACGTCTTTTTTTCAATCAAAGAAAGTCTAGATTAATGAAAGAAAAAAAGGCACATAATCTTTTCTGAAATCCTGTTTGAACAGCACAATGTTTATTTTCCAGAGAGAGAAAAAAATTCTTACCAGATCGTTTTTCCCGTTTATCTTTCAGGTGTGTTGATGAAGCCAACAACAATTCCACAGATTATTGTCCTTATCACACTTTTTCAAAACGTCTTTCTCGCCATCTTCGCTCTGTCTGATGTCGCTCCGTGACACAGACATGCTGCAAAATTCTTCTTTTAAAAACTTGAAAGTTCTAAAAGTTTGTGATGTCCACATGCTACGTTCAGCTAGCTTTGCACAGGAGCCACACAGCGTCACCGCAGCAACCAAGCAGTCCCGCTTTATGACAACTGTCGTAACAACCAGGCTTTGAGTGGCATTTATTTTCCTCAAAACTCTGCAGATCCGAGGAAACTGATTTGTATCTGTAACACTCAGATCAGTGTCCATGGACTTATAAAACTTGCATGATGTCGTAAAAAAAGAGAATGCTTTGCGATAAACATTTTAAAAACTCTAACGATCACAATTAAAGAGTACAACACTGACACTCCCGCACCCCTCCCCATGATGAAATTCGCGGAATTCCACGGATCCCCGGAGTTTTCACAGCCCTGATATATATAAAAGGTGACCACCCTACACCTGAATATACCCTGATTGCAGGACTTGACAGGTTGAGTATGGGTTTGCAATAGTCCTGGATCAAGAGTATGATCCAGGCTTTCAAAGACATCATAGACTCATCCATGTATGTGGTGAAAGTGTTCAACTTGTAGACACACATGTATCTTGGCAGTGAGATTCATGTGTCTGGGTCCTTGGTGATGCTGGTGGTGCACCCAAAAATTATTCACATTGATTCACTTTTTCCACATTTTGTTACACTCAACAAAAATATAAACGCAACACTTTTGGTTTTGCTCCTATTTTGTATGAGATGAACTCAAAGATCTCACACTTTTTCCACATACACAATATCACCATTTCCCTCAAATATTGTTCACAAACCAGTCTAAATCTGTGATAGTGAGCACTTCTCCTTTGCTGAGATAATCCATCCCACCTCACAGGTGTGCCATATCAAGATGCTGATTAGACACCATGATTAGTGCACAGGTGTGCCTTAGACTGCCCACAATAAAAGGCCACTCTGAACGGTGCAGTTTTGTTTTATTGGGGGGGGATACCAGTCAGTATCTGGTGTGACCACCATTTGCCTCATGCAGTGAAACACATCTTCTTTGCATAGAGTTGATCAGGTTGTCAGTTGTGGCCTGTGGAATGTTGGTCCACTGCTCTTCAATGGCTGTGCGAAGTTGCTGGATATTGGCAGGAACTGGTACACGCTGTCGTATACGCCGGTCCAGAGCATCCCAAACATGCTCAATGGGTGACATGTCCGGTGAGTATGCCGGCCATGCAAGAACTGGGACATTTTCAGCTTCCAAGAATTGTGTACAGATCCTTGCAACATGGGGCCGTGCATTATGCTGCTGCAACATGAGGTGATGTTCTTGGATGTATGGCACAACAATCGGCCTCAGGATCTCGTCACGGTATCTCTGTGTATTCAAAATACCATCAATAAAATGCACCTGTGTTCTTCGTCCATAACAGACGCCTGCCCATACCATAACCCCACCGCCACCATGGGCCACTCGATCCACAGCATTGACATCAGAAAACCGCTCACCCACACGACGCCACACACGCTGTCTGCCATCTGCCCTGAACAGTGTGAACCGGGATTCATCCGTGAAGAGAACACCTCTCCAACGTGCCAAATGCCAGAGAATGTGAGCATTTACCCACTCAAGTCGGTTACGACGACGAACTGGAGTCAGGTCGAGACTCCGATGAGGATGATGAGCATGCAGATGAGCTTCCCTGAGACGGTTTCTGACAGTTTGTGCAGAAATTCTTTGGTTATGCAAACCGATTGTTTCAGCAGTTGTCCGAGTGGCTGGTCTCAGACGATCTTGGAGGTGAACATGCTGGATGTGGAGGTCCTGGGCTGGTGTGGTTACACGTGGTCTGCGGTTGTGAGGCTGGTTGGATGTACTGCAAAATTCTCTGAAACGCCTTTGGAGATGGTTTATGGTAGAGAAATGAACATTCAATACACGAGCAACAGCTCTGGTTGACATTCCTGCTGTCAGCATGCCAATTGCACGCTCCCTCAAATCTTGCGACATCTGTGGCATTGTGCTGTGTGATAAAACTGCACCTTTCAGAGTGGCCTTTTATTGTGGCCAGTCTAAGGCACACCTGTGCACTAATCATGGTGTCTAATCAGCATCTTGATATGGCACACCTGTGAGGTGGGATGGATTATCTCAGCAAAGGAGAAGTGCTCACTATCACAGATTTAGACTGGTTTGTGAACAATATTTGAGGGAAATGGTGATATTGTGTATGTGGAAAAAGTTTTAGATCTTTGAGTTCATCTCATACAAAATGGGAGCAAAAACAAAAGTGTTGCGTTTATATTTTTGTTGAGTGTATGTTTCAGCCTTATTCCAAAATGGAGTAAATTAATTTTTTCACTCAAAATTCTACTCACAACACCCCATAATGACAACACGAAAAAGGGTGGGGCGTTGGGTGGGTGCCGGCTGGTTACACAGTGGGGTGGCTGGAGCTCACTGTTCAGTCATTTCCAGAAGCGCTGTTCCTCTTTGATCATATAAAAGGGAAAGTGTGTGTCAACCACTCACAAGTTGTCTCACATGCTGTACTTGTTCTGAATTGCAGAGACAATGTGTTGAGGGGTATGAGGTTCCCGCCTGGTGATTTGGCTAGGGAGGTCATCGCGGCGATTATTTTTGGTTTGTTCAAAAATCAAGCAACACGTGGGTGCTGCTCCACAACTGAGGCAAAGGGACGGTGAACACCTGCAAACTTCATGCCAAAATGCATGAATTTCCTTGCGGATGCCATTCACAGGCTGTCACAGCCCAGTGAGATACTAGCCTTACTGTATGGCTGTGAGACTTGGATGCTAATGTGATCACTGGATATCTTTGGTGCCAGATCTGTTCTGAGGATCCTTGGGTCATGGTGGAATGACTTGGGGTCAAATGGATGGTTACTTAGAGAGACTAAGTTGAGGAGGACCGTTTGTACTGTGAGGAAATGTCAGTTACAACATTTTGAGCATGTAGGCCATTTCTCTAGGCATGATCCAGCATCAGTGTTGAGTGGCTAGACAATGCCACGGGGAGCTAGTAGCGTGTGGCAGAGCTGACCTGACATTACACCCGTGTTGTCATCCCTGCGTTGGTTGGCAGCTGTGTTCAGGGTTGAATTTAAGGTCTTACTCTTGTTTTTGTGTGAGACTGCTTCCCAATACGGGACCTGTTATACCTCTCTCTGCTGGTAGTTAAGTTAGTCTTACTGTGTTCCATGCACATGTCTGAGATCATTCTTCCAGTACTGTAGAACGCCCTGCCTGTGCCAGGTGTTCACTGTCTCTAAATGTATTTAAACCACTGCTGATAACGCAAGAGCTTTCGCGATGCTTTAAATTCCTGTGTGAGTTTGTTTTTATTAGTCGCTGTGGTCTTATGAGTTTATTACACTCTCTCTATATTTTTTTTTCTCAGTTTCCTTCTCCTGAGCAGTCTTAGGAAGGGAGTCATTAGCAGCTGTTTTGATAGCGCACTTGCTGATGCTGTCTCCCTAATGAATACTGTAAACACAGGCACCAACTTCAGCATTTCTGTGCGCACCAAACCGTGGACACACAAAAACATCTTTCCTTTACAGATATGCTGGACAGTGACAAACAAACATGAAACAGCAACAAAAATAAAACAGATGTAAACGGAATCACTGAAACACAATTTTTTAAATGAATGCAACTTGAAATCAAAGCCTCATTTTTAATTTATGGATGTAATAAAACCCACAAAAACAAACGTGCTGCAGCCTCGCTACACTACAAAAAAAAAAGTGATGCTAGATGCAGATTCATGTATGACTGTGCAACGCAGAAGTTGTCACAATAACATACTGGCATTTTTCTTTGAAATCGATAACGTCTGAGGCATATGACTTCAAGAGATTGAAAAATTTGGGGCCCGTTCTTGATTCTCATCAAATCCAAAATGTGGCACATTGCAAAGATGGTGTTTTCCCCTGTTTAGGTCAATCCTACACACTCACGCCTGATTTCAGTGGTCTGACTGAACCTTAATAGGCTGTTTGAGAGAAGCCTGTCTGTTTAATGCCGTGCAGGGGCCAACTAGTCAGCCTGCTCTCTCATCATAGACCACAGGAAACTCTTTCCAGCCTGATAAGGAACAGAACGTACTGCATGAGGAGACAAAACCCCTGCTGACATTTCCCCAACTAGCTCCTAGCTGCTCTAATACTCGCAGTGACTATACTGCAGGCCTACAGGCTGCATATCTTTAGGCAAGAGACATGTTGGACTATGCTGGAAAGCAGGCTTATGTACAAAGCCATTTGTCGTGACCCAAAGTGTCATATTACATGAGAAGGCCGGTGGACAGGTTTTTTGCATTTTTTCAAGCACGAGGATAGGCTTGTGGAAAAAAAAAAACAAGCAAAAAAATAAACAAACCCAGCACTGAGCATTGTGGCTCACTGCACACTCAGCTAATCAAGTGAAAGAGTTGAATGGTTTAAAACTTTGTCAGCTTCTTTCTCTCCTTTTTTTCATTCTCACAAGTGGTGCATTTACTTTTAATGCCTGCAAACAATGTGTGTCTTATCTTACAGTCAACGCAAAGCAGTGTAGTGCAAGTATCATTGCTCCTTTATGACTGTCATAATTGTCATTTTTATGCTTGGCGGCCACTTTGTGTATGTAGCAAGTCAGTGATGGTGCATGGCTGCCTTTTGACAACAAGAAGCGATTGTGCTATAGCCCCACAAAATCATGGTCTAGTGCCGAACACAGAGTTTTTCTGCGGTTGCTATGGTGCAGTATTCAGATGTGCTTCACAGGTAGAGCAGGTAACTGCGTGAAGGTAGTAGGGCGACCCATATGTATATATAAAATACAAATAATGAATGTTTAAGAGTTCAGTGGTATGAATACGGGGGGCAGCACGGTGACTTAGTGGTTAGCACTGTTGCCTCACAGTGAGAAGGTCGTGGGTTAAATTCCCATGGCCTTTCTGTGTGGAGTTTGCATGTTCTCCCCATGTTTGCGTGGGTTTCCTCCCACATCCAAAGACATGCGGGTTAGGTGGAGTGGACTCTTTGAAATTGTCCGTAGGTGTGTGTGTGGGTGTGTCTGTGTTTGTTTGTCTGTTTGTGGCCCTGCAACAGACTGGCGTCCTGTCCTGGGTTTACCCCGCCTTGCGCCCTATGACTGCTGGGATAGGCTCCAGCCCCCCGCGACCCTTAATTGGACTAAGCGGTAGAAGATGAATGGTATGAATACGAGGTCTATTAGAAAAGTATCCGACCTTTTTATTTTTTGCAAAAACCTGATGGATTTGAATCACATGTGCTTGCATGAGCCAACCTTGAACCTTCATGCGCATGCGTGAATTATTTCACGCCTGTCAATTGTCTCCAGTCATTCCGCCATTTCCTTGCAATGAAAATCCGCCGAGAGCACAACACACCACCTCACACAAAGGCTGTTTGCCAGCAAATGACGCAATCGACAGGTGTGAAAAAATTCACGCATGCGCACAAAGGTTCAAGGTTGGCTCATGCAAGCACACGTGATTCAAATCCATCAAGATTTTGCAAAAAATAAAAAGGTTGGATACTTTTCTAACAGACCTCGTATTTCATGAGGTGAAAGCTGGAACATACCAGTCAACAAGGCCTCATTGAATGGTATGTGTGTGTATATGTGTGTATATATATATATATATATATATATATATATATATATATATATATATATATATATATATATATATATGTATATGTGTGTGTGTGTCCTGGTAGTCTGGAGGATATGCGAACTAAGAAATTTGTTTTTTTTAAAGTAATGTAACTGTGTTCTGAATTAGATCCGTTTATACATGTTTATATGTGTTTGAATGCAGTTACAATAGATAAGATAAACTTTATTGCTCCCACAGCGTGGAAAATCAACTGTTGCAAAATAAGTCGTACAGTAGTAAAGAAAAAGGAAAATATTTACATTAAAGAAAGGTGACATAAGTATATTGCGATGTTTGCTGGTGGGTGCATAAATACTGATGTGAACAAATTAAAAGAATAATAGAATATAGTGACTATAAGTATGTAAAGATATGGTAAAATTATTGCAATTTTTTACTTTTTTACCTTTTTACTTTTTTTTTTACTTTTTTACTGTGCTCCAACGCCTAAGGAAGACCTCTAACGGTCAAAACATCACGACGGAGCACTTTTATCAGCTAACTTTCATCAGCGTTGGCAAGCTAACTAGCTTGCTAACGCTTTCGTTTTTATTTTTTTTATTTTTTTTATTTTTTTATTTTTATTTATTTATTTTTTTTCTCTTTTAGCACTGTTGTCGTGCGTTATCTGTGCTGCTCCACAGCGTGTTTAGTTTATTTTTATTTTATTTTAGCACCGTTGTCGTGCGTTCCCTGTGCTGCTTCATGGCCTGTTTGGTGCCTTGATTGGGGCACTCCTTCTGCTGAATCACCTTTAAATTATTTACACATTATTCACTTTGTGTGTTTTTAGGAATCCGCTAGGTTGCGTAGCTACTAGTTCTTAGCCGATTTAGCATGGCGGCTTCTCCTGTCTCTCCCGTACTTTTCTGCTCTGGGTGTGAAATGTTTAGTTATTCCTCGGCCTCCTTTAGCAGTAACGGTACTTGTAATAAGTGCAGCTTATTCGTAGCTTTGGAGGCCAGGCTGGGCGAATTGGAGACTCGGCTCCGCACCGTGGAAAATTCTACAGCTAGCCAGGCCCCTGTAGTCGGTGCGGACCAAGGTAGCTTAGCTGCCGCTAGTTCCCCCCTGGCAGATCCCGGGCAGTCGGGAAAGCAGGCTGACTGGGTGACTGTGAGGAGGAAGCGTAGCCCTAAACAGAAGCCCCGTGTACACCGTCAACCCGTTCACATCTCTAACCGTTTTTCCCCACTCGACGATACACTCGCCGAGGATCAAACTCTGGTTATTGGCGACTCTGTTTTGAGAAATGTGAAGTTAGCGACACCAGCAACCATTGTCAATTGTCTTCCGGGGGCCAGAGCAGGCGACATCGAAGGACATTTGAAATTGCTGGCTAAGGCTAAGCGTAAATTTGGTAAGATTGTAATTCACGTCGGCAGTAATGACACTCGGTTACGCCAATCGGAGGTCACTAAAATTAACATTAAATCGGTGTGTAACTTTGCAAAAACAATGTCGGACTCTGTTGTTTTCTCTGGGCCCCTCCCCAATCAGACCGGGAGTGACATGTTTAGCCGCATGTTCTCCTTGAATTGCTGGCTGTCTGAGTGGTGTCCAAAAAATGAGGTGGGCTTCATTGATAATTGGCAAAGCTTCTGGGGAAAACCTAGTCTTGTTAGGAGAGACGGCATCCATCCCACTTTAGATGGAGCAGCTCTCATTTCTAGAAATCTGGCCAATTTTCTTGGATCCTCCAAACTGTGACTGTCCAGCGTTGGGACGAGGAGGCAGAGCTGTGGTCTTATACACCTCTCTGCAGCTTCTCTCCCCCTGCCATCCCCTCATTGCCCCATCCCCGTAGAGACGGTGCCTGCTCCCAGACCACCAATAACCAGCAAAAATCTATTTAAGCATAAAAATTCAAAAAGAAAAAATAATATAGCACCTTCAACTGCACCACAGACTAAAACAGTTAAATGTGGTCTATTAAACATTAGGTCTCTCTCTTCTAAGTCCCTGTTGGTAAATGATATAATAATTGATCAACGTATTGATTTATTCTGCCTAACAGAAACCTGGTTACAGCAGGATGAATATGTTAGTTTAAATGAGTCAACACCCCCGAGTCACACTAACTGTCAGAATGCTCGTAGCACGGGCCGTGGCGGAGGATTAGCAGCAATCTTCCATTCCAGCTTATTAATTAATCAAAAACCTAGACAGAGCTTTAATTCATTTGAAAGCTTGACTCTTAGTCTTGTCCATCCAAATTGGAAGTCCCAAAAACCAGTTTTATTTGTTATTATCTATCGTCCACCTGGTCGTTACTGTGAGTTTCTCTGTGAATTTTCAGACCTTTTGTCTGACTTAGTGCTTAGCTCAGATAAGATAATTATAGTGGGCGATTTTAATATCCACACAGATGCTGAGAATGACAGCCTCAACACTGCATTTAATCTATTATTAGACTCTATCGGCTTTGTTCAAAAAGTAAATGAGTCCACCCACCACTTTAATCATATCTTAGATCTTGTTCTGACTTATGGTATGGAAATAGAAGACTTAACAGTATTCCCTGAAAACTCCCTTCTGTCTGATCATTTTTTAATAACATTTACATTTACCCTGATGGACTACCCTGCAGTGGGGAATAAGTTTCATTACACTAGAAGTCTTTCAGAAAGCGCTGTAACTAGGTTTAAGGATATGATTCCTTCGTTATGTTCTCTAATGTCATATACCAACACAGAGCAGAGTAGCTACCTAAACTCTGTAAGGGAGTTAGAGTATCTCGTCAATAGTTTTACATCCTCTTTGAAGACAACTTTGGATGCTGTAGCTCCTCTGAAAAAGAGAGCTTTAAATCAGAAGTGTCTGACTCCGTGGTATAACTCACAAACTCGTAGCTTAAAGCAGATAACCCGTAAGTTGGAGAGGAAATGGCGTCTCACTAATTTAGAAGATCTTCACTTAGCCTGGAAAAAGAGTCTGTTGCTCTATAAAAAAGCCCTCCGTAAAGCTAGGACATCTTTCTACTCATCACTAATTGAAGAAAATAAGAACAACCCCAGGTTTCTTTTCAGCACTGTAGCCAGGTTGACAAAGAGTCAGAGCTCTATTGAGCTGAGTATTCCATTAACTTTAACTAGTAATGAGTTCATGACTTTCTTTGCTAACAAAATTTTAACTATTAGAGAAAAAATTACTCATAACCATCCCAAAGACGTATCGTTATCTTTGGCTGCTTTCAGTGATGCCGGTATTTGGTTAGACTCTTTCTCTCCGATTGTTCTGTCTGAGTTATTTTCATTAGTTACTTCATCCAAGCCATCGCCATGTTTATTGGACCCCATTCCTACCAGGCTGCTCAAGGAAGCCCTACCATTATTTAATGCTTCGATCTTAAATATGATCAATCTATCTTTGTTAGTTGGCTATGTACCACAGGCTTTTAAGGTGGCAGTAATTAAACCATTACTTAAAAAGCCATCACTTGACCCAGCTATCTTAGCTAATTATAGGCCAATCTCCAACCTTCCTTTTCTCTCAAAAATTCTTGAAAGGGTAGTTGTAAAACAGCTAACTGATCATCTGCAGAGGAATGGTCTATTTGAAGAGTTTCAGTCAGGTTTTAGAATTCATCATAGTACAGAAACAGCATTAGTGAAGGTTACAAATGATCTTCTTATGGCCTCGGACAGTGGACTCATCTCTGTGCTTGTTCTGTTAGACCTCAGTGCTGCTTTTGATACTGTTGACCATAAAATTTTAATACAGAGATTAGAGCATGCCATAGGTATTAAAGGCACTGCGCTGCGGTGGTTTGAATCATATTTGTCTAATAGATTACAATTTGTTCATGTAAATGGGGAATCTTCTTCACAGACTAAAGTTAATTATGGAGTTCCACAAGGTTCTGTGCTAGGACCAATTTTATTCACTTTATATATGCTTCCCTTAGGCAGTATTATTAGACGGTATTGCTTAAATTTTCATTGTTACGCAGATGATACCCAGCTTTATCTATCCATGAAGCCAGAGGACACACACCAATTAGCTAAACTGCAGGATTGTCTTACAGACATAAAGACATGGATGACCTCTAATTTCCTGCTTTTAAACTCAGATAAAACTGAAGTTATTGTACTTGGCCCCACAAATCTTAGAAACATGGTGTCTAACCAGATCCTTACTCTGGATGGCATTACCCTGACCTCTAGTAATACTGTGAGAAATCTTGGAGTCATTTTTGATCAGGATATGTCATTCAAAGCGCATATTAAACAAATATGTAGGACTGCTTTTTTGCATTTACGCAATATCTCTAAAATCAGAAAGGTCTTGTCTCAGAGTGATGCTGAAAAACTAATTCATGCATTTATTTCCTCTAGGCTGGACTATTGTAATTCATTATTATCAGGTTGTCCTAAAAGTTCCCTAAAAAGCCTTCAGTTAATTCAAAATGCTGCAGCTAGAGTGCTGACGGGGACTAGAAGGAGAGAGCATATCTCACCCATATTGGCCTCTCTTCATTGGCTTCCTGTTAATTCTAGAATAGAATTTAAAATTCTTCTTCTTACTTATAAGGTTTTGAATAATCAGGTCCCATCTTATCTTAGGGACCTCGTAGTACCATATCACCCCAATAGAGCGCTTCGCTCTCAGACTGCAGGCTTACTTGTAGTTCCTAGGGTTTGTAAGAGTAGAATGGGAGGCAGAGCCTTCAGCTTTCAGGCTCCTCTCCTGTGGAACCAGCTCCCAATTCAGATCAGGGAGACAGACACCCTCTCTACTTTTAAGATTAGGCTTAAAACTTTCCTTTTTGCTAAAGCTTATAGTTAGGGCTGGATCAGGTGACCCTGAACCATCCCTTAGTTATGCTGCTATAGACGTAGACTGCTGGGGGGTTCCCATGATGCACTGTTTCTTTCTCTTTTTGCTCTGTATGCACCACTCTGCATTTAATCATTAGTGATCGATCTCTGCTCCCCTCCACAGCATGTCTTTTTCCTGGTTCTCTCCCTCAGCCCCAACCAGTCCCAGCAGAAGACTGCCCCTCCCTGAGCCTGGTTCTGCTGGAGGTTTCTTCCTGTTAAAAGGGAGTTTATCCTTCCCACTGTCGCCAAGTGCTTGCTCACAGGGGGTCGTTTTGACCGTTGGGGTTTTACATCATTATTGTATGGCCTTGCCTTACAATATAAAGCGCCTTGGGGCAACTGTTTGTTGTGATTTGGCGCTATATAAAAAAAAAATTGATTGATTGATTGATACATGCTTCCCTTAGGCAGTATTATTAGACGGTATTGCTTAAATTTTCATTGTTACGCAGATGATACCCAGCTTTATCTATCCATGAAGCCAGAGGATACACACCAATTAGCTAAACTGCAGGATTGTCTTACAGACATAAAGACATGGATGACCTCTAATTTCCTGCTTTTAAACTCAGATAAAACTGAAGTTATTGTACTTGGCCCCACAAATCTTAGAAGCATGGTGTCTAACCAGATCGTTACTCTGGATGGCATTTCCCTGATCTCTAGTAATACTGTGAGAAATCTTGGAGTCATTTTTGATCAGGATATGTCATTCAAAGCGCATATTAAACAAATATGTAGGACTGCCTTTTTGCATTTACGCAATATCTCTAAAATCAGAAACGTCTTGTCTCAGAGTGATGCTGAAAAACTAATTCATGCATTTATTTCCTCTAGGCTGGACTATTGTAATTCATTATTATCAGGTTGTCCTAAAAGTTCCCTAAAAAGCCTTCAGTTGGTTCAGAATGCTGCAGCTAGAGTACTGACGGGGACTAGCAGGAGAAAGCATATCTCACCCGTGTTGGCCTCTCTTCATTGGCTTCCTGTTAATTCTAGAATAGAATTTAAAATTCTTCTTCTTACTTATAAGGTTTTGAATAATCAGGTCCCATCTTATCTTAGGGACCTCGTAGTACCATATTACCCCATTAGAGCGCTTCGTTCTCAGACTGCGGGCTTACTTGTAGTTCCTAGGGTTTGTAAGAGTAGAATGGGAGGCAGAGCCTTCAGCTTTCAGGCTCCTCTCCTGTGGAACCAGCTCCCAATTCAGATCAGGGAGACAGATACCCTCTCTACTTTTAAGATTAGGCTTAAAACTTTCCTTTTCGCTAAGGCTTATAGTTAGGGCTGGATCGGGTGACCCTGGACCATCCCTTGGTTATACTGCTTTAGACGTAGATTGTGGGGGGGTTCCCATGATGCACTGTTTCTTTCTCTTTTTGCTCCGTATGCATCACTCTGCATTTAATCATTAGTGATCGATCTCTGCCCCCCATCACGGCATGTCTTTTTCCTGGTTTTTTCCCTCAGCCCCAACCAGTCTCAGCAGAAGACTGCCCCTCCCTGAGCCTGGTTCTGCTGGAGGTTTCTTCCTGTTAAAAGGGAGTTTTTCCTTCCCACTGTTGCCAAGTGCTTGCTCATAGGGGGTCGTTTTGACCGTTGGGGTTTTTCATAATTATTGTATGGCCTTGCCTTGCAATATGGAGCGCCTTGGGGCAACTGTTTGTTGTGATTTGGCGCTATATAAGAAAAAAGTTGATTGATTGATTGATTGATAAATTGCACAGTTGTGCATGTAATAAAGCACAAAAGGTTATGGTAGATGTAGTTGATAGTGCAAAATCAGCAGGTGATTATGGCGCCAGAAACATTTTGAGGTATTATACAGTCTGACTGCAGTTGGATTAAATGACCTGTGGAGGCGTTCTGTTTTGCACTGAGGGTGCAGCAGTCTATTACTGAAGGAGCAGCTTAAGGCTCCCACAGACTCATGTGAAGGATGAGAGGGGTTGTCCATAATTGATGTCAGCTTAGCTAACATCCTCCTCTCACCCACCACCTCTAAGGGGTCCACAATGCATTCCAGGACAGAGCCAGCTCTTCTGACTAATCTATTAAGTCTCCTCCTGTCCCACTCAGAACTCCCACAGCCCCAGCAGATCACAGCATAAAGTATGGATGATGCCACCACAGAGTCCTAAAAGGTTTTCAGCATTGTCCCGCACACAGTGCCCATGTATTTAATGGTCATGTATTTAGTGGTCTAAATATATCATTCAGGTACATGTACTATTCTGTTGCACTGGTGTCCTTGGACAAGACACTTCATCTGTATTGGTTCAGTCCACCCAGCTGTAAATTGGTGCCAGCCTTGGCTCAGTAAACAATCTATGATGGACTGGTGTCCTGTCCAGGTGGAGTGGTACACTGTCTCCTCCATCACATTACGGAATCCAGGAATAGGCACCATCACCGATGGACCACACCTCAGGGTCTACTTCTTCTTACTTCTAACATAAGATGGTTCACAACATGCAAACACTCTACTTGAACAACCGGGGAAGTGCATTAGTGCTCAGATTCCTCATCTTCACTCATAAAACTTCAACAAAACTGAATTGAAAACCAAAATTAAAAATTAAATAAAAGTATAAGCTAGTATAGATCACCAAGATAGGGCCACTGGTTCATGTTGGGTCAGCAAAACAAACCAACATCTAGTTTATGAAACAGTTTTAATATTTTAATATTACTGGAGGCTCATAAAAGTCCACACTGGTAAACGCATAATAGGCTTTATTATTTCAGGGAAGGAAAACATGATTGGCACGTGCCTGGCTCCCACCCTTATAATTAAGCATGCAGCTTGCTGGGACATTGTATTCAAGTGCCTCTGTTGTGCAGCAACTTTTCTGTGTCTGTGTGTCAGCACCAACTCCATTCAAGACAGCTACATCCATCAGTATGTGGAGGAGCCACTTCATTGCTAAAATCCCTCTCTTTTCTTCCGGTCTGTTCATTTTCCATGTAATACTAAGTCTACTGTGATTTACGTAGTCACTAACCTTATAATACACAGGAACCTCTATTCCGCCCCTGTCACAAGTGCAGTAGTGTATTTAAAGTGGCTATTAATCATAATGTGTCACAAATATGTCTCACTGCTCTCAGATCACTTGTGGTAAGTAGTGAACTGGATCTGACCGTTGATCCAATGTGCAGCGTTTACCCTTTAGATGAATGCGGGCCAGTCTGTGGGATTTCATTACATAAATTATCTCCACATTTATAGCTTCATCATATTAGGGTTTGTATTTTTTTTCTTTCAGCAGCTCTACGTAGATTGAGGTAGGGTCGTTGAGTACACTGTATACACTCACTATGGAAAAAAGCTACTGCTGAGGCTGAGTTTATGGTGTCTGTTATATTTATTCACTTGCTATTGCAGAAGTGTTTTATGCGTGCAAGTATTGATTAAACTCTGCCATATGGTTGCATATTGCAGGTGTGCTGCAGGTCAGTGCGATACGCGTGTACACAACCGGAGAAATGGAAGCAGTCAACGGCACAGATGTTCGTCTGAAGTGCACTTTCCAGAGCTCGGCTGCCATCAACCCCTCCACCATCACCGTCTCTTGGACCTTCAGACCCCTCGGACCCGGCCATGAAGAGTCGGTGAGTAAGAGTATGTTTGTGTTTGCAGCAAAGTGAGAGTAAAAGTCAAACTTCCCCCTCATGGTGTCAGAGAGCATCCACCCCTCCTCAGTCAAGCAAGTAGGTGGTGAGTCATCCAGGTCCCTGCTGAGAGTCCGAGATAGCCAGCATCTGTCAGTGTGTGAGTGTGTGATTGTCTGAGTGCGTGTATAAGAATATAAAAGAAGCAGCAGGTCTGTGTTTTTCTCTGAGTCATTCAGTTTCCAGACTATGTCCAAACCTGTTGCTCCAAACACATGTTCTCTGGTTAGGTGTTCTACTATCACCAGCGACCGTACCCACCACCAGAAGGCCGCTTCCGGAACCGTGCTGTATGGGCTGGTGACATCATGGGTCGTGACGCCTCCATCACAATTCGAGAAGTGAAGTTCACCTACAATGGCACCTACATATGCCAGGTCAAGAATCCACCCGATGTCCACGGTGCTGTCGGAGAAATTCGACTTCGCGTTGTTACCACAGGTCAGTATTTCATTCCCAGAAAAAAATATTAACTAAATATATGTTCATATTTTCTATGTTCCTTAAAAAACAAGCTGTTATGTGCCGACCCGCGTCTGACTGAACCCAGCGCTAAATAACCAGAAAGCGGTTCCAGAAAAAACAAAACAAATTTTATTATCCCCCTCTGTGCAAAACTCGGTGTACAACAAAAAGTGCGTTTATCTGGCGGAGTGAAGGACGGCGCGCTCTCCAGCGCCCAAAGGGATTGAAGCCCGGCGCTTCTGGACTCACATTCACCGCCAAACACCCCCCAGGTGGACACGACAAACCGACTCTGTGAAGGATAGAAGAGGTGAGGTAAGTCAACAGCTACAACTAATATCCTTCAAAGGCACACACTATCAGCAACACGTTCAGGTCTGAATTTAAGCTTTATGTAAATGAGCAGCCTCTCACAACAGGTGGAGGATCATCTGTCCGCACGCCACGGCCGTGAGAAGCGAGCTGCACAATTCTCATCAATGTTCAAATATACTGCGTAACAAAATACCAAATTACTATTAACACTTATTCAGACAATCAATCACCTCTGATGTGTGCTGACAGCATGTGTCCCTCACCCGTCCTCCTTCACAGGCACGATGTGTCAAACCCAGGCACGGTCCTCAGCGTCTCACAAACGAACATCATAAGGTCGAGTTCCCGGCAATTCTGCTTGAATCACTCATGGCTTAAATGCAGAACGCATCTCATTATCTGCTTCAGCTGAAAGTCTTTAAGGTTGCACGTGAGCATCATCCACAGGTGCTGTATATCACGCTGATGAGGGTGAAGGACTCTTCTGCCAGTGTTAAGGATTTTATATATATATATATATATGTTATCACTGTTAAACATTTGTACCTTCGTCTTCTTTCTTATGAAAACGGTGTTGTGCTGTTTGCACCTAACCCCGAGAATGTATGTGTTATTCAACCTTGTTTTAGCACTCTGGGGTCAATCTGAGCTGGGAATGAAGGGCTGGATGTACTTATTATTATAATATAACTTTGTTTTCGCAGCCTCTAACGACTGGGAGTAAGAGAACGTTTTGACTGTTGTGATGTGGTGCTTAGTGTGAAGGAGTGTGAAGGACAGGACACTTCAGGCAGATGCAGAACAGCAACTGCAACAGACGAACGAGATGTGCTGACCTGTGTAAAAGAAAGTGTTCTTCCTTACAGCTGCACTTATTGACGTATGCGTTTATGTTACGGGAAGAAACTTGTCTTGCGTCATCACCCCCACCCTTAGGACAAGTTTTTTGTTTATGTGATGAGGGCGTCTCTTAATAAAAAGAGCGGAAAAGCAGGCCAGACTTTAGTGTAGCCTTGGTGTACAGCCTGGCCGCACTCCGCGCGTAAAATTTGACTTTCTGTCTCACTGGTGTTTCTTGACTCTGTTTGTCTTGTTAAAGGTTTTAAAAATGTTTGGAGGAGAAAATACCCAACAGCCAGCACCTTCTCTACAGACAAAAACCAGTTTGCATACCACCTGGAGAGCAAAGAAAAGAAAAGAACACCAAAATGTCCAGCCAAACCCTACTAACACACAACAGTACCCCCCCTTCAACGGGAAGCCTCCCGGCGACCGAACAGACCAGGTCCGAGAACAGCACCACCCTCCGGGGTCCTCGTCAGGAAGCAGACGGCGTAACACTCCCAAGGTCCACCACAGACAGCAGGACAGGGCACCGCAGCTGGAAGGCCGGCTGGCATCAACAAAAACCCCAAAAGAGTCCCAAGTACAACCCAACATACAAGAAAAACACAAAACCCACCCAAACCCTCCCCAGGGGACCGTCCCATCCAACCCCGGGAAGAAAAGAAAAACTCCCAAATGCAAAAACCCAACACAGCCCCAACAACACAATACAAACATAAATTCACAAAGAAAAATAACAAACAACCCGCCCAGAACGACTTGCAGAGCCCAAAACCCCCCAGAAGACCTTTACTGCCAGTTCCAGAAGAAACAGCCAAAGCCGGAATCCCACAGAGGTCCCCAGGTACACATGGAGCAACAGCGCCTCCCAGAGGACCGTACCATCAAACCCCAGGAGGTACCCTCCCCACAACCCAGGAACCCCAGACCTGGCCACACTTGGCTAGTCAGCCCCACAAGCCAATTCCCCCCCAGAGGACCGTCCCATCAACCCTGGAGATGGAACCTGGAAGGAAACATAAAAAACACAAAAATCCAGCCCCCGGTGGACTTCATAAAACTACCCCGGGGGCAAATAAAACAACCGACAAACCCTGTTACCTCCCCCAGCACCCCGAAGGACCCCAGATCACTCCCAGAGCCCTTCATCGGCTCAATTTTGGTGAATGGCACAAAATTACTAAGCCGGGGAAGGGAACAGGAAAAACTAACCCGGCCCCAACCCCGAAGCGCAGCGGAAAACCGGAAATACGTCTGGTGCCCCAACCCGACCATACCCCCAGCCTATCGGGAGGGGTGGAACTACCGAAATGGCGAACGGCAACAGATCGGCCCACCCCTCCGACTGAGGTATGTTCCCGCTGCACCACACCCTGGCAACACCAATGACAAACGGTCAAAGGCCCACCGAGGCTGGAGTGGAACCGGGCCCTAACCAAACCAAAAAAACGCCCCTGACAACCCCCCCCTAGGTGCAGAGGTCTTCTGAGAACACTCAGCGTGACCAACCTGCACCACCCCACAACCCACAAGACGAACGGTCTTAGGGCGAGTGAGGTTTGGGTTAGGGAAGCAGGGAAATAAAAAACAACAAAACAAAACGACCCCATCCCAAACAGAAAATACCTAAATACAAATAATAAAAACCAACGATGGACTGAGTCCAGCCGAGCTCCGAACCGCCAGTCGTTCACTCCACCAGAACCGCCACTAAATCCCCAAACAATTTAGAACCCCTTACAAAAACAAAAACAGCCCAAATAAATTGGTTTTTTTTTGTGTGTCCATTATTTTGCCTGACCCAGAACACCTGGAGATACGTCATCACTATTTTTCTTGACGCTTCTGTGACGGGGCAATATGGCGGCTTCAGCTCGTCCGAGCTGCATGGGCTCATCCGCAAGAGGAGCCAGAGGTCCCGTTGGAGGAGTCTCAGTGGGGCGAAGAAGAGGCAGCCCAGATCTGTGTCAGGGAAAGCCCAGAGACGAAAAAACCCGCTCTGATGTTCGCCCTCTCTCGCGTCCACGCTCCTTTATCTGGAAATACCAAAATATACTTTTGCAATCCATTTAACAATATGCAGCCATCTATAGAATTAAAAGCAGTGCTAAGATCAAGCAGTAGCAGCACAAAGCTGGTATATAAATCAATCATAAATGCTGATGGTAATAGTTCAAACAGATTGCTATCCAACAAATAAGCCACGAGTTGTTTCACAACTACTTGTTCAATGCTTTTTGAAAAGAAAGAAAGAGAGGTGAATTTGAGACTTATTTGTAATCTGGATTGTGGTTTGTGGTCACTGTACTTTCAATACAGACGGTTCCCATTTCAGGTTTCGTGGCCATTTTCCATGTAATGTGTATCCAGTTTAAAAACCTGTGGCAAAACAACATGTATATCCACATCAGATCTCCTGGGTTGACTCCGATGACCAGTATTTCTGAATGCGTATTAAAGACACATTCAAACAGGAACACAATAAAGTTGTTCTCAGTGATGATATAATCTGAACTGTGTTTCCTCCTCACTTACAGCTTCATTCTCTGAACTTCTCCTTCTGGCGTTGGCCATTGGGGGCGGTATCACCGTCGTGGTCTTCATCCTCATCATTATCGTGTCCTGCAGGAAGTGCAAGAAAAACAGATGGAGAGAGGAAGGGAATGTGGAGGCTCCCCGGAAAGAGAGAAAAGACTCGACTTTGTGGTAAGACCAAGAGAAAGCCAGAGAGGGGGAATACGTCCTCTCTGTCTCTTCGTCTGGCTCTGGGTATCAGGGCATGTGTTGCACCATTTTGGGTTCTGGGGCTCTTTAGTGCTCTTTCCTACTGGATGCTTCACTTCCACAGTCTTGTCCAACCGCAGTCTTTGGAAGGAAAATCTGGTAGCCAGGTGACTATCAGACATTAAGCGCTGCCGTGTCGCCGTGGACACAGTCCTTTACTCAGACTACTGCCTAGTTCTTGATATCACTATGTGCCTTTTATTTCTTGATTCATCGTTTCACCTTTTCCTGTTTTGCCAAACAGGCATCTATACACATTTCCTGTTTAGACTAAATGTTTTCGTCATGTAGAGGTAGAACAATGGTGTGTTTTGTGCTGCTTCCATGTGACTATTTCATCATTGCCAGTAAACCAGTGCAGTACAAGCCACATATCTTAAAGGTTTTACCATGCTGTTCAAACTGTAGAACACTGAGCACTTTCCTTTTCCTGAAGCCACCGTATCATTTGAACTATGTGACTGAAACCCCTCACAGAAGCTGCACCACCAAACTGTGATTCTTCAGAGGGTACATCCACATTAAGGTAGCTAACAGAAAATATGGAAAAGTTTTTGTCCATATTAAAACAACTGTAAATCGGAAACCCAAGTTGGAAACTTCTGAATCCTGAAAAGTATGTGTTCACGTGATCACCTCAAAAAAATAATACGGACGTTTGCAGTGACGTATACTGGCAAAAAAGTATGTGAAGCCTTGAACTATGTCTTAATTTTGAAATGACCCCCCCAAAAGAAATCAGGCTTCAGTACCTAAAAAGTTCAGAAATAATGTCCTTTAAACTCACAGTGAAAACTAATCTCTACAACATGACATAAAAATACTTGTATAAAGCCAAAATGAAGGGCTGCATAAATAAGTGTAACATCACAGTGAATGATCACTGCAGCCAGTTTTCTTCAGACACATCAGGGGATGGATACATGAACATTTCCAAATCACTGAATATGTCTTGGACTTCATTTACATCAGTTATTAAGAAATGAAATGATCATATATCTATTTCTTAACTTGTCTGTAAAATTGATTATGTCTGACAAGGATGTAATAAAATCATCGACGTTTATTTATTTGTGTGTCTGACTGTTAGCAGGATTACGTCAAAACTACTACACAGATTTTGACGAAATGTGCACCACAAAGACTCCATTAAATTTTGGAGGTGATCCAGATCCAGATTCTGGATCAAGATTTCACTTTACATATGCTTTGTAGGATTACATAAAAAACCTATGTGGATTCTCACCAAATTTGCACCACAGATAGATATTAGCCCATCGAAGACTCAACTGAATTTTGGAGGTGCTGCACATCTGGATTCTGGATCAAGATTTCACTTTACATATGCTTTGTAGGATTACATAAAAAACCTATGTGGATTCTCACCATATTTGTACCACAGATAGATATTAGCCCATCGAAGACTTGACTGAATTTTTGAGGTGCTCCACATCTGGATTGGCAGACATCAGAAATCCCAGATTACTCGTTTATTTGTGTGCTAGTAGAGTGTGTAATTACTCGTACTTATGCAGTCCATCGTGTTGACTTTCATATTTTTGTTTGATTTATATTATATTGTAGAAAATAGTTGTATGATTAACGACCATGATTTTCGATATTTTTCAATACAGAACCCTGGTTATTATTACTCAACTCATCCTTTATTTCTAATGCATGGTCAAAACAGCAGCAGTTGACCAAAGTGCTGTACATAATTAAAAAATGAGCCCCAATTGTAAATAAATGAATTAAAAATAACAATAAAATTACAACAGCCAATAAAATAAATAAAAGATAAAGTAAAATAAAGAGTATAAAGTAGTAGGAAATCATTTAATTTTATTTCATTTATTTTATTTACGTAGCGCCAAATCACAAAGCTGCCTCAGGCACAACGCATAAGTGAGGTCTAACCTTACCAACCGCAAGAGCAAGCACACAGGTAACATTGGTAAGGAAAAACTACCTGTGATATTTTATTTTATAGTCACTCATTTTAAGCAGCCTTAATAACTTATTTACAGGTTCCCAGTAAAGAGAAAAAGAAAGGGCCCATACAGTGGCAAGAAATGTGTAGTATGTGAAGCTTTGAGCATGAATGTTCATTTTGAAATTACATCTAATTTACTAATAATAATAAAAAAAATTTCTTGTATATTTGTCTAGTGTGCCGGTGGCATAGCCCAAGCAGAGGGTCACCCCTTTGAGTCTGGTCTGCTTGAGGTTTTTTCATCAAATCATCAGAGGGAGTTTTTCCTTACCACTGTCGCCTGTGTGCTTGCTCTAGGGGTTGGTAAGGTTAGACCTTACTTGTGTGAAGCACCTTGAGGCAACTTTGTTGTGATTTGGCACTATATACGAGGTCTGTCAATAAAGCAACGGTCCTTTTTATTTTTTTCAAAAACTATATGGATTTCATTCATATGTTTTTACGTCAGACATGCTTGAACCCTCGTGCGCATGCGTGAGTTTTTCCACGCCTGTCGGTGACGTCATTCGCCTGTGAGCACTCCTTGTGGGAGGAGTCGTCCAGCCCCTCGTCGGAATTCCTTTGTCTGAGAAGTTGCTGAGAGACTGGCACGTTGTTTGATCAAAATTTTTTCTAAACCTGTGAGACACATCGAAGTGGACACGGTTCGAAAAATTAAATTGGTTTTCAGTGAAAATTTTAACGGCTGATGAGAGATTTTGAGGTGATTCTGTCGCTTTAAGGACTTCCCACGGTGCGAGACGTCGCTCAGCGCTCTCAGCCACCGTCGTCAGCCTGTTCAAGCTGAAAACCTCCACATTTCAGGCTCTATTGATCCAGGACGTCGTGAGAGAACAGAGAAGTTTCAGAAGAAGTCGGTTTCAGCATTTTATCCGGATATTCCACTGTTAAAGGAGATTTTTATAATGAAAGACGTGCGGACGGGTCCGCGCGTCGGGACGCAGCCGACGCGGTGCGGCGGCACAGGAAAAACACCTCCGTGTTGATAACCATTTGTAAAATCCAGGCGGCTTTTGATGGCTTTCAGTGGAGTGAGTATATGAGAAATTGTTTAACAGCAGGACATGTTCCAACTTGTCCTTAAGGCTTTCAACAGAGGTGTTTTTCCTGTGGCGGAGCGTTGCGTAGCCGACGCGCGGACCCGTCCGCACGTCTTTCATTAAAAAAATCTCCTTTAACAGTGGAATATCCGGATAAAATGCTGAAACCGACTTCTTCTGAAACTTCTCTGTTCTCTCACGACGTCCTGGATCAATAGAGCCTGAAATGTGGAGGTTTTCAGCTTGAACAGGCTGACGACGGCGGCTGAGAGCGCTGAGCGACGTCTCGCACCGTGGGAAGTCCTTAAAGCGACAGAATCACCTCAAAATCTCTCATCAGCCGTTAAAATTTTCACTGAAAACCAGCTTAATTTTTCGAACCGTGTCCACTTCGATGTGTCTCACAGGTTTAGAAAAAATTTTGATCAAACAACGCGCCAGTCTCTCAGCAACTTCTCAGACAAAGGAATTCCGACGAGGGGCTGGACGACTCCTCCCACAAGGAGTGCTCACAGGCGAATGACGTCACCGACAGGCGTGGAAAAACTCACGCATGCGCACGAGGGTTCAAGCATGTCTGATGTAAAAACATATGAATGAAATCCATATAGTTTTTGAAAAAAATAAAAAGGACCGTTACTTTATTGACAGCCCTCGTAAATGCAAATAATTTGAAATAAACTGAAAATTGAATATAATGTAATGGAATGGGACTGTGCAAAAACGGGTGATTGGAGTACAGATGTACAGTACCTTGCAGTGCATGGATGACCAACCTGTACTTTATGGTAGTAGGTGGGGGGAGCAGGGTAAATGGGCATCTCTGGCATTGTTTATGAGTCTAACTGCAGATGGAAAGAAGCTGTTTTTGTGTCTTGAAGATTTGGTCCTGATGGACCCCAGCCTCCTGCCAGAGGGGAGGATGACAAAAAGTTTGTGACCTGGGTGGGAGGGATTGGCCACAATCTTCCCTGCTTGCCTCAGGGCCCTGGAGGCATACGGGTCCTGTAGTGATGCCACACTGCAGTCGATCACCTTCTCTGCTGCGTGGATGATACGCTGCAGTCTGGTCCTGTCCTTAGCAGTGGCAGCAGCATACCAGATGGTGATGGAAGAGCAGAGGGTGGATTCAATGATGGCAGTGTAGAAGTTCACCATCATCGTTTCTGGCATTGTTTCATATAATATCATATGCAGTGCGACATAGGACGAGTGAGAGTAGCTATTTACTCAAAATATTTTTGTATTGTACATGAAGTTACACCAATAATCGAATTTCAGCTTCATCAGCTTGCATAAAATGGATTCTAATTAATGAACAGAGAGAAAAGAGCTTCTTTTTACAGCTGCTAGCAATATTCACACCTCCACTCTTAACATTTTCACATTGGCAGTTGTTGGTGTTTGACAGACAGAGGTGGCCTTGGTGGCCACCAGACCTAGAATCTGGAAATTAAATATTTGTTCCTTTGTCTGAGTTTAGTTTAGTTTTAACAACACACAGTCATGTTACTATTGTGATTTTAAGTCAGTGATATCTACAGTTGTAAGGGTTGGGATGCCAGGGGGCACCAGATATCACAGGGGGCCTCCAAGGTTTTGTCTCCTCTCAGGTTATCAAAATTAGAAGTACCCTTGTTAAATAACGCCATAAAAACACACTTACCTGACAATTAAATCTAATTAAAAATACTTTTTTGAATGAATTAAAGATAAAATAATAAAATATGATTTGGAATAAATCAGTTTATTCTTTGGTGAGCACATGTGCATGGGCTGTGTGTGTGTGTGTGTGTGGGGGGGGGGGGGTGTTAGACTTTTTGAAAAGGACAAAAAAGTGATAAACGTATAAAGAGATAATGATGCCCCTCCAGATTAATGTGGATGTACCCTCAATCAGCAGGAAGATTCTGGGGTATTAACTGCTTTATTTCACTACTGATGACTGACTTAATATCACTGCTTTTTGTTTGAGCATTATTAAGGTGATTTTCTGAGCACTACAGAATGTTCAGTGTGCTGTCAAATAACCAAACGCACTTGTTGGAAACAGACTTTTATTTTTTATTGCATTTTTTTTTTTTTTTTTGTACATTCTTATCAGAACATGTTAAATGCTCTGTAAATACATTGTGACGACAAAGTGATAAATGTTTTGAGCACTTATCTGTTTTGTCATCTTTTGCTGGGTACCTGGGCCTTCTTTGCTTGTCTGTTGGGTTTTCAGATCTCTGTAACAGCGGTTAGTGTACAAATTGTACTGCGTCCAATTTATTCGGACCTAATCTCTTCTTTGAGAAGGTGGTGAATAAACAGTTTTACCCCCTGAGATGTAGATGCATAAACATAGATTTTGATCCAACATGATTCTCATAGAGATCTAACCTCGCTCTCTGATTTGGGATGAAGTGTGTTTAACCCTGTAGCCTTGTGTTTAACCCTGAAGTGTGTTTAACCCTCTAACTCTTCTTCTTCTTCTTCCTATTCCCTGTTGTGGTCTGCTTCTGTTTCTCATGCATGCACATAACCGATACATATGTGTATTTCTATGCGTACAATTCCTTCACCTCCCCCCTGCTGTCTTCCTGTTCCGTTTTTGCATATCCCAGTCACCCAGCGAGGGCTGCCCACCTCTACCTGTCAGATACATCTATAGAGATTGACAGTTCAGACGGCATGATTTCAGAAGCCAGCACAAAAGACCTCAGCTCCTCAGAGGTGGAGGAAGACGACAGTTCAGATGATGACGGCGGTGACTCTGACTGAGAGGTGGAGACAAGACAGGCAGAAACACTCATATAAAAGCTAGCAAGGAGACATGCTGACTGGAGTGATGCCTAGGTGGCACCCATGGATTAGGTTCCATGGCTCTGACGAGTAGAAACGAGATGAATGGAGCAGCGTCACCGTGTTGGATCCAAGCACACAGAAAGGAAGTTTGGCTTCGAAGCATCGAAGTAAGAACAAAGTGACTGAAGAAAACTTTGGATGGAGATCAAGGTTATGAAACAGGATAAAAAGTAACTCTTTAGAGAGCACATAGTCCAGAAATATTCATACAAGAGTAGAAATGCTGAATAAAACTGACTTGCAAAGCCTTTGAAGTGAGAAGAACTTTAAACCTAAGTCTTTGGCTGAAAGTGTCTGTTCATGTTCAGACGTGGTGGGCACAGTTCAGCTAAATGGCTAACCGCTAATTAGTGAGGCTAACTTCTTTGCTAGTAGACTAGCCTTTCAGCTCAGTTTGAAAACAATTAGCAGATCAATTAGCTTCCACTAAATGTAGTTCTGTGAAGTTTAAATAATAATAATAAAAAATGTAATGGTCAAAATGGTTTTTAAACACTAAAATCATAAATTTGTTCTTGTTGGAGCGCATACACTAATCCAAAAAGCAAAATCCACACGATGCAAACGCTGCAAGCATCACATCGATGAGATGGAGGAACAAAGTAAAGGCATTAATATTTGTTATTAATTTAATACTTTCTGTACTGTGAATAAACTGTATGTTCAATGGAAACTACTCTTTAATGTTGTTTTAATTTAATTACTTATGTCCATGCTGATCATCATCTGATCTTGGCATGCTAGACCTTTTTGATGAACTTCCATGTAAATTTCAGGTTTTTTGGAATGCTTTTCAAGGTTTTGGAGCTAAAAAACAAACCCAAGATTAAATTCATGTGATAGAATTAGCGGTTCGCAGTGTCCTCAGCTAAATGTTTCAGCGGTTTAGTGTTATCACAGCTAGCTGTTTAATTTGCAGATTAGCAGTTATCAGATGTCATGGTTGGTGCATGCACAGCTGGTGCGTGCCGTTTGTTTACCTCGCAGCTAGGTCTCTCTTTCTCTGCGTCATCCAGCAACCGTGTTTCTCAACAATTCTGGCATTGATTGACAGCTGTCCTTTATAAGACTTGACTTCCTGACACTCCTCCCTGAAACATTGTCTTGCTTCCATGTCGAGCATGCCTGCATGAGTGTCCTCTGACAGTTTTGGCAACTGATCTCTCCTCGTGTCACTTTTACAGCCAGAGTGATAATTGCAGGTCAAGCAGAATTACTTTGCTCATGTTCTGGCAGTTTTGAGCGCTGTTAATACCACTGTTTGTTTTACTTTCAGAGGAGACTTTTTGTTGTGGGCTTGCAGTGCCCTCTCCTGCCGTAATTATGAACTGCTGCTAAGTTTGTGTTTCTCCCTTGAAGGTGTTTTTGTTCTTGGACTCACCTGAAAAACACTGGTGAAAAAGGTGTGGTTTTTACCCGAGGCCAAAATAACGATACTTCTTGTTTACAAACATTGACATCACACACATGCACATTTACGTGGTTGGCAAGAAAGCTTGTAAATTGATACCACGAAAGAGAGAAGATATGGCATCTTCGAGTTCAGGAAGTGATTTGACGGTCTCTGAATATGTTCGAAACCTAGATAGTACCGCAAACGCAAGGTATTTCTCTAAGCTAACCTACAAAGAAGCCAACCACACTACTCAACAAACCCATGTGACCAGATTCACGACATCACGGGAAGTATCGCTATATGGCCATGAGGTATTGTGAAGGCCTCGCGTCTGTCTGCCCGTCCATCTGTCTGCCCATCCGTCTGCCCATCCATCTGTCCGCCCGTCCATCCCTCTGCCCGTCCGTCTGTCTAGGGGAGGTGATGGTCTTGTGGTTAAAGCGTTGGGCTTGAGATCAGAGGATCCTCGGTTCAAATCCCAGTCTGACTGGAAAGTCACTAAGGGCCCTTGGGTAAGGTCCTTAATCCCCTAGTTGCTCCCGGTGTGTAGCGAGCGCCTTGTATGGCAGCAGCCTCACATCGGGGAGAAGGTGGGGCATTGATGTGTAAAGCGCTTTGAGCGTGTGATGCAGATGGAAAAGTGCTATATAAATGCAGTCCATTTACCATTTCATTTTCATTTTGCCCATCCATCTGTCCTCCCGTCCGTCCATCCATCTGTCTGCCCATCCATCTGTCCCCCCGTTCGCCTGTCTGTCCGTCTATCTGTCCACCCGTTCGCCTGTTCACCCGTCTGTCTGTCAGCCCGTCCATCTGTCTGGCCGTCCACCTGTCAGTCTGTCTACCTGTCTGTGCTCAGCATAAGTCCAGTCCTATTACTGCCAGGGTCTTCAAATTCACAGAGACCATTCTTGAGATACAGACCTTGGACATGCTCAAAGATGGCTAACCTTGACTTATTTTAAGAGGTCAAAAGGTCACATTCTGTTTTGTAGTGTCATGCTCATAAGGCCGAAAGTATTTTATCTATGTATATTTATATTTGTTGTTGTTGTTATTTCCCTCCTCATGTTAAAAATAAATGACTTTAACTGCTCTTTTGTCTGCTCTCTGCACTGGGGGTTAACATACTGATCCATGACATCAAATCTAACTTTCAGGTTCGTTATGTCCACCACTGCAGTTCATGTTCAGTATCTCTTCTTTAGCGGATAGATTTTGTTGTGTCAACAAAATAAGTTGTAAGATATTAAAAAGCAAGTTATTGGCATGTATGATGCCAGACGTCCACATTTTTCAGATTCAGATTTTTATTGTACCCTTGGGTAAATTTGGTTTACAGTGAGTGAGTCATCTTGTTTTGTAAACACACAAAACAACACAGGACAAGACAAAGTGACGACAGTGCTAAGGCTAAAAGAACAAAAGACGGCCCCAAGATAAAAAGCAAGATAAGTTAAAACATCAATAGATGTCAAACCAAGCCATAAAATAAAAAAATGTGCTGTTCATAAAAACAAAATAAAAGAAACAATACAAAAAAATAAATAAATACATGCGTTATATTGCAGTTTATCTCACTTGTTAACAGCACTGATGGCTGCTGGTACAAAGCTGTTTTTGTAGTGTACCCTGAACCTTCAACCTTAAGGGAACAGCCGAAACTCACCATTAAGAGGATGGGAGTCATGTCTTACAATCGAACCAGTTATCCTCTGTACATGTTTAGCATACAGAGATTCTGGATCAGCTGAGACTCTCCAATCAGCTTGCTCGACCATTTCACAATTTAGTTTAAACAGTTTTTGTTTATGAGGGACAGTCATCCAAACTGTGAAACAAGACAAAAGGATAAAACTGATTCTATAAAAGCACAATAAAACAAGGTCAGCATGGTCCTGTCAATGTTAAAAGTGAACATTTGTTAGGGTGCATTTATAATTACGAACAATTCTCTGGCTGCTTTAGTGGAAAATATATTGGAAAAAGTATGATCTGCTGTCAGGCTTTGGTTTTACACCTGAAATCAATAAGGGATCGTGTATATTTTCCATTTCAAAGCTTATAAGCATTTCTGCAGTCAGTATTTAAGTCTGAAAGCCAAATATTTGATGAGTGAGCAAGAGCCGGCATGCAACAACCTTCTCAAAATGTTGTGTTGGAGCTCAATGGAAATGCACAGTTAGATCTGAAAACCCTTTGATTGCAAAAAGTCCTTGAGGCCCAGTTATTTTTTGCCCCCAATTCATCAGTGAATGTCTCATGTCTTCTGAGAAATAAATAACTGTAGTACCTGTTTGTATTCCTTTTTGTACTGACAGAATTTTGTACTTGTGTAACACTGAGGAACTAAGTTGTAATTTTTAATTTCTTTTGTTTTTTAGGTAATGCCAAAAGTATTTCACTCCTTTGTTTAAACATGTCACTGTTTGTATTTGATATATGATATATAACTTTTATGAAAGGATTTCCAAATAAAAAAAGCCATTTGGATCTGTACAGTGTTGTCGTACAATAGCTCAGACACACAAGTGTGATCCAGAGGGATAATGAAAGAAATAACTGCACGCTCAACTTGGCATGATTTTATGTAACTCATACATTATGTAAGAGCATAATCTTATCAAGCATTTATGATGCATCATTATCTTTAATGGACTACCTCCATTTTTGTGCTCATGGTGTGTCTGTGTGCAGATCACTTGACTTGTTTGCCTGGTGTGTTACTGCAGTTCAGTGTTGCAGTGTGCGCTTCACTTTTTCAACATTTTGCCATGTTGCAGCCTCATTCCAGAATGGAGTAAATTCATTTTACCCCTCAAAATTCTACTCACAACACCCCATAATGACAACATGAAAAACATTTTTGTTACTTTTTTGCAAATTTATTAAAAATAAAAATGTAACAAATCACATTTACATAAATATTCACACCCTTTGCTCAATACTTTATTGATGCACATTTGGTAGCAATTTCAGCCTCAAGTCTTGGCTGTGTGCTTAGGGTCATTGTCCTGCTGAAAGATGAACCACTGCCCCACTCCGCGGTCAAGAGCGCTCTGGAGCAGGTTTTCATTCGAGATGTCTGCTGCATTCATCTTTCCCTCAATCCTGACTAGTCTCCCAGTTCTTTCCACTGAAAAACATCCCCAGAGCATGATGCTGCCACCACCATGCTTCAAGGCAGGGATGGTGCCTGGTTTCCTCCAAACATGATGCCTGGCATTCACACCAAAAGAGTTCAGTCGCTGTCTCATCAGACCACAGACTTTTGTTTCTCATGGTCTGAGGGTCCTTCAGGTGCCTTCTGGCATACTCCAGGTGGGCTGCCATGTGCCTTTTACTAAGGAGTGGCTTCCGTCTGGCCACTCTACCATACAGGTCTGATTGGTGGATTGCTGCAGAGATGGTTGTCCTTCTGGAAGGTTCTCCTGTCTCCACAGAGGAATGCTGGAGCTCTGACAGAATGACCATTGGATTCTTGGTCACCTCCCTGACTAAGGCCCTTCTCCCCCAGTCGATCAGTTTAGACGGGCAGCCAGCTCCAGGAAGAGTCCTGGTGGATCTGAACTTCTTCCATTTACGGATGATGGAGGCCACTGTGCTCATTGGGACCTTCAAAGCAGCAGAAATGTTTCTGTACCCTTCCCCAGATTTGTGCCTCCTCGAGACAGTCCTGTCTCGGAGGTCTACAGACTATTCCTTTGACTTCATGCCTGGTTTGTGCTCTGACATGCACTGTCAACTGTGGGACCCTATATGGTGACATGTGTGTGCATTTCCAAATCATGTCCAATCAACTGAATTTACCCCAAGTGGACTCCAATTAAGCTGTAGAAACATCTCAAGGATCATCAGTGAAAACAGGATGCACCTGAGCTCAATTCTGAGCTTCATGACAAAGGTTGTGAATGCTTGTGTACATGTGATTTCTTATTTTATTTTTCATAAACTACTGCAGTGCTTGTAGGAAGTTTGTATTCCTATAGAAAATTGGGAGGGAGCTTAAGTACATTTCTCATTGATGGTCATATGAGGCTGTGTTTGAAGGTTGGATGTACAAAGAGGTGTACTTATATTATTATTTGAATATAGTATTTCACATTGTTTAAAAAAATCAGCTTCATTATCAATTATATGAAAATAAAAGGATTCCTATTAAACAGGTTATTGGACTCTAATAACTAAGAAATTAAACAAAACATTTAGAATATTTGAAACAGCAAATCCAGTACCCCACCTCCTGAACACAGTTTATTTAAACTTGAACTCACAGCAAATATAAGATTTTCTTCATCTTATGTACTTACTGAAACATTGTATAAATAGTGGGAAATGTGTTAGTGTTCGCAAAAAAAAAAAAAAAAAGGATTTTAGCCAACGTCTCTCGGTGATGTCAAGTTAAACTCAGTCGCAAGGAACACTGACAGCATGCATTTCACAGTAAAAGTATTTGCTGGGATGCTGGCATTAAACATTTTATTGTGAAATGGTGCAAACGTCATATGAAATATCTGATGTTGTTTAACTTTGCTACCAGTAACATCAGCGAGCTATGCCATCTTGGAAGTACAAATGTTACAATGTTAATAAAAATAAAGGTTTTGAACATTAATTCCCAAAATTTTCATATAAAAGGATGTACATCATCGTGCTATGCACAAGCCACATCAGAAAGCTGAGGCCGATCTGACAAACAGAGAGATATGCGAGTGTAACCGGTCTGAGGTGACACTCTGGTTTGAATAGTACTCTGCGTTGTGTTGTGTACGATAAAGAAGTCGAGGACAACTTCTGCCTTACGGACCCGGGGGGATTTATTCTCTCTCCTCACCACGTCTGTACAAAACACATCAGTTCAGCAACTTCTCACATCCAGCTGTCCACAGCAAACCTCTCACGACGCCTGGAAGACGACTGAGGAAAATAGCACGAATCTACAGGATATGGCATCGCAGACGGGTCAAAGGTCATGCAACAGAAATACATCTTATCAAAAAAAAAAGCTTCCCCCAAAAAACACAGAAACAAACAAAGACCCCAAAAACAACAACATACAGACAGGCAGCTTTGTAGACAGATTTGCAAAATCTAAAAAAAAACTTTTTTCACATTGTCATTATGAGGTATTGTGTCTAGAATTTTGAGGAAAAAAATGAATTTACTCCATTTTAGAATAAGGCTGCAACATAAAATGTGGAAAAAGTGAAGCACCAGTGAATACTTTCTGGAAGCATCATATGCTTTTGTTGGATGAGATTTGTCATGACTGTGAACATATTGGTATTTGTTACTGTACAATGTATGTGTGCATGGATCAAAGTCCGTCCCTCTGGGTGCAGCATTAGTTACTGACTGACAGTTACAGCGAGACAGAGAGAATGCTGCAGATTGAGACCGAGAGTAAAAAAATGAGGGTGGTGGAATTATCTATCCAAGATAAATAACTGCACTTTGTTACAGAGAAAGGCCACTCACATTGAATAAATAAAGCAAACACTGGAGCCAAGATAATCTCCTTTCTATCACTTTTAATTAAGGTTACACAGTTTAGAGAATGGCCTCTAAAAGGTTTTGCCACATTGATATGATGACTTCTGGTGTAGGTTGTTATGGTAATGCTCAGAAATAACACACACTATGGGAACTCAATGTCAACAAATTAATACCACTCAGACTTTCCTGACAGCCTACAAATGTTCAGTTCAGCAAACTTAACAGATCGATAGTCACTGATGGTTATTCATCCTATTTCATTAAATTGTGCACTTCTGGCTGTGTTCCTACAGTTAGGAATAAATCAGCAGGTGGTAGATTTTTGTATTTCCTTCACTGTGACTATATAGAACAAACTGCTGACTGAGATTAGGCAGTTGGTTTCTATTAACATTTCTGAATCTTGACTAAAGAAACATTTTGATCACTGATGGTGGGAACATTTTTTATTGTTATTTTATTTCTGTTTTATGTACTCTTATTCTGTTGTTTTTTGATTCATTCATGGGGCTTGGTGGGGCATGGCTAAGACGTTAGCACTGTGGCCTCACAGCAAGAAGGTCCTGGGATCGCTTCCCGCCTGGTCCTTTCTGTTTGGAGTTTGCATGTTCTTCCAGTGGGTTATAGAAGGTGGGGATAGAAACAGAATGATTCAATGAAGTCCCTTACTCCAATTAAGGGACGGGGGGGGGGGGCTGCAACCTATCTCAGTGGTCATACAGCAAGAGGTGACACACACACGAGACAGGCCAGCAGTCTGTCACAAGGCCACATACAGACAGACACATCCATTCCCACAGTCAGTTTAAAGATTTCAGTTCAAATAACCTGCATGTTTTTGGAAGAGGGAGGAAGCCGAAGCACCCGGAGGGAACCCACACAAACACGAGGAGAACATGCAAACACCACACAGAAAGGACCAGATGGGAAGTGATCCAAAATAGGGTTTTTTTTTCACTAAAACACCTTTAAACAAGCCATCTTGGATAACTGGCTTGAGGCCAGTTTTTATTTTTGGTAACATCCTGAAGTTGGTTTGGTTTCGTCCTTGGACGGGGGGGACGCAAAGGTAGTGGTCGTAGCTCCCCTAGTATTCTTGCTGTGAGACTCCAATTGTTCACTAGTCCGAAGGTTTAGTAGTCCAAAGGTTCCATAGTCTGTGTGTATTTACTCCAAATTAAGACGAACATCACAATTCACAGAATCACCAGTGAAGGTTGGATAATTGCCATTTGAATTAAGTGCCAAAGTCTTAATTACAGAATATTGTGTATGACATTTACATTGTACAGTGCATCATTATAACCAGGGAAGTTAACAAAAAAGTGATGTCTTTTTTTTATATATATTAAAGTAACATTCACTCTCGCATCACAGATCAAAGACACGTCTTTTTAAGTGAAATGAAAAGCACATGTAAATATACAGCTAGTAGTGCAGCTTACTGAAACTTGGCATCAAAATATATTAATTTATTGACCTGAACCTTCGGACTAGTGAACGTTCGGACTAGTGGGATGTTCCACTGTGGGACAACAGTGCTAACCACTAAGGCACTGTGGAAATTCTTCTTCTTCTTATCAAATCATTAACTGTTATAAACCAGAATGATAAATTTCAGTCAGTTGTACGGTAATACAGACTTGTAAAAATGCAGTTGTTTCAATTCAGTTCAGTTCGCATTTATATTTGTCAGGAATCACATATTTTTTATTTTTCCACATAAATGACAGCGTTTGATGCATTGCAGCAAAGTTGACGGAACATAAGTAAATCCTATAGATTCCCTGAGGCTCATCGGACAAATGCTCATCCCTGGATACTGTAGCATGAAGTGGATAACTTTAAGGTAAGTTAGAGCAATTTGTCTTTCATTAAATGCTGTATACTCTGTGCCACAGCCTCTGATTCCCATTACCACAATGAATGAACATTTCAGTTCTCACCCAACATGATCCATGTCACAGGTAGTGCTCTGTTTGTTGTGTGTTGGGGGGGGGGGGGTTTGGCTGGGCAAGGTTGGGTTGTTTTGTGTTTATTTTCCTTCCCAGGTGATTTGGGGCTGTTCTCTGAGGAAAATGTGCTGCAGAAGAGTCTCTCTGTTGTATGGCTGGGGGGCCTGGCTGCCTTTTTGTTTCTGTCTTTTGTTTTTCCTTCCAGGTGGCTTGCATTTGGGACTGAGTGGCTGTGTTGCTGAGGTTATCAGGACCTCACCCTGATCACCTGCGGCTCGTCAGGACTCACAGCTGAGGTGCATCTATATGGATTGGAACATGGTGGCATTTAAGACTGGAGTATACAGTGTATATTTGCCAGAGACTCGACCTTGTGACCAGACGGGTGAGATCGTCGTCTCGGGAGCCATCTCATCATCAGTGGATGCAGAGAACGTCCAGGGTTTGATGCACGGTCTGTGAAAGAGGAGGGGGTGAGGTCTCACGCTCGTCAGCACACTTCCTGAGGTACGTTAGATTTTGTGACTAACATTTATACAGTCAGTAAATGTGGTGTCCCTCACACCTTTTTATATTGAGCTGTATGTTAGTCATGTATCGGCTTCCACTGCAGTGGAGTTTTGTGAACTGGATGTTCCATGCCTGCAGGTTGGGAAGCTGATTAGTAATCAAGCCAGGAAGTGTTTGCTGTTTGTACACCTTTAAGTGTTCTCTCTGTGTGTAGAGTGTGGACTCACATAATGGTTCCTTCTTTCACAGACTCGGTTTGTTGCGACCACCTGGGGGGTGTCGGCGGGGTCCTTGGGTCCGAACAGCTTCTGGCTCCGGACCGTTAGCGCTGCTGGGAGCGCACCACGCCAGACCGCACTTTCTTTTGTTATTTTTTGTATCACTGTTATGTATTAAATTCAGTTAGCCTTTGTACCGTGCTCTGCTTATTTCATACTGGGTCCTTCAAACGCTGGTCGGTTCTCCGAGCTGCGTCCGACACATAACACTCTCTCCTCTGTTACGATGATTGGCTGCACCTGTTGCATTCTCGTGCAGCTCTCTGTCAGGACAATCCACGAGCCCTGTGATGTTCACGTGCAGATCTGGGGACTTCCAGCTGGTGCCAATGTAGTGATGAAGAACTACATTTAAACCAGCAGTGAGTTGGATAAGATTGCCGGAGAATACGACCTTGTGACGACTGTGTGGGGATGCTGAGGGCTGTTTCAGAGTCTGACATCGCGCCTGTGAAGGAGGACGAGGGTGAGAGGCAAACGTTGTCAGCACACGACAGAGGTGAATATTCTGACAAGTTTATCCGTGAATGTAAATTGGCGTTTATACGCAGCTATAAGTAATTATTGGTGGAAATTGTTTGGTGTGCTCCTCACGGCAGTGGCGTGCGGATTAATGATCCTCCACTAGCTGTGAGCAGCAGCCTCTTTGAACTAAGTTTGAAACCAGACCTAAACGTGTAGCTGATAAGTTTGCCTCTAAACAATATTTCGTAGTAATAAGTGTTGAATAATCTCATCTCTGTTCCTCCTTCGCAGAGTACAGTCTGGGAAAGTCACCTGGGGGGGGTGTTGGCGGAACTCCTGAGTCCTGAACGTTCGGACTCCGACTGTTGAGACGCTGAGAGAGCGCGCCGCCTTTTCACCTCACCAGAACTCTAATTATTTAGTATTTCATGTATAGCAGAAAGGGAGAAAAATAAATGTGTTTTCTTTTTGGAACTGCTTCTGATTATTTCATGCTGGGTTCAGTCAGATACTGGACCGCTCCTCAATCCGCGTCTTATCCATAACACTGTTTTCATGCATCATGCAGCCCACATGAAAAATGCAGTGAATGTTCGAAAATGAAATCAAATATTATGAAAAAATATAGGTGGATATTAGGCTTACTACTATATTATTGTCAAAATAGTAGAAACATTTTTTTAACTGGTTTGTTTAGTGAACTTTTTTTTGCCTTGCAGCAGCTACAGTCCCTTCCCAGGAGGGGGTGCTGCAGGCTCCTCAGCACCACTACTGCCAGCATCCCTGAGTATTTACAATTGCAAGTAAAAGGGATATAGAAATGTTTTGAACCACCAAACTGCTGTTTTTTTTTTTTCTTTACCTCTTTTGGGCTTTGTGTGTTTGTGTGTGTCAAAGTAATAAACTGTTCTTCACCACAGTATATTCACTACTGTTACGCAATAAATTTCTTAAAAGATTCATCTGGCCTGGGCATTGATTAACGTAATGGAAATACATGTTACAAAATAGGAAAATATGTTTTGCTGTTCCCTCGTGGTGCAGTTTACAGTCCACACCTTAGGATGTGTCATACCTGGAATGTAACGTGAAATACAGCAAGGTTTCTCATAAACCTATTACACACTTACGTGCGCGTGCACAGAGGCAGGCTTGGCTCGACTGCTTTCAGAAAGGAGAAAACAAATCATCTCATTTGTATGTGGCTATGTACATGAACACTACACTGGTGGTTGTGTGCTTTCATTTTTCCCCTCATGCATTCATTCAGAAGGTGGAGTCAGCTTTATTTGCCTCATTGCTTTGCACACTGTTTGACCTTCTACTGAATAATGCTGGACTTTGGCAGACATGAGAGAAAGACACATTAACATGAAGTCTGAATCTGTTTTTGTGTATCAGAAACCTTTAAAATGTGCTGACAACACGGTAGTTGCTTCCTTTTATTGACACGTCACCACACAAAAGCATTACATCATGTATATACAGATGATAATACCATAATATGGACAACGAGAGGACGCAACTACAATAAAACGACAGGTGAGCCTCATTAACTCGCGCACACGCAAGTCACGATTGGGCTTTACTCATGGTGGGTTTGTGGACCCTGAAAATTTAGACTACTCCATAAATAAAGTCAACATTTTCCTCAAATTTGACTCTTTTTGGGAGCGGCAGGCGCCTGTCCACGTGAGGGGCGGGTGCTGGCCTCGGGCATGAGGGGCAGGCACGTGGATAAATTCTGGTCCAATGTAAACAGGCGGGAAGAGCCAACCTTATTAACTCGCAGTTTCAGATAACTCATGGCCCGATTTTGTGGATCCCAACTCACACAAGTTAATGAGGCTCACCTGTCCTAACAACATATCCACAGAGCTGCACGTTTGTTTGTTTTGCAAACAAAATAACAAAACTTGAAAATATAGTTACCTTAATTGTGATATCATCAATAAAATAAATCTACTCACCTCTGCTGACCTTGTAGACTGAAGAAGTTTGTTTCTAAATGTCCTCCGGGCAGAAACCACTTGTTTCGTGTTGTTACTGCCTCCATTGTATTTGCAGCATGTCTGTTTTTTGCACGTGTTGTGTGAACTTACATGAAGCAGACACATTATCATACTAAAATGGTGAATGCTGCAGGTTACATTTATTTATGTTCTCCATGTTTGCAAGAATTTTCTCAATTGGCAAAAATAAATGAATGAAGAAAGAAAGAAAGAAATTTAGTGTGAGGTCAGATTTGTGGCTGAAGGATCATGCAATATGTTGCCCTGATGATTTAAAATCATCTTTATTAGTCCACTCCAGTGATGACAACAGAAGAACAGTGTCAGGGCCGGCCCAAGCCTTTATGGGGCCTTAAGCAGAATTTCATTTGGGGCCCCCCTACCATCACCTCAGCACTAGATGCCTCATTATTCCATAGGCTACACTGTTATGTGTGTAACGTACCCACAATCATTAGCATTATTTGTAATTATCTTACATCATACAGGTGTCATTCTTGTTTTTAACCTTAAAGGGGTAGCAAACTCATAAATATGTTTTAATTAACTTCTACATACAGAGTGATGTATAAGTATGACTCATTAATTTAACTATTTGAAAGTAACATCAGCAGGCAGGAGACTGCATTTATAGTAAACATGTTAAATAGTTTAATTTCTTTCAGATGTGCAATGGTGTGCAAAATGTTCAATATCCAAATACAAAATAGAATCAAATGACATTCACATTATCTTACAGAAAAATAAAGTTGTAATCAAAATTAAATACTTAAATAATAAATACAATACTTAAATAATCTCAAAAATGAACACAGAAATCCACAACATAACAGCAATCTGTGTGCATAGCAATGCACAAACATTGCACTGGGGGCTATTGCTTTAACTTTGGCCTGCAAACCATTGAGAGCTGAGCTACTTTTCCCCACCTTTTGC